>NW_026521843.1:26865833-27497500 GCF_021234435.1 Artibeus jamaicensis
AAAAAAAAGACTAAAAAAACACAACAGTAAATACACTTGAGTGTATTACGAAAATTCACATAGAAGTGGAACGCAATATTCAAAAAGTGAGAATTACAGCTGCACTGTAGAGTGGAAATAAGGAGCTAATACTGTCTTATTTAATATTCTGATATTAGCATGCTGTCTTTTAACACACAAAAATGCTGCTTTACTTTCAAGGTTTTTTGAAGTTTAGCCACTACAGATGTTATACTAACCAGTATTTTTACAGAACTTTAGAAAATTGTACACAAACATAACCATCTTTAGTGCTCAGCTTAAGGACTTTTTCTTTTCTTTTTAGTTACACAAAACATTAGGGAGGAAAGATATTCTCTTCAAGTATGAAATTAAAACCTATTTGTACTCACCTGCAAAACAGCACGAACTGACTTCACACTATCAAAGGATGGAAACACGTAATTTACGTACGTCTCCTGGTTAGGGCTGACTCCCATTTCCTGCATTCCCTTGAGGACTTCCACTATACCTGTAAGATAAAATTTAAAGGCATGGAGATGAAAAATTTGGAATAAATTAACAAAAAAATCAGAAAGTTTAGTTCATTTGCTTTCTGAATCATAATGAAGAAAGAGTACTCAGCATTTTGTCTAAAAAAGTAATAAAGCAACAGAACTGGGAAATAAGAAAAATTCTGTAATATAGAAACGATGATAATAAACCTCCTTACTTACCTCTCAGGGCGGTCATAAAAATTAAAGAACAAAATATGGGTGAAACCCTAAAACTATTAAATAAATGTTAATAGTAACCATAATGATTATTTTTTTCCTGTCTTAAAATACTCTAACAATTAAAAATTTTTCCTTAAATGCGTAGAATAAACACAGCATAAGGTAACTATATCAATTTTCTGATGTCTGAAAATGACCAACAAATTGATAATTCTCACTTTTGTACAAAACACTTCACCCAATCACATATGCATTAAATGCTTTTTATTCTCTTAATTCTTCATTTTTCCAACAATGTTTATCAGGGGAGGAGTATATTCTGCTTACTTAGATGACCTGTATTACTAGCATTTACAACCTTTTTTTTTTTAACTGAAACTAAAGCACATTTAAGAAAATCTGGTTCACACCTTCCCTCAGATAAGTTCGGTCACTCGCTCAGCCATTCTGAGGGATCATACCAAAGACATTTACCTCACAAATATAGTCAAATGGGCCCTGATCGGCGTGGGTCAGTAGGTTGGGCATCAACCCGCAAAGCAAAAAGTCACTGATTCAATTCCCAGTCAGGGCACATGCCTGGGTTGCAAGTTCAGTCCCCAGTCGGGGCACATACAAGGCAACCAATCGATGTTTCTCTCTCACATTCATGTTTCTCACCCTCTCTCCCGCCCTTTCCCTCTCTCTAAAAATAAATTTTAAACACCAATCCAAAAGAACCTATTTACCCCAATGTTTATAGCAGCACAATTTGTAGTAGTTGCTTCCAAGTGCTGGAAGCAACCTAAGTGCCCATCAGTAAATGAATGGATCAAAAAACTAAGGTACATCTGCACAATGGAATTCTATGCCGCAGAAAGAAAGGAGCTCCTACCCTTTGCAACAGCATGGATAGAACTGAAAAGCATTATGCTGAGTGAAATAAGCCAGGTGGTAAAAGACAAATACCATATGATCTCACCTTTAACAAGAAGCTAAACAACAAAACAAGCAAGCAAGCAAATATAACCAAAGACATTGAAATTGAGAACAGGCTGACAGTGACCAGAGGGGAGAGGGGAGGGAATTTCAGGGGAAAGGGGGCAGGGTTACAGGAACAAGTATAAAGGACACACGGACAATAAGAAGGAGGGGTGGAAACAGGGGAGGGAGATAGGGTGGTGGTGAGGGCTGGGGTGTTAGGCTGGGGTGGGGAAAAAAGGCAGAGAACTATACTTGAATAACAAAAATAAATTTAAAAAAATAAAAATAAAATTTTAAAAATCTTTACAAAGTAATTATATAGCAGATAAGAAACACTTTTCATTAAGAAGGTGACTGATACGACACATCTACATACATCCTCCTAAAAAAGAAAATTCATATTTAAAAAAGAATTTAAATAATCATATATTAACTTAAATATACAGGGATCCCAAATCTCTGTGAACTCAGAAACTCTAAACTAAGACTTAAATAACCTAATAAAAATATTTCAAATGCAGTCATAAGCAGCTTTTTGAATCTACAGGAAAGTATCCATTCAAAAATGTTATAGTTAAAACTTTTGGGAAAGATATATGGTTTTAACTGAGCAACTTTCACCAACTATGAGCATTTAGGCTGCATCATTTTAGACTCTAATCATAGCACTCACTTCATTAGAAGCCAATTTCTTACTTTTCAAAAAGTGTTCTCTATTCAAACACTTCATTCAACTACCATTTAGGCTTTCACATTGACCCTTCCTATATTCTTATTTTTATGTGGTCTGAATACTCCAGAGATGTAGACAGATTCTCAGTCATTCTGGGTAATTTCCTCTCATTCAGGCCAACTTGCTAAAATAAGTGGTGACTTTTCCCTTTGTGCCCCAGAGAAATAAACTAGTAAGGTAAGCCAAGAGAAAGTCATTGTAAGAATCTTTCTCATCAGTCAGTGATGGCTAAATTTGTAGCCAGAAAAATTCTAGGATTCAATAAAAATTTGATGAGCCTATTGTTGAAAACTCTTATCAGTTCAGTTTGATCTAACCACTAACTATCCTTCTTTAATATCCTGAAAAGTTTTATTTATTCTATAGGAAACACTCCAGCACTCCTTTTATCACCTCAGCCACTATTTTATTTTGTTATCTCTACCAGTTTATGTGTGACTTTTCCTAGACAAAGAACGAGTTCATTGCATTAATAAAAATGTTACTTGCTTATCTTACACTAAAGAAACTATATAAAATACATACAGACATTTCCCTGTTACATGAAGGAAGACTGTAGATTATTACTTTGCTGTATTTCTGGACCTCCTGCAAAGAAGACTAGTTTTTCAAAACTGTAAAACAATCAACAATATACTCTCAAGCTAGCTTTCTCAGCTTTTCTATTTTTCCAAATAAAACCTTCATTGATTCTGGGGGAAAGATGGGGGAATGGGTGAAAAAGGTGAATGGGATTAAGAAGTACAAATTGCAGATATAAAAATAGTCACAGGAGGTAAAGTACAGCACAAGGAACACAGTCAGTAACATTGTAATCAATACACATGGAGTCAGGTGGGTACTGGACTTAGTGATACAATCGCTTCTTAAGATACATTAATGTCCAAATGCTATGTTGTACACCTGAAACTAATATAATATTGCATGTCAACTGTAGTTGAAAGATAAGTTATTTTTAAAAACTTCATCGATTAAAAAAATTGGTAACACTTTCAAAAATGTCCCTAATGCAAAAATCAGTACCTAATTTTTAACAAACAGCTAAAATTTTTTCATACAAAAAATTCAGCATAATACTTACAAATGTCTAGTACGGGGGTGTTATGATATTAACAAACAGTATTTAAAGGAGGACGGAGATCCTCACATCCAGTCCCTCCAATACTGATGGCCAGATGTGGACTTTCAAGTCGGTCACTGAATCGCTGCAGCTCTAAGTTCCTTCATCAATATACTGTGAGCTTGCAATAAGGCATCTCCCAAATCTGAATTCTAACATTCTAAGAAAAGACAGATTCAAGATACAGCCCACTTTTCTACCAGTTTGAGCTACAACTATAGAAATAAATTACCTGAATTCTTTTGTGTGGATAAAATGGGGTAACCAATTCCAGTCTAGATATAGTGCTAAGGTTGAGGAAAGCAAATTTACCTAATAAAGAAGCAAACATGTAAACAGGGGTCCCCAAAAGTATATTTGTATCTGTGTAAAGGTGGACATTACATACCCAAGTATGTTCACAGAATTAGGTAAACTTTCTGGGGCTCAAAAATATAGTTTAAAGGTTATGTCTTCAAGCTCTCAGAACTGGAGGGTACGTAAAGAGTTAATCAACGGGCACATTGTTTTCCGAAGATTTCTCTAAAAAGGATTTAACGACTTTTATAGCCAGAAACAATTAGGGAATACTTCTTTCACTATTTTCTTTAAGCCAGAAGACAGCTATATATTTAAAACAAAATTGCAATATGAAAGTCTGCTAAAAGCACTTTTTTTGTTGTTTGTGCATTCTGTTTGTCACCCAATGTCACACTAACAACTCTGCATCTCATTCTAAAGCACATTATACTTCGACATAAAATGAAAAAGACCATTTTTCGTTTCCCCAAGGGGGAAGTACTTCTGTTAAAAGCATCTTTTTATGATACTACTCTTTCTGAATTACCAATAATGCAAACCAAAGAATTAGATACTGTACTCTAAAATTTAATATTTGTTCAATTCTTATTCATATCCTATAGACATCCCATGTGTACAAGGGAAAAGTATGCTAAATGCTTAAACGTACTTAAGAACCTGAAAGACTGAGCATTTCTGTCCTTCAATCAGCGGGCTGTCAGGTCGTGAACACTCGTTCCACAGTCAAAGTTTCTCTGTCTTTCCTGTTGCTGTAAGTCGGCTCAGTTAAGAAGAAACAGACTGGTCCACCAGGAAAATGGCCAGATTATGTATCACTTTACTTTTCATAAGACTAGGCTAACTAATTTCAAGTACTGTATGTAAAATCTTAACCTACAGAGTTCTAGGAAACCATAAAAACAATGAACTATTTAAAACTACATTCACAAGTTTGAGTATCAAGATCAGAGGTGAATTAATAAAATTAATGTAATTAAGATGAAAGAACTCTATTACACTTACATTTTTAAAACACTTACGGAATACTTTAATTTAAACCAACTCTTATTTTCTCAGAAGATGGGATACTCATGAGTAAGTATAGTTTCCCAAAGAATTCAATTAGATGTGTGTAGAAACTGTTCTACCAGATCTCCGAACCATCACAAATCAGTAGAAGGCAAAAACCTCACCTTGAACATTTTTCTGCTTCTGATGTGCAGCTAGCAAGGGCCAGAAATAATGAGTTCTGATAGGAAAACCTTCTTCCTTCAGAGCCTTCATCAGAGCTTTTGCCAAATCTGAAAGAGTTATCATGAAACATTACAAAGCTACCTCACAAAACACTTATTTATGTTGCTTTTAATCTGAGAATGTAGTACCGGTTTTACTGGCTGCTAAAGCACACTGGAGTGTGAACTGCAAAGGAGATGTATGCAGCTTGGCTTCCTTCAACTTCTTACAGTAGTCTTTCAGCCGCTCTGCAGGCTAGGGAGGGGACGCAAAGGACACGTCAGCTGGATCTACAACGACCCCACCCTTTCATCTTCAGCAAATATTCTAATACTGTTGAGTTAAAAAATCTGAACTTCCCACCCTCCTCTGCCCAATCACCTTACAACACAAAAACAAAAGTTTTCATTATAATTGCTCTAATCTCATTAATAGGTTCTTATACTTAAAAAAATTTTTTGCACTGGCTGGATCACTCAAGTTGGTTGGAACATCATCCCATGTACCAAAAGGCTGCAGGTTCGATTCCTAGTTGGGGCACATACCCAGGCTGTAGGTTTGAGTTTGAGTCTTGGTTGGGGCACCTACTAGAGTCAACCGATTGATGTTTCACTTTCACATGAAAGTCTATCTGTCTTTCTGTCTCTGCCTCCTCGCCTCCCCTCCCTTCTTCTCTAACATCAGTAACATACTGGCCATCAGGTGAGGATTAAAAAGAGGATCTTATTTCACCACCTATTCCACTGTCTACAATGTAGAAACGGACAGATACCGTATTCATAGTCACGCAGTGCCGTAAAAAGAAACTGCCAAAGTCACTCAGACCGTCTTCCTTAGATACGGGACATGCTAATAAAACTTGAAACGCTGTATCTTCCAATTTTTCAGTGACTAAAAGCAAAATAAGGTTCATTGCATCTGGAAAGAAAACAAAGATGTCTTCTGTTACTGAACTGAGTAATATTTTTACATTACAACCAATATGAAAGACAAATGTATGAACTACAAACACAAAAAGGATATAATAATATTCTGGATAATAGTGAAGCACTTCCAAATCAAAACATTCCAATGTATTCATTAACACAAGTTTTTCAGTTTACTGAGCTGCGTTTAAGAGTCTTATGTTCACAACCCCTATTATTAGAGAATGCCGTATTCATCATGTAAAAATAGTAATTCAGCTTATCAGAAAAATCATTAAAGTAAAAAATTTCAAACTACCTGGAATATATCTCCTTTCATATGCAACTTTGTCCAAAATTTCCGAGACATACTGAGGATACCCAGCTTTACTGAAGCTGAAGATAACTTGCAATAAATCCCGATCCATAAGGTAAAGATCAGACTTCTCCACCTTCTCCAGGGTCTATAGACAATTTCAGAAATTAGAAATACAAGTTAGAAACCAGTATTAAAACACCAAGATTCTGTTTTAAAACTTAGGAACATATATCATCTAAAGATTTGGGACTACTGCTTTTTTAAAAAATATTTTAATTATTTATTTTTAGAGAGAGGGAAAGGGAGGGAGAAAGAGAGGGAAGAAACATCAGTGTGTGGGTGCCTGTCACATGTCCCCAACTGGGGACCTGGCTTGCAACCCAGGCATGTGCCCTGACTGGGAATCGAACAAGTGACCCTTTGGTTCACAGCCTGTGCTCAGTCCACTGAGCTACACCAACCAGGGCTGCGACATCTTTTATAAAACAGGAATATTCTACTTCAATGCTGTTACATTAACAATCAAGGTACCAAACTCTAAGAATTCTCTTAGCAATAACTATTGTCTGTAAGAGATATCTTTAAAAACAGATATAAACTATATTCTTCTGCTTCTTGAAAAACGTAACCCACGCTTACACAAATGATTTTAAAGTATGTTTCTACAACACGAGTCACACCTGTTTCACATGGTCAATGTCACCCTTCTCGGCATACGCGTTCAGTAAGGCTAGATACGTGTCTGCACCAGGCTCGATCCCAGCCTCCCTCATCACCGTGAGAATGTTCTCTGCATTCTCCATATCCCTGCAAGTTAATTCAAGGAAAATAAAACAGGTTGCTATAACACTGTCAAGTGTAACATTACCATTCGATCTAAACTGTTATTACCTATGCTTATTAAAATGAAAAATTCTTAAGTACCATTTAGAAATATGGTAATATCAGAAAGGAAAAAAATATTATTAAACTGGTTGTAGATTTCTGAAATAAAAATCACAAACATCTCAAATTTTTACAGGTAACTTTTCCAAAAGAGAAACCAAATCGTAGCATAATTACATACACGTTAAATAGTGTGCATTCTTTCACTAGGTATGTTATGACTGAAATTTACCTTTTTAGTGAAGAATAACATTTAGTAAGTTATTCTTCAAAACAAAAAATATTTTTCAGGGCACCAGGAGATCAGTTCATATAAATTTTACAGTCAGTTACTTTTTATCAGGCCCAATTTTCAAAACTAAACATTTTCAAATAAAAGTTTTATGAAACTGATAAATTTAAGAATATGGTATTTTAAAACATGCAGGCTCTATCTCACATGCTCAAGATTTTTTCAAGGGGGCAGGTAAACATGGTTTAAGAATATTCTACAGTATTTTTCTGTAATTTAAACCTCGTTTGAGAACAACACCTTGGGTGAACATTACCCAGCTCTCGCGTGCCCTGTGACAAGGGCATTGAAAACTGCCTCTGTGACGGGAAGGTCCTTAGTTTTCATAAATCCAAGAATCTTGCTACAATAAAAAAGAAACAAAAATACTCCTTGGAATTAATATCAAAGACACTCTCTATACCATGTACACACAAACCCCCATTCCTTGAAATTGTATCAGTACTCCTGAAGTATTCTTGTTAAAAATAGTATGTAATTTTTTAAAGTCTGACTGTTTCTTCTACACCACTAAATTAACCTTTAAAAAGCACAAAATTTAATAAGATTCACTGAGTTAAAAATGAGATTATACATTTCCATTTACACCTTATTTCCTAAACCCCCTAACCAAAAGGAATAATAAATTTTACACAAGCAGAGAAATGTCACAACCGATTTTGTATGAGCCAATGTTATAAATGAATGCAGTTTAAATGGCTAAGAACATTTCCTCTAAAAAGTATTAATTTAAATAAAATAAAGCCAGCTTTATATCTCAACAATTTTAAACCTCTGCTTCAATAAATCAGATTTTTTCATTAAAATACCAAGTTTTACTTATCTGTCACCTCTTACAAAACTTTATGTTGTACGTAAGTCATATTACCAAATATGCTAGATTAAAATACTTCTGAAATAATTTCCCTTACTAAGCAGAGACTCAATAATAGAGAGAACGAACTTATCTAGGATTACAGGACATATATGTTTGCTTGTACATACTTTTATGGAGTTCCCTACCTGGCACCTTCAATATCTCCCATATTACAGTAAGCAGCAATCAACCTTTGGTAAGTTACCTGTCAATGAAATGGGCCAGTTAATGTATCTTTAATATTTCTGGGTAAAAAATAAAAAATAGTGAAATTCAGTGACCACCAAACATTTCAATAGCAGCTACCTACTCGATTTGGCTGAATGTTTGCTTCTTCCATTTTTGCCAAGAAGTCGGTTGGTGAAAATTTATGTTCGTTTTGAAGGTAGACTTTAAGTAAAGCATTATAGTGACTTACATCGTACACAGTACCTACAGATAAAATTTAAATCACATGTTTAGAAAAGCACTTAAAATCATATTCTTTACCACAACCAGAACATGTGTACCTAAACCTAACAAACACAAGAGTGACACGGGCACTGCAGCAGCCCACCCAAACTCAGACCTGCAGACACGCATCCTGTCAGGGCAGACCGCAGGCTACACGTGCAGGGCGCCACCTCTGAACTACGTCCAGCTGTAAGTAACCGCCTCTTCAGACACAAAGAAGTCTCTTACTCATGAAGCACAGGATCCCCTCCTGTTAGAAAAGGCTGACATTACCTCTGTAGTTAGAGTGACCGCAAGAGTTTCCCACCTAAAGCAGAGCTTGCCACGTGCCAGGCACACTGAGAGGGACGAACGGTGTTGGGAGCTATTTTACACAGGCAGGGCCGTGCTGGCAGGTCTGCTTATTTACTAACCAGGCCACTCCCGGTCTTTGTAGGTTCCACTTCCACTCCACTCTCAGTTAGTTGCTGAACATGTTTCCAGTACACTACTGTCACCACCTGCACTCCAACACCCTTCGTTTTCTCCCTGCATCCGTCGCGCCTAAGGCCACATCGGTTAGGGCTGCCACTCAGCCTTCCTGTGCCCACTCATGACATCATGGTCATCTTATCAATCTGGCGCTAACATGCTTTACTAAATTTTCATGAATTTTCCTATCTTTATTCACATACCTGTGGCCAGTTATCTAGCATCAGTTTGATAGTCAAGGCAGCAGAGGCCTGTTCCATTACATCAGTGCATGTTCTTTACCTTAGCAGTCATGTACAGTACTGACTATGTTTCAGGCACTGTGCCAAGTGCTCGGCACACAGAGGCTACTCTTCACAACAGCTCCGAGGCGAGCACTATTATCATCTCCACCTCAGAGATGAAGAAAACTGACTTTTACTTGGCTAAGGCCACATGGCTAGTGTGGTGTGTCTGGAGATCCCAATCGCTTATCCACCTCACACTTTATACAGGGCCTGACAGAGAACCACGTGCCATTCAGCATCTGCAGTCTGACCATGTACCACACGGTGCCTAAAAACCTCTAAAAAGCCAGGAAGTCAAGCGGAAGAACTCTCATAATGGCTGGCTACAACTCTACGGCTGAAGAAAATTATGTTCTATAATTTTGTAAAGGTATTTAGTTTATTGGAGAAGCTGGGGAAACGTGCCCAAAATCCAGATGAACATCTATTCTAGCTTTTCATATAGGTTTTAGTCAAGATTATTACTCAATGTAACTTTACTGAGTTTCATTTCCTTATTTCTCATGCACTGGCATAGTGTTCTAGATGACAAAAATGCTTCTGAGAACTTGGTAAAATTTGTATCCCCATGCCTGCTATTCTACCTGGCTAATTTCGTGGGTCATTTCTAATTCTGCTGGAGAGAAAACTCTAGAATGAAGGGATTTAAACCTCAGTTTGAAAAATGGATTGACTTAAGGAGTAAAAAATTAAAGACCATTCCAGAAAACACAACTTGAACAAAAGAGGAAACTTACATTAGTGTCATGGCATGGCCAAAGAGGTACACCAGAAGTAATTCTATTTTTAAAAATTGAGCTTATGGAAACCCTGAAATGAGCCTCTCTCACTTCCAGTGTTTTCTCCAGAATCCCCTTTAGTTTGGAAACCTCAGTCCCAGTGTCAGACCCGTCAGTAGCTCATCCTGTAACTTTGGACACGTCACCCAAGCTAAGCCAGCCCTAACTGCAGCTTCACAAGTCTGTGGGCAAGTCACGCTGGCAATCTACCAGGCTTCTAGCAATACTGACCCCACAAGTATTTATTAAGTGTGAAGCGTAAGAAGCAAGCATCATGGCAAAGAGGAAAACAAAGATGTTACAGATTCCACTCAAACAGGATATGGAGGAGAGACACCTTTGTGAACAATTACAGAGTAATGTGTCCACCTTTCTGGTGATGTGTTAGCAGTATGACTGCTGTGTAAGGGCTTTTTTATATTTTAGAACGTAACTTTTTTCACAAATATTTCTCTTAGTTCAATGATTGTTAAAAATTATGCGACTTACTGATAGACATTCCTAGTATTTATAGTCAATTCTTTACCTTTACTATTCTATTGCCTTTATATTTAGAAAACCCTTTCCCATTACAAAATACATTTATCTCATTGTTTTTTAAACTTTTAAAAATTGAACTTGTCAATGTAATTTTTTTTAAAGATTTTATTTTTTTAGTAAGCGGAAGGGAGAAAGAGAGCTAAAGAAACATCAATGTCTGGTTACCTCTTGTGTGCCTCTTACTGGGGACCTGGCCTGCAACCCAGGCATGGGCCCTAACTGAGAATTGAACCAGCGACCCTCTGATTCTCAGGCTGGAACTCAATCACTGAGCCACACCGGCCAGGACTTGTCAACATAATTCTAAATGAACTCAAAACTCTGAGGTGAGGTTCTGTCTTTATTCTATAAGCTTTTCTTTTTCTATGTAAGTGCTACATATTTCTTGAAAGATATTCCTAGATATTTTATATATGTGACTACATTTGAATATTTTTATCCACTTAAGTTTCTAAGTAGAAAAAAATTATGGCTTCTTAACCATTTAATATTTCCAACTACTTTATTGTAGATTAATTTTACAGAATTTTACAAGTAAACAAGCACATCACCTAAAAATAATAATTTCTATTATTTTTTCCCTCTTCAATATTTTATTGTTATTATACATAGTATTTATTAGATGTTGGCTTTAGGTTTTAACATGTGAAAGAAGCATCCATCTATTCTTTTAAATTTTTTAAACTCAGTAATGAACATTGAATCTTATCAAATGGTCTTTTGAGCTACTTTATTTTTTGAAGTAGGTACTATGTTTATAGTTCAGAATTGAAAAAGTATAAAAAAGCCCCTGGTTGGTGTGGCTCAGTGGATTGAGTGCCAGCCTGCAAATCAAAGGGTAACGGGTTTGATTCCCAGTCAGGGCACATGCCTGGGTATCAGGCCAGGTCCCCAGTGGGGGGCTGTGAGGGGCAACTACATACTGATGTTTCTCTCCCTCTTTCAACCTCCCTTCCCCTCTCTCTAAAAATAATAAAATCTTTTTTAAAAATGAAAGTATAAAAAGGTATACACTAAAATTGCATCTAGCGTTGATCAGTCTTCCAGAAATATTTTAATATTGTATGCACATAAACTTATAAACATTTTTCTTCAAAATAACAGCATATTATACACACTGTTCTGTACCTTAATTTTTATTTATATTTTGTAGAATACTCCGTATTAGTATCTTAAGCACTCCTTCAATTTTTTAATAGTTGCACAATATTCCATTTTATGGACACTCCATAATTTATTTAACCAATCCCCTAGTGAGGGACATTAAAACTGGTTCCAATTTCTTACTATTACAAAAAAGCTACAATGAAGAATATCCTTTTGCAAATGTGAAAATATCTGCATCTAAATTTCAACAAATGGAACTGCTTAGTCTAATGGTATGTGCATTTTTAACTTTGACAGACCAAACGCCTTTCAGTTTCTTTTGCTTTTACCAAAAAAGTAATACTTTTATGAAAAATTATTTTATTCTTAATGCCCCTAGAGGTCGCTATAACTCACCAAATAAATCATATTTCAAAAAAAATTATGAATTAAGTAGTCCTTCCATAAGATTATAGCATTTATGTATATATTTTTTAACTGAAGGAAAAAAATCTACACCCTTTATACACATCTCATATTCAAATAATCATACCCAATTTCTGAAGCTTGTCCCATATCCTGTGAGCCAATTCTGTCCTCTCGGAGAACTTGAGTTCAGGTAAGAGAGAACCACAGCTGCGCAACAGAAGCAAGGCATGATTACCACCTGGGCAACCTATGAAAAAAGATTAATGGTAACGTTTAACATAGTACAATATCACATTATAATAAAATATCACATAGTACAAAATCTGGCACAGTACAATATCACATTATGTATCAAATTTTAAACTGAAATGTGTAAATATTCAAAAATCTTTTGATTCCTTAAAGATATTATTAAGATACTACCTATAAACTGGAGAAATTCTATCCTAATCCACAAGTATAATTTACAATGTTACAAAATGTTCTAAGTTTTAAAAAATTAGTCTGATTTCTTAAGGCAGCTAAGGTTATGAATGTGTATAATTTGCAAGACTACACACTATAAAAATACACAGACCCTAACTTGTAAGCAGTGCTTACTGCAATTCAGTGGCCACTTCTCACTGTCTCATGAAATGACACAAAGTAGTAGTATTAAAAGCCATCAATATCAATTTTAGGTCTATAAAAAATTACAAAATAATATAAGCGTCCTTATATTTTTCCTTATTTTTTAAATATTTTAAAAATATTTTTCCTTAGCCAAGTCCTTTATCAAAATGTCCCTGAAAGCTGACTTTAAAACAAAAACAAAAATAAACCACTGACTGTGTGATTCCATTTCATCAAGTATCCAGAATGAACATATCTATATGAATAGTAGGTACACTAGTGGTTGCCTAGGGCGGGAAGGGGGGGGAAGGGTTTTGGGGCTGTTGGGAATATGGAGGTTTCTTTTCAGGGTGAAAAGGCTCTGAAATGGATTGTGGTAATAGTTGGACAACTGTGAATAAATCACACAGAGAAAATGAAAAGCATTATTTTAATGTACATTAGTTATAACTGACACTTTTTTGGTATCCCTCATCAGACTCAACAGCTCCTTAATGAGACTGAAATCCATGCAAGGGCTTCAGGAAGCTGGTGACGGCTCTGAGACTAGATGCAACCATACGGGTTTGCCTGTGGGCTTATGGGTGTGGGAGGGGTCGGGGAGCAGAGGGCTCTAAGCTTCCATCGAATTATCCAGGTTGAATGGATATATTTTAATAGCTTAGTGAAAGTAAAAGGGAAATGATTATCGATGTTTCTGGAAATCTGGCATTTGTGATCTTAGGGAAAGCTGACATTATAAGGGCAAATAAGAAAAACTAGTATCTTCCAAGAAAATCTACCACTGAAAGTGACTCCTTTATGAACTGTGCAAAGTAAAAAGGCAATTTTTGTTTGGTTTTGAAATAAATATCCGAGACAAAATATCTTACTCAAAACTTTGCCCTGATGAGATGGAAATATTACAATCATAACATTGAATCATGATCACTAGACAACACTGAAAGTATCAAAGAGCCTGCCCCAAATGACTACTTAGTAAAAGTTCAAACTATTGACCAGAGAAGTTTGAGGTACCTGAGTGGCAGGCGTTATCAAAGACTTTCTGCAGGAGAGTCTTTGGGATGCGGCCAGTTCTGCGGACAGAATTATCCAGTCTCATCAGAGCCCAATCAAACTGACTGGCATTCCTTCTCGGGGAAGAAGTGGACTCCTCTGCAAGGTAATTCTTTTTCTCAGCAGCAATGGCATACAGCCTGGCCTGGCTCGGTGGCCCTCTATAAAATGAAACACAATGAATATTAAACCATGTGAACTACTATCCATATAGGTCATCTTTTTGAGCAATATCTATACAAACCTTTTTTATTAGTTACTAAATACCAACATTCATAGTGTACCCGCATTTTGCTCAGAGAAGTATAAACTGGTAGGAAAGAATTTGGACTGCTGCTTTAAATAAAATCACAGGCACACACACCAACTGTATGCAAAGTAAAGCTCCTGAATAATTATTTGACAGTGCACTGAAAACCTTTCCTATGGAATCATTTAAAACTAAGACAATAATATGGTTTAAGTGTTTTTTTTAATCCCCCTTAACCAAAAGCAGTTTAATAAAGGAGAGATGAAGCAGTTTATGCTACAGTGCCCTTCTCACCCGTACAAAGGAGAAAAGGGATCTAAAATATAACCACCTTCAAATGCTTTCAAGGTTAAGCTTATTAAAAGAAGACCAATGTCCAAATTAGAATTATGTTATTTTTAAAAAAGATCATGCAGGAAAAAAGAATTCCCATGTATCTAGTGATACTATTTCATCTCTCAATTTAAACCTGCATTCCATCTGTCAAAATGGTCATTGTATCCTTTTCTCATTTTTTGACTACTGCAGCCATCAAAAAGAAAACTAGATTTCTGGTTTAACATTTAACATTGGGAAATCAAAAAGGGAAAAATGTGCGTAAGTTAGGAAAGGTCAGACTAGTACATGTGTGTTTATTAAGAATAAACAACCTTTAAACCACCCAGTATCTTGATAGTACATGTCTAACATGTCAGCCAAATGCTCTGAAACATGAAATCAGAGGTAGTCCATTCTGTAGAAATATAAGCTGTCCCTGATTTGCAAATATCAAACTTAAAAATAATCCTATGTGTGAAAGAAACCATCGTAAATCTTTCAATTGAATCTAAACTCTTCCTCTACGTTTGAACATCATTAACATAAAATTTCTAGTTCAGACATTTATATATTTATTCCAAAATATTTTAAACTTTCCAATAGCAGTCAGTAAGTATAAACTAATAATATACATTTAAGTACATATGAACTAAGTATGATGTAAAGATACTCTACTTATTAATCCAAGAATGCTTTCTGAATTATAAACACGTGTTCTGGAATGTATACATTTTTTACCACAATTATCAAAGTAAATATTTATACAATAATAATTTTAATAACAAAACTGTTGAATTTTTACCTTATGTCATTACCCTGGAAAGCTGATCATAAATTAAATGATTAAATATGTGATGTTACAATAAAGAAAAGCTATACCAGTAGTTTCACCACAAGGTGATATAAAATGCAGAGACAGTAACTGATACGAGACTGGAAATGCTATCACTGTTGTCTGGGGCACATCGCAACCACTCTGGCCATCAAGGATTCCACCCACGTAAATACATAGAATGAAATGAAAATAAAGTGGAGAAACTCAGGACACTAAGACAATGTCACATTTAGTTGATTACAGTCTGTTAAATGAGCAACATTAACTAAATACTAGATTATTACCTACAAACCACAGAAGACACATTCCTACATATATTTATTCCTTATTTTTCAAAGGGTTTCTCTGCCCATTTATCTGGCTACTAACTAGGTCAGCTGTTACTAACCTATGCCGCCTTTGTTAGTCAAGCAAACACAAAATGACATTATTTTAAATCACCCAGAATAATGTGTCAAGTTCAAGTGAGTGCACAGTAGCAACAAAAGCTGATTAATACAAAGATTTCAAAATTGAAATGAAGTATATTTGCCAGAGTTTTTTATACAATGCAAATCTGATAAACTGTGAGAGTAAAATATATACAAAATAAAAATAAAACTTTGCTAAAATGAGGTTTTAACATGTTACCATCAAACGCAAAACAAAATTCAGGCAGAAGACAGAGATATTACTAAATCAATACAGCATTCTGAACATTCGAACGCTAATTCTTCTTATAAACCTTTAATGCAGCCATTAAACATAAGTGTGTAAAGATTAGCTTGGCTTTCATTACTTGAAGTATGAACCTGCTACAAAATAAACTGGGGTAGAAGGATTAGATATTTTAAAGCAAATGACTCCTCAGTCTTCAAAAGGGTTCTCCAGCACTTCCCCAATGGCAGTGCTTTCCGCATTTATTATTGGGCCCAGAAATTATTTTCAAATTCACTGAACACATTCCGAAGCAAACAAGAACTTCATAGCCTGGAGCAACAGATATGTTGTGATAGAAAGAAACAAGTTCAGGGGTTACAGCAGGTCCATGCAAGTGGCACCTACCCACTGGCTGGTACAAGCTAGAATGCATTGCCTTCAAATGCCAATGACCAAAATTGATGTAACTCCACCTTAAATGGCTCAAGAGTTCCCTCCTAAGACTCCGGCACACACCCCTAATATTCAGGTCACCCACAAATTTTCTCTGGCAAAACATGGCATTTCTAAAGGTATATTTCTCATTCTTTTTAAATCGATGATGGTGATTCTGATTTTGACTAGTACAAAAATAATAATAATTTTGTAGTTGAGTGTATTTCAAAAAGGTATAAGAACCAGATTATTATAAGCAGATCTCCAATGTCAAAAGGTTCTGCTTTTTAAAAATGAATGCTTTGCTTTTCAAGGCATGTTTAGGTTTAGGTTTAGGTTTAGGTTTACAAAAAATTGTCCAGAATGTAGGAGTTCCCCTATACCCTCTTCCTCCTACACCCAGTTTCCTCTATTAGCATCTAGTATTAGTGTGATAAAGTTTGTTACCAGTGACCAATATTGACACATTATTAACTAAGGTCTACAGTTATACAATAGAGTTCACTCGTGTGTGTGTGTGTGTGTGTGTGAGCGTGCGTGTGTGTATGTGTACACATCTATAGGTTTTGATAAATATAGGAGATGCATTACAATGCATAAATACCACACAAAACAGTTCCCCTGTCCTAGAAATGCCGTGTTCCACCTACTCACCTCTTATCCCCTCTACCTCAACCCCTGCAAAAACTTTTTACTTGTCTCTATAGTTCTGCCTTTTCCGGAATATTAGAGTTGGCCTATGCAGTATGTAGCCTTTTTCAGACTGGGGCTTCTTTCATTGAGCATGCATTTAAGTTTCCTCCATGTCTTTTTGTGGCTCCATAGCTCATTTCTTGATTAGTGCTCGGTAACATTCCATTGTATGGAAGTACCACAATTTGTTTATCTGTTCACCTACCGAAGTCATTGGTTACTCCCAATTCTGGGCAATTATAAATAAAGCTACTAGAAACATGTGTTCAGGTTTTTGTGTGGATATAAATTTTCACCTCTTTTGGGTAAATATCTGGGCTGGATCATAATGTATGCTCAGATTTATTTTGCTTTATGAGAAACTGCCAAACTATCTTCCAAATGACTGTACCGTTCCGCATTCCCAGCAGGAACGAAAGACAGATCCGGACTGCCCTACACCCCCAGCATTTTGGGCCACAGATGTTTCGGATTTTAGCCATTCTAACAGGTATGTAGTGGTTATTCAATTGTTTTAATTTGCAATTCCCTAATGACATATGATGTTGAGCTTTTCATATGCGTATTTACCTTCTGTATGTTCCACTGTTGAGTTTTAAGAGTTTTTGTACATTTTAGTCTCAGTGTTTATCTTTTCAAGTGAACTTTTTATTAAAGTCTTCTTCATTCCTTTTTAACTTGGAATCTCCACCAAGCTAATCACACCCGTTCTTGCTTCCCTCTTCTCCTCATCCTCACTGCTGTTATCAGTCAATTCGGCATCACTTTTAAGCTATCAGAGTTTAAAGAAGGATGCAAATATGATAGGATAGGCATTTCATTATACCTCCAGGTAAATTATGACTATAATCCTGCTTTTACAGATGGGAAAACTGAAGCACTTTACCCAAAGTCACAGTAAAAGCTAGTTAATGACAGGTTGACAGGGCCAAAATTTGGACTCGTGTAGTCTCATTCTGAAATGAATTAAACACAGTGGAAGGGCATTAAAGAAACTGATCTGGCTGCAAAAGGGTTTCACACTGGAAAGGGGCAAAAATTAAGCCTGGACAGGGAAGGTGAGTCTAGATAATGGAAAGCCTCCAGCGGCTGATAAGCGATTTGGGTTATATGATATGCTTATAAATCGGCTCTCTCAGCGAATCTCGTAGTTCCATTCTGTAGGTCATGGGGACCTCAAATATCACTTAGATTCTTACCAATCCCTTAACTATCCCACTCACATTTTCTTTAGCCTGTTGATATGACTGATTATATCAACTTGTTTTCAAGTGTTGAGCCAGCCTTGCATACATGGAATAGACCCAACTTGGTCACTGTATATAATTCTTTTTATATACGTTTTATATATATATATATATATATATATATATACACACACACACACACACACACACACACACTCACTGATTTCATTTAAGTCCTAATATGTTAAATAATATATCCAATAATGATTCCTCCTAAAAGTGGTTGGTACTCCTTTCATAGTTCATGTTGCCACCCACTCGACCACCACCACATTGTTCTCTGAAGCTCAAAATCTTAGGATAATTATTTCATTGCTCAATCCCTCTCACCCTTCGCACCCCATGTGCCAAACCCTTCCAAGCAAGGTGGAGCAGTGGGTGGAGAACTGGAGGGCAGCGAGAATGAAGAGCGAGATGCCGTTCAGGAAGCTGCTGCAGTGCAGCCCAGGTGAGAGACTGACGGAAGCTTAGACCACAGTGGGCACTGTAGACAGGGAAGCAACACATCTCACCAAAGCCACCGCCTGATTAAACCACGAGTTCCAGGCAACAAATCACAGCACACGGTTTGTCACTTGCACGTGGCGATGAAAATTTCACCTAGAAGTGCTTACTTAATCCTCTGTATATATCTTATCCCTTATGTATGATTTTCATAAACACTTGATAAGCAGAATCTTGGAGCAGGCTCTACGGCCTGGTGGAAATACATGAGCTTTAATAGTGTCCGCTCAACCCTACAGCCCAGCCTGAGTTCAAGCTCTGCCACTCACAAAATGTGTGACTTTGGCCAAGTTACTACAACTCTCCCTAAGCTTGTTATCATCTGAGAAATAACAGAATCTGCCTCACAAGAATATCACAAAGATGGCTGAGACATGTGGTATTTCCCAAACATCACACTTCTGCTAGAGAAGATGGTTTTAGATTGCACACAGACAAGGCTTTTCCACTGTAGTAGTTCATTTATTTTAATAAATACTTTAAAATAACTATCACAGCAAGCTCTTTATTTTACTAGCATTCTCCCTTAAGACAAAATTAAGTTATAAAAATGTCAGTTTAACCCTAAAACCAATGTCAAGAAAAATGTTAAATATAAATGATAATAGTTTAGGTAGTTCTCAGATTTGGCAGTACCATAAATGCCCAAAGTTTGGGCAACACTGGAAAAGAGTATATAAAGAACCTGGCAAGGTAAGTGTAATATTAACGAAATACTTACTACAGCATGTTCTTCCTTTTAAAATGTATTAGCAGAAAGCATAAGATTTATTTTAAAGGCCTATTTAAATCTAAGCTATACTATTTAACAACCACATGGCTCTGGAAAAGGTATTTGGTCTAAGCCTTAGTTTCTTTGAGAAAAAACACTGACTTGTAAGGATCACATTCAAAACAAATATATATTTGTGTCCCAACAAAACAGCGCTCAGTAAAGCTCTTACTACAGGAGATACTCACAACACATGTGTCGATCAGCCTTTTCCCCAATCTTTTGTAGAGCTGTCACAATCAACTTTCTCCCTAAATTATTTTGCAAGACACCTGGCTCAGTTTAGCTGTCCTGCAAACACAGCTTTAGGCTTTATGGTAAATCACAGAATTTCAGCCTAAAAAAGGTGTGCAGCACTTCCACACTTTGATAACAGTCTCCTGGCTTGAAACACCAATGCGTTCCTCCCGCCATCCAGATGTCCCGTCCACCTCAGCCTCCTCCAGTTCCTAGAGATGTCTCAGCTATGACAGGAAGTGGTGAGTCCGTTAACCAGGCTGGGGCCTGTAATGGATGTGGATACTCTTCTGAGTCTGCAAAGTGAGAGTGGGATGAAGTAGACTGTCCTGAAGTTCCCTTCCTGAGTTCACATTCTGCAATCTTATCATGTGCTTCCTTACCTGTGACAGTCTGTAATTCCTAAATGTATACTATATCCCATACTGTCTTTTTTTAAAAATATTTTTGTCCTTAAATACATTCAAGCACCTAAACTACAACATACTCAAAGACACTTCAGAGCTGGGAATCACAGTAGCTGGACCCCAACCAGAGACACTGGATAAATCAGTTCACACTTCTAAGTCTCAATCTCCCACTGTTTAATACCAACTTACAAAACATAGACATAGTCATACAAATACACTTTGAAATGGTAAAGATCCAAACTAAAGGTACTACTGTTCGTATTAATCTCCAACTTTGGTCTTCCTAATTCTGCTAACATCCTTACTAATCTCTTGTTCTCGGTCTCTCAAGAAGGAAGGAAGTATCTTTCCTCAGTTCTGCACCCACTAGTTGATGCCCTATCAGCCCTGACCTGTAGTACCAATGTTGTTCCCTGCTGGTCTGCCCATCTCCTGCCTCTCTGTCTCCATCAGTCTATGTAAACTTTGTCAACACTTACATCTCTCAAAACCATCCAAAGGCTTCCAACCATCCAATGACTGACTTTCTGATCAATCTTGGTAGCTTCAAGGAATCAAATGGCCTCTGCCATACCAACTTCCACCACACAGTGCCTTCACGCTCTTCTCTTCCGCTGCGACACTGTCTAGTTATTACCATGCACTCTCTCAAACTCAAGTGATCCTCTACCACGAACAAATGTGACTGCTCTTCTGAAATAACACAGTAAATTGCTCTTCTCTCTGAAATGCCACAGTGAACTCGCCTCCTACGGTTAGCACATACGTAACAGTTGTGCTGTGCCTATCACAGCCCTCTGCAAGTGATAAACTTACACACACAAGGAGCAGGGGCTGGACCACCAACCCGAAGGATCCAGACATCCTCTTAATATTTGTTGAGATCTTTTTTGATGAGAGGTAAACTAGGGAAAGTTTTTTCTCCTTCCACTGTTAGAATAATTTACATAATTCTGTCCTAGGCAACATGTAGTCTTCACCTTTGAGCCAACCATCGATCTGGACTGACTTGCAAACTGATTTATCTCGAAGCTAATCTTTTCCTCTGAAACACACAAGTACTATTCTAAAAACTCTCACAAGAAATATATGAGAAGCTTCTGATCCAGAAGTGTGAGGGGGGGAAAAAAAAAGAGTGTGAGAAAACAGATGTATTGATCCGCACTCTGGCTGGGTGGCTCAGTGGGTTGGAACATCATCCTGTACACCCAAAAGTTGGGGGTTCAATCCCCAGTCAGGGCACATATCTAGGTTGTGTGTTCGATTCCCAGTGGGGGTGCACATAGGTGAGTGCAACTGATCAATGTTTCTCTTTCCCCCCTCCCCCTTTCCTCTCTCTAAAAACCAATAAACATTGATTTTTATCATCCTCAGGTGAGAAGTGAAAAAAAAATGTTGCTCCTCCACCTCCCCACAGGGGATAGGGTAAGAGCTGGTTTTTTTAAAAAAACATTTGTTTAAAAAAAAAAGAGAGAGAAAGTGCTGAGATAGAAAAATGAGGAGTAAGACTAAAGAATATAAAAATACATATTTTTTGATGCTCCAATTTTGAAAAAAGATCAATAAGTTCCAATTTCCCTTAACATTGTAACACTCATCTTTCCTTCTCAGACAGCACATTCCTGGAAATAAAGCTCAGGGTGAGCGTGGGGAAATCGGCCACACTACAAGAATGGGTTAAGTACCCCTTCAAACGTCTTTGCATTTCACAATATTCCTTCCTCAGGGTCTAGGGTTTTCACTGATATAGTCAACTCAAGGCAAAAAGAACAAGACCAAGTTCCTGCCTTCAAGGAGCTTACAGCCAGGTCCGGGGTGCTGGTGGGTACACGTGTAATCATGTTAACAGATGCTTTAGTGACTCAGGCTGTGAAAGAAAGCACGAGAGGAGCAGTCGAATGAGAGAAGCAGTCAAGACAGATTTAACTTGAGCAGAAGGACGGGGAGACGAACTCCAAAAGTGAGCATTACGTTCAAAGGCAAGCAGGTCCCCAGCACAGGCCACCGGAGCCTTGCTAGTCCACACGCCAGCAGCACCTTATCATCTGGGGGCTTGTTAGACATGCAGAATCTCAGTCCCCTGCCTAGACCTACATGATCAGAACACACGTTTCTAAATAAGATCCCCGGGGAATTCTAATGCTCATTACAGTTTCAGAAGCCCTGCTGACCCAAAACAGTAATTTGGTATGACCAGAATATACTGGGTTGACCAGCAAGTTCATTTGGCTTTTTCCGTAAGCTGGCTCTAGTAGCACTTAGTTGTTTTTAACCTCAATCGAAACAATTTTGGTGGATTGTATTATGACAGCTGTCATACTGGCATGTAATAAAAAAAAACTGATCAATATTGGTGAATTTTTGTGTGACTATTTTAATATAGAAAATGGGAGAAAATATGTAACATTTTTGGTATATTATGCTTTATTAGCTCAAGAAAGGTAAAAACAACTGAAACACAAAAAAAACTTGTGCAGTGTATGGAGGAGGTGCTGGGGATGACTGAACGTGTCAAAAGTAGTTCGCGAAGATTTATGCTGGAGATTTCTCACTGGACGACGGTCTACAGTCAGGTAAACCACTGAAATTGACAGTGATCGACACACTGAGAACAATCAATGTTGTACCACATGGGAGACAGCTGACATACTCAAAATATCCAAATCAACAGTTATTGGTGA
This sequence comes from Artibeus jamaicensis, assembly GCF_021234435.1. Classification (NCBI taxonomy): domain Eukaryota; kingdom Metazoa; phylum Chordata; class Mammalia; order Chiroptera; family Phyllostomidae; genus Artibeus; species Artibeus jamaicensis. Next base: position 26,888,869 of record NW_026521843.1, read on the forward strand.
AAATGAAAAATGTGTCTTTTATTTTATGGAAAAAAAATTGAACAGACTTTTTGGCTGGCCCAATAGAATGCCATGGAAAAAACTCTCAAGAGGTGAGGCTCCAGAGGCCTCTCCCGATCATGAAGCACCTCCAGATACTGAACTTAATGGAAGCCACCAGTATCTGACTGTAAGGAAATGACACAATCAAATTATCAGGGAGACCAGGGATTAATGTGGGGGCTGGAGAAAGAAGGGATTCATTCTGGATAAAGAAGACATAACGGGACTTAATCAGTTGTGCAATCAACACATGGGGGGGTGCCCTGGCTGGTGTAGCTCAGTGGACTGAGCACGGGCCTGCGAACCAAAAAACCACAGTTGGATTCCCAGTCAGGGCACATGCCTGGGTTGCAGGCCAGTTCCCAGCAGGGGACGCATGAGAGGCAACCATACGTTAATATTTCTTTCCCTCTCTCCTTCCCTTCCCCTCTAAAGATAAATAAAGAAAATCTTTTTTAAAAAATGGGGGGAAGGTGTCAATAATGTATGAATGAGAAATCTCAAAGCTACAGAAACAGCAATACTCATGAAAAAGGAAACACATGAGCAACAGTTTGGGGAGGAAAGGTGAGTCCAATGTGAGATGCAATGGGTCTGAAGTACCTGTAGTTCAACTCATGTCTAACAGACAGTCTGTGTACAGGAGGAGAAATAATGCCATCATAGAGAGGTAGGTAGGAACTTACACCCTAAAAATGGAAGGATTAAAAGTAAAAAAAGTGACTAAGGAAAACGCCCCACACCAGCACCCAAGAGATAAACAGAGGAAAAGGGATGCAGCAAAATGAGTGAGAAAAATCCTAAAGAGAAGAAAATCAAGAAAGACTGGTGTCACTGATGCCAAGAAAAGGGTCTCATGAAGGGGGAATGGGAGACAGAGTAATACACCAGAGATCAAGGCCTTGAACGTGGATCATCTCACACATATATAAGTGATTAAAAGAAGTTATATTATCAATGATAGACTTAAGGGTGATTTTCAGTTCATTGCTTTCCCCTTGTATTTTGCAATTGTTTCTCAAGGCACATGAGTCTTATAATTTAAAAATATGCAATAAACATTAATAAACAAGACGATGGCTTTTGCAGTGGTGACTGCAATAGGTAGAAGAGTGAATAAGAATCTAATGAAGGATGGGAGTAGTAGATAGGGAAGAGAGACTGGGAAGCATCTAGAGTAAGTCGAGATTCCCAGGAAAGGTTCTGTCTTTCAAGTGGGAAAGATCTAGGCGTGATTAGAGGCTGAGGGATAAAAGATTGCACAGAAAAAGTTTTCAGTGCCCAGGGGAAAAAGGGAACACTTCTTTACTTGCTATGAGCTGATGAGCTGAGCATCACAGGGGTGAATGAGTCAAAGTTCTGCTCTCATGCAACTCATTTTCTACTAAGAAAACAGAGAAAAGATGAGTATCAGACAAATCAGACACACCTTGATAAAATTAAAAGAAGGTAGTTTTTTAGAGTGAGTGTTGAGATAAGGCTTGCCTGGAGAAAGAGCATATTCCCTGGCCAGTGTAGCTCAGTGGCTTGGAGCATTGCCCCATAAACCAAAAGGCTGAGGGTTGATTCCTAGTCAGGGCACCCCCCCCCCCCCCGGGTTTGGGTGCATGCTAGAGGCAATCTGTCAGTGTCTCTCTCTCTCACATTGATGATTCTCTCCCTCCCTTCCCCTCTCTGTAAAATCAGCAAGCATGTCCTTGTATGGGGGGCAGGGAGGGATGGGAGGGCATTTCAGTCCTAAAAGATAAGAAATCAACTTTACATAGAAGCAGGCCTGTTACCTTTACTTTACAGATAATGAAACTGAAGATAAAAGATTTTGCAGCAAGTTAAAGGAATCTGGGTCTGATGAACACCCAGACCTTTCAGAATACCCTTCCTACTAGACTGGATTCCCTCACAGGCAACAGAGAAAATGAACAATAACAATAAGAGTAAATGGCAATGCCTTCTTTGTCAAAAGAAACTCTTTGAAAGCCACAGATGTAGATCCGCAAAAGCAGAGGCATGAAGATTAACTATTGAGGCCTAATGAGGAAATCTAGGCAGACTCCATGTTACAAGTAGGCTACATTCCAAAATTTGTAACTAAGTTGTTAAGAAGTCATAAAACATTTCCTCCATATAATTTTACAGAGAGTAGGTTTCTAGGATGGTCCACAAAGATCCATGTATTCACAGTTATTATTATAGTAACTAATAAAGCAATTATTAGGTACCAGGTACCAGGTCCCATGTTAAGTGCTTTACACAAAGTTCTACCAACACTATTACTACTCCCACCTTATAACTAAAGAATAGGCCTGGAGATGTTAAGTAACTTGTCCAATGGCATTATGCAAATAAAATGAGAGGTCAGCAGTCCCGCCCTGCCCTATTCCAGCTCCTTAGCTCTTAAACCTTATGCTGTCTCCCAAAATACCTTTACTTTAAACACCAGTCATTCCAAAATCAGCTTTCCCCCAAACCTAAAATCTTAGTGCCCAGCTTCCCTTCTCAACTGGTCAGAATACTACTCAAGCTTCCTGTTCCCCACCCCACACCCAAAAAGTTTATTATCATATCTATCTCCTAATAAACCTCAGCCCATGAGGGCAATTTACTCAAACTTGTGACACTCACTGAGAATTTAACTTGCCTTTGCATTCCCCAGGCCCCCCAAGAAGTGTCTTGCATGTGTTCATTTATTCATTCATTGCCACTTACTGAGCCTACAGTGACAATTCCCAATCCAAATTACACCCTCGTAAGTACTGAAAGGAAACTCCAAGAAGAGTCAGGCAAAAGCCCAAAATGATCATTACTAAACATCTATTTCTAAGCTATTCCTAGCTCACCCCAAATTCCCAACCTATTCTCCCCCTACCACAAAAGTGAAATAAGTAACACTCGAAAACTGAGTCCCCGCTGCTTACTACTGGTCACCAATAATGCTTGCACATGAGAGAGATCACAAGCTGGTCAACCCTAAGCAAAGGAGTAGCACCCAACCCTCGCAGCGGCCCTTCGAAGCCCCTCTCAACTGCAAGAGCAGAAGGTAGCCGAAGAACAGGCTCAAAGCAGGAAAGAAGCCTTGCCCGCGGCCATGACCTTCTAAGGCGACCAACCCAATCACCCGAAAATCCCTGGTGGGGAGCACGGTCTGAGGCCCCGGGATGCTTATCCCTGGAGCGGAGAAAAGGGCACGTAGAGAACACCGGAGCCCCCCGTCCCCAGCCAGCATCAACGACCCCAGGAAACGTCTGAGCTGCAGGTGGACAGAGGCACTCACCGGGCGGCAGGCGCGGCGCGAGCTGCGGGCTGACACACGGCGGCGTGCGGCCGGCCGGGGCAGCCTGCGAGGAGGCGCATGGACAGCGGGAGGCGCGGAGCCACTCCGGCACGGAGAAGCCAGCATGCGGGTCTCAGAAGGGCTGCCATGGCTCAGCTGTCCCCCGTAGGTTGCACGTTCTGCTGGAAGGACAGGGGAAGCACGTGACCTCAGGGTCGCCTGGCGCGGTAGAGACCAAAGGCCGAGCGTGCTAGACGTATGGGGAGGCAAGTGTCGCTTTAGCTCAGAAGATGTAAACACCTAAGTCTCCAAGGAGATATGAGCCCCGTGCTACACTTAAATGACAATGTGGCTTGATCTGTTATTTAATGGAGTTTCTCTCTTGGCCTTCTGTTTATCATCTTAGCCTGTGCAGTCGCTCCACCCCTACGCTATTCAGTTGGTAGAGTCGGAAGAGGTCGACTCCTCCCAGGTTAGCGCAGTGGCTTGCGCGGGGCCAACTAACCGAAAGCTCGAGAACTCTCAGAAACAGCCGACTGGGAAGATCCCTGGGAGTGGAGCGGTTCTCTACGGAGGCTGGTGTTCCTGCTGGCATTCAGTGGTTGCTGCTGCGCGCTGATATTGCCGCACTAACTCACGGGAGCGTTCCATGCGCTTTCAGAAATGTGGGGGAGAAAAATCGTTAAGGACCTTTGCACTGTGCTAGGGGCCTCCAAAGTTACCTGTAACGTGATTAGTATCATCAGGGCCAGGGGAGCGGTGTAAAGGAATACACTGGTGCACCCAAGGGAGGTCCTTAAGCACTGCGTCGCTTTAAAAAATAGACGGAGTCTGACAAAGATCATATAGTTTTAAACCTGGAACTAAACTCATTATCTTCCCCAAATCCCACCCTGCTCCTTCCGTCAGTAAATGCACCAGCATCAGAGGTAAGAGCAGTATGATTAAGAGTCTGGAGCCAAATCTGGGGATTAAACAGGAGGCTCTTGCTTTCCCATGGTGTACAGTCTGGAAGTGTTCCCTCTGCACACGTGGGAAGTCCGGAGCAGGCTTCCACTCCCTCTTTACCTAGCTGTATCCTACCCATTGGCGGGTGAGCGCTCAGAAGTTTCCTCTGGAAGCCCTCCACCGTAATTGCCCATTTGACTGTTTATCATTCCGGACAGCTCTTAGAGAGCAAAGACTGTGTGACCTTTTCTTGTAGCCCAATCACATACTTAGTGCCCGGCCCAGTCTTGCATTGTTTACTGAATAAGTGTATTTTGAGATTATCTAGCTCGTCCCTCCTTTGAAAGATGAGGAAAATGAGATCCAAAAAAAGGTTCAGTGGTTCACTCTGGAATATGCTATTAAGCATTAGGAATATAATTTATTCATTCACTCAACACTTTTGAGAGTGGAACACATACTCAGTCCCGGGCTCTACTTGAGATAGGGATACAGCAGAGACCAACACAGACCAAGTCTGGTCTCTGATTAAGCATTCCGAAGTTTATTTGGGGGAAGAAATAAGAACTGTGTTGTAAGGTAAATCAGCGTGTAGGAATTGAAGAGGACATGTGTGACCCCTTCGAAGAGGAGAAAGGAGGACAGGGTGGATGTGAGAAAAGAGCAAGGCAGGGAGGAGAGGGATGGTGAGCATAGTTGGAGGCCAGACCATGCAGGGTGTTAATACACCGCTGCAAAAACTCTGACTTTCATTCAGAACAAGATACGAAACCATTGTAAAATTTGGTGTGTAGTCATGATATAAATCCACTTGTAGTTTTAAAGGATCACTTAAGGGAATAAACATACATAAAAGAGAGATCAGTGAGGAAGCCCTTGCAACAAACGACACAGATGAAAATAACTTGGACGGCCCCTGCCCAGTTGGGCTGTGGGGGGGTGAGATAATGAGAAAGGGTCAGTTTTCATTCTTTTTTTTTTTTTTTTTTTTAATTGACTATGCCATTACAGTTGTTCTATTCCCCCCTCCATTCCCCTCCACCCTACCCCGGCCCCACCATTACCCCCCCCCTTTAGTTTATAACCATGTGTCTCAAGTTCTTTAGGTTCTATATTTCCCATACTATTCTTGCCCCCCCCATCAATTTTCTATCTACTGTCTATGCTATTTATTTTCTGCACCTTCTTTCCCCTTCTCCTCCTCCCACTCCCCTATTGCTAACGTTCCTTGAGATCTTCATTTCTAGGTTTCCGCTCCTGATCTAGCTGTCCTTTTAGTTTGCTTTTGTTTTAGTTGTGGTTGTTAATAACTGTGAGTTTGCTGTCCTTTCACTGTTCATATTTTTTTAACTTCTTTTTCTTAGATAAGTCCCTTTAACATTTCATATAATAAGGGCTTGGTGATGATGAACTCCTTGAATTTGATCTTATCTGAGAAGCACCTTATCTGTCCTTCCATTTTAAATGAAAGTTTTGCTGGATAGAGCAATCTTGGTTGTAGGTCTTTGGATTTCATGACTTGGAATACATCTTGCCAGTTCCTTCTTGCCTGTAAGAAGCGGCAAGAATTTCCCTTTTGAGAAATCTGCTGACAGTCTGATGGGGACTCCTTTGTAGGTGACTGTCCCCTTATCTCTTGCTGCTTCTAGGATTCTCTCCTTCATTTTAATCTTGGCTAATGTAATGATGATGTGCCTTGGTGTGTTTCTTCTTGGGTCTAACTTCTTTGGGACTCTCTGAGCTTCCTGGATTTCCTGGAAGTCTATCTCCTTTGCCAGATTGGGGAAATTCTCCTTTATTATTTGTTCAAATAAGTTTTCCACTGGTGGCTGTTCCTTTTTCCCTTCTGGTACCCCTATAATTTGGATGTTGGAGCATTTAAAGATGTCCTGGAGGATCCTAAGACTCTCCTCATTTTTTTGAATTCTTGCTTCTTGACTCTTTTCTGTTTGGCCATTATTTGCTTTCTTCTGGTCCACTCCATTGATTTGAGTCCCAGTTTCCTTTTCATCGCTATTGGTTTCCTGTGCAATTCCATTCATTTCAATTAGTTTTGCCTTCATATGTTTGTCTAATTTGTGGCTTTAATCAACCAGTTCTGTGAGGATCCTGATCACCAGTGTTTTAAACTGTGCGTCTGAGAGTTTTGCTATTTCTTTATCGCTTAGATTTCTAGTCTCTGGGGCTTTGAGGTTTTCTTGAGCCATTTTTGGTCTGTTCTCACCAGTTAAGTATGAGGAGCGGAGCCTTGGACTCTCAGGTCGCTGGGTTGTGACGCTATATGTGGGGGCGTGGTCAGAGCGGGGAAATGGCGACCTCCTCTGCTGTTTCACGCCTCTGGGTGAGAAGCAGAGCCTTAGGTGGTTCACCAGGGTGGGGCCACTCAGGTCGCTGAGTTATGATGCTGCATGTGGAGGCGGGGTCAGAGCGGGGAAATGGCGGTGCCCTGTGCTACCGCTTGCTGTGGGGCCTGCTCAATCCTGTAGTCTCACCGCCCACTCCCTCGCTTGTCTGCGCAGGAAAGTGCGACCACAGTCAACCTGCAGCCCTGCTCCCTGGCTGTTTCCCCACGATTGCTTGCTGAGTCGCTTACTAGGTCCAACCCTGCGCCTGGGTTCCGTGCGCCCGAGTTGGTCTGACCGAGTTTTTCTGTGCAACCCCGCTCCGACAGCTGCTGGTTTCGCCCCTCTTACCGGTCAGACTGAAGAATTTGTTGTTATCAGACTTCCGAAAAGTTCAATTTTCTGTGTTCTGGCTGTGTTTTCTGTTGCTAATATTTAGTTGTCTCTAAACTTGGTTGTGAGAGAAGGCACAGCATCTCCACCTATGCCTCCATCTTGGCGGAAGTCCGGGTCAGTTTTCATTCTTATTTAAGTAGTAGAACCTGGATTTACTGGTGCACTGGCTGTGGGATGTAAATCAAGAATGACTCCAAAATATTTGGCCTGAGAACGAGGGAGATGGCACTAATTAAAATTGGGAAGACTGAGGGAAAACATGTAAAAGTTGAAATCAAAAGTGATCTGGGATATTAAGCTTGAGGTACCTGATAGACATCCAGAGGTCAAGTTTGAGTAGGGAATTGACTAAATGACATAAAACTCTGGAGTTCAGAGTTAGAGATACTATACCTAATAATGAAGCTGTGGAACATCTAGAAAGAAAATATAAATAGACACAAGATGAGATCCAAGGACTGAGGCTTGGCTTGTCATATTTCAATAGTTAGAGGATGTGAAAATGAAAATCCAGCACTAGACACTAAGAGGGAATAGCCAGAGAAGTAGGAGATATTTCAAGCAGAAAGTTAAGTGCTAGAAAAAATATTATGGGCAAAAGCAGGAGCAATCCTTACCATTACGGAGTTTACATTCCAGAGGGCAAGGCAGATGTTAGTCAATCACACTAAATGAAGTATACATTGAAACAGGTCTGAAAAAGAAACATGTTTCCATGAGAATATGCCTCATCTGGGAGCCAAAAGGTTCCCAGAGAAAGGATCCTTAGGTTGGAATTAGAAGGATGAATAGTTGTTAGCACATGCAAGGCGCATATGTGTCTGTATGTTTCACATGTGTGTGTAAGAGAAAAAGTGGTGTTTGCTTGTTTTTCAGTGCAGACTTCACAAGTTCTCAGATCTCTTTAAAATGCAGAAGCTGTGACAAAGTGGAAGAGAAGTTTAAGCTGATCATCCTTGTTTTTTCCCTTAGCTTATTCTGATTATGAAATGGATCCAAACATTGGCTAGGAAACTAAGATCTGCCTGTCCCAGTGAATGGTACCACTTCTGAACAAAATCTTAGAAGGACAGTTTAGGAGCTAAATTTTGCAAAAGAACTTAATGGCTTGATTTCCATATATGTAAAGCAATACCTAGCCTTTCCTCCTAGGATTTTTGGGGGAATATTAGGGTTTTTTTTAAATGATCAAAAAAATGTTTTTTATTTTCTTAAATTATATTTTTTGTTTAGGCTATTACAATTGTCCCATTTTTTTCCCTTTAGCCCCCTTCACCCACCCACCCCTATTCCCTCAGGCAATCTCCACACCATTGTCCATGTCCATGGGTCATGCATATATATTCTTTGGGTACTTTGTTCCCTCCACTGTACTTTACACCCTCATGGCTATTCTGTAACTACCTATTTGCTCTTCTTAATCCTTCACTTTTTGCCCACCTCCCCAACCCCCGTTCCATCAGGCAACCATGAAAACATTCTCTGTATCTATGATTCTATTTCTTTTCTGCTTGTCTGTTTTTTTGTTTTTTAGACTCAATTGTTTATAGACACATATTTATTTTCATTTTATTGTTCATATTTTTTATCTTAAAGAAGACCCTTTAACATTTCATGTAATAGTGGTTTGGTGGTGATGAACTCTTTCAGCTTTTTTTTTTTGTCTGGGAAGCTCTTTATCTGTCCTCCAATTCCAAATGATAGCTTTGCTGGGTAGAATAATCCTGGCTGTTGGTTCTTGTTTTTCATCACTGAATATTTCTTGTCAATCCGTTTTAGCCTGTGAAGCCGAGAAATCGGCTGACATTCTTATGGGAGCTCCCTTGTACATAACTTTTTTTGTAGGTAGTTTTTTCTTGTTGCTTTTAAGATTCTCTCTTTGTATTTAACCTTTGGCATTTTAATTATGGTGTGTCTTAATGGGGGCCTCTTTGGGTTCATCTTGTTTGGGACTCTTTGTGCTTCCTGGACTTGTATGTGTATTTCCTTCACCAAGTTAGGGAAATTTTCTGTCATTTTTTTCAATTAGGTGTTCAATTTCTTGTTCTCTCTCCTCTTTCCAGCACCACCATGATGCAAATGTTGGTACACTTGGAGTTGTCCCGGAGGTTCCGTAGACTATCCACATTTTTTGGATTCTTTTATCTTCTTGTTCTGATTGGTTGTTTTTTGCTTCCTTATATTGCAAATCACTGGTTTGATTCTTGGTTTCAGCCACTCTATTGTTGATACCCTATAAACTGTTCTTTATTTCAATTAGTGTTACCTTCATTTCTGTCTGGATCATTTTTAAGCTGTTGAGGTTCTCACTAAGTTCATTGAGCATCCTTGTAACCAATGTTTTGAACTCTACCTCTAGTAGATTGCTTGTCTCCATTTTTTTTTTAGTGTTTTTCCTGGGGTTTTGTTCTGTTCTTTCCTTTGGGCCATGTTTTGTTTGTTTGTTTGTTTGTTTGTTTCCTCATTTTGGTGGCCTCCCTGTGTTTGTTTCTGTGTATTAGATAGAGCTGCTGTGTCTCCCAGGGGTGGTAAAGTGGCCTGACATAGTAGGTGTCCTGTAGGGTCTAGTGGTACAGGCTCCTCTATTACCCAAGCTGGGTGCTCAAGATGTGCCCACTGTGTGGACTATGTACACCCTCCAGTTGTAGTTGAGCCTTGACTGATGTTAGCATGTTCAAGGTCAGTCACCATCTGTGTCCTGTCCAGGATCACACAGCATAAGCTGCAAAGGGATCTGCAAATGGCTGTTACTTGTCCTGGGCTTGGAGGTGCCCAAACGAGGCCAAGCTGTGAACCAAGGCCAGCTGCTGCTAATGCCGGGCTTGGACTACTAATCAAGAGGTATGGGGCTCGCTGAAGTCAGATGCTGTTTATGTGAGAGAATTTAAGAAAATCTGAAGCATGGGCCAAGACAAACCATTTGTATGGAAAAACCGCTGGAAACAGCTTGGTGGGCCCAAAAGTTTGGTGGGGCAGAGCCTCCAGGAATCACCAGGGTGGGGCAAACAGTGTGAGCCAGTTTAATAGAATCTCAGCGAAGGCACACTCCTGCCAGCTCTGTGGCTCTGGGTGGGGGAGGGGAGAGGCAACTGTGACAATATCTTGATAATCATTGAATTGGGCTGATGGCTGTGTAGGAATTCACTTTACTCTTCCCTCCACTTAGTGTATATTTTTGAATGTTTATAAAGAAACAGTCTTAATTGCTGGTTGTACTTTGATTTTACTACTCATTAATACAGCATGACTTGGAGTTTGAAAAACACTGTACTCAAACATGCCCACCAGGCAGACAGACATACCAGTCCGTACCTGTGAGAGCTGCGGGCCTGTTCATGGGAACAACATGGCTGGTTCACGTCTCAGGCAAATAGTTGCCCAAACATCAAAACTTACTGTTGTTGCTAAATCATCTTACATAAAACATAAAATGTCTGTGCTTGTAGCCATTACAGCCTAAGAGAGTGATTTTCAACCTTTTTCATCTCATAACACACAGTAACTAATTACTAAAAATCTGTGGCCCACCAGAAATTATATTTTTTTCCAATCTGACAAGAATAGGTATAATTTGGATTCACTCACACCAGGCAGCTATTGTTGTGTTGGGTGTTGTTGTTTTTTTATTTGACGATCTAAGGGAAAAGAGTTGGTGACCCTGACTAAATAGTCAGACATTGCAAGTATTATATCTTCAAAATCCTGAGCTGAAATTATGGCACTCAACACCTTGAATGGGAAATTTGCCAGGCAGTGGACATTAATTTCACTTCACTTTGGCTAATTAACCTTTTTTTTTTTTGGTCATCATAACAGTTTACAATGAATCAGAAAGGATTAGAAAAATAGCTGATCACTCACAATTGTCTATCAGCCCCTTTGGAATCTCCTCCAATTTTCACACAAATACATTCAAAATAGTGTGAGCAAAAGAACCACGTGATTGCCTTGAGTTTAAAAGCCTATATTGCTAAAGTCTTAACATTTTAAGCAGAAGATTTAATGTTTAGCTATGATTGTATTTTCTCTTAAGGCAACTTGTCATGCATCAAGGACTTCTTCCATCTGTGACTACATCTTTCATATCCAAATTTATTCATGTATGTAATTCCCAATTATTCAAAAAAGTATCCCGCTTAGACCTTTATTTGCACACAGTGCCAAGATTCTCATTATAAGTGCAGGTCCAATTTGTTATGGTTACACCCTTCAGCAACACTCTGTCAAACAATAATTCTTTCATAAGCACACAAACCAGGAAGACAGATGCAGGGTCATTTACTGTAAGAAAGTAACCAGCACTGGCAACGAGGGGCTGTTGCTGATATTTTCCCAGTGTTACCATGTGCGAAGGCTGGAAGTTTATGTGTTTCCCACAGGGCAGATAGTGTCAAAATAAATCAATATAGAATAGTAGTCAAACATAATTGGCATTTCAATGTACTATACAACTGAGTCCTTTCAAGGCAGAAAATAGTTATAATTCTTGTAATAGCTGAACATAAACTTTAGGAAGTGTTATTAATAGTCATTGTTAATTCCTAAAATGTGACACAAATCTCTTAAATTTCCTGGTTGATTTTTTTGGTTGTTTTTTTTTTAAGGAACTAGAAAATATATTTAATGTCTCCGAGCAATAGATAATGTGGGTTTCAGTTTTAGCTTGTGTCTCTCTAAGGGTTGAAAATTTGTCTTTTCAACCCTTATATAAAAGTTGAAAACTTTTATATAACTTACCTTTTGATAATTTCAGTTTAATTTTGAGAGGAAGACTAATAGACTTTCCTTGGGCTTAGGAAAGAATACATGAATTTTCCATTCCATTAAGTTGCAAAGACCCTGGTGGTGGCTGTTCTCGGCCACCCATCTAGCTTTCCGGGCCTGACTGGGAGGGATGAAAACCACCTGGAAATCCGGGGCTGCGCTGCGCACTCCCCCGGTCTCCCCAATGTCATCCGCTGCTCTAGGGGGCTTCGTTCCTTCAACTTGTGCAGATTCCCAGGTTATTCTGATTCACACCTAAGGATAAACTTACTGAGTGAATTACATAAATTAACTCATTTAACTCTCACAATGGTTCTGTGAGGTGGATTCTGTTGCTAACTACATTTTATAAATGAAGAAACTTGGGCATAGAAAGGCTAAGTTGATCAAGAACACACAGCCAGTAAGTGTGGAGCCAGGTTTGAAACCCAGACAGGCTGGTTCCAGAGCCAGGGTATTTAACCACTACCCGGTCGTGTTTTAAAATAACAGCCTTGATGCAAAGGCACAGTAACGAAGATGACCATTGCAGGCAGGTCAGTAGAAGACATATTTAGGTTTATTTGGGATCTTTTCCTCCTCCCAGGAACTCTTCCACCCCAGCCTGTAACAGGGTGCAGCCAAGAGGGGGGCCTCAAATAGGGATTTGGAATGGGGTCCAGAACTCAAGGCCTCCAAGATATGTTAGAAAGATATATAGGATGTGCTCACCCCTTCCCCCCACAGTTGTGAGTTGGGGGAAGGAATACACGGAGCAGAGCCATTGAGAGCTGTTTTGCATAGCAACAGCTTTGCAGCTAACCTCTGACATAATCATTTAACATATCTTGCGTAGATATATTAAATAGCTGTGGCCTTGCTTTGGGCCAGGGGGATGGAAGTGACTTCCACCCAAGATGTAACTGGGAGGCAACTTCCCCTGGTTACAGTGCCTGCATGAGAACTTGGAGATGATTGGCTCCACGCTATGAGGCCGTGCCTGCCCAGACCCATTATGGCAGCCCAGTAAAGCTGGAAGGATATGGGAGTGCTGGCAACTATAGCTGATTGTGGGAGGAGTTGGAAATCTGGCGGCAGAGGAAGGTTGGCTCGGGGATTTAAACCTAGACATGGCAGCCGTTGGGGAGAACCATGTGCTCTGGGCAGAATGGAGACCCCCTTGCAGCTTTGCTAAGGAGAATCACGTGGTTTTGCCAGAGTGCAGGCCCCCACAGCTTTGCAGTGGAGAACCAGGCAGCTTGATCCTGGCCGACGACACAGCTGATGTGTTGGGAACCTGAATCTACTTCTTTTACTGAGATACAGTACCCCAAATTAGGGCAGGGGGAGAAGGAAGGACTGTGTGCGCGGCTGTGGGTGTCCTAAAGGACTTTGGTATTTTAATGAAGACATTAGGTCACTGCTTTAAGTCTGTATAGCTTCAAATAAACATTTCCCTTCCTTTTCAGAAATCTCTGGCATTGAGAGACATCTGTCCTATCTAGTGGGGACAAGCAAACCTAGTGGGGGGTCCTCTTGGTAATAGTATATTGTACCCCCTTGGCCCTATTCTGTAACACACCAACACTAATTTCTCTCATTTTTGAACTTCCTGTATTAACTTAAAATCAGAATCACACAATTTGACATTGAATGACAGCCCCTTTGATTCTGTTAGTCTTCTCAACTTTATCAGAAATGAACTGAGAAGTCACGTTTGGTTTACCTCCCCCCTGCATGTAGAACCTGGTGCACTGCACTGCTATTTGTTGACCAAATTTGAAAGTGCTGAATTGACTTTAGAAACCTGTTAGGTGGGAATTTAGATTCATTCAAGGACTGAATTCATGAGCTCATCATTACATTGTATCGGTTCCTACCCCTTTGCACTTTCAGATGCTTAACCAGATACTCCTTCCTCCCGTCACATCAGATATCCTTCTTTTGTTGCTCTGCACTGCACAAAGCCTGAGCTTATTTCGCTAATCAAATTTGTGTGGGAACACTCCCTTCTTGAAGGATTTTCCTTTTGAGAAAGCATCCAGCAAGCCTGTCCTCCTTGGCTTTTGTTTACTTCCTACACATGCCACGCTGAGACAAAATTACTTTATCCAGATGCCGGTGATTGAAAGTCTTTCTAATTATCTGTCGATGTCGAATCATAAAACTTGTTTGGAAACCCATTTGTTGAGCTTGTAAAAATGCTCAGAGTAAAGAGTGGTTTACTAAGTACTGCTAAAATAAGGTCAGTATTTGGAAATGCTGTAGGCTTGATTGCATTGAATTATAAGTTGAATCATTACTAACAGCCTCTCAGAGGCTTTCGCAATTGTTTGATTCAGCTTTACTGCCCGCACTGCCCACAGCAACTCTGGCAACGATTCCCCTAGTGGCACCTAGAGGGGCTGCCCAGTGACAGAAACTCATGATGGCTGCCTTTGCCTGCAGAGTTTGGGAAGATCTAAAGTCTTCAGAGACTAGAAATGTGTTGTTGTTTTTTTTCCTTGTCTCAACTGACAGTATGAGCCTCTGGCATTTCAAAGTGCAAGTCACCAGTGTCCACGGGGTGATGCTAATCTGTCTGCCTTTCAGTCTCAGGACATTTTCCAGTTGTTACTGCCACAGCGATCTCTGCCATGTCAGTGCTTCTGATGACCCTTGTGAATTCAGCAAGCTCTCCGCGGTGCCGGCAGGACTTCTCAAAACTGGTCACTAAGCCATCCTCTCTCTCTTTCAGTCATCTTTAAAGAAAGTCTCAAAGCTTGTTTAAAAGGTGGGCCTTCTGTTCGGCATTTTCAAATTTGAGCTGAGAGCAACCTGGGTTATGTTTTTGTTTTTTTAATTCTCAGTAGAAAGGAGGCTTGCTTTTATTTTGAATTTAGGGCTAGAGTCATGCGGTCTGGGGAACTTAAGCTGATGTTGATCGTGTTCAGGAGACATATGAGACTGGAAGAGGGAGGTGAGAGAATTTCTGGGAAGCAACACAAACAAGACACTTGAACGGCTGGGGACGACTCAGGAAAGCTAGAGGCTTCAGGTGATGCTTGAAATAGGTGTGAAGGGTCAGAACTGTCAGGACATCCTATCTTCCTTCATCTTCCTGAATGACTGAGCTGAATCCCCTGCTGTCTGAGCTATGGTTTGGTGGAGAGCCAAGGGGTGGGGGGGCCGGGAAGGTGTTCTCTTTTCATCAGATCCGTCCAGACTTCCCAGTGTGTTCCTAAGACGTGGAGCCAAACCATACTGAAAACCTAGTTGATGGTTGTTAAGAGCCTTGGCCTTTTATTTAATCATCAGAAAACCCATGGCTTGTAGGTGCTGGTAAAGTGCCAGATTAATTATTCAGAAACAAGTGCCTGGGATTAGACCAAGTGTCGCCTCATTAGCATGCAGTGTCCATGCTGGAGTCTGGGTAAAGGCTGCAGAGACTGCGGGAGGAGTCGGTGAGAGGGAAACGGGGGGGGGGGGGGGGGGGATAAAATTAACTTTCCCTATATTGTGCTGCAAAATCTCATACTGGTAGAATGCACCTTCTCCCAAAATAGAGTGCTCTCCAATAATTTGCCCTGGACCAGGCCCTGTTCTGGAATATGCAAGACAGTTATTCTACCAGCTTCCTGCATCTGTGCCCATAAACATGGCCTTCTTTCCTCTTAACAACCCATTGTGTCTCTGGCCAGTCTTCCCACTCATTTCAGATCTCATCTCCTCTTTCCTGCTTGAGGACTCCACTCATGAAATTCTCTCTTCTTTCTCCTGCACCGTCAAGTTCCTCTGTCGGCTTAAATGAGTATGCATTTCATCTTTTTAAAAAAGATTTTATTTATTTATCTTTAAAGGGAAAGGGAAGGAGAGAAGGAGAGAAACATCAATGTATGGTTGCCTATCGTGGGTCCCCTACTGGGACCTGGCCTGCAACCCAGGCATGTGCCCTGACTGGGAATCGAACTGCGATCCTTTGGTTCACAGGCCCACGCTCAATCCACTGAGCTACACCAGTCAGGGCTGCATTTCATCTTTAAAAAAAAAAAAGGAAAAACCTCTAGACTCTACTTCTCCTTCCAGAAGCCACCCCTACTTTTTCTTTTACAATAAAATTCCTAAAAAGAGTTGTCTGTGCTGTTTTCCCCTGCTTCATCAGTTTTTATTCACTCTTGAACTTACTCAGATCAAGCTTTCGTCCCCGCCATTTCACTTACCAATTCCTTTGTGTTGCCAAATCCAGAGGAGAAATTCCTCCTGTGTCTGTTTTTCTGGATTTTCTCTTTTCTCCAACCTCTCAGCATTGCAGTGCCCTGGGCTGCGGTGTTTGGATTTCCTCTCTGTCTACTTTGGCAAACTCTTCTAGTCTTGTGGCTTTTTATATACCATTTCTATGATGATGGCGCCCAAATTCCCATCTTACTTGTCCTCTGAGGTCCAGCCTCCAGTTCCTACCTGGATATTTAATAAATATCTGTGACCCAAACTGCTTCTCTAACAGTCTTCCCTCTCAATAACTCATTCATTCTCTGAATCCCTCAGCGCAAAAACCTGAAGATCATGTTTATTCCTCTTTTCTGTCTCACATGATGCATCCAGTCCATCAGCAAGTCCCGTCAGCTCCACCATCAAGACCTGTTGCACTTCATAGCACTTCTTGCCACCTGCACCATCACCTCCCACCACTGTCGGCCCTTAACCTGGACACCTGGATCAGCCTCCTCACTGCTCACCTACAGTCTGTTTTCCACAGAGCAACCCAAGTCATATTTTAACACTTAAATCTAATCACTTATTCTCCTAGTCAAAACTTACACCTTTTCCATCACACTCAGAAGTCCGAAGGTCTTCCAGTGTTTGTGCGAGATCCTATATGATGTGATCGCTGCCCATTTCTTTAGCTCTACTCGCTTGCTCCCTCTTGGTACCTCTTTCCACCCACAGTAGCCTTTCTGTGGTATCTCCAAAACCTGAAGTTTGTCTCTCAGATTTCATAGTCCCAGGTTTCACGTACAGTAACAGCATAGCATTTATTGAGCTACTGCAGGCAAGTCTACATTAGGCATTTTACATATATTCTTCGTCCTAACCAGGACCCCTCAACATAGATCTTATTATCTCCTCTTTATAAATAAAGAAACAAAGGCTCGGAGAAGTTAGGTAATTTGCCCCAAGTGCAGAGCCAGACAGCAATAGAGCTGCGATTCACATCCACGTGTGTCTGCTATTAAAGTCTAAACTTTCTCCACTGCATTATGCTGCTTCTTTGTGACCAGCACAGACCAGTGCAGACATAATGCCCTCAGTAAAATGAATTGCTACTACTACTTCTTTTCCTTTTTTTTTTTTTTTTTGGTTTCATGAGAGAGAAAGAGAAAGTGCTGGTGTCCTAGTGCTTATTATGAAGCTGGCTTGAAGGTTTTGAAAGAGGTTACTGAGGAAATTAATCCTATTAATCCTATTAGTAAACTCCTTGAATCTCCACCAAAGAAGTGTACGTCAGGGGCACAGCTGTGGGGAGGGTGGGTACAGCATCTTCCCACCTGAGTGATGGAGCCCGTAGAGCTGGGGAAGCGAAGCTGGGGGGAGGCTGCAGTGAAGGCTCCCTTTTGTCTCCAAATGCTAATAGTTCTGGATTCAAACTCTTTTCTCTCTTTGGGCCCAGAGATAATAAAACAAAAAACTTACAGCCTATAATTTGGCATTTTACTGGTATGGTAGGCTCACAAAATTTTGTTCCCCCTGACAAGGCTTGGATAATTCTATCAAAATAAATCTCTGAAGGAAATAAAAAAGCTTTCTTTTAAAGTCTATGAGAAGCCTTTTCAAGAACAAAAATAACACTTAAAACCGATATTCTGTGTATCTCTTTCTCTTCTCTTTTTCAGAAGAAATTCTGCCCTGTCTGATAATAGAAAATAAAAAATGTCAGGGGAAAAATGTCCAAATTTGGCATGCTGTAGCAAGTGGAAATTTCCTCCAATGCTGCTTTGCATTTTAAAGATTTTGGGACACAGGTTTCTCGGAGTCGGATTTCTACATCCACGTTGTGTTTTGGTCAATGCCCTCGTCCACAAATGCCTTTAGAGTATTTGCACTCAGACCTTGACTGAGAATATGACTGTATTAGTCAGGGTTTTATAGAGAATTAGATAGATGAGGAGATTCATTATAGGAATTAGTTCACAGGGCTATGGAAGTCAAGAAGTACCACAAACCGCTGTCTACAAGATGGAGAACCAGAAAAACTGGTGGTATAATTTAGTCCAACTCTGAAGAGCTGCAATATGTGGGGAGGAGCCCTAGTCCAAATCCAAAGACCCAAGAATTGGGGCTGGGGCTGGGACTAGGGGATTAATGGTGTAAAAACATCCTGGTCTGAATCCAAAGGCTTGAGAACCAGGAGCTCCATGATGTCCAAGGGCAGGAGAAGATGGATGTGTTGGCTGAGGTGGAGAGGACATTCTCCCTTCACCTTTTTGTTTTGTTCAGACCCTCAGAAGATTGGATGAAGCCCATGTTGGTGAGCTCGATCTTCTTTACTTAGTCTACCTATTCGAATGCTAAGCTCTTCAGGAAACATCCTCATAGATACACCCGGAAATAATGTTTTACCAGCTTTCTGGACATCCCTTAGCCCATTCAAGTTGACACATAAAATTAACCATCACAGTAAGCACTTCAAGAGCCAACTTTTTCTCCAAATGGTCTAATGTTTGTTCCCTCAGGTTTTGTGGAAACTTCTCTCCGCAGAATGTGCTTGATCAGATATGTCCAGTTTCTTGCAAGTGGGTCACATGGAAAGGTTGAGTGGACAAGCTGGACTGTGGATGCATTTCAGGAAAGCCACAGACCCCATGTGTTCAGCATTGTGCTGTGTGGTTGGAACGTTCCAGTGAGCAAGAGAAGAGAGCAAAAGCTTACTGAGACACTGTGGTGTGCCGAGTAATTTGTACTGAGTTTATAATTTCATAACATATAGGTTAATATAATTTTTCATGGTTAGAGAAGTGAGACACTAAAAGGTTAAACACCTTACTCAAACTAGGAAATGGGGGAGCTAGAATTGAAATCAAGAACTGTTTAATGCTAAAATGTGTACCCTGTTTGTTGTACTATGTTGGCACAGAATTAAAGTTGAGATTCCCATCCAAATATGCTACAGTCCAAGATGAAATACCAAATAATAAATTCTGAAGGAACTAAGAGAAGAGGAAGAACCAAAATACTTGGATTATCAAGAGAGGAGGATAGAGGCTGGGTAGAGGCAGGGTTGGTGCTGGGCCTTGGATTCTGGTTGGGCTTTTTATGAGCAGAAAGGGAGCCACACGAGGTTTGGGGAGTTGCAGTCTGGGAACCGGAATGAGCTAAAAATAGAGGGCAATGACAGTGGTCTGTGAGAGGTGAAGAGGTGATTGCTCTCACTGTTGCTAAGAGTGTGTGCTGAAAGTAGAAGATAGGGCAACGCAGGCATTATGACAAACTCGTAGAGTGTTTTCAAAGCCTGGTCAAGTTATAAGTAAGAGAGATGGGGAAGAGTGGATAGTTCATGCACTTTCCAGAGGGGGAAATCTTGTAGTTAACTGAAACCTGATAGAACTCTCAGTGTATGCAAATTCTCTACATACATTGGGATATATAAATCATAATTTAGTTCTGCAATACAGTAAAAATTAAAGTTCCTCTTCATCCAGAAAATAAAATATAGTTTGGTTTCGCATTGCGTGGGAGCATAACGTGGTGAGACTTCTAAAGAAGAGCCTGGTGTCCTAGAGTTTGTGTTCAAAGGATGGGATGGGCCTCAAGGGAGCATTGTCAGAACTCATCTTGGAAATTGATGTACCCATTGTGTTTCCAAATACATGGCCATGTTCCAACCCTGGAGGCTTATCAGGAGGGCAGACTTCAAAACCTCTAAAAATTAAAGGCTCTGGCTCTGGCTGGGTAGCTTAGTTGATTAGAGCTTTGTCCCACCCAATACACCAAGGTTACCTATTCTATCCCCAGTCAGGCAGGGCTCATACAAGAATCAACCAATGAATGCATAAGTGGAACAACAAATCTTTCAATCTCTCTCTCTCAAGTCAATAAAATTTTTTTTAAATTTTAGATGAGTTCCAGGGATCTTTCTGAATCCTATGACTATCACCTCATCAGTATTGGAGGGGCTTGAGAGAATTGACAGCTGCTAAGAAGTCAGCCAAATATAATAAGAAGGTGTTAGTGATACTATAAATTTTTAAAACTTAGCTGTCAATTTTTATCTGAAAGCAGGTTCATGTCTCGAGTGTGCAGGTAAGTTTGCTTCTTGCTTGGAAGGCAAGATTGGGCTCCCTTGGAGGCTAATAGGCTTGTCCCATGAACGAGAACTACCCTGGGGCTCAAATGCACTATTCTTCTTGGCTGACCTGTTCAGCTGGGTCTCCCTTAACAAGATACATGTTCAAAGCAAGCAAATTTACCACTGACTCTGGCAAAATTTGCCCCTGTGTGCTATATCACATTACTATTATTATTTTACTTTTGTTTAGGAAAGAAACTAGCTGCTTGGCCAGATTATTTGAGATAATAATCCACTGCATGGAACTTGTAGTTTATTATGATTTCTACCATTATTCATTTTGGGGGCAGATGTGGACCTTAAATGGGGGAAAACAATAAATGCCCTTAGTTTACTGCATGCTGATTTAAGTGAGCAGAAATACTTAACACTTGTTTAAAACATTTTTGGTAGCCTTAGCTTTAAGCTAAGAACAAAATATCATGCCTTTACTTTTCATGTGTGTTATACATATATCTATCCTTTCCTAAGCACTACATTTATAGGAAAATAGATCTTTCCATATTTATAACTTGACTCTTGTGATCATTGCTCTTTAAAGGAAGAAGTTAAGTTATTATTGAACACAAGTGGATGTGAAGGGGTTTTGTTTAAGAACCAAGTGGCTTTGACTTCTGTTGAAGGAATGAATGTATGTGGTAGGATTTCGGCCGAGGTGGGATTTGGTCAGAAATGTTTATACTTTGTTGGCATTCCAATATATGTTATTACAAACAGGTAATAACTCTACAGTTTTGTGTCTATGTGAATGTACTCACTAAGGATTATATTGAGGCCATCTTCTCACTATGTAAGTTGGGAATTTTAAACATGTGCTGTGGATATCAGCTCCCCCCCAGAAGTCCTTGTAGCTCCTTTTTTATCGCTTCCCCTCGGCTCGTATTTCTCAACTACAACACCAAGCAGTTGACTCCAAGTACCTTTATTGGTCACCTCAGGAAACGTATGTGTCTGCTAGGTATCCCGTCAGCAGAGCCCCTAACCCTGACCCACAGAGCTCTGCCTCCGCCTCCGCCTCATGCCCTCACCCCATCTGGTTCTATGATGGGGATGAGAAAAGGAAACAGGGGAAGGGGTTGAGGCAATTGACCTAGTTGAGCTTGTTTGTTTTCATTTGTTTTGTCTCCAAGTATGCCAGTCTCTGTAATTAGAAAAATAGGTCAGTGTAGTTCTCTGTGCTTAGTGGAGTGGAAGGTTCTGTCCCCACAGAAAGAATCATAATTTATGGACTTGTCTTATTTAGGTTTTTGTAATTGTCCAATGTATTTAAACTCATATTAAGTTTCATGTGTTTTTAATTGTTATGAATCCCTAAGGGGGAAAAAAAACAAAAACAAAGTGTGAACCATGAAAAGGTATTGACATCCAAAAATAGAAAATAAAGTGCATACACCTCTGAGCATTTTGGCACGAGCTCATGAGGGCCTTTCAATTCACCAGTGTCTGGGACTTGAGAGAGACAACCACGTCCTCTTAGCCCACACTGCCGTGTCAGCACCATGGACAGCAGTACTGCGGCCCCATGCTGTCTCTTCCTGAATATTTTACCCATCTTTTAAATTTTTTTAAAAATTTTATCTTTGATTTAGAGAGAGGGGGATGAAGGGAGAAAGAGAGGGAGAGAACCATTGATGCGAGAGACACACATCTATCAGTCGCCTTCCATAAGTGCACCAACCCAGACCAAATCCACAACTCAGGCATGTTCCCTGACCAGAAATTGAACCCACAACCTTTTGGTTTGCAGGATGATGCCCAACCAACTGAGCCACACCAGCTGGGGCTACCCATCTTTTAAGCCCTTTGTTTTCATAGGTTTTCCCTAATCCCACAACTATATAAGGAGCCTTAAGACCTGGTATTATCTACAGTGCATAGCTTTGCATATTGGTACTTTGTGCATTTGGGTTATCTCTCTTCCAATAGATTGTAAATTTCTTGACAGCAGTAAATCGTGACTTATGTTGTATGTGTCACAGGACATTTCATGAGCTTTTGCTGAGTTTAATTAGGTAGGAAAATTCTGTCTATCATGCTAAACTTGTGTACCAATCCTTAAAGAAGACCTTCAACATAGACTATGAACCAGTTAGAAGTGAAGGAAAACAGGGGACCTGAGTGGATTGCCACCAGTCACTCCTCTTCCCTCGCCTGTCTTGAATTCTTTTGTAGGAAAGAGAACGCAGTGTTGGTCTTCACATTTAACCATCACTGTGGTTTTGAAGCTCTTAAAAATTACCCTAATGCTTTTCTAAAATGCCACTTGACAACACTGTACAGGTATTTTACATAACTACTGTACACTGGAGGTATCTTCAATAGAATGTAGCGATCAAAATCCAGATCATAATTATATCCCGTCAGTGTTTCCACTATAAGCTCCTCTCCAGAAGGGTTTGTTACTCATCTGTTTAATTTATTTTAACCTTCAGCCTGACATGCAAGTTCTCAGTCTGACTATTATGTAGGGAATCTTTTTGTGCCTCAAAACATAACATTTTAATCAATGTAGCCATTATGTGTGTGGACTACTGTGTTTCTCTGCAGGAAAGCAGACTCGGTTATTCACCTGAACACTTGTATCAACACTGGGTATTCATATTATATCACATTTTACCTTCCTGGAGCAACTCTGATGGTCACAGCTGCGGTACTGCTTAGGGTTCCCCGGGAGCCATCCTGTGGATTGGTTATCACACCTGAACACGAGTGACCCAGTAGCTCTTGGGAACAGGAGTCACTTGGAGAGTTTATCACTCACAAGGTGATGAAAACAAAGGGAACTTGAGATACTTCCCAGCCAGGATGTCTGGCTTCCTGTTACCTGCTGACCTAGACTAGTGGTGGATCCTCAGAGAACTGGAGGCTCTCTGATCCTCTCCCCAGGATTCAGTCTTACTTTCTTTCCTCTGGTTTTACCTCAGCCTTTGAAGACCCAGGTTTACTGCCCCCTCACTCTTCCTAATTCTGAGAAGTTTGTACCTGGTAGGTCCAGGGTTGAGGAGGGAAGGGCTCACTCCTCACAGGTCTGCCTTAAGGTAGAGGACATTTCTCACACTTGGTCTTCTCTTTTCCCCCAAACCCCATTCTTCTTGAAATTCAATTTGTTTTTAGATATTTCCAGTGTATTTTCATGTTTCTTATCTTTACATTAAATTTGCCTGGGATATTTCTATGATATTAAAGGGTAGAGAGAGGCAGGGACTGGAAGAATAGAGAAAAGGTAAAGTCAAAGTTGGTTCTTCTGATTCTCACAGATTGTTATGGGAATTCCTCCTAGAAATCTTTCTATTTAGAAATGTCCTGCTTTGGGAATTCTACCAAAAGACTTCTGTGTAGAGTAGGCTAAATATTTATTTGCTCTGTTTCCTTAGGTGTCATGGGAGGGAATTCACTCTTTAATTCATTCAACAAATAGTTATTGAACAAGCAGGAGAAATTAAAGTCCAGTCCTTATATTTATACATATTACCAAAGTGTCTTCCAAAATAGTTGTACTAATTTGCTTAGTGTATTGTTGAAAAACTGTTTCCCTATGCCCCTAATTTTTATGAAGAATTATCTAAAGCACTTCATTCAAGACTTTATTCTCTGAATATACCCTTGAATCTACGTTAGGACAGTGGCTCCCCAGAGTTGTTCTGTTGAATCTCAGAGGCTGCTAGGCAGGTGGGGATAGACAGGAGGTGGGAGAAGAGGGCTCTTCCCCTTTCAACCAGAGCTGTTTCAACTGGATCAGTTTAAGCGTTGGGATGCCAGATGAGATTTCATTTTTAACAAAGAAGTCTGATGTTAAAGAGAGTTTGAAAACTAAGAACGCTCTTTAAATTTTTTTCTAGAGATTTTATGTATTTTTAGAGAGGGAAATGGAGGGAGAAGGACAGGGAGAAAAACATCAATGTGTGGCTGCCTCTCATGCGTCCCCGACCTGGGACCTGGCCCACACAACCCAGGCATGTGCACTGACTTGGAATGGAACTGGTGACCCCCTGGTTCACAGTCCAGCACACAATCCACTGAGCCACACCAGCCAGAGCTGAAAATTAAGAACTCGTAGAACCAAATTATGTGTTCTACCTTATTTGTATCCCCTCTCCCCAATTTGGTATAGATTTTCTCAAATTTTTAATGTATATTTTAGTGAGATTTCTAAAGTTTGTTTTTTAATAAGGTGAGGTATAAATAAATAATTAAGTAAACAGACAATTGTTAGTAATGGAAGTTGAAGCAGTAATTGAGATCACCCAGGGAAAGTGGGCAACATGGGAAGAGACAAGGGCCAAGGATGGAAGCCCAAGAACAGCAAATTTATGTGGCTGGCTGAGGAGGGGAAAACTGGAGAAAGAAAACTAGCAAAGGAGAACATTTCAAAAAGAGGAAGTGCTCAATGGTGCCCCAGAGGAGAAAGTCACACGGGTGAAAATTGAAAATAGCCATTGGGTTTATTAACAACAGGAAATTTAGTGGGGACCTTAGCAAGAGCATTTCAGCAAAGGTATGTGGCACAGGCTGCATGGCATGGATTGACAAGGGAATGGGAAGTGAAATATCGGAGACAGACCTCACAAAACTTAGCTGAGAAAAAAATTAGAGGTGAAAGGGGGACATAAAATGGGGAGGGGTGTGGTTTGTCTTAATGTTTAAAGTTGGAATAGATACAAACATGTTTGCAGGCTGAAGGAAAAGTTCCAGTAGAGGGGGGAGGTTCAAAGTACAGAGAAAAGAAGAGACAGCAATCAGCAGAGCAAACTGCTGGAGGAGTGAAGGGGGCGAATCAGACGATCAGTTCCTAATCGTGGTCATGGGTGCAGGTGCACAGAGAGGAGCAAAGATGAGGGTCAGTGAAGCTGGGACCCCAGGGAAAGGTGTTCACCCCTCCCCCCATTAAAACCAGGGAGAAGATAGGCTCACAAAATAGACAAAAACTGTATCCTAATACTTCAAGCAAGCTAAAAAATTGAGAAAATAGTAGAAGGTGTAAAAGAATGACAACTTAGATTTTTTATTATTTTTATTTATTTTAATTGTTGTTCAAGTACAGTTTTCTGTATTTTACTCCCACCCCAGCCAACCTGCCCAGCCCTCCCTACCTCACTCCCATTTCCACCCCACTCCCTAGTTGTTGTCCATGTGTCTTTTATACTTGTTCCTGTAGACCCTCCCCCTTTTCCTCTGAAATTCCCTCCCCTCTCCCCTCTGGTCACTGTCAAATGAGGTGATATATCCAGGAAAGAATTAGAAATAAAGGGACAGATTTATTTCAGAAATGAAGACTACATTAGGAAAACACAAAAGGGAAAAGCACAATAGATAAATGAATGACTGAAGAGAAATAGAGAGTAAAAAGGAAGAAAGATTTTTAAAAGGAATGTAAGCCAAAACAAAGTAAAAACATAAAAATGCTTCATATAGGAGAGGAAGGGAATAGAATGAGAGGACCAGAGATAGTTAGACTTCTCTGAACGAGTACTGTTTTGTAGATTTGACTTTGAAGTCCTATAAATACATCACATAGTCATAAAACAAAATATTTTAAAAGCTACCCTAAAAAGAAAACAGTAAAGTACACACATAAATGCATAGTATTCTGACCTCTCTAAAGGTTTCAGTGAACTTGAGTAAGTCCTAGTCAAAGTCCTTCCTGCTTCTACCTTGTTTGTTTCAATAGGATGTCAAAGAAGAGTTCAGCCCTGGCTGGCATAGCTCAGTGGATTGAGCACGGGCCTGCGAACTAGAGTATCGTGGTTCGATTCCCCAGTCAGGGCACATGCCTGGGTTGCAGGCCAGTTCCCGGCAGGGGACACACGAGAGGCAACCATACATTGATATTTCTCTCCCACTCTTTCTCCTTCCCTTCCCCTCTCTCTCGAAAAAAAAAAATTTTAAAAAAAAAAGAAGAGTTCAACAGTTTCCTCACAGTAGACTTTTTACATTAAAGGGATTTAATAGAACTTCCTTCATCTGGGGCCAATTCAACTTCAACTTTCTTTGAGGCCCAATTTTAGCCTGTTTCTCAAATTTTTCTTTGATACCGTATAGTCTTGTTAGGATTTTCTAGGTTCAAACCTAAGAGAGAGATAGGGATCTGATCCTGGCAAGAGCATTGTGAATTTGGCTTTTTCCCAGAGTGACCTGAGACAACAGTATCACTAGCACATTAAAGAGTTTAAATGGCTGGGAAATTGCTGCAGAGTGATTGGGCAGATCCTAGGGCACAGTCCTGTTTATGGGTATTACATATTCTCTTAACAGACTTTTTTGTCAAGGCCCCAAGGCAGAACCTGGGCAGTGGTGCCATCCCAACAAAGACGTTAGCCAGCCCCGCAGGGAGCTGTGGGAACAGGATGACCCTTCAGTTGTCCCAAGTTGGCCTAGTCTTCACACCTACATGTTGGTCAGTAATTGGATGTCAGCTCCCCGTGGAAGGAACTGTGACCCTGGAGAGGGTGTTCAGTTTGTATTCACTCTGGGCTAACAGCTGAGGGCCCAATCTAGCATCTCTCCCAGCAGCTGGGGGAATAAGTCCTTCCCTCCAGAAGGGGTCCAGACCCTTCATCACAGCATACACTAAAACTCCCGAGTTGTGGAGGCTCAGCCAGAGTCAAGATTTTAGCTCAAAAGTCTTCTTCTGTCAGTTTCCCATGGCTTATGAGTTCAAATTTGCCCATTTCTGTTAATTTCAGAGTACGGCAGATCTCCCACAGTAATTGAAATGCAAAGAGGAGAGGTGTCTGGAAGGATAAGCCATCTGACTGGAGAAAGGGCCATAAGGGGAAACTATACCAGAGTGACATTGTCAAGGTTTGTTGGCTTACAGTGGGGACAAAATCAGAATTACATGGTGGATCCACTTGAGGCCATTGAGAATGGCTGGTAAGCAGGTGCCATGTAAGTTCTGGGTCAGATTTAAAGGTCATGCATGGCTCCTCTTCCATCCCCTCGGTGACTCTCTTAGAAACACTGAGAGATCATTGGGGGAGTGAAGAACATGCCCTCACACTTTGACCAACCTCATTTTCCCAGCTGATCCTCAGGGTCCCCTAATTCTAACCTGGGCTTCCAGTGCAAACCCAGAGATGAGAAAAAGAAGGCAAATATCTTTTTAAAATGATGATAATATTCCCATTCTCTACTCACCCTGGAGGCTTATTTTGAAAATCACAGTGATTTAACTTGTTAGCAGTTTAATTCACTTTTAAAAGATTAACCAGACTAATTATTCATCAGATTTTACCACCTTTGTCAGCCTCAATAAGGATCCTTTGTTACAATGATTAATGTGTTTTAATTGTAGCTTCTCTCAGAGCAATAATTCGATCGCACAGTATTTGACGAATCTATGGAAATCTTGGAAATGCTTTGACAGCTGAGCTATTCTTAGGAAATGAAAGTAAAGGAATGTATGTAACTAACAAAAAGTGTTTCATAGCATATCACTAATACGGATTTTCCTTCTCTGACAGTCCTTGCTCTGCTGCAGTCCATGAAGCTGCTTGCTGCACCAGTCAACTCGTCATCCGGGAGCGGGAGTCTGTGCCCTCAAACATGTGCTGGTCAGATATACCTGGGTCACAGGCAAAGGTAGTCAACGTAGCCAGTGCCTATAATTAATCATCCAGTTAAGACACTGGATCCTGTGTTGACCATTCTCTTTTCTACCCAGTGCTTCATCTTCATTCATTTAACTAGTGACCATTGTCCAAATTACGGTTTTTTACAACATCAAAAAACGTGTCTGTAGAACCTGGTACAGAGATGAATTGTATGTGGGCAGTACTGATTTTAAAGTGTATTTTAATGTTATTTTTTAAAGCATAGTGGTTCTAAGTGCTTTGGAGTCAGACAGATCTGGAGTTGATTCTTGGCTCTACCCCTTATTAGCCAGGGGACCTTGGGGGATATTAGTGATACTTAGCCTCCCTGAACCTCAGTCTCCTCATTTCTAAAGGAGGTATAGAAATACCCACCTCATAGTGAGGATTGGAATGAGGTACTACATGTAAGACCTAGTATAGTGCCTGGACTATAGTAAACATACAATAAGTTATTTCTGAAAAAGCTATAGGCCTTTATAGTTTAAGAAAATCATAGCACATAAGCGTTTCTGATCATCCCAATGACCCTGAGGCAAGTGGGCAAGGTGTGCTGCTGTTATATGGTGGTTGTTTTTCACAGAAGAGAAAGTTGAGCACAGAGGGTGTGCTGATCTTGCTAAACATGTCGTGTATGTCCATCAACTAACTACTTAGGCACAAAGGATGCTCTAAAACCCACAGATGCTTATTCCCATTCCGGCACTTTTTCTTTTACTGCAACCTTAGAGGCACCAAGGGCTCTGAATAAGTACAGCAGTTGGTTGAGAACAGAATGACTAACTCATTATTTGCTGACAAATGCTAGCCTCTCTGTTGGAGTATATACATCAGTAATAGCTAAAAGCCAGGCATCACCTTACCGAATTCCTATAGCAAGCCTGGGAGGGGAGTGTCACCATTACTGTCCTTTTACAGCTGAGGACACTGCTGCTTAGAGATATTAAAAAGCTCGTTTGACAGGTTGAAGCCCAGGTCTGTCTGTGTTTTAAGCATACACTCTTCTGCCTTCTGCCAGTCCCACTTTACAAAATGCTGTTACAAAGGGAGTATTTTAAGACCTATGAGGTTGATACGGTAACCAATTACCATGCTTTAAATTACCGTCCTAGTGGTTCGGGCCCCATGACTCAAGATTTCCTTTGAGTTCTAAGCCAGATGTTAGGAATACTGTTGTTTTTCACTTGGGGAGCAGCATCAGCTGTAGAAAAGGGTTATACGGCCAATACTGGAAAGTAAATTCTTCCTTGGATATTCATTATGTATATACTTGCATAGCAAAGGCTTTGAGAAATACTGTGGTTTAAAAATGTTTAATTATGTTAAACCTCTTCCTAAGCTTGTCTGACCCTTCTTTTTAGTTACAGTCAGTAAGAACCTCTGGAACTCAGGTTCATTTAAATAATAACTGTGGCCAAATTTAGGATGTGTTTAGCACATCCCAGACACTGACCTCAGAACTTCACATACATTAATTTCTGTTACAATGCTCTTATGAGGCAAGTGTTTTCAGAATAATCTTATGAGGTAAATGATTTTCCCAAACAACTTTCCCCAAATCACAAACCAGTAAGTGGCAGAACGGGGCCCTGAACTCAGGAGTCTCTGTCCTGAGCCTGTGTTCTCACAGCTGCCATGGAAGAGCTGAGTCAGCATATCATATCATACTTCAAGGTATGTCATGTTATTTTCTCAATTAAATATGGAGTGGCCATGCTATACCAAATTTCTATTTTTATTAAATTGGCCTCACTGAAGGGGAAAAAACTGGCAAAACCACGTCTCTGAATCAAGACAGCCAACACAGTCAAATTTGTCTATCTGATATTAATAACTACATTTCCCTTATAATGCTATAATTCTTAAAATACTTGATGCAGTTATAGACATCTACTTATATTGGCATCAGACACAGAGGTAGCGTGGTCTTATCACCGTGTCTCTTCCTGGTGACAGTCACTTCAGTCTTCTCCAGGACTAAAGCACCAAGATCAGACAGTTCGCAGTTCTCACTTAGAAAGCCAGAAGTTGAGGCAAAGGCACAGATTCTTTTCTCTCTTCATTGTTTTTCTTTTCTTTACTCTTTCTTTACTTTATTCAGTTTTAGGTGGAACGGTGGCTTGTGGAATGACGAAGTCCGGGACTCGCTCACTTAACTGAAGCCCCCCCAGTCTAGAAGAAGGACCAGGAGAAAAGGCGATGCCCAAAAGGTACAGAAAGCTTCCGCGTGCTGTTGTCGCCTTCTTTTTCTCTTGATCCTCTCTCCCCATAGAGTAGCTTTTTTTCTAAAGCATACTTTTCCAAGTTGTTACATTAACAAATTTGCACTGATTTCTTCATCCTTGTCATCTAAAGACCACCTTGTTTGTGGATGGTGACTGTTCCTTCATGCCAGGCCTGCTGCACCGTCTAATGTCACGAGTGTCTGCTCACATTAGCTCCCGGAGACTGGAGGAGACGCCACACGGGGCCTTTGCAGCCAGCTGATTTGACAGAATGAGTCCCCATGCTTGCTTGTGGCACTTAGTCAGTCCGCCATCCTCCGGGAGGGGAATTTAGAGTGCACCATATTCAGTTTCCAAATCAACTGCTGTCCCCTCAGGAAGCCATATGTTGCATTATTAAAAGCGATGCCTTCAACCACGGCACCATACTTAAACATTCATCCCTAGTAAAAAATAAAGTGGAGTGGAGGGGACGGCACAAATGCCCCCCACCCCTCACTGTTAACCGTTCCCCCAGATGTCATCCCTCGGTGAACAGCCCTGTGACTCACTGGCAAGCGTGAACACTTGTCATTTTGTGAATCTTACCTTTATTTTAAAAGGGGCACTTCTGCATTTACTTGGGATGGCTATGAAACATTCTCCTAAATCGTAAGATACTGGGGCCGAGATCACCGTATTCCCAACCTCTTCCTTCTGCTGAGCTCCTGCTGCAAAGCCAAAGATCTGGCTGCCAGAAATAGCAGTGACGTATCTGTTGCCTACCTCTCCCAGGAGTTTAAATGAAATGCAAGAATTGGTTCTGAGTTGAAAATTAACAGATCTCAAACTCACACTTTAATAACTGTATCATTAGGTATTTCTAATTAAAATAAAATGCATGCCCAGTTTACCTTACCCTGTCCAAACAAGAAAGTGACAAGGCTGCTGGAGAAAAGGAAGGATCCTTTCTAAAGCTTCATGTTGATATAACTATGAAAACGGATTAAACTCTGCTTCCAATTTCCAAACATGTGTACTTCAATGAATATTAAATGGCGGCCCCTATCACCATCATGACTTATTTACTCACCAGAGTTTTTATCAAAAAGGGACTGGAATGGCCTGTGGAGCGTGAAAGTCTCCTGTAATTGAGTTTAGAGTGGTAAATCCACTAAACAGGCCACGGCCCCAGAGACACCCCGAAACCCACCTGTCAGATGGAGTTAGATCACAGCCTTAAGAAGCCATGGCTGCCTGTTCCTGCTAAGCAGTGCTGTGGCCCCAAACAAACAAACAAACAAACAAACAAACAGTTGTTCCCCAGGGGGTGAAGGAGGGCTACAGGCAAATTGTGGGGGTTGGGAGGGCAGGAGAAAATCTCCCAACTAACAGCTGTCTGATGTCAGCTGGAATGATGATCTGAAACTCAGCCTGGATGGGGAACTGGCTAGGGCCTCATTCGATAAGGTGTCATTTCCTTATTCCCAGGTCCGTTAGGTAAGAGCGTAATGGAGTGGACAAAAGGCTTTTTTATCACGGTCGAGCCACGGAAATCAAAGCCCAGAGTTTCAGTGAGGCTACAGATGCAGGAGGGTCCATATCTGGAAACCGGTGGGGCAGGGTGGGGGGGGAGTGTCTGACTAAGACATGCTGGATTAGCCAGGAATGGGAGTAGCAACATATTAAGCTAAAGAACAATCATTCATATAAACAAACAGTAATTAATTGTTTACTAGTGCTGAATACTGTATTGATGTAGTACTGATGTTGCTGACTTTATATAGACAAGACACAGTCCTTGCCCCAAAGGAACGTAAAGTGCAGTTGGAGAAACACACAGAATCAGCTGCTGCAATACAGTCTGTCAAGGGCTATGGGGGCAAAAATATACTTAAAACAATAAGTTAGAGAGACTTCTTGGAGAAAGTGACATTTAAATGGGTTTTTAAATAGAATGAGTAAGATTTAGCCAGGCAAAGGAGAAGAGTAGGGTGGGTGTGGGGTCCGTGGTAGGAATAAGAATGTATAGACACACACCATAAAGGGATGGTGTGGTACCCTTTTGGGTCCCAGATGCTTGCCATGCCTGCAGCACGTGTAATGGGTTAGAGCTTGAGAGGGCTGGGATGAGAGGGAGAGAGAAATCAAATGACCAGGGGCTTTACTGACTTAGCTGATCAGTCTGGAGCTTATCCTGAAAGCCAAGGGGAGGCAGGGAAGGATTTTAAGCAGGGGAGTGCTGCGGTCAGGTTTTCCTTTTTGAAAGACAAGTTTGCCTGTGTGCATAGCATGAATTAGAAGGGGCAAGGCCGGAAACCGGAAGGCCAAGTGGGAGGCAATTACGGGAGCTTTAGAGGGGGGCGGGCAATGGCCCAGACCAGGGAAGTCACAGCGGAGACGGAGGAGAGAGGACAGAATGAGAAATACAGAAAAGAATCAGCAGGATTTGGAAGGCAAGTGAAAATGGAAAAACAGGGAGGAATTCAGGATGGCTCTAAGCCTTCTGGCTTGGGTGTAGGATTGCTGGATTTAGCAAATAAAAATACATTCACTATTTGGGACATACTGATTTAAAAAATGATTCCTTCACTGAAATTCAAATTCAGCTGGGAATCCTATATTTAATCTCACAAACCTACTTGGGTGGTTGGGTACACGGTGCATCATTTCTCCAGCTGGGGATTGGAGGAGGCACAGCTGTGGGAGAGGAGGCGAAGAGGATGATGAGTTTACTTTTACTTATATTGAGTTTGAAGTATCTGAGGATATAGCTGACTTCCAATTATCCCCCAGTGCCTTTCTGCTCTTCTGTAAGAATAGTTTTAGCCGGCACATGGCCACTCGGCTAAAGTCTTTACTTTCCAGCTCCTCTTGCAGAAAGTGGCCATGTGACCGACCTCTCGTCAGGGGGGTGTGAGAAGAAGCAATGTGTGTCCTGCCCTGAGAAGGACTGGGTGTGAACTCTCCTGACTCTTTTTCTCCTTACCGCTGGTTGAAAGATGGCAACCAGAACTGAAACAGCCACCGCAGCTCAGAAATGAAAAGCCCATGGTGAGGATGGCAGTGCCTTCTACCTCTGAATTGTTACACCAGCAAAACATAAGCTGAGTCTGTACGTTAACTACGATACAATGTCCGAGAGGAGATAGTCAGTAAGCAGTTGGATATACAGGTCTACAGCTTAGGGGAGAGGCGTGCACTAGTGAGAAAGAGTTGGGAGTCATTAGCACAGAGGCACTAAGTGAGGCACTTTAGTTCAGATGGGCTCTCCTAGACGGAATGTGCGGTGTGGAATTAAACACAAGAAAGTCAAACACTCTCTTTTTTCGTTTGACTTTCTTTTTGAGACACAGCTTTAAACTTATCCTCAAGTTTACAGAGATATTCAGGAGTACTAAGGTGGACATTTGAGAGTCATTTTCGTCTACAAAGCCTTTCTCCTCTATACGCGTGAATGTTCAGCACTCCTACAGTCATTCGTTTGTATTTGGATTTCAGCACCGTCTGGGAAGCGATCGTTCTCATGCCTTGTGAGGGTTTGGACATTTGCACACATCCCAGTGGCCGTGCTAGTGTTTGTCCTAGGCCTGGTCACATGTGTGCAGTCTGTGTGTGCCTTCGTGGGTGGGACAAACAGCACACATGTTCATTTGTTCTTCCATGTTATACTGTAGCCGGTCAACGTGTGCCTCGCAGGTGTCTTTGCACGTGTGTCTGTAGAGATGCTCGTTTTCAATGAGTTACTAGTCAGTCCCCAACACTGGCAACAAGTAGCCTCTTCGATTCTTCTCACATGGAAGGTTTCT
The DNA here is from genome assembly GCF_021234435.1 of Artibeus jamaicensis. NCBI lineage: Eukaryota > Metazoa > Chordata > Mammalia > Chiroptera > Phyllostomidae > Artibeus > Artibeus jamaicensis. The sequence goes on from NW_026521843.1 coordinate 26,922,539, forward strand.
GTCCGTTTGGGAGACCGTAGAATATCTCTTGAAAGATGATGTCAATTGTCCCTTTGAAATAGACTTTGTTTTTTAGATCGGTTTAAATTCACAACAAAACTGATGGGAAGGTACAAAGATTCCCTGTGTACTCCCCGCCCCACGCATGCGGAGCCTCCCCCATTATCAACGTGCCCGACCACAGTGGTATGTTTGTCACCGTTGGCTCACCACGTCAACCCATCGTTACCCCGCAGAGTCTAACGCTTACATTAGGGCTCATTCCTGGGTTTTGTGCTTTCTAAGGGTTTGGACCAATGCAGAGGAGGGCAAAAGTAGCTTTACATCTGTGAGTACATGTGACACAGTGCATGCTTGTATTGTTATTTATTAATTATTATATTATTTGTTTGTGCTATAACTGTAAACCTACGTTTGCCCTCCACTGTCCATTACGACACGGACCCAGCGTTACAGGATCATGCAGAGCAGCTGTCCCACCAGCAGCGAGTTGAGCGCTCCCGTCGCCCACACCCCCGGCGGCGTTCGGTGTCAGTGCTCTGGAGCTGGACCGTTCTCACAGGTGTGTGGTGTTACTTCATCATCGTTTCCAAGTCCAAAATGTTTGAAGGAAAGGCCTCCCGCACTCGACCGCTGGTATTCCTCGCTTCTTCTGTAAGTCTGCCTGTTCCCCCCGGGCCCCAGACCGAGGCTGAATTTTACTTAATATGACATGAACTGAGATCTGCATGGGAGCTAAGGGCACGACAGAGTATGTGTTTGTATGTTTTTTTCACTATGGAAATTTCTAAGGGTATTCAAAGTTAGAATAAAAAGAACTTCCAGGTGTCCATTGCCTAGCTTCAACAATTACCAACATTCTGCCAGCCTTGTTTCATCTACCCCTTCCTTTCATCCTGCTATATCTAAAGCAAACATTAGATATAATTTCACCTGAAATATTTCACTTGGTATTCCTAGTTGATAACTTTTTTACATTCTACAATGTCATTATTTACCTAACAAAATTAACAATAATCCCTCGATATCATCTAAATTTAAATTTCATGATTATCTCAGACACCATTTTTACAGTGCGTTTTTGCAAAATCCACATGTCATACAGCTGTGTGTCCTTTATCGTAAAGCAGGAAGGACCAGGGCGTTTGTTCTGAGTAGTGGTGTCTCGGGTCTGTATTTGTCTGATTGCTTTCTCGTGGAGAAAGGTAACATGGTCCTCTACCCTCTGTCTTTCCTGTGAACTGGGAGTTATAGTCAGGCCCTTGTGCAGACTGAAGATCAGCACGTTTGGATCAGTATCCGTAGCGGTGCTGTTGCTATTAGGCACATACTTTCCGGGTTGTTTCACTTTTAGCGATGCGAGGACTGATCAGTAGGTTTGGTAGTGTCAGTCCACGGAGTTCCCTGTTAGCCTTTCATCTGATGATTTTAGCATCCATTGGCGATTTTTACCAAGGTCTGTTATTTAATTTGGCATATTAGTAATTTTTAAAAATCATTTTATTCCTTTTGTAATTGCTATCTGGGACTCCTCCACTTCCAGAATACTGGAATTGCCAGCACTCAGGGCCAAGTGAGGGTTGGCCTGGCCTTGTTCCATATTTAAACAGATTAGTTCAAGCTTGTTCCAGCTGAACTGACCCTTTGTGCTCAGGTGATGTTGAAGACCATGAGTGTCCTAGGAGAGGGAGGGGTCTATCTTCGCTCCAGGAAAAAAGGAGTTCTTTTTAGAAGTTGCAGGAGAGGCCTTTTCCAGGACACAGGGAGCTCAGGGATGCTGAGGGCTGTCAGCCTGGCCTCCGGGCACTGGCTTCGCTGGTGCGGGGAGGGCTTTCTTGAGCCTCTCCCACCCCAGTCAGGCTCAGTCTGGGGCTCTGGTTCTCCTGTTCCTCCCCAGGGAAGCAGAGGCCATGAAACCACTGACCCCAGGGACCAAATATCTGAGCCTCTGATGCTCTGACTTCCCGGCCCCTCCCTCGAGCCCTTTGCCACCCCGGTGTGGGCACTGGGCTCCACACCTTCTCTGAGAAACAAAAGTGAAGCTGCTCTCCTGCCGAGGGTTTCTCCGAGATCTGAAGTCTCCGAAGAAAGCCCCACAAGACACAGTCTCGTCAACAGGCCCCGCCTCGGGGTTTCATACTCAGCTCTGAGGGACCGGGATGGAGAGGGGACTGAGCTCCGTCAGGCTGTGTGGACAGCTCCCTACCCAGCAGCAGAGTAAATCAGACAGGTTATTCTTCCTTTCTTGCAAAGGACAGGCCTGCGTGGAAACAGCGGCTCTGGCGCTCATTTTGGGGGGGGAAATGTATTTTATATAAAAATGTACTTTAGTGGGCTTCCATGGTATACAGTGTTGGCTTTCAAATAACAAGATTTTTAATTCTCTTAAGACACTAATTTAAAAAATATATGTATATTTTTACAAAATAGTCACCTGACTTTAGGTGGTTACAAACCACAGGGGAAAAACTGTTATTTCTCTGTATTCTCATCGGTAACCATTTGGCTTAGAATGACTATGAGCTCTTTCTGAAAAATAGAATCCACTCTGAAAGCAGGTGGTTTGCCCTGATGGGGGGAAGCCAAAGGATACGCCACAGGCCGAGCCTGGCAGCAGGCAGGGCAAGGAGAGCCTGCTTGCCCCTGCACCTCTCCTGCTTAGACACTGGGTGGCAGACTTACCTTCCAGATGGAGGGTCTAGCACTTTCTAGCCTAAGCATCTGGAACTGGCGACCTTTCCTCCGCGGCTAGCTGCCACCCACTCTCAAGCAGATCCCAGAGGCATCTGGTGGGCTCCCCAGAGGGGTTGTGGCTGAGCTTCAGTGGGGGTGGGGCAAGGGGAGGAGGTGTCTGGTTCGGGACCACCCACCCCCCTGCCTGACAACAGCTGCAGTGGCATCAGGCCAGGGCCTCCTGGATCCCAGGCCTCATGGCTTGTGGCTATGGCGACTCCACTGTGTGCCGGCCACACCTCCTCCCACTTGCCTGCCCCAGGTGTGGGGCTTAGAAATGTCTCCAGCTCTCCTGAGCTGACTCAAGGCACATGGTCTTTCAGACGTGCCAGACCTGGGGAGGTCTTGTGCTTGATGCGCGCGTCTGTCAAATACAAGGTCTTGCCTGGAGTGTGGGGACTGCTGAGTGCCAGCAAGGACAAATGTGCAAGCCAGTGCACTCATCCGTGGTTTCATCAACATGCAAGGAGATGGGAAATAAATGACTGAAGACAGAGCTCCTCCCACCCCACCCTGGGTTTAGATATCAATAAGTGTAAGTCCTCCTTGGGGGCAAGAACATTCCCTGCTTTACTTCTGGGTTCCTGGGGTCTGTCGCATGGTGAGGACTTAGTGAATGTCTGCTAAATGATCAAACGAATTGATGTTGATACAGTAATTAACGTTAAAAAATCGTTTCGTTTAACCTCTCAGTTTTAGGAACGGTCCCCAGTGGATGGGGCTGTATGTTTTCTAGGATGTCTGCCTTCGTCTTTCTTTCTGCTTCCTCACCCCCAGTCATTCCACCCCGGGATCTCAACTTGGGGTATCCTGGAACCTTTCTTACCTCCAGCTGAAACCTCCCACACTGCCATTTGAGGCGGTTCTTTTTTCTGTGGCCTCAGTGCAAGTTGATGATGGGATTGGGGAATAATATCATTACGGAGGCATTATGTCCCTTCAAAATCCATGTGTTGAAGGCCTAACCCCAAGAACCTCAGAATGTGGCTGTATTTGGGGATAGGGCCTCTAAGGAGGTAATTGAGGTACAATGAGGCTATTAAGTTGGGCCATAATCCAGTGACTAATGTCCTCGTGTGCAGAGTATACTTGGGCACACGACCCCAGGAGCACGCAGAGGGAGGACCATGTGAAGAGACAGCAAGAGGGTAGCAGTCTGGAAGCCAAGGACAGAGGACAAGGTGCTCTGTTGGCACCTTGATCTTGGACTTACAGTCACCAGAATTGTGGGAAAATCCGTTTCTCTTGTTTAAGACGCCCAGGCTGTGGTATCTTGTTATGGCAGTTCGAGCACACGGATCCAAAATGATGTGGTACATGATTATAATACACATGGTATGATGCAGAATGTCTTGGCCCTGTTGGCAGCATGTCCAGTGTCTGAAGGACTATAATCTAACTGATGTGACGGTGGTTGAGGTTTCTGCCTCCCCTCCCCCATGCTGGCCCCTGGCTCCTGCCCAGTAGGCAGTGGTGAGAGAAAAAGACCTCCTGTGAAGGACAGATGTTCACAGCTTTAGTCCTGGCTCTGGCTGCCCTCCTACAGCCCTCAGGAGAGGGGGCTCCTGAGCACCACAGAAGCCCAGCTCCCCAAAGAGATCAGCACGGCTGGCCGCAGCATCCCGAAGGCCGACACATTAAGATAAATCAGGCTTGTCAGAAAGAGAAGGCAGCAAAAGAGGCTGCTTGTTGGAGGTTAGGTTAGCCCAGAGAGGATCCCATCAAGGCTCTTCAACCTGGGGATTCAGGACTTGGGAGGAAGGAGAGAGGGCACAGTGCTGGCTGCAAAAGTGTCAGACAGAAGCTAAAACTCTGGAGCAAGAATCAGCTCAGTGAACCAGAGCTCCTCAGGGTCAGAGACCACTGCAGGGGAAGCTGGGACAAACAAGGCAGTGCCTCTCCTCTCTTTCACCAGAAACAGTCCCACGTAAGTGGTAAGGTTTGGTCTTCTGAAAACTGACTAAAGGCAGAATGTCTACAAAGTGGAGATTCTGGGTCACACTCAGGGTGGAGGGGGCTAAAACTGAGACTCGGGGATGTCTATAGTTAAGTCTGGGGGGAGTCAAAAGTTATACACAGATTTTCGGACTGGGGTCAGCACCCCTCGCCCCCACATTGTTCTAGGGTCAACCACACTGGTCAAATACAGTCACATTGGGGATTAGAGTTTCAATGTAAGAATTTGTGGGAGACACAAATTATGGACAGTTCAGCCCCTAATTAATCTTGGGTGAGAAATAACTGATATTGACAACAAAAAGGCTATTACCTTTTATTTCCCTTCTGAGAGGTCCAAAACCTCTCAGGGTCCTCAAGGAATGAGTGCTTTCCACGGTGGAGCCAGCCAGCCTTCCGAGGACAGGGAGGAAGTACAGGAAAACCCAGGGAGACTGCGGAGGAGGAGAGGGCAGGAGAGAGAAGGGCTCCTGAACGCCTGGGTGGGCGGCACTTCCTCCGCGGTGGGAGCTGCTGGCTCAGCCTCCACTCCCAGAGCGCAGGACACAGGCTCTCCGGCTGTCGTGAGAGTCCGCTGCTTTCTGTATGGAGACCTGAGAACCGTTTTTCTAAGTGCATAGAGGCAGCGCGATCCCACGGTTGGGCTGTGGGTCCCTTTGTGCACGGTGGTTGCACCCCCGGCAGCCGATATCATGTGTTAGATATTTCTGATCACACTGAGTGCCCTCCGCCCTCTCCCTGGGAATGGAGCAGAAAGGCACCAGGTGGCAGTAAAGGCAAGGCCATTGCCAGGGAAGAAACTCCAAGTATTTGCTCTCTACCATTCTCTTCTTCTATCTGTGTAAGCTTCCCGAGGCAGGGCCGCTGCACACGATTGTGTAGGTGGTGCACTAGACCCGCTGGGAGGCACCATTCACAACCATTGTGCAGTTCTAACTGGCAGCTCTCTGTGAAGCCAGAGACCACGGGGAACCCAGGACCCAACCCAGACTTGGCATTTCAAAAAGACTTGTTGCCTTGCAAGGGGCAGCTGACCTTTTCACCAACGCTGGTGTGAGGCTGACAGGATTCCAGCCATCCAGCCAATGAAAGACGAGGGCTCTCCCAGGTATTTCCCTCCTGGAGACGACCTTTAAGAAAATTAAAAAGCCAGTAGTTCTCAAGGTCTCATACTAAGTTGGATATTTTTATTTTACTTTCCCCTCTCATTTTCATTGCAGAGAAACACTTTAACCAATATAATACTCTGATGGAAAATGTTGCATATTTACATCCCAGAGTGTAAGTCATAGGCTTGATTTTAGCTGAATGTGATTTGAAATGGGAAAACATGGCTGCAAACAGTCCTGAAGGCGATTAAACCCCAATGGGGGCTGGTGGTGATGGAGACGTGATGGACCCTGGGCACTCGCTTGCGCCGCACGGTAGCTAATGAATTGTGTGCCCCGACCCACGGTGTATTTTCTGGACACTGAAAATGCACTTAACATCTCTGCCACCGCTATGCCAGAAACTTCCTCCCTATGGAAAAAGAACATTAACATTTTAATTATCTCTTACATCTTTTTAAGTTGCTAGGAAGAACTCTGTGACTTTCCAGCATTACTTACTGGAGAATATAGGACTCTTCTGAAAAACATCTCTTCCTTCAGGGGTTTAGAAGAGAAATTTGGAAGGAAGAGTGATAAATCGGCCATGGTGTCTAGCAGGAGAGAGCCACAGGACTGGCCTTGAAAATAAGAAAGAGTCGCCCTGGTTTTCAGAGAAATTTGGAAGGGGATTTCTTTCATCCCTGAGAGCTCCTCGTTTTGGCAAACCCTGAAGCAGCCCTGCCTCTGGATGAGAGGAACAGAAGGGAGTGGAGGGTGCGGGCAGGTTTGTTTTGAAAATAGCATTTTTCCTCGTTGGAAAAAAAAAATCCTGTTTTGATTCCACTGCTCTACCCCATTGATCTGCTTTTCTTTACTGCAATTTTTTTCAAAGGTTCACCATTCCCTCTTGAAACCATTCCAATGCAGAATTTTTAACTCCACTGTTTCATAAACCCATGCTCTCCAAGGCCCCCAAAGGCCCCCAAAGAGCTAAATGCAGTGGTCGGTTTTGCCTCTTGTCTTCTCAGCCTGTCCGCTGTGTTTGACATGGCCGATCATGCTTTCCTCCTCGAAATACTCTCACTCCCGGTGTCTTACTACTTGTCCTTCTCAGTCGTGACAGCTCTACTTGGATGCCTAATAGGTACCTTAACTATGGCCAGAACCAAACTCTTTATATCCACCATCCAAATTTGTGCTTTCTTCCCATCAGTAAATGCTTAGGCAGACATCTTGTGGTCATCTCTACCTTTTTTTAATACCCCACAACCAGTCCTGGGACCATTCCTTTCAGACTCACCTTCAAACGTAACAGACTCTAACCTTTGCTCACCGCTTCTACGGCCACACCCCGGCTCAGATCATCCGCCTCCCTCCCCCGGAGGAGGCAGAGCCTCCACACCGCACTCTGCCTCTGCTCCCCCTCCTCTCCCAGACTTGCCAACACACCAGCCTGCGTGAGCGCATTAATGTTTAAGTCCGGTCACAGGATCCAGACTTGCCTGCTTCCTTTAATATTCTGCCACCCTCCTCCTTCAAAGAAGCATACGGTCACTTCTAGGTAGGGGGGTGGACAAGGGAAGGACTGGTAGAAGCAGGACCTGAGTCAAGCTGGAATAACAAGTAGGATTTGAATGGATGAGGCAGGACAGACACTGAGCTCTGGGGAACACCGCGAGCAAGGAAGGTCCTCAAAGGAGTAAGTTCCATGATGCATTCAGACCAGTGAAGGGCCCAGTGGGGTGGACATCTGCATTCATGTTGGGGAGTGCCTAGAGAGAGATCTGGATCGGATGGTGGGAAGCCTTGAATGCCACACTCAGGAGGTTGGCCTTTAGCCTGCATTTTCCAGTAGGCTTGGGCATAAGGGAAGTGGGAGCAACTATGACATTCACTTAGCATAGTTATCTCAGCTGCCTGCCAAGTAGTCTATTTAGTCCAATTCACAGACAGAGCTTTGTTGAGCATTGAGAAGTCACTTGCTCCGTGTGAATCCAATCACCACGGCAGGCACACCTCAAAGAGGGAACACACAGCCGCCTCTCAAAAGCCTGCCTCACACTCTGGCAACTCAGTTCATGAATATGCTTTTCCAATGTCTGACGCTGCTGCTTAGCAAAGATATTATGGGACAAATCCTTGATTTGACCTTTTGTATCTCTATCCGTCCCACTGTGCTAAAAGCAATTATGTGCATCTTGTGTGTGGCTGTTGGAATGGGGAGTCACTTAGCGATGGGTTCTTTTCACACTCGAACTGCCCTCTCGCTCATTCCTTCCCCCTCTCACTAGGGCCCGCGCAGCAGGCCTCCTCCGCTGCTTGGCAGAGTCTAAAGTGGCTTTAGGGGGAGGCAAGCAGGGATGTAAACAGGTGGAAACGGTTCCTGTCATGGCGATCAGCATTCCCCTCGGCCAGGCCCAGCTATGGATGAAAGATGGGGTGACAGGGAGGAGGAAGCTGCCTGGGGGGGCAGGAGACAGAAGGGGGCTGAACTCTTTGCCAAACTCCAGCCAACTTTCTACAAAAACTTCCTATAAAACAAAGCAACCCCAGTGTCAAGGTGGGTGGTGTGGTCTCCATCTAGCAGTAGATGGTCTGTCAGCCATCTTCACTGCCTGCAGTAGATTTATGTGTGCCTATGTCTGTGTCATGTGATTGACTCTGTGTGCAAGTATTCACCTCTGCATGCGGGAGGATACACAGTTATATCTGTGCGTGTCTGCATTTGTACATATGTTCGAATGCCTGGATGAATGCCTGTCTATTTTCTATGTGTATATACTTACAGGCATGGCTGCCAAGGACAACACATGCTGGTGTCTGTCTGTATGTGTCTCAGGATGTGTATATGGAACATACAGGCATGTATGCGTGACTATACACATGTCGTTTCTGGATGCGATACATCCCTCTCTCTGTGTACACATGTATGAGGATACTCATTGGCATGTATGAGAAAAAGGCTAAGTGGGAAAGAGCTCCCTTATTCTTCTCTTTGATGGAACAGCTCAGCAGGACTGTGGAGGCCACTCCAATTCTGGCTGGAGAGAGAAGCCTTGATATTACTAAATAGCCCAAGGGTTTGAGTGTCCGGGAACTGATGCCTCTGACCCAGTTCCTCATGTCCCCCATACTCCAGCCCTAAATGCAACTGACAGACCGACCCAGAACTAGGGAAGATGTCCAGGAAGACAACAGAGGGAGAGATTAGGATGCTGGAGGCGAGACCCTGGAGGAATTGGGAGGAGAAGATCAACGATCTTTTCTGAGTCTTTATGTAAATAATTTACAGAGGAAAAGTGAGCTGGCCTCTAGGACGGGAGGGAAATGCAGACAGTGAAATCATGGCGAGTAAAGTGATCCACTTCCATCCAAGGTTCACCCCTGATTGAGTTGAGATTGGACCGGAGAAGGAGAGGAAATTAAGCTGGCAGGTGGAGGAGGGCTATGAGAGCTGACCTGGGCATCTCTGGGTGTGGAGGAGTTCTCACCTCCCAGCTCAGGTACAGTCACCTGATAGTGCTGCCAGTGACTTTGGGGAAAAGGGGGCAGAGAGGAGAAAATGAGCAGTGCTTGCAATCAGAACTGTATATTGCTATCCAAAGAAGAACAGCTCCCAAGCACAGCAGAATCTACTGCCGCCGCCAGCTTCCTGCCATTCCAACTCCTAGGCAGCAGCCTGTGGCCTGGCATGATCTCATCACCTGTGCCAGACCACCTCTGGGCCTCTCAGATTATTCTCATGGTGGGGAGGAGTTGATGAAGCCCCCGGGTCAGGCTGTCTACCTGTAAAATCATCTGAGAAAGTCACTCAGGCAAACCTTTTATGATTACTCATTGATTGTTCATTGTAGGCAAATTAAGACTAGAGATAGAAAACAAAATAAAAATGATCTATGAGGATACTATCTGGAAAGAGCAATGTTAACATTTTGATGTATATCGTCCCAGGTTTGTTTGTTTGTTTTCTGTGTTTATAACTACCCACATGTGTGTGTATATATCTGCAAGCCATGTTACATCCTTACTAATGTCTTAAATATCTTTTCATGTCAATACTAATTTATACCATCATTTTAAATGGCTACTAAGTATCTCGTGGCATGGCCATACCATACTTTATTTACCTAATCTGTGGCTTTTAGATATTTAGGTGTGGTTTTCTTTTAATTCAGATTTTTAACTTGAGATAATGATAATCAATGAATTTCTTTTTAAAGTTCTTTCATAAAAGCAGAGAGCTTGACCCTGGGGTTTATCACTCCTTGTCCACCTTGAGAATGATCTGAGGGGGCCCAAAGGTGACCCGGGGTGGGTGGTAAAATCATGTGGGTCCCACTATGCTGATTGGAAGCTAGAGTTGCCAGAAGCGGCAGTTGCCGTGAAATCTGTGATATTTGGAGGTCTTTCTGGAATGACGTATATTGTCTGATTAAAGACACCACTAACTTTCTCCAGGAAGTAGCCTTCCTTTCCGGGTTCCAGACATGATGGTGGCAACATGGAGGACCCTACAGGGAGCAACCAACCGTGCTCTGCCCTCAGCCTTCCAGGCAGTAGAGAGGGACACGGACAGAGAGCAGAGGCCCCTGGCAGACTTGCTCACTGTCAGCAGAGGGTTGGTGGTAAAGGACCTTTTCCCACTGTGCACCACTCACCCTGGTTTTTGTTCCTACCTGGATCTCCTAAACATTTGCTGTGCCTGCTTCTGCTTCCAAATTAGAGTCCTTTACAATCGATTTTGCTTAGTCAGCTTACTCATTCATTTATTCCACATACATTTATTAAACACCTATATGTGCCATTCATTATCCCTAGCACTTGAAGACATGAAGTTAAGTAAAACATAGTCCTTGACCTTTGGGGACACTGTTTCCTGGATATGACTTGGAGGCAAAGAGATAAAGCCAGAGTCCCAGTTCTTACTCCCCTAGAGCCAGGTAAATACCTCTTCTTTTCAGCACTTGCCCATCTTGGCTCCCACGCCTCAGCCATGACAGCTCCTACACAGCCCTGTCCGCACTTGAGACTGAGAGCCTCGCAAGGCCAGGGTCTGGATTCTGCTGACCTTCATGTGCCCAACACCTGGCCCAGGGTCAGACACACAGTGCAAGAAAAGCTTAAAGAAGATTGCGTAGAAGAACAATGTGGTACCAGCTGCCAACGAGCCTTAGTTCCCCCACCGGACCGTCATTCCCATTATCTGCTCTAATGCCCAGTCTTCACTCTTGCCAAGGATCTCAGCTGTGCCCTTAGGCTCTGAGGTCAGAGTGCGTGCATTCAGATCCCTCCCCTCCACTTGCTTGTGTGATCCAACATCCATGCCTCAGTGTCCTGATTTGTGAGGAGTAAAAATAGGGCCCTACCTCATCATGTGTGGTGAGAATTATTTAGTTAATACTTATAAAGCACCAAGAACAGGTGTGGGCACATTGTAAGCTCTGTAAAATAGCCACCTGTGACTATTAGTGTGTTCATTAGCACAGATGGGAAGAAGTATTTCTTGAATGAGTTTTCACCCAACCTTGGGAGGTTTGGCTTCTTGCAATAATATTTGTTTTGACTTTTTAAAAGTAGCTCTCTTCTTTTGAGTTCCTTTCTCTGCCTCAGAGAGACCGGGACCGTGCCTCGCTGGAAGCCATTAAACATAGCTGTGTTGTCCACGTTACCCAATGCAGAGCACCTGGCTTCCATCACTCTCCTTCATCAGACAGTTCTTGGCCTTTCTCAAGCACGTGTCCCAGGGATTATAGGACAGTCTTTGTCTTCCCACCTTTGGACAATGGGAATCTGACCATTGGCTTCAAGATCATCTTTCCCCCAGGACCCTGGAAACCCCATTCATGCTAAGATGGTATTGGCAGCCCTGCAGTGCTGCCTAGAACTTCTGAGGTGGGCACACAGACTCCCAGGAACACTGGCGCATTATCTCCCATCAGAAGAAAAGGACATGTGCTCTGAATTGTGCATCAGGGTTGGGAATGGACTGCAGGAAATAATTCACATTTTCATGATCCTTTGTGATCTGTATTTACTTCTCTGGAGTGAGGAAAACTACATGAAGCTCAAGCAAGACAAATCCTTGACAACATGTGAGGAAGGTGAAGTCTGTCCTTAATACTCACATCTGTCTATTAAGGCCCAACTTACTGATTCATTCAATAAATACTTCTTGAGCAACTGCTATGTTCCTGGCATTGTCTGGTGCTGGGTTAGTGAAAGTCCAACACGGAACCCGTGCCCTTGTTGCTTCCAGTCAACCAGGGGTACAGGTAGTAAGCAGTCACATGATACAGCGTGTCACGTGCTATGACGAGGAGGGCACAAGCAGCTATGGGGAAATGTGGCTAAGACATCAAACCCATACTGCAATGAATAGGGAAGGGTTTCTGGAGGAAGTGCTGTTGGAACTGAAATTCGAAGGGTGAATAGGAGTTAGGCAGCCAAAGGAGTGTCCACGCTCTTTGTCTAAAGGCCAGAAAGCAAACAGAGCATGGAATGATGAAGGGTAAGAAAGATGTTGAGTGTTACAGGATCATAGTGTTGCAAAGGCTATATAGTGTTGGGCACTGTGACAACAGAGAAGCCAGCGTGCGGGCAGGAGCAGGTGAAATAAACTGAAGGGAGGTGGCATGTGTAAAAAGGCCTACCGGAGCAGATAGCACTCAATGGCCACTAAATAAATACCTGCTGAACTCGCTGACACCACTTCAACCAGCCGTCCCTAGATTCCCACCCTTCCTAAATGTCAGGCACAGTGTACAGAGAGTGGTTCAAAGCCGTGTGGGACCAAGGAGCACGTGGGCCAGCCCAGGAGTTCAGACGTCTCCACTCCTGACGCCCGTGGCACACTGTAGAAATACAGATGGTGGCACACGGCAGTATGGAAGCCTGACAAGTGGTGGCCGAGAAAGTAGAGCAATAGAAGCTCTCTTCTGCAGAGTTTGCTGGAGAAGAAAGGACTTGAATAGGGCCGGAACGGTCTTTACCTTGGCAGAGAAGATGGGAGTCAAGGACAGAAAGGAGGGTCACGGTCCGCTAGGAGCTGAGAGGACTGGGGGCGGGTGTGGGTGGACGTGGAACCAGTGTCAGCAAAGGTGTGAGCAGGAAATGCAACCCCAGTCAAATATGGTTGCGTTCTGTGGTCAGCTAGACCGGGTTAGAACTCTAGTATCACTTCTTACAGCTGGATAAATCCAGATACATTACTTGCCTTCTCTGAGTCTCAGTTTTTCTCATCATTAAACTAAGATTAATAAGAACCTAGCTAACAAGAAGAGCAACACTGTGTAGACCTGATGCCATGGAGGTTAAGAGCAAGGATTCAGGGGTCAGATAGAACTGGTGTCAGGTCTCATTTAGCAAGTTATTATCTGTGTGGATTTGGGTAAATTAATTAACCTCTCTAAAGCTCACTTTGTTTCTTTTGTTTTAATTTTTTATTGATTGATTGATATTAGAGAGAGGAAGAGGGGGGAGAGAGAGGGGAAAGCAATGATTTGTTGTCTCATTTATTTATACATGCATTGGTTGATTCTTGTACGTTGAGTCAACCAGTGGGATTGAACCCACAACCTGGGTGTGTCAGGACCACACTCTAACCAACTGAGCCAGCCATCCAGGGCAAGGCTCACTTTCTTGTAGGAAATGGGGTTTGTTGTAGTAGTAACAGTCATAGATCTGCCAAGATGAATGAATGAGGTAATGCAGGTAAAGAACACAATGCGTGGCACTTCGGGCACAGCTGGGTACTGATTACTAGGTAACAAGGTGGGAGGAGCGCATCTGAGGGAGACAGCGACCACGAAGTCAGTGCAGTGCGACTTCTCCACTTTCTGGGATGGAGGGCGCTCACCTAGACACTCCCTCCCATCCCTGTTACCCAGTGGCCAGAGGCTGCCTTAAGCAAATAGGATCTGGAATTGCAGCAACTAGGAGCTTCTGCCAAGTGCCCCTAGAGCTGCCAAAAGCAGATGTTAGCATTACCCGGAATGTTTATACACTATGGTGTGGGCGTGGTCAGTAGCGTGAGTACCGGAGTGGAGAAAGAGGAGGTCACATCATGTCTCATTAAGCTCTATTGGCCTGGAGGTAGTGAGGAGTTAATATTGCTTTCTAGTGGAAAGTTTTATTGTGGATCAAAATCCAAAGTGCAAAAAGGTTGTTTGATGTTTTCCTTTACAAGGCAGCTCATTGAGGTGTAGGCTTAGCTATAATTTTGTTTTGCCTCCTGAGGCAAAGATTATAACAAGTATATCTGAAAGCACAAACATGTTCTTTTCAGCCCTGAGGTGAGGAAGGAGGAGGTTGAATCGGGTCTGGGTAGGTTAGAGGGGGTCTGTCGCACAGAAAATGGAACCCTTGGTGATCAGGGCTCCTGCCCCTGCCTCTCCTGCTCTGCACTGCTTTCGATGTCCCCATTCTGTTCGCCTCTGTTATCCTAGCTGCAGTTTCCACGTCCCACCTGAGAAGAATCTCTTTCATGAACATATTTGTTTATGTTTGGTTTTTTTTACCCTAAGTTGTTGATTGCCTTCTAATGTGCTAATATTGCATCAAGTTTTCACACTCTGTGGAGGAAGGCAGACACATACAGGTAACATCTACAGCAAGTGAAAATTGTTTTGCTGGTAGAATAAGCATAGTGCAATAGTTTCTTAGAAGGGAAGCTGTAATGAAGATTTCGAAGTGCAGTGCCAACACCCACTGCCTCTGTCCTGAGTCCATCATGAGAGGACAGAGCAAGGGTCAATATGGAGAGCATCCCCTCCAGAGGAATTTGTGGGGACCTGTACCCCCACACTCGGTGACAAAGCCTGGGTTGGGTGTTTCGGTCCCTTGGTTTACCCACAAATCTTGCCTGCATGCCTGCTGTGTGCACATCTGTGTGTTGATGTTTCCGTGTAAACATGTGGGCTGCCCTCAAGGAGGTTATAGTCTAAGTGGAGAGCTTAAACACTAAGAGAGCAGAGAGATGTGGGGAGCGGGGATTTTTTTCTCCTCTTTTCTTCTTGGGGTCAGTGATTCCAGGATGGAACGACGGAAGGAGACGGACCATTCTAGCACGACTGGAAACAGACGTACAGACTGTGCGCTCCACAATTTGAGGGGTAGCCGTTCACAGGGACAGTGGGTGGCCCCGCAGGAGGTGGTAGAAATGACCATCAGTCTATTTGCCTAGTCGCCTTCTTGATTTCTCCGCAGTACCCATGAAGGTAGATGGGGGCCTTTAAGGCTTTCTCTGCTAGCAAAGGACAGGTTTGATTTTATTTTAAATTCATGTCTAGAATTACATACATAAGAATAAGTAAATCCATATTCACTCAACTTGAAACTTGACATGTGAACGTTTTCAGGTGTAGTTTTCTGCATGTTTCTTGTATTTGGGGTTTACTGAGTTTCTTAGATCGGTGGGTTTATAGTTTTCATCAGATTAGAAGTTTTTCAGACATTTATTCCTTCAAACAGGATTTTTCTGCTCCCCTCTGTCAGGAACCACACTTACACATATGGCTGCTCAACGGTATCCCAAAGCTCTCTGGAGCTCTTTTAATTAATTAATCAATTAATCAATTAATTAATATTTCATACACACATACATATGATAGTTTGGGGTTGGATTTTTGCTATATCTTCTAATATTTCCTTCTTTAATATCTATTAATCTGTTATTTTTTCTATCTAATGTAGATAGATTCATCTCAATATAGTTTTCTTTGTTAGAAGTTTGATTAGATCATTTTTATATCTTTTATTTCTTCACTTAAAATTGTGAATATATGAAATGCAGTTATAACACATAATAAATGTTTCAATATCCTTTGCAAATTCTAACATCTGTGCCAGTCTGGGTCAGTTTTGATTCATTTGTTTTTCTCTTCTTTGTGTTTGTGATTTTCTGCTTTTTTGTGTGCCTGGAAATCTTTGATCATATTCTAGACAGTGTGAATTTTACCTTGTTGGGTGCTGGGTGTTTTTGTATTCCAATATCTGGTGATGACAAGCCATCACCTAAGGCTTCTCTCATGGTCTAGAGGTCAATATTTACCTTCTTTTTGCTGGGAATCTTCATTGGAAAGCACTGTAGTTGATCCACACCAGTAGCTACACAAAAGCAGCAATGCCTTATTGCTCTAACAACTTCTGGTGGAAGATAAATTTTCTCCTTCTAACCTTCTAGGTGCTTGGCTGGGGCTCTGAAACAAAGACATGTTGACAAGATAAACACACACACACATTTACTTAATATAAGTCGTATGTGACACAAGAGCTGTCATAAAGAAATGAAGACCCAAAGGAGCAGTTAAATCTGAGTGGCTTTTATGCTAGGTTTGATGAAAAGTGGAAAGTTGTGGAAAAACATGATAGGGAACTGAAGGGTATGAGCTAAGAGTAGTAAATTGGGGAAACTTGGCAAAGCTTGTGAGTTTGAATTCCTTACAGTATCCCTCCATCTTCAAATATAAGGATGCCCCTTTACTCTAGGTATAGGGAGTGTACCTCGCATGAGGATCTTATGACCTACCTCAAGGGAGAAGGGCAGGGGAAGGTCAGAAAGATCTTCTTTCTTATGCCATTTTCTCATACTCCTTCAGCTTAAAATGTTCAATATACCAAGGTGCCATATTTTGAGGTAATGTATCCTGTACCCTGTCAAACTCACTTCACTGGAGCCTGTGAAAATTCAGTTTCATAGACTCCTTGTTGATTTGGAGAGTGTATGCTGATGTCCATCTGTAGAGATGAAGAATCATAACTGTTTTCTGCCCTCATAGTTAAAATGTGCTCCTGCTTAGGAAGAGCAAGTAGCTATGGTGGCTTCAAGTTGCTCCTAAAGACTCTTCTCATTCTGGGCCAACACTCTGCTTCCCCTGGTGGGCTGTGCAAGACATGTCAAACAAGGGTGGAGGAGAGACAGATTGCTCCTGAAATCAGGCTTCCTCCTCATGCAGCAACTTCTGCCAGGCCCAAGATAAAAGAACATTACAAAATTCACTTGCAAAAAGGGAGAAGAGGAGCAACAGACAGTCCACTTACATTGGAAAAATGCCACAGTTATTACAGATCAACAAAACTCTGCCTGACTGAAGAGTGCAAAACGAGGCCCTTTGGACTGGCCATCGACCAAAATCTCTGTAGTTTGATCTTTTAGCACACACACATGCTGCATATACAGGGTGGGGCAATAGTAGGTTATTGTTGTTTGTTTGGAAAAATACTATAATTAATAAATAATAATACAAGAATAAGCTCTGTTTCACATATAACTGTAAACCCACCCTTTTGCCCACCCTGTATAAGAATGTATTGCCCATATTAGAAGAATGAGTTTTACTTAATAAAAGGGGATTTGTTTGTAAGGCATTTTTTATATACTATTATCTTGTTTCACCCTCACATTACACAAGCAAAGGGTGGAGAATAGCTTATCTGATGTCACACAGGTGATAAGCGGTGGAGCCCTCTGACTCCAAGTCCCATGCTATTTCCGGCACATCAAAGCTGGCTAGCATGCCTCCAGAGAGGCAAAACCACTGGAGGGTTGCACACTTTCATTAAAGAAAAAATGTATCATTAAAAAATTGATTAAAACTATGTATGACCTTCATCTGGATGATGGCACGTATATATATATACACACATATACATATATGCACATGTGTATATACATATATACATATATATACACACACACACACAGACAACAGGAAGCATACAGTATATTGAAATACATGGAGTTTGTAGGTGACTTTTTTCTTTCTTAATATATTTTATTGATTATGCTATTACAGTTGTCCCATTTCCCCCATTCACCCTGCACACCCTCGCCCACCCACATTCCCGTCCTTTAGTTCATGTCCATGTGTCATAAGTTCTTTAACTTCTACATTTCCCACACTACTCTTGCTCTCCCCCTGTCTATTTTCTACTTACCATCTATGCTACTTATTCTTTGTACCTTTTCCCCCTCTCTCTTCCTTCCCTGTTGCTAACCCTCCATTTGATCTCCATTTCTGCGGTTCTTTTCCTGTTCTAGTTCTTTGCTTAGTTTGTTTTTATTTTTGTTTTAGGTGTGGTTGTTAAAAATGGTGAGTTTTCTGTCATTTTACTATACATGTTTTTTATCTTCTTTTTCTTAGATAAGTCCCTTAACATTTTATAAAATAAAGGCTTGGTGATGATGAACTCCTTTAACTTGACCTTATCGAGAAGCACTTTATCTGCCCTTCCATTCTAAATGAAAGCTTTGCTGGATAGAGCAATCTTGGATGTAGGTCCTTGTCTTTTATGACTTGGAATACTTCTTTCCAGCCCCTTCTTGCCTGTAAGGCCTCTTTTGAGAAATCAGCTGACAGTCTGATGGGCACTCCGTTGTAGGTGACTGTCTCCTTTTCTCTTGCTGCTTCTAGGATTCTCTCCTTCATTTTTATCTTGGCTAATGTACTTATGATGTGCCTTGGTGTGTTCCTCCTTGGGTCTACCTTCTTTGGGACTCTCTGAACTTCCTGGACTTCCTGGAAGTCTATTTCCATTGCCAGATTGGGGAAGTTCTCCTTTATTATTTGTTCAGGTAACTTTTCCACTTGTTGGTCTTCCTCTTCCATTCTGGTACGCCTATAGTTCGTATGTTGGAGCGTTTAAAGATGTCCTGGAGGTTCCTAAGCCTCTCCTCGTTTTTTTAAATTCTTGTTTCTTCATTCTTTTCTGTTTGGTTGTTTCTTTCTTCCTTCTGGTCCACTTCATTGATTTGAGTCCCAGTTTTCTTCCCATCACTATTGGTTCCCTGTGCATTTTGCTTCATTTCACTTGGTGTAGCCTTCATTTTTTCATTTAATTTGCAACCAATATCAACCAATTGTGTAGGCATCCTGATCACCAGTGCTTTCAACTGTGCATCTGATAGGTTGACTATCTCTTCATCACTTAGTTGTAATTGCTGTGGAGCTTTGATCTATTCTTTCACTTGGGCCATTTTTTTTTTTGTCTTGTCCTGCCTATTATGTAGTGAGGGGCGGAGCCTTAAGTGTTCACCAGGGCGGGGCAACCCATGTGGCTGGGTTGAGATGCTGTATGTGGGGACAGGGTCCGAGAGGGAATAACGGCACTTGCTCCACTCTCTGTCAAATTTTAGTCTCTTCCCCCAATTCCCCCAAGCAAATTGGGCCCTTCTGGCGCTGGTTCCTGGATGGTGGGCTTGTGTATATTCTAGGACCCTGTGGGTCTCTCAAAACAACTCTCCTGTGAGGCTGGGAGTTTCTCTCAGCGCTTCAACCCCCACAGGTGTTTTCAATTGGTGTTTTAAGACTTTATTTCCTGGCACTGGGACCCTGGGTTACGAGGTCTGTCTCACTCCCCAGTTTCACCTGGTTTATCTGCACGCAAATGTGGGACCGCCTGGTCAGCCAGCTGCCTTGTGTACAGTGCCCCACTTCACAATCGCCACCTCGCTGGGTCTGCCCATTGCCAACCTGCGTCCGGGGTCTGCCAGCTGCCACCTGCGCATCCAGTGTTTGCCCACTGCCATCTTGCGTGCTTGTGCCACTGCTTTTTGTGCTGCGGCCCCTCTCCACCCGGCTGCCCAACCCCATCCCACCTATTGGTCTGGATGAATGTGTCTATTTTATCTCCTTGGTTGTCCAACTTCCATACAGTTCAATTTTCTGTCAATTCTGGTTGCTATTTTGTTTCTAAATTGTTGCTGTCTTTATTTTGGTTGTGCGAGGAGGCACAGTGTGTCTACCTACGCCTCCATCTTGGCCAGAAGTCTGACTCTTTTCTTTTTTTTGACTACTAGTGGAATCTAGAGCAGCAGCGTCGATGGAACTGCAAGTGTAGAACTGCCTAAGTCCTACACCTGCACTATCCGATATGGCAGCCACCGGACACGTGGCTGTGGAGCACGTGAAATCAAGTAGCTAGTCCAAAGTGAGAGTTGCTGTAAGTGGAAAATACATACTGGATTTTTAAGACTTAGTATGAAAGGAAGAAGTGAAATATTTCATTATTTTTCATTTTGATTCAATGTTGAAGTGATAATATTTTGGATACATTGAGTTAAGTAGAACATTATCAAAATTAACCTCACTTTCTTCTTTGCTTCTTTTAATGTGACTACTAGAAAATTTTAAATTATATGTGTGGCTCACAGTGCGTGTCTGTTGAACAGCACTGGTCTAGAGCTTAAGAGTAGGACACTCATTATCAAGCAGACTTGAGTTTAACTCTCAGTCTTCACTTGTCTAACTAGATGACCGTGAGTAATTTACTGAACCCAGCCCATCCCTTGTTATTTTTCCATCATAAAACAGGGATTAATGATTACACTTCATTCACAGAGTTATGGTGAGAATAAAATGATAAAGATTTCTTTTGCAAAGAAAATTGCAGCAGCTAAATTAAAAACAAAAATTATTATATTTAACCAAGGGCCGAATCTTAGTATTTATGTTGTTTTAAAGTTATACAGTAATGTTTGCTCTGTCTTGTGTGTGTGTATACAAACCATGGAAACAGCGGAGTTTAAGACCATTACAAGGGACCATTTATTAGGCAATCTTGTTCTTGCCTTCTGACCCTTGTCCTCCCCCCTTCAATCAAGGGCAGGGGATAATTGCATCATGGTTCTCCCTGGCACGCACAACACACCAAGTGTTCGCCTATATTTAGCCAACATGAAGTCACTGAAACTCTATGCCCACTAGAAGCAATTAGTGCTTTGTTATTTGTTGCTCACATAGCTTGTATCCTGACTCTTCTGCATAGTTTGTGTCCTTAGATGAATGCAAAAGGACTGAAAATCTTTTGTTGCTGGGAAAATTGCTTGGGGAGTAGAAACTGAAATCCCAAGTCAATAAGCCCCTGGTAAGGACCCTGAGGAAAATATTTGATGAGCCAGGGAGACCTCAATTACCCTCCTCTTTGACCAGGGGAGTGGGCTGGAGGTAGAGAGATTGTCTATATCCTACACAACTGGTAAAAGCAAGCGCTTCTGGCCACTGGCTCCCAATAAGGGCTCCAACTCCACTTTCCTTTGAGCAATCAGAAATGACACATGGGACACAAAACACAGAACGGGGCTGACTCCCCAAGTGGACAAAAAGGGTGGGGAGCAGCTGCCCACAGGTGTGATTCAGAGGTTCAACCTGTTGGCTGTTGCCTCAGTTTTGCTCATGCGGCCTCCTTTTTCTACTTTAAGGCTCTGAAGTGTGTGTGTGCGTGTGTGTGTGTGTGTGTGTGTGCGCACTCGCGTGTTTAGGCATTTTGGGAACATTAGCTTAGGGTCCCAACTCTCGAATTTTTATTTGTCAAATTTTTCCTTTACTTTAAATGACAAAGACTTGCTCCTGTTAGAGAATCCAGTTTTGTTTTTACTAATGTTTTTATTCTCACCCAAGGACATTTTTTTATTGCTTTTAGAGAGAGAAGAAGGGCAAGAGAAACATTGACTCGATGGAGAAGCATTGATCAGGTTGATTCCTGTAGGGGCCAACAGGACATGGGGGATGGAACTCACAACCTTTCAGTTACAGGACAACACTCCAGCCAACTGAGCCACACCGGCCAGGACCCGTTTTGTTTTATTTAACAAACAAAATAACTTCAGGGGAGCAGGCAAAGAAATAAAGCAAACAGAGGTGAAAATATTTCTAAAGTAGGTAGGGTATTCTCAAAAGCATTTTGCATGGTAGGGTGAGGTATTCCTGAGGAGCACTCTGCACACAATTCAGAGGCCAGGGGCTGCTCCTTACACCCTCCAACGTTATCACTCTCTCGTTCACTAGTCTTGTTTATCACTCAGGACTTTTGTTCTGCTCCAAAAAATAGACATTTATATGATAAAGTATGTAAAAATAACTTTAAAAAAATATTAGACTCTATTTTAAAAATCACTTTTGAAACTATTGTTTTTAACACCATAGATTATATTAAAAGTGAGTAAATAGTTCAGAAAAGCATAAAGAAACCCTATTTTTGATGTTTTAAACATTAATTTACTTACTAATTCAACAAATATTTATTGAGTACCCATTGTGGATAATAGCAATGTACATTTCATTTGTTATTACTTTACCTACCTTTCATTAAGGAATCATAATATTTGTAATTTTACTAACATGTATATTTCCAGTATCATTCTTCCTTATTTGCAATATAGATTTGGTACAGTTATTAAGAATTATCCTTGGACAACATTAAAAAGAAAATAAAAGCAGCCATAGGAGCTCAGCTCAGTCACATGGCTATGGACAGTAGATCCATCACTGCATCCCCCGGGGCTGTGACAAAGGTCACAGACAGTGACCAGCACACCTTTCTCTTCTCTCACAAACAGAAGTGTGTAAGTCAGATCAGGTGAATCTATTTCTGGGGAAACACTGAGTCGACTCAGGTTTATTGAATAGTAAAGTATTTCAAACTTTAGCCCTCTATTATTAGCAACAACTTAATTCCCACACGCCTCGCACTTTAACGCACTTCAACAGAGCGGCTGCGCTGGAGGTGGCCTCAGTGTGAATGACAGTCTGACAGTAGAGTTAGGGGATGAGGGAGGTAGAGAGGAGGGCAGAACGGCGGGTACTTGGAGTAGGGAGGGGGCACCCTGGGGAGAAAAGGGCTCTAACTTTCTAGTTTTGCACAGGAAATAATCTCCCTAGGTCCTAGTCCTACCTTCCCCAAAGTCATAGAAACTGAGTTCTTTACAATTGCTATTTATATCTTATTTATATCCATTGCTATGATTATCTCTTTTAATTACAATGATAGAAAAGTCTTCTCTTTCTGAGTACTTTATATGTTGGCAGTCATTATAACCATTTGTGATAAATTTTTAAGTGCATTAAAGTGCTGGTAGTGAGGCCAGAAGTAGATATTGTTGCTATGGTCTTAAAATATAAGTAAATGAAAATAATAATTCCATTAGTACAATAGTTAAAATATACCATAGTAGAACTGACAATGGCTTTTACTGTTATCAGTATATAAAAATGATTTTTTTTAATTTCATAAAGACAATATTTTTCAAATCTAGATGGTTCAATAAATGGCATACCTATTTGAAAAATAGAGTATTTCACTTTTTATATAAATTACATTTTAAAAGTTCAAAAACTTTAAAATTAAAAAGTGAATTCATTAAATTTCCAGAAGATAAACTGAGTGCATATTTTTATAATCTTGCAATAAAGAAGCTCTTTTTGAGCAGAAACCCTGAGGAAAAGATGACCAGTTTGGGGCTTTTTTTAAGTTGAAACATCTCCATGAAGTGGGGAGGCTTCTCCTTATTCTCACAGAAACAACCACTGAAACAACACTGGGAAAAAATATTAGTGGGGTTGCAAAATACTGCACTGGGATTGCAATAGTAGTGACAAAGGATAAGATAAAACATACATAAAACATTCACATACAATCCTGGCTGGTGTAGCTCAGTGGATTGAGTGGGGGCCTGTGAAGCAAGAGGTTGCTGGTTTAATTCCCAGTCAGGGCACATGCCTGGGTTGCAGGCCAGGTCCCCAGTGGGGGACACATGAGAGGCAACCACACCTTGATGTTTCTCTCCCACTCTTTCTCCTTCCCATCCCCTCTCTCTAAAAATAAATAAATAAAATATTTTAAAAAACATTTACATACAATGATGATAATAAGTTTCATATACAAGAACAAACAATCCATCACAAGAAAAAAAGGGCAAAGACTTGAATAAAGACTTCAAAGACAAAGAATCACAACTGTCCCCAAACTGTGGAGCACAGCAAGATGTTAGAGGGAGACAATGTCATGGTCACCAGCCCAGGCCCCCACTTTATATAGAGGGGAAGTGATGCTCAAAGAACTCAAGGGACATACCTCCTTTCATCTAACCATTAGTGCATAATTAATTTAACTTTACCTTGAAACAAACGGTCTATAGAGATCTTGATACATCAAATGTGAACAAAAGAAGTTTGGGGTGCACCCCTCCACATTCAGACCTGTGCATGTGGGCCCTGGGAAGAACGGTGGGGAAGCAGAGGGCCGTCCCACCACCCCGTGCACACCTTCGGCTGCAGAATGCAAGAGACCCAGCTCTCTGGCTTGTCTGCTCTTGCAGTGGCTTTCAGAGACTCAGATATGAGGCACTGAGCTAGCGACATCCCAGGTCAGTCCCCCTTTGTTTGGGAGACAATCTTCAGCCCAGCTTCACTAAAGGTCACTACCTGCAGGGGCAGGCCTCGCCAATGATGGATGCACACACCAGACCTACCATCCAGGGCTACACACTGATACAACCTGAATGGAAACCAAAAGAGAGCAAAGAAAGCAAAATGTGTATAATCCTAGTGGCTTTAGCGATCACCTGGGTCGGGGGTTCCCTAAACCTGGCCTGCCCATAACTGAGGACGTGGGAAATAATGCTTTCATTATTATAGGTAATATACAGAGGTGGACAAAAGCAGGTTTGCAGTTCTGGGGATGAGAAACAGTTTATTTTTGTGTTATTATTTATTAATTATGATATTATTTTCCACATAAACAGTGGTAAACCTACTTTTGCCAACCCCTGTACAGATACATTTTAATTTTAATGGCCCTGTATTTGTTTCAATATGTATAAACACATAACTGGACATAAATGTCATTTCACATATACATTTTTTAGGATAAGCCTGCAGTACAGGTTTAGGTAAAAAAAAATGACTTCACTTAATAAACAATGCAAAGTATTAATGATGCAGGGGTTATCTGAATATGGCAAAAATTGTGAATGAGGTATGCCAATGACTGAAGTTTGGGAAACACTGATAAAGTCCATTTTGTGTAATTTGGAAAGGGGGGCCCTCCCTGGAAAGAAATCCATTTTACAATGCCTGCCAGCCCATGCATACATTTATCTGTGCAGCTGTAACAAGGAGTTTGAGAAACAATGCAGTGCTTGTTTGTATGACGCACTCTGGAGCCGAGGTGCATCCTTGCCTCCCCTCCCCCCTTTCTTTCTTCTCATATTTGATTATGTGTCGGTCTTTCCTGTCAGTTCTGCTTTTACGGTGCTTCACTCCTGGTCTGGGCTTCCATTACCTTTCACCTGGACTATGTCCTAACCATCTCCTCCCCTCCAATCCAGTTTTTCTCCTTCAATCCACCCTCCACAGTGTTGCCAAAAACGTTACTCAAAAATTCTGATGTGACCCTGCCGTGCCCCAGTGCACAGGACAAAGTCCAAGCTACTCAACAAGGCTTTAAAGTTCTCTGCCAATCCTTCCTAATTCCAATACAGCACTGGCAGAATCAGGACTAGAAACTCAGGTTTCTTCATTCCCAAATCTAGTGCTCTTCTCAACAAGTTGCCTCCTCAAAGACTCTCTGCCTCTCGTTTCCATTCAGTAGGTGATACCTGCATAGGTAATGTCTACCCTTTCGGCACAGGGAGTTTTGAGTAAATCCTGTCATGACACAGAATGTCATAAGGTAGACCGGACATGGTCAAGGGTATTGTGTCCCTGAACACATAATGTCGTAAGAGGAGGGTACAGCTAGTGGGAGAAGTGGATAAAAAGGACATTAAATGCGTCTGTTAGGCAACACTGAATTCATGTTGACAACCGCCCAATACTACACAAGGATTATCTAGGCCATCCTCACTGCACAGTTTTCCCACAAAGCAGATGTCTTCTCCAGTGAGCTACGACCCACTGGTTAATTTCCAGTCTGGATCAGCTTACTAGAGTAAGCACGATATATCCAGCTCTCTGCCCCTCCCTCCATCCCCATTGATGTTGGACTTGCCTCAACCAATGGAATATTAGCTGACATGTCCCAAAACACAGGCTTCAAATGTGTACTTGTTTTGACTTGGCCTCTTGAAGGGGCCAGTAGCCATTGTCCTTTCATTGAAAGGACAGAAATGGGTCCAGAAATGAAACCCAGGTGGAGCAGACCTGCGTTTGACCCTAAGCCTGGAGTCCAGATGAGCTCGGAGTCCAGATGAGCTCGGTCAGCCAGGTAAGCCTAGCTGAGATCAGAGCAAGGCTGACCTGCAGGCACATGAGCAAGAAAAAGAACTGCTTGCTGTCCCCAGCTCCTGAGATTTAGAGGTGGCTTGCAATGCAGCAAAAACTGACTAACCCAAAAGTAAAGTAGGTTTTGTTTTGTTTCTGTTTTTATCAAGTTAAAAATCAACTTTCTGCTGTTCTTTTGCGGATCATCTACAGGGGGGCAAGTAATGACACGCAGCTGACCTAGCCCCCAGCACATTTCTGGGGCATCTCCCAGTGCGCGGGTTACATAATGCACAAAATTCTGCAGCCTCATTCTCACGTTAGCCTGAGAAGAAAGTAAATCAGGACTGTTCTTATACTCCCGCAGTCCCCCTCCCCCGCCCCCACTGAAGTCACGGGGTAGCCCAAAGTGCAAGAGAAAATCCAGCGGCCCTTTGGTATTAGCATATCCACGCCACTGCTTCTGTTTTCAGAAACGGAGAATTGTTTTTATCAAGGGCGTGCAGCGTTGGCGATCTTGTCCCCGCGCAGTCGTAGCCATGATTTTTTTTTTTTTCCTAGTACAAACTGAAGGTGCCCGAGTCTTAACGAGTGTACCCAGGAGGAAGTCAGCAGGGTTAACACCACAGCGTCCAATGGCCTGGATAACAGAGACCTCGATTTCCTCTGAGGGGCTTCTCTCCTCTCCGTTTAGCCGCCTCTGTGTTGTCCCACTTTCCTGGCGTCTTCCCAGCTCCCGCCGATTCCTCCAGTTGGTTCCAGTGGGCCCACGCCGGCTTCCTCGCAGCCCAGAGCCTCTGCGCCCTTGCGGATGCTCTCCTCCAGGTGGCAGTAGAGAGCCACCCCCTGCCCAGCCGCTTACGTCACCTTGTTTACTCTGTTCCCGGTCATTTTTAGATCTAAGATCACAGGATGTTAATTGGGCCAATGATTTCCCATTCGTTTTGGCGAAAGGCCCTTCTGTGGGCGTCGGGACAAACATGCTGTCCTTCTTGACAATGAAATTCTGCTGCGGGGAGTATTTATTTACAAACCTTTGGAATTTTCATCTTTAGAAGGTGGGAAAGCGATGCGTTGGTCTGTGCTATCGGCTTGTATCACGTTAAATTTGAAGCCCCAAACAAGGGGGCGTGAACTAGGGAGAGAGGGGAGCCTAGATATTACCGTGGTGACTGGGAAACATCGCCAGCGCCAGCTGAGGGCCCTCGGGAGTCTGGCTTTTTACTTCCCTTTTCCCCTCCTAAAATAACTACTCAGCAGGAAAGCGTTTGGACTTTAGAACTTGGAGGAATAAGGAAAACAGCTGATTTAGTCAATCCATGCCCTGATTCATTGTGGGGAGACACCTTGAGGCCCCTGCCTCGGATGCCCTCACCCAGGAATTGGATCTGAATGTCTCATCGCCATAAATCATGCCTTTTACAGGCTGGAACTTTTTGTCCCAACAACAACAAGCACCACTCATTTATTACTGCTTGCCGGTATGTATCACTCCCACACTCCCCAGCTACTGATGAGGAAAGGTGAGGCACGGAGGAGCTGAATGTCCCAGCTCACTTTCTCTGGGCCATGTGTCATTTTGGCAAAACTAAGAACATCAAAAGCCCTGGGCCAGCTTTGGTAGTCAGGGAGTGGAAGGGGCTGGGAGCAGATCTGTGACTCTTCAAGAAGCAAGATAAACAAATACAGTTCCTCTGCTCTGCAGTCCTTTACAAGAAGATGGTAGAAGCATCTTATGCTAAGGCGCAGAAAATCATCTGTGAATTAACATTAAAAATAAGCCTCCAAGTTTCTTAAATGCTGGTTCCTCCCTATCCACCTCCCATTTCATCCTTTTACACACTTCTGCTTCTGCTTCCCTATGAAAACCAACTCCCAGAGAAGGCCGAGTGCCTCTCCCTTAAGTCGTGTGCAGCCCACTGAAGTGGTCAGCTAGCGTGGAGAACAGTTTGCATGCAGGCAGGAAGGGACAGAAAATTCCATTCAGTTCTATTCAAGAACCCTCTCTGGAGCTCTAATCTGTGTCAACTACTCAGGCAGTGCAAGTGATAAACACATGAAAAGACACAGTTCCTGCCACTGTGCAACTCTGAGTCCAATAGAATTTATAGTCATGGGGAGTTTTTTGTATCATTCGGAAAGCACATAATGAAAGAAGTATTGAAAGAGACATTACAAGAGAAAGAGAGAATGCCAGGTACACAGTATGGAAAAGCATTCCCCCACTTTGGCACCTGCTTGAGAGTGGATTGGGGACAGGGCCTGACAACAGTGTCAGAGGGACTTGGTGGAAGACAGGAGCCCCACACTCCATGCACTCAGGGGCTCTAAAGAGGCTGAAAGAGGAAAGGGGAAGCCTCTTGCTCTGGGTCAAATGGTGCATCAAAGGTCAGGGACTTGGAACTAGTCAACGAGAGCCAAGGAGTTCTTCAAAGAAAGTTCCAGAGTAGGGGGCATCCCCTATAGCTGCCTTCAGGCGTACATTCTGGGTAGGCATTAGACCCAGCCTCAGAAAAAATACACAAGTGGGAAGAAATGAGTGGCCCCCAGTCCACTTACCACCAGTCAAATCACCTTTTCAAGTGCCTTTTGTCAAGAACTGGGTGATCATTCCCATCCATCTACTTCTAGGAAGGAGCAAATGGAGAGAAAGCAAACAATGACATTTTATTTTTCATGGTTATATGAAAAATTTTTAATGTTTCATAATTTTTTAAATTTGTTAAGTATTAAACAAATGCAGATAAGAGCATAAAACAAATGTACAGTTTAATAAATTATAAGGCCAACACTAGGAATCTGGCAACTACCATGAAAGGAACTAGATCCCAGAAAGAACTTTTAAAGCCACAGTTGCTATGGCTGCAGCCTCCAAGGACAGGCTGGTCAGGTCTCAGAGGATATTCTGAGACCTCCAAGAAGGAAAGGTTTCTTCAATCATCAATCAAGCAATATTTACTAACCATGTAAAATAGGGCCACATATAAATTAGAGGGCCTCATCCCTACACATTTACCTGAAGAAGGCGAGAAAGGCAAGGAATCGGCATTTACTGAGTGCCTGCTATATGCTAAGTGCTTTACCTGTGTTATCTCTGAGATACATTAAGATTAACACTCACTACAACTCTGTGAGGTTGGTGTTATTATGGTCACAGCTATTGTGAGGCGATCCACTTTATAGGTAAGGAAACTGATGCATCAAGAGGTTAAGTAACTTCCCAGAGTCACATGGAAAGTAAGAAGCAGTTGGCATGTGAACTCGGTCAGCCTAGTTCCAGAGCCCCGTTCTTCACCCTGTGTGGGTTAGTATGCTAGATACTTCTGTTTGCCCTTCTGGATCCACTCTCCACCCTTCTCTGCCCACCACGTGCTGCAAACTGTATCGCCGTTTGCCGCATGTTTCGCCGTTTGCCGCACGTTTCACCGTTTGCAGCGCCCTTACCCTTTGGCTTTCGATTGGGTTTAGCCAGTGGAAGTCATGGGCAGGAGATCAGAGAGAGGGAAAAGTGTGAGGGAGACTCGGGAAGGAGGTCACCTCCCGGCTGGCTGCATCCCTTGACTCACGGTCACAGTTACTGTCAGGGGGCCAACCACACAAGGCCCATTCTGCAGCTTCTGGTGTTCGCACCTCCCCTTGCCCCTTCAAGCCTAGGGGTGGTCAAGTAGCTGTTACTTATTGCACTGCTTCTGTGGTCTCCCTACATCCTGCCCACACCTTCGTAAATAGCCCCTTTATTCAACTCTCCTCAGATTACCCAGTTTGAGTGTGCCATCTGTTTCCTGCCCGGGTCTGACCTGATATAAATAGGGAGCCAGGGAAGCAGCAGCTCAGAGGCCTCCCTCCCTGTGTGGGCAGCATTCCTCATGGGTACAGGACTAGTCACAGGGGTGCGTGTGTGTGTGTGTGTGTGTGTGTGTGGGTGTGTGTGTGTGTGGCCCTGGCACAGGGCCTCCTGAGTCAAGAAAGCCACAAGTGGTTCCATAGCGTTAAATGATCCCAGGCCTTTGGAAGAAGAGCCAAAGGGAGGAAACGGAATGTGGGGGAGGTTAAAGAGTTGGGCTCCAGAGCCGCACTAACTGGGTTCAAGTCCCAGCTGTTCCACTTACCAGATATACCACCTCAAATGTTAAATCATTTAACATTTTCATGCGTCAGTTTCCATGCCTCAGTGGGATGATGACAGTAAGTATGTCAATAAATGCAATGTCTGGCCCATATTAAGGGTTATATTAATATTACTGAAGGAGCTGCCCTGGCTGGTGTGGCTCAGTGCACTGAATGTGGCCTGGGAACCAAAGGGTTACTGGTTCAATTCCCAGTCAGGGCACATGCTTGGGTTGTGGGCCAGGTGCCCAGGAGGGGGTTTGCAAGAGGCAACCACACCTTGATGTTTCTCTCCATCTCTTTCTCCCTCCCTTCCCCTCTCTCTAAAAATAAAAAATAAAATCGAAAACAATATATATTACTGAGGGAGCTCAGACATAAAATTGTTGGCCTTTGAAAAATGTGGAGCAGATTCATCTGCCCCAACCCTTGGGGAAAATACACTTGGAAATCAGGAAGCGAACTGAGAAGCAGTTCGCCACAGCTATGATCCTGGAACCAGTATGGAACACTACGGGAAGCTCTTAGCTTGGAATTTTTCTCATAGCTCTTGACTCTGTCCTGGATCAGGCTGCCCTCGCAGGGCGCGTGGAGCAGATAGATGTGTATCAGAAGCCCAGAGCAAATTAAGTTACCAGAAGGACCTCACGCTGAGAGCAAAAGCACCTCACTGCTCCCCTTCCTGAAGCATTCCTTTCCATAAATACCACTTCTCTCTCTGCCATTCTCGATTTCTCCCTCTGGAAAGGATATTCTCATCAGCTTGTAAAGATGTTCTAATATCCCTTATCTTAAACTCTCCTTTGATTTCACACACTCTTCCATTTCTCTGATCTTTTTCACAGCCAAATTCCTTCAAAGAGCTGTCTGTAGACACTTCTTCGCTCCTGTTCTGTCCTTAACACAGTCCGTTAGCATGTCAGTCCCAAAGTGCTCCTCACATGGTCACCAGTGAGCTCCACGTTGCTTCGTCTACTGGTCCTTCTCTTTCTTGGCCTCGTCGCTGCATTTGGCCCAGTGAGACGACACCTGTGGACATATCCTCTTGCCTGGACCTCCCACCTCTCCAGGTTTGCCAGCATGCCATGCCCGCAAGCCAGCCCCGCGTGAGTTCTCAGGGTGTATGGCATGCAGAGATTAGCCCATGTACCCATTTTTATGGTGCCTCGGGAACTGAGAAACGTCCGGTTTTCGTGACCGTTAGATGCATGAAGCTGTTGCGAGTTGGAGAAGGGAGGGGTAGACAAGGGGGAACTGAAGATGGAACAGCGATGATCCCTAGTCTGTCTCATGCACCCCCGGGAGCTCACAGCCATCAGATGCGGATGTGTCTGGATTTTTATGGCCAACTGGTCTTTATTATTCCTGTTTTACAAGGGAAGAAAATCGAAGCAGGGAGGGTATGGGATTTATTAATTTGCTTGGTCAGGGTCATGTAAAGAGAGGGAGTGGTTCCATAGGGCTTTGTGTGGAGAAAACCCCCACCCTTCCCCGCTCATGTCCTGCAGGGTCCCCCCCCCCCCCCCCCAAATAATACTCAGTTGCTAGCACTTTCCAAGCCTTTGCCAGAATCAATCCTCTCTTGAGCAAACCAGGATCAGACCTGGGACCAGAGCTTAGGCCCAGGAGCTTAGCACTGCTACAGTATTCTCATCTGTGCTGGGAGCCTTGTTTTTGTATGTTGGGGCAGAAGTGGGGAGTGTTTGGGGCACAGGAAACAGATATTTTTCTGTTTAGGATTAAAAAACCTTTTTATTCTTGTTTACAGAGACTGTGTCATGAATATGACAGGCAGGATATTTGTCAGTGAGATGCCTGAAAGAAGCCAGTAATGATCTTTAACAAATTCTGGGTGCCATGGCCAGGTTTGCAAGACTAATTTGGAGGCCCAGTGCCAAAATGTTGGAGAGTTTCTCACTCATTTAGAAGCAGTTCCCAAGGTCTCTGGTAAGGGATGTTTGGAGGACAGTGGTTTTATTACTCACGTAGGCAGTTTCAGGAGATGCAATGCCCATTCCTTTTTTCCTTCCTTCTTACAACATCGAACCAAGTAGCCGACCAGTGCGAGTTCACCCCCATCTCTTCCACCATGTCTTTGGAAAGCTAATGAGAGGCGGAATGTAGAGAAAAAACAGAATCACACCATGTCCGGGTTTAATCCGAGTTGCCCTTTGTAGTAACCAGGTGATTTGCATATGTTTACTTATGCTATCAAAGCCTCAGTTTCCTCAACTATAAAAGGCAAATAATAAACATCACCTCATGGAGTTTCTGTGAGCTTTAGAGTCACTGTTCGCATGGTTCTGGAGCATGTGTGTGGTTCATGTGCAGTAAGAAGTAGCTGTTATAATCCAGTTCCCAATAGGTTAGCCTTTCACCTAAATCCCTTCCTATGCAAAAAGGTCTCGTGAATCACTTAGATCAATTAAAACACTTTTGGATATAAGCACCAGGAAATCCAACTGAGAATAGTTTAACAATAAGGAAAATGTATTGTCTACTTAAGAAGTCCAGAAGCTTCAAGAATGGCTGATCCACAGCTCAGCAATGTCGTAGAAGCCACAGATCCTTCCATCTCGCTGATGCACCCTCAGCCTCTTTTGTCCTCAGGTAGTCTTCCTCAAGGTTTCAAGGTAGGGGGCACAGTCTTAGGTGTCACATGGAAACACAACCACATCCAATAGCAGGAGAAAACTGCCTCTTTGTATGTATATCTTTTTAAGCAAGGAAATCTTCCTGAGGATCCCCCCGTGGACTTCTCATCATATTTCATTGGCCAGAATTATCTCATGTGCTCTTGTTTGAACAAGAAGAAAATCGCTGTAATTGGTTGTTTAAAATAGGGTTTTTATTCTTGAAACAGGAAGGATAGTTATTGCATAAGTAACCCAACAATAATCTGCTCCACTGTTTGTTCAGCAATATCCCCCCCAAAAAGCTTTATTGAGCACCTGTTATGTCTGTGCTGCTCAGGCTTTGGAGGTACTGACCTCCATCATAGTTCAATGTCAACCACTACAAATTTAGAACCTCAATGCTGGAGATACTGACTCACAGAGAGGAGGTGCTCAGGAAATGTTCTCTGAAGCAAGGAGGGACGGGGCAAGGTGAAGGTGCCTGGGCCAGGTTCATTCACGGCCAGGAAGCGGCTGCCTTGGAATCAGGGCTTGCCAAAGAGGTGAGGGAGCTCCCCAAGCTTCAAGCTGGCACTTACCTCCCAATTATGATTCCAGAATTATTAGCTTTGATTCTGTGAGAAAGGAGCACATCAAAGCCAGAATCCTATGAATTAAAATGTTGACTAATGGAGCTAATTATAGTTCAGTCATCTGAATTTTCACACAATGAGCCTGAGTTCTCATGAAAGCCTTCTCCTGGGCAGGAGGCTTTGATGATGAAGCAGCTATTTATGTCCCAGACCCAGTCCTCCTCATTCGGCCCGGCATCGGCCCTTATGCTTCCACTGCAGGCTTCTTGAAAGCTGAAGCAGGGTCAGCTTCAGATCCAGAGATTACAAAAATGGTGGGAGCAAGATTCCCCTCCCTGGAGGAAGACTTAACCAGCGTGTCAGGATGTCACAATGGGATTCTTTTCATTTTCAGTTTTATTCCAGATTTAAAAATACTTGAGTAATTTACATAGCCTAATTATACTTTAGAGAGAAACTTCTCACTTAACATGTCTCAGTTATCAGATGCAGAGTAGTATAATAAATTTTAATCACTGTTTGGATGTTCTTTTCTGCAGAGTTAATCATATAGACTAAGCCCAAATCTTTGATGAGCTACTGAAGACATTTTTTGGTTGTCATAACTGGGAAGAATGGATGCTGCTGGTTTCTAGTGTGTAAAGCCAGGTCTACTTTGAAACATCCTGCAATGCACAGCTTAGGCCCCCACAACGAAGCATTATCTGACCCCAAATGTTAACAGTGCTGAGATTAAGGAATCCTGTGTCGAAGGGTAAAGGTCCACTCAACATTAGTCATCCATTCGATGTGACAACATGTTTACTTAAACAGTGTTATCTGCCACCGAAAGACAAATTTGGACAAACTCCTTTATATTTAGCATTTCCGAAAGCAAGCTGGGAATAAAGAAATGGATTAAATCCATAACAATCATATTCTGAGATCTTATGGAGGATAATCAATTCCCCGTAGTCAATACACTTGCTCTTTGGGTAGCTGGCACCTGATGAGTAACAGAGATGTTTATGGATGCACAGGCCTGCTGGTTAGACGTTCTTCCTGTTTGGACAGTGAAAGAAACAGTGTATAGAGCATGATCCACTCTGTATACTTCTGTTTGCAAGCTACCTCTTTTAAAGAAAATTTTACTTAATTCTATTATAAATATTATAGAAGCAATAACAAGTTTTAAAATCCTGCAAGATCTAGGAACAAATTAGGTACTCTTGTCATTAAACTTAACTGTTACCAAACTGTGCCTAAATCAACTAAGAGGGCCTTAGGCCTTCCTCTTGCTTCCTAACCTGTTCCTGTGTTATCCAGTGTCTTTGGAGCTTAAAGTTAATTGGCCTTTTCAGCACACTCTTAACTGTAAAGATGTTCTGTTCTGTCTTGTCCTTCTGGAGAGACCATTTAAAAATTATGTTAATGAACACATGCCCATAATTTAAAAAGTCAAATCGCATTAAAAGTCTAATGAAATTCAGCAGTTTCGTGCTCACTCCTTCCCACTCCCCTTAGTCTTCTTGCTTCTTCTGGCATTTGCACGTTGCTATATTTTATATAATATCGTGTGCTGTTCTCTTTCGGTTCAACAGCTTAGAGGATTATCTTCCTCCTGTGGTACATGAAGATGGAGCGCTCCTTTCAGCTGCCCCTGTGCTTCCACTTTGCAGTCCTCCCTGTATAATGACATTGTCATTTTTGGTTAATATTTGGTGTTTACATCATTATACACATGCAAGGGAAGCAGAGCATTGTAGTATATTATTATTTTTCTGTGTTACCTTTTGTTTTTTTCCTGATGTTAATAATTGCCTTGTTTTTTCACTAGTGACTACCTTAAATTTTTTTTTTTTGCATTCATTGTGGTTAAAAGTATACTTGTGATCGAATGTCTTCTTGCAGAGCCCAAGTGTAGCTGGCATGAGTTCTTAGCCCTTGAATGGCCTCTACTCAGACTCACCAAAAAGCGTTTTCTAACCTCCAGGCCCAGCCCATCTCCTGTCATCAGTTTTATTTCCCAAATGGGTCATTGTTCATGTAGATAGAAGTTTTTGTTTCCATTTAAAAGCCTAACTTCAACCGAACTTTTCTATGGCACTTGCTAGGGGGCCACATGAAAGCAAATGCTGACACCCTCCACACTGAGTTTCTCCAATCACACAGGTCAGTTACTAAACAGCTAACACTGGTTTCTTCAGAAGGTCTCAAGGGCAACACTGGTTCCAGCACAGGTGATACAAATTTGGCGGCTTCTAGACGCTACTGGTGAGCGGCGTTCACAGATGGCTGCCTGTAAGGTCTGTTTTCTCCTTTTTGGCTTGACACTGTTGCCAGCTGTCCTTCGGTTCAGGATCGTTAGGCTGCCTAAGTCAAATAATCCTGGGATGAGAGCAACCCAGGGTTTGTTTAGAATGGTATCGAACAAGAAGCGACCCTTTTCTGGCTTCTACCTTCACTGAGCGTGGTCCACTCCATCATATGCCCAGGACTCACTGCCCTCCTCCTGGTCCTTTCGACAAGGATCTGTGCTGTTGCCAGTACACGACACCTGGGTATTCCTGACCCTGAGGGTGAGTGTGTCTGTCATAGACGATGAGATTCCAGTAAGGAGAACAAGGCCCATTAAAAATACGCGTGGATCAATTCATCAGAGAAAAGGCCTCACTCAGCAGAGCATCTCCCTCAGCAGAGCTCTTCTCCCGAAGGGTGCTGGCCTCTCAGGATGCTGATGGCGGCTTCCTGACTTAGCTGATTCAGCCCTGGTCGGCCGTTCTTGGAGGATGCTTCATCCTGTCAGCTTCCTGGTGATAACTGGCCTTCGCCTGTCATGCCTGTCTATTCCTGGACCCTTTCTTATGGGCTTTCTTCCCATCCAAGATCGGGTGACCATGGAAGGAAGTCTATGCCATAAAACCTCGAAGTATCCGGATCTCTCCCCTAATTCAGTGACCCCTGCTTCTAACAGAAAGACATGCTGAACCCCTGGCGCAGTATCTTTTCCATAAAGGCAGCCCTCGTCTCTGCTCACTTCTCAACAGAGAACAAAGGGATTTTTGTGGAGGCAGGCACACCCACATTCCTCGTTGACAAAACTTATTTTTAACCAGAACTACATTTAGAAATATATGAGCAACTATACTAGTAATAACAGGCGGAAGACGAGAAGGCGTGTGTGTGGATTCATCTTCCCAGGTAGGCGTGGCTCCGGTTAATATTTAAAATGGGCTCGAGTTCCCTGAGCACACGCCACCCGGTGGGGGAGGTGGTGCGCAGAGGGACAGGTGGCAGTGGGAAAGCTGACCTAGGATTAAAAATTAATTGTACTCAATTTTGAAATTAGATCACTGTAGGCAGATGGCTATGGAGTTTAATATGATTTTGTATTTAACTTTTTTGAGGAGATTTAAATTCAGATTCACCAACGAAGCAATATATGAACTCACATTTCAGCTTTAATTCTACCTCATCACAAGTAGAATTATAGGGCTGGAAAAACATCACCAATCATCCTCTGTCGGAAACAACCACACCCAGAGCCAGCCAGGGCAGCAGGGATCCCTAACACATTTTCTGAGACTTCTAATTTAAGGTATTCCACAGCCAGTCTCTGTTGGGAGCAAATTCTGGTGTTCCACTTTTCCATTCTGTTAGCCTCTGCTGTGTTTCCTCTTCCCCGGCTCCGTGCAGCTGGATAGACCAGGGAACCCCGCCCCCACCCCACGCTTTGTCATCTTCAGCCTCAGCCTTAGCATCTTCGGGGGCCTACGTTCCGGTTCCATAGGCCAGGAAGCGAGGCATGCTGGATCAGGCCACAGCCCTGGGCCAAGAGGGAATGAATGAGAGTAAACAGGGAGGGTCCTGCCAACTTAGAGTATAGGATTTGGGCCAGAAGGAACTAACCTGATTCCAGAGGCTGGCCCCACAAGGGAGCTTGATCTATTCAAGATACAGCGCCCAAAGGGAAAAGAAAGCCTGGGCAACTGGTGGTGCTAGAGTGCCCTATTTGGTTGGTGGTTGTACAGCAACGCAAAGGACAAAGTGTAAAACTTCCCAGCATGACTGAAGGGCTCCTGGCCTGCCCCAGCTGCCTGTCCACCTCACCTCTTACTCCTTCCACATCATCCTCCAGCCGTATTGAACTTGCTGCGGGCCCTCGAGGAAGCCTGGATTTCTCTGGATTCCACATGTATCTATGTGGGGTTCTTCATTTGAATAGCTATTACTCAACTTTTGGGGTTCAGTTCAAAGTATCACCTTCTCTAGGACTCTCCTCTAGGTCGGCGCCCCTCCTACCTGCCGCCACAGCCCGAGTCTCCTTCCCGCCCTCGTGCACGTCTCCTGTGTGTGTCCTCCTGACTAGACTGTGAGCACACCCAGGTGGAAACCAGGTCTTTTCTACTGAGAACAGGGTGGCAATGTGGAGACTGTGGATTTTGGAGTCAGCCAGACCTGTGTGTGAAAAACAGACCTGAAGGAAGGCACGTGGGCAAGGTTTTTATCATCTCAGGATCTCTGTCTCATTAGGTGTTGTAAGGATTAAATGTGGTAATTAATAATACGAAGCACTTGGCCTGACACATCATAGATGTTCAATAAGTGTTGGATGAGAAGCTCCAAATAGGCTTATAGGCCTGCAGTCAGTGGTGAGAGAGGCTTATGTGGGTCACCATGACCTCGGCCATCCAGGCAGAGAGATGGCAGAGTTGAATGGAGTTGAGGCGATGCTAACTGAGCAGGAGCAAGGCGGCACCGGGACTGATCGAGAGCAAGCCTAGAAGGACCGAAAGTGAATGTGGGCGGTCTCAGTGGGATGGCGTGCCCACTGCGCTGTGAGAGGGCCATCCCCAGAGGCCAGCTCAAAGGGGCTGACTTGCCAAGCGCCTTAAGCTGGCAGTGCACGGTAGGAAGCGGATTCTCTCCCTTCACTCAGGAGCTTTGAAAACACACTTGCCTGGTCCCCACCTCCAGCGGTTTGTTTTCAAGTGCTCCAATGTGGATCCAGGACTGGGCATTTTAAAAAGCTCTTCAGAGAATTCTGATGTGGGGAAGACTGAGAATCACCGCTCTAGAGGGAAGGCAGCCCCGTCCAGAAAAAGCAGGAGGTGCCACACCTCACGTGCCACATGTGGACTAAGTTTGTAGCTAGGCCCCCAAACTCTTCCCCGATGTACAACTGAGGGAATGGATGGTGCTGATGCTGGGGGTGGGGGCTGCTCCTCTCTTACCTGTTCTGGTGAGGACTAGCGCAGCACCAGAGCTGGCCCAGAACAGACCAAATGGCAGGGAGCAGGAAAGACAAGGGTTAAAAATGAAAGGAGCTGATACGTACCCTTCCCTATCTCAAAATCCAGCCCGCCTCTCACCCCTTGCCAGAAGAGATCATCTACTCTTTGGGAGGGGGAGCTCCTTCAGGGGGTGATATAGTAGAGAAACACCTTCTTGTCCTTCCTCTCCACAGAGGGGAAAGCCAGTGGAGAGCTGCTGTCACTTCTGGGGAGTAGCTCAGAGATGGCCACTTAGAGTTCACAGCCATTCTAAGAATGAAAGGAATTTTTTTAGATTAAAAAAAAAAATGAATCTCTAGCCAACTGCAACAGACTCTTAGTTTGAAGACATCATGAACAAGAATGAGAAATTTAAAAGGGAGGAACTCATTAAAAAATTAGAATCAGATGACATTTATTTGAAAAAATGCCTCGTTCTCTGTGCATTTCCACAGTCTGTATATGTAAGAAATAATCAGGATGATGACCCAGTTCACAAGGAACAGACCCCCAAGAAGTGGCATCATAAAGTAACTTCCAGGAAAAGCTGCCCTTTATTTTATCGCCTTGGTCCTCACTAGACCCTGCAAGTATTTGATACACAAACCTGATCAAAAGGCATCGATTGTGAGCCTGGGCAGTGCAAGCCTCTGCTTGAAAGGGAGTAAGGGGAGACGGCCCTGGGTCAGTGTGATGTGCAAGTGGCATCTCCTCCCCTCTCCTCCCTGTGCAGCCACATCCCAGGGGAGGAGAGAAGATGAAATTAAACACGGGCAAGGGACTTACCTGTTCCTGACCTTGATGTGTCCCCACCTCCCCAGCCCCACCCCACCCTCATCATACTTCACCTATATATACTATATACACCTATAGGTCGATACCTATTATACTTCTTATCACCTTGTTGTAAATTAGTGCTGTACAAAACGAAGGCTTTTATGTCAGCAAAGTCCCTGCCCCCAACAATAACTCAGGAAATTTTGTAAATTGGCTCACGATCTTGCTGGAACTTACCTAATTGCAGAAAGACCTGAAACTAAAGGGACTTCCTTTCCCCATGGGCAGAGACTCGACATAGGCTATTTTAGTTCAGTCATCTCTTCCGTTTGGGAAATTAACAGCTCAAGTCTCTATTGATTTAACATGCTGTCCCTGTGATGCAGTGGGGACTTCACGCAAGTAATGAGGACAGGCCATTCTGTGATGATATAACTCTTCTGGTCCTTTGTTTTTATAATTTTCTCTAAAATGAAAACAATTCAAATATATAAACCAATTAGAGGAAACCAGACCAACACTTGCATTTTCTCCTCAGTAATATCTATATCGAGTACAATAAATAACATATTTTTTGGACTATAAGATGCACTTTTTCTCCCCAGATTTGGGAAGAATAATGGTTGTTGATGCTGCTGTTGAGTTCTGTTTACATTTGCACTGGTGAAATATTATGTTATTTATGTTATTAAACATTTTACCACATTTTTTGCTTCAAAAATTTTTTTCCTACTTTCCTCCTCTAAAACCTAGGTGCATCTTATGGTCCAAAAAATACGGTGTATATGTGTTCTGTACATATATATTGAAATATACTGTAGAAATAAGGGAGTTTCAGTCTGTGCCTCTGCAATGTACTTTCGAACCACAGATATTCTTGTAAAAGAGCAGGCTCCACAGTCCAATAGGATAATAGACAAATGAGTGGACAGGAAGTGCAGG
Organism: Artibeus jamaicensis; assembly: GCF_021234435.1. Classification (NCBI taxonomy): domain Eukaryota; kingdom Metazoa; phylum Chordata; class Mammalia; order Chiroptera; family Phyllostomidae; genus Artibeus; species Artibeus jamaicensis. The sequence continues at coordinate 26,962,581 of NW_026521843.1, forward strand.
GAGAAATGAATATGCGCCTTAATTTTCTTTCTCGGGTCTCTGCCTCTTTGTCTCAGTTGTCTAAGGCTGTGCTGGCTTGCGATGATGTCAGCTTGCTGTGGGTAGGAATTGTGATGGTGGACTAAATTAGACACCATGACTTCAGTGTAGGGAGAAGGAGAGGAGGGAGGGAAGGAGACAGGAGCTGCTGTCTAAAGAACAGTTAATGGAGCAATTGTCAGGATCAATCGATTACTTTATACAAAATTCAACAGTCAGGGAGGAGTCTTGTTTTTGTTTCAAGGAAGGAAGAAGCGATGTCCTTTATCCCTCAGAATTTCAAGGGCAAGGAAAGTCTTCCAAATTATGGTGGGTGGAGGTTGGGAGATAAAAAGAGAAGCCTCATTACCCAGGCCACTTCGCAAATGTTTGGAGAGCACCTGCTCCATGCAGAAGCCCGATGTGGGTGGAGGACAAGCCCCACCCCTATCACGGGCTGGGGACTCGTGTGGGTGGGGAGATCACTGACATCATGGCTTGTGCCCTCCTGCTGAGACAATGTCTCAGTCTCATTCACGTTTGTAAGTTAGTAAAATCTGCCCCTGGAATCCTCCTCTCCACCCCTACCCCATCTGGGGGTCATCCCTATGTGGTCTTAGGGCTCGCCCCTGTGGCTCCCAACCTGGATCTTTCCATTTCATTTTCCCTCCCTGAGGTTATTATTCTTAGTTCCTCCTCTCACTGAAATTCTGAGTGGGGCAGTGGGAAGAACTGGCCTACATGGTGAATTTGGGCAACTCATTTCACTCTGTTAAGTCTCAACTTTTTCTGTAAATGAGAATAGTAGAAACACTTGTACTGTGAAGATTAAATGAAATAATAAATATGATAACTATAGTTAATTTTTATAGAGAGCGTAGCACATGCCAGGCACTGTGCTGAAAGCCTATGTACAATGTCCCATTGCATCCTTCTCCTAGCCAGTCTTGCAGGCACTCTAATCCCCACATACAGGTGAGGAAACTGAGGCTGACAGCGATTATCTAACTTGCCCAAGTCACACTGCTAGTTCGTGGAGGTGACAGAAATTGAATTCAGTTCCGTCTTATTTAAAGTCCGTGATGCTGATGACCATAGTGCCCACGGCCTCCATAAATGCCCCTGTAAAATGTTATGTCAACAGAAGATAATTTTATTAGATACAGCTTATATCCAGTGCCATTCATTATTAGACAGATTTAAAGGTACCAAAGGTCACATCATTTACAGGTAAAAAATACAGGACAATTAATTTACATAGAACCACAGGCTTTTACAGGTGAAAGGGCCCTTAGAAGGGATCTGGGCTTGTGGTTTTCAAACTCTTCTTCTCAGAAGCCCCATACCAAGTTCTGCTTTTATTTTTTTTAAACTATCATTATTTCTAGGGAGCATTTTGTCTTAAGAATGGTTCTAAGGCTTACTCTCTTTAATTCACTCAGCCATTTCACAGTGGTTTTTTGAGGGAGCATTTTACTGAAGCTTAAAGAGATAGTGAGACTCAGGCTTTCTCGGCTTCTGGTTCAGGCCACTCTTTACTCCTCCATCCTAACTCTTGATGCCATGGGTCTAATGTAGAAAATAATTGAAAATATTGAAAATTAATTATCAAGAAAGACTTTTTTCAAAGAAATATCTTAAGAAGCCACATAGGTCTGGCTCATTTAAACAAAGGCAGTGGAAGACTCAACCAATAGAAAGTGAAAAGTCAGGGAACAAAAATAAAAAAAGCCCTGGCCAGTGTAGCTCAGTGGATTGAATGTGGACCTGCAAACCAAAGGGTTGCTGGTTTGATTCCCAGTCAGGGTACATGCCTAGGTTGCAAGCCAGGTCCCCAGTAGGAGACATGTTAGAGGCAACCACGCATTGATGTTTCTCTCCCTCTCTGTCTCCTTCCCTTCCCCTCTCTCTAAAAATAAATAAATAAAATCTTTTAAAAATTTAGGGGAAAAAAGGATATTTAGAATCCTTTGCTTGGCAATGATGTCAGTGGTGACTATTATGAACTTGTTTCCCATGGAATTAAGCAGAGAACTACTATCCTGTGAGGCCCTTAAATTCCTTCATTCATTCAACCATCATTTTTGAAACATCTACCGTATGCCAGGCACTGTTGTAGACAGAGGAACCGAAAGATGAATAACGAAGTGTCCCTGCACTCAAGGGCCTGACTACCTGGAGAGCGAGGTCAGGAGGCAGAGGCATAATGTGGTGAGAGCAATGAGAGAGGTTTGCAGAATGCTGGGGATACTTGGAGAAAGGGCTTCTCATCCTTTCCTAGGTGGGGAGAGGATGGTGGTCAGCAAACCTTTTCTGAAAGATGTAAAATGTAAAGATCTACCTGGGAAGAATTCGAATTAGAGGAGACTGACATAAGAGGACATTGTTCTGGCCTTAGATAGAAAGGAATTTAGCTTTTCTCTACTTTTTCTGGTGAGGCAGAGATGGGCCATCCAGCAAGGCCCCTTGACCATAAGCCACAAACCGATCAAAACCCAAACCGCATTGCCTCAGAGCTTTGCTAACCAGAAGTTCTGCTTTCAATTACTATAAATAGTTTCCTAAGATTATTTCTTCCTACAAAGATGAAAGCAGCTATTCCGTGGAATCAGAGCCTAGTGACATTTTCCTCAGGGATCACTTGGCTCTTACCACTGTTGTTAGATTTCTGAATAAGTGTATGCTGTGGGAGGTGCACCGCATACCTATTGGACACTTGAAAACATACAAAAATGAACCGTATTAGTTATACAAGGCTAAATTCCTGAAATAAATGGGCCCTAAAGGACAACTGTCAAAATCCAGCAGAAGTTTTTCACTATAAAACAGGGTCAGTATTTCAGTCAGCAGCAGCTCCATTCCACCTGCAGAATCATGGCCCTAAGCTCCTCCATCTAAGAATCTGCTCCCCTACAGTCTTACTATCTCACTGCAGCCAGTTAAAGGAAGAGGAAAGGACTTGTGAACACTTAAAAAGCAACACTCATGACTGCCGCATATAATTTTCCCTCATATTTTATTGGCCCAAATTAATCACATGGCCATGTGTAAAGGCAGGGCCTGCTGGGAAATGTAGTTCCAGCCTGAGCTGCTGCTTCCAGGCACAACATTATTGCCACGAACAAGAAAGGCAGCTGTTTTAATCATTTAAAGTGCAAGAAAGAAAACAGATAGTCACAAAAAAAGCTAAGTTAGAAAGCTATTGATAAGAACACCCATCACAAATCAACAAGTTGTACACTTTAAACTTACAGTATGTCGATTGTGTTTCGGTAGAGCTGAAAAAGAAAAAAAAGAATGCTTCTCAGTTCTGGAGCATTAAATAGTTATTTGCTTGGTAATATCAACACCATTGACCACTTCTAAAAAGCTTCAGCTAGAAGGCTGTTCATGAATGGAAAGCATGGGGCCTCAATCAGGTGATTCTGCTTGTTTGTTAAAACCCTGATTATTTTAAAAAAATATTTCAGACATCTATCAACTAGTAGATGATGATATAGCAGTAAATCATGGGAAACCATCAGATTTTCCCAATCAGATCAATTAATCACATCTACAAGTATTTTTCAAGGCCTTTCCTAGGTTAAATACTTTGGGGTAATATTAAAAAAAAATACTGTCATTAAGAACAAATTCAAAATATATATGAGCATGTATGTATAGAATTAAGATTGAAATAAAAATGATATAACCCAATGATACTATTGATTGCCAGATAGGTTGCATAGAAAAAAAAAAAGCAGAGTATGATTAGAAGGCATAGAGAAAGGATTTGAACAAAGTCTTGAAGTGGGGATGAAATGTTTGTAGGTGTAATGGGTGGAAAGGGATCTCACGTATGAAAGTTCCAGAAGCAAAAGAAAACCAAAGCATGTGTGAGGAACAGATGGGAGATTATCGTAGATGAAGAAATGGGTGACACTGACTCATTACGATGTGCGTCTCTGTGAATGGGGTGAGGGTCAGAGAAATGGGGAGTTAACCTTCTGCTTCCGAGGGAAGAATGAGGAAGAAAGTAGCGCTGTGCCCTAAGTAATACTGTCACATGCTACGTGTCTTTATTGACACATTTTGAATGACCATTTGAGTATGTTATATGTAATTGTTTATTGAAAATATTTAACTTTTTTAAAGCCTGGAGTAGACTTCAAGTTTTGAAGCACCTGAAAGATCTTTTAGGCTAAAATTAAGATTCCACTTAGCACGACCATGGTGGCACCATGCACTTAATAATTAACCAACAGATTATTGAATTGATAAACTGATTGACAACCACTTTAAAATAGGTTCGTAGACTATCCTTGTGACAGGAAGAATTCTAAATATAGCTCCCAAGATTCCTGCCCTCCGGTTAGTCAATGAAAACTAATCTAGGTAATGTTGTGAAGAGATTTTTACAGATGTAATTACAGTCCCAAGTTAGTTGACCTTAAAATATAGAGAGCCCTTTAAAAGCAGAGCCTTTTCCATTTTCAAAATAACCCTTTGAACAATCCATTTTTTAAGTCCAGGATTTAAAAAACAATAATGAATGTGATATTAAAATTCATTCTTAAAATATCTTGACCAACTCACTGTATATAGGCTTAAATTAAAATGAGCCGTTTGTTTAAAGACTTATTTTATAGGAAAAATGTTATACATTTTCAAATAAAAAAGTTAACTACATACATTTAATAACATTATTTACAATTAATATAAAGGCTATCTAAGGCTTTAGGAATCTTAAAGTCTAAACAAGTTTAGGACTTAAATCAGGTAATTTGGCTGATTTAAGATATTTCTAATGATCAAATTGTCCAATGACCAAACCACAGAAACCTTATTTGTGACAGAAAAAGAGTCTAGTGTATTTTCTTTGACTGTATAACCAAAGTTCTTTTCCCTAAGTTGGAAAAAGTTGTGCAAATTGATTTTATATATTAGTTTGTATATATATAGCTTTATAAACCATATATTAAAATTATGTTGCTAACGTATCTGATCTTAAAAGGAGTTTTTCTGTTTTTTCTTCTTCCCACCACTCCCGACGAAGATTGTAGATCCATTTTGTGAAGGGGGTCGTGTATGGAATTTGAAAATGAGTTTTTGTTTGTTTGTTTCACTTCTGTACTTTTAATTTCTGTTATTGAATAACTTTTTTTTTTAAAAAACTGATTTTTTAAGGCTTTATAATTTTCCAAGCTGATGTTCATATCTTTTGTTTGTGTGTGTGTACGTGTATGAATGATCAGAAAAGAGTGAGTAGTTTTCAAATATTTAAGAACTTAATGTTTACAAAGCCATAAAATAAAGAACAGCAATACTACCAAATAATTGTTTAAAGCTGAAAGCTAAGTTATCAATAGAGTCTGTAGCATGTTTTCTGGGGAGATGTATATCCAGGGGGCTAAGGTAGAAAGAATTTATATAATTGGTTTTTTTTTTCAGTAAAACATGAAAAAAATAACTGTAGCTTATTATTAGATTTCCAAAATATACTGCAGCCTTACTTTTAAAAAATGCACTGTACCTTAGAGTTTGTTCTGTGTCAAATCTATCTTGAATTCCCATCCAGGAAACTGAAGTAACCAGAAGGACCAAGGCATCATATAAAATCTGTTCATGTGGTACAAATTCTGAAGCCCTCTTGAGCCAGTAAGCTAGTAGAGTATTCATTTTGGGATAACCCGTGCTAGAGCTTGAATCACAAATAATAGCTACTAATTTTTCCATTATCAAAAAAAGATAAAAACATCTATGTGTGAAATGGAAAATAAAGTCATTCTCTTTTGAAAAAAAATTAATTAATCAGTAAAAAGCAGAGCTTTTTCTCTGTCCAGTAGCAGGAGTCAGTTGTGAAGCATGAAGACTCAATATGTCATTGCCGACTTTAAAGATGGAGGAGACCATGTGAAAAGGAAGGCAGGTAGCTTCTAGGAGTAGACAGTAGCCCCATGATGACAACCAGCAAGGACATGGGGACCTCAGCCTCCAAACACTGCATTCTACCCACAACAACCCAAATGAAGTTAGAAGCAGAGTTTTTTTTGAGAGCCTCCAGAAAAGAGCCCAGTCTGACCAACACTTGACCTTGTAAGAAGAGAGTCCAGTTGAATCTGCCCAGACTTCTGGCTTACAGAACTATAAGCTAATAAATGAATGTTGTTTTGAGCTAAGTTTGCAGTGATTTATTGCACAGCAATAGAAAACTAATATAAATGATACCCAAATTCAACTGAAGTGGGGGCAGTATACTTTAAGCCTCAGTTCTAATCAACTATGAAACCTTTCCTAATCACCCCAGACTGATCCTTTTCTCCCCCTAGTCCTATAAGACTTTGTTATATCATGCTGGAATTAGATATCATATAGTACGGCATGTGCATACTTGAACTTTCTTTTGCCCATAGATGGTAAGCTCCTTGGTGGCAAGAATCAAGTCTACAGTTTCTACTTCTAAGAGTCTGGGAGTGTAGGCAGAGGTGGAGAGCAAGCCTGATTTTCAAGAGTATTCTATCAACAAAAGTCAATGGAATGTTGTGAGAAAGACCAAGTGGCTGTCATTTTCTCTCGATAAATAAGAACCTGGGACAACATTCAGTTGCTAAGATCAAGGTTACAGATCTATGAGTGCCAGCCTGACCAGGGTACTATCACTACATTTGGGCAAACCAGAAAGCCTAGTCTGACTCATAAAGGTATAATTGGGACCCTTCTAGCTGTGAGTCTGTTTTATTCTTAGTGCCAGTTATTACTCCATGACCACGGCTTTATCCTGTCCCTGTTTGTTGCTGAGGCTGTGTCCATGGCAGGGAGTAAAGGCCTGGCTTACAAATTACAACGTTCTTTTCTTATGTGATCATGTGAAAAAACAGTCTTACCAGCCTCCCGATGAAAGGGAGGCCTATCTATCCTTTACTTCTAAGAAACTCCTTAATGCACATGTAATTCTAATATGAGTGAATTTTATTCTTTTATCTTTAGGCATGTCTCACTAATACAAATAATTTAAATTTTAGAAGGGCCAGCACATTTTATACACCTGCAAACTGATTCTGTAATGCGTTGGCAATGTGCTCACACAGTTCTGGAAGAAAGCGTCTGAAGGCCTGCTTCAGGACTGTGAATTCATTTCTCCTTCCTTTCTCCATGGGTAGCAAAGGCATAATTATCCCCCTTTCAGGTGCTTTATAGTACCAGAGGAATGATCAGACAATCCCTGAAATAGAAGAGTTTTTGCTTGGGATCAGTGTTAAACCTGAGGTAGAAAGCCTGGTTTTAGGAAGCTCTCATGACACCCAATGGTGATTTTATTTGATAGGTCTCAGAAACAAAATCAAATGCAGCTTTCTTTTTCTTATTTTCAGATAAAAAAGATTTTAAAATTTACTAGCTATATTTCCCCTGGATTTTCTTGGCCTTACTTATGCTGCATTTGTCTTTTTCTTTGTAGGCTGATCTCTCTGCCCCATTTCCAGGTTTGCAGTAATTCAGAAAGTATCTTGAACTCCTCCCACTCCACCTACCCCCACCAAATCCCAACACAGTACATTCACGTCCAGGTCCAGGATGTTCAACCTCCAAAATATCTTCCAAAACCCTTCTCATTTCGCCATCGTTATCCTCACTGCCTCACTAAGTTCCCCAGTCTCCCTCCCAGCCTCTGTCTCCTGCAAAATAGACCAGGAATGACCTTTCTAAAACACCAGCCTGGTCATGACACTCACTGTTTTGCTTAAAGTCCTCTGTCCCATTGCCACCAGGGCACAGGTCAGACTCCCAAGCCAGACTGGTTATACCTTGATCTACTTCTCCAACCTTAATCGCGGTCTTCACCCACTTCTTTTACTTTTTCGGTAGTTCTCAAAATATAGCCCCCAAGAAAATCACCATGTATTAAAATTACAGATTCCTGAATCCTGTCTGAGGTCTGTAGAATCAAAAAGTAAGAAAACTACAGCATGTAAAATCAGGACTCTTTCAGAGAATCTGGAACCTTACCATTACTGACCATTTATCAAGTGGTTAAAAAAAAATGGCATGGTGTCCCAATAAGGAGTTAGTAATTTCTTTTAAACTTGAAAATAGGCTGAGAAGGGAGCAAAAATACCTCATCTGTTTTTAGGGAAGACAGTAGACTAGAGGTATGTCTCTGTGTGTGTGTGTGTGTGTGTGTGTGTGTGTGTGTGCGTGTGTGTGTTACAAGATACCAAGGTATTGTTCTCCTTGACCATGGGCTGGCCAAGCAGGTTCTGGGGGTGGGAGCCCCTACACTATTCAGCTGAAGTCATGAGCATCCCCCTCTGTTCACCCAGTGTACCATTCAGATATTATCTTCTATGGATGCCATGCTTTTAAAAAGATTCAAAAGGGGCAGGGAGAGTGGTAGGGGGAGAGATGGAGACAACTGTACTTGAACAACAATTAAAAAAAATAAAAATATTCAAAAGTACTTTTATTCACTATGAACAATTATATATCATATAACATGCTCATATAGTTTATGTATTTCTCCCATCTTATGGAATATTGGGAAAATTTATTGATAACAAGTGAAATGTACTGTTCTAAGACATAAAACTCTAAATGAATTATACACATTAGCTCATTATATTCTCAAAATACCCCTAAAAGGGCACTATTAATATTGCATCTTACAGATGAGGAGACTGAGGCACAGATGAATGGTTACACACTTAGCCAAAGTTACACAGATGGTAAACAGTGGAGCCAGAATTTAAACCTAGGCAGCCTGAGTCTAGTATTCTGGAGCAACACTTATAGACATTGCCAATGTTAAGCAAAAAAAAAAAAAAAGTTTAATGAATGAATTTTATGGTATGGTTTTGTGATTTTCCCTTTTGTCTAGGATGCTGTGGTTGAATCAAGTTTCTTCTTTAATGCCTGTGAGGAGTGATTGTTTTTGTTTGGAACAAAATAAAATTCTTGCTCTGAGAAATGGAACACTCCAAAACGTGAGTGAGCACAGTATGAGATGGAGATCAATGCCAGGATTGCAGTTAATTCAATCCAGCCAAGTACTTGTTGAGGAACTACTATGTGTTGGGTTCTAAGCTGTGTGCTGGGAATACGGTAGACGCTGAGGGGATGCTAGTTCTTGCCCAGTAGGACCAAACCACATTTCAGAGGTGTTTATAGTCTTTTCCTCAGGTATGTTAGTTAACAAAAAAAGATTAGGAACCCTGGTGCTTTAGATCTATACTGAGCTACTGAAGAGAAACTTAGAAATCAAAACCAAATTTAAAAAAGGGGAGAATTTTAACATTCTTTTCAGGGTGATTATGGGTGTCCTTTGATATTTCACCAAAACTTGACAAGTTGCAATGTCTCAAAGATTGGTTACAATCTGAGAACTGACCTTTTCATATCCTGTTTTATTAAAATCAATTTATCTGTTTCTCACTTTGAATGAATATATATGGAAGGATAAAGTAAATTTTCCTTCTACCCTTCTAAATTCTTCTGGCTGGATGAATACTCAAACTAACATGAGACAGATTAGCTGGAGAAAATGACCAAACTTAATACATACCCTCACAAATGGAGACTCCATGTGACCCAAGGACAGATGATGGGCAGTTAAGGCTCATAGGCCATTGTGAGCTACAGAAAAATGTGGGGGATATTGTAGTTTGACCCTTCAGAGGTCAAGGAGGCAATGCATATGGAGGTAGAAAAGCAAATGTTTGGTAAATAAATGTTTGCTAGGCCACCTGAGGACTTTGATCAAACAAGCTTTGTTTGCTAGCTTTCTCCCTGTCACGCTTAGTTCATATTAAACTATAGTTACTGATGATAATAGCTTTCTTCCTGGAGCAGATCCTATCTAAATTCTTTAAGGTACTTAGAGGGAAGGTCAAATGTTTTCCCCGAGTCTTTCACTTCTTAGAAATAACCTGCTTAAAATAATGTCCCAAAAGTCATATTTGGGGGTGACAAACTCTGCTCCCCCTCAAATATTTTACCCATGCATGATTTTATAGCATCATGCGTTTCCATGCAGAATATGTTGGTTCACTGCGACATGCAGATCCCATGTCATCATACAAACCCAAACAAAAATCACATTCATTGATAACATCACCTATGCCTTTGGAAAGGTCTTTAAATACTGGGAAGCTCTCAAGTTCACAGTGGCAGATGCAAGGTTTATAAAATTCTAATTTTCACATGAAAGCCCACATTTTATCACAGGCAACAAACACTGTCATTTGTTTTCACTGAAGCGACAGGCCCACTTTGCTCATCTTTTAAAAAATGTTTCCTAAATGCCCAAGTTTCAATAACTATAATTTGTCTACCTGTCATTCTTTTACGTCAAAATGGTATTCCTTGAAAAGAGGGAGGTGGTTCAACTTGCAACCCAAAGAACAAGTGCTTTTCCTCCAGATAGCCATTTGAGTACAGTGCAGGGGCTGTGTGTACACAGCTCATCTCGCTGCACAGATACTAAAAAGAGGCGTCCTCAGGGATTGAGACTGAACAACACTGGGAATTTTTGTTGTTTTTACCAAGAACACTTTTTTTTTTGCTTTATGGCATTGTGATTTTTTTATTTTAAAAATGTATTTTATTGAATATGCCACTACAGTTGTCCCATTTTCCCCCACTTCATTCCCCTCCACCCTGCACACCCCCTCCCACCCACCTTCCCCTCTTTAGTTCATGTCCATGTGTCGTAAGTTCTTTAGCTTGTACATTTCCCATACTACTCTTGCTTTCCCCCTATTTTCTCCCCACAGTCTATGCTACTTATTCCCTGTACCTTTTCCCCCTCTCTCCTCCTCGAACTCCCCTGTTGCTAACCTTCCATGTGATCTCCATTTCTGTGGCTTCGCGCCTGTTTAAGGTGTCCCCTTCGTTTGCTTTTGTTTTAGGTGTGGTTGTTAGTAACTGTGAGTTTGCTGTCCTTTCACTGTTCATATTTTTTATCTTCTGTTTCTTAGATAAGTCCCTTTAACATTTCATATAGTAAGGGCTTGGTGATGATGAACTCCTTGAACTTAACCTTATCTGAGAAGCACTTTATCTGCCCTTCCATTTTTTAAAAAGAAAGAGCAATCTTGGATGTAGGTCTTTGGATTTCATGACTTGGGATACTTCTTTCCAGCCCCTTCTTGCCTGTAAGGTTTCTTTTGACAAATCAGCTGACAGTCTCATGGGAACTCCTTTGTAGGTAACTGTCTCCTTATCTCTTGCTGCTTCTAGGATTCTCTCCTTCATTTTAATCTTGGGTAATGTAATGATGATGATGTGCCGTGGTGTGTTCCTCTTTGGGTCCAACTTCTTTGGGACTCTCTGAGCTTCCTGGACTTCCTGGAAGTCTATTTCCCTTGCCAGGTTGGGGAAGTTCTCCTTTATTATTTGTTCAAATAAGTTTTCTACTTGTTGCTCTTCTTCTTCCCCTTCTGGTACCCCTATAATTCAGATGTTGGAATTTTTAAAGATGTCCTGCAGTTTTCTAAGCCTCTCCTCATTTTTTTGAATTCTTGTTTCTTCATTCTTTTCTGTTTGGTTGTTTTTTTCTTCCTTCTGGTCCACTCCATTGATTTGAGTCCCAGTTTTCTTTCCATCACTATTGGTTCCCTGTGCATTTTCCTTTATTTCACTTAGCGTAGCCTTCGTTTTTTCATCTAATTTGTGATTAAAATCAACCAGTTCTGTGAGCATCCCGATCACCAGTGTTTTGAACTGTGCATATGATAGATTGGCTATCTCTTGGTCGCTTTAAAGTATTGGCTCTGGGACTTTGATTTGTTCTTCTGACTGAGCCATTTTTGGTCAGGTTGTGCTTGTTACATATGAGGGGTGGAACCTTAGGTATTCACTAGGATAGGGCAACCCAGGTTGCTGGGTTGTGACACTGTGTGTGGGGGCGCGGTCAGAGAGGGAGCAATGGTGCTTGTTCCGAGGTCTCTCGGATTTCAGTTCCCTATGCCTCTTCCCACAAGCTGGCACCTTTTCAATCAGTGCTTTTAGGCTTTATTTCCTGTTGCTGAGGTGCAGTTTGTCTCACTGCTTGTTTTTTTTGCCTGGTTTATCTGTGCTCGAATGTGTGTCTGTGGTCAGCTAACCATCTAGTGCGCCCCACTGGGTTTGCTTGTTTCCTCCCCGCACTGCGGGTGCCAACCACCGCCTCTTCCTGCCGTGACCCCTCTCGGCCAGACGCCAACTCCTCCCCTCTTACCGGTCTGGAAGAACGGTTGGTTATTGTTGGACTTTCATACAGTTCAATTTTCTGTCTTTTCTGGTTGTGTTTTTGTTTCTAAATCTTTGTTGTCCTTAAATTTGGTTATGTGAGGAGGCACAGTATCCCCACCTACACCTCCATCTTGGCCAGAAGTCCCCAAGAACACTTTTAAGTGAAACAGACACCTTAAATTTTATTTATTTATTTATTTACTTACTTACTTATTTACTTATCTATCTATCTATCAATCAACTTATTAACTTATTTTTTTACAGGCAGTCCTTGGCAGTAAACAAGATAATGGCTATTTTTTTTAATTTTTATTTTATTGATTATGCCATTACAGTTGTTCTATTCCCCCCTTCATTCCCCTCCACCATGCACCCCCCACCCCCACTATTCCCCCCCCTTTAGTTTATGACCATGTGTCTCAAGTTCTTTAGATTCTATATTTCCCATACTATTCTTGCCCTCCCCCCATCTATTTTCTACCTACCATCTATGCTACTTATTTTCTGTACCTTCTCCCTCCTTCTCCTCCCACTCCCCTGTTGCTAATCCTCCTTGAGATCTTCATTTCTATGTTTCCACTCCTGATCTAGCTGTCCTTTTAGTTTGCTTTTGTTTTAGTTGTGGTTGTTAATAACTGAGTTTGCTGTCCTTTCACTGTTCATATTTTTTATCTTCTTTTTCTTAGGTAAGTCCCTTTAACATTTCATATAATAAGAGCTTGGTGATGATGAACTCCTTGAATTTGATCTTATCTGAGAAGCACTTTATCTGTCCTTCCATTCTAAATGAAAGTTTTGCTAGATAGAGTAATCTTGGATGTAGGTCTTTGGATTTCATGACTTGGAATACCTCTTTCCAGTTCCTTCTTGCCTGTAAGGTCTCTTTTGAGAAATCAGCTGACAGTCTGATGGGAACTCCTTTGTAGGTGACTGTCCCCTTATCTCTTGCTGCTTGTAGGATTCTCTCCTTCATTTTAATCTTGGCTAATGTAATTATGATGTGCCTGGGTATGTTTCTTCTTGGGTCCAACTTCTTTGGGACTCTCTGAGCTTCCTGGATTTCCTGGAAGTCTATTTCCTTTGCCAGATTGGGGAAATTCTCCTTTATTATTTGTTCAAGTAAGTTTTCCACTTGTTGCTGTTCCTTTTTCCCTTCTGGTAGCCCTATAATTTGGATGTTGGAGCGTTTAAAGATGTCCTGGAGGTTCCTAAGCCTCTCCTCATTTTTTTGAATTTTTGTTTCTTCATATTTTTCTGTTTCGTCATTTTTTCCTTCCTTCTGGTTCACTCCCTTAATTTGAGTCCAGTTTCCTTTTCATCACTATTGATTTCCTGTGCAATTCCCTTCATTTCAATTAGTTTAGCCTTTATATGTTCCTCTAATCTGTGACTAAAATCAACCAGTTCTGTGAGCATCCTGATCACCAGTGTTTTGAACTGTGCATCTGAAAGTTTTGCTATTTCTTCGTCGCTTAGAGTTATGGGCTCTGGGGCTTCGAGATCTTCCTGAGCCATTTTTGGTCTGTTCGGGCCTGTTAAGTATGAGGAGCAGAGCCTTAGGTGTTCACCAGGGCAGGCCACCCAGGTCACTAGGTTGTGATGCTGTATGTGGGGGCAGGGTCAGAGCGGGGAAATGGTGGTCTCCTCTGCTGCCTCCTGCTGCTGGGGCCTGCTCGGTCCCATCTCACTACCCACTCCCTCGCCGGTCTATCTGCGCAGGAATGCGCCACCACAGTCAATCTGCTGCCCTCACTTGGTCGCAGGTTGCTCACTGGGTCGTTCACTGGGTCCGCCCTTGCAACTCCACACCTGGGATCCATGTGCCTAAGTCCATCTGACCGAGTTTTCCTGTGCAACCCCGCTCTGCCAGCTGCTGGCTTTGCCCCTCTTACTGGTCAGGCTGAAGAATTCGTTGTTATCAGACTTCTGAAAAGTTCAATTTTCTGTGTTCTGGCTGTGTTTTCTGTTGCTAATATTTAATTGTCTCTAAACTTGGTTGTGTGAGAAAACATGGCGTCTCCACCTATGCCTCCATCTTGGCGGAAGTCAATAATGGCTATTTTTATAATTTGGCGTAATGACTTACATTTATACTAGGGCACCAGCAGTTTTACCCACTGCTGCAACACCAATCAGTACAAATGTCAACATAATAAAAAAGGCAGATAATGCCATGGTATTATTAGGAAAATGGTTTTGACCTATCGGACCTCCTGAGATTGTTTTTGGGTAAGTTCAGAGGGAGTACTTTTTTCCCTGCAATTGAATTTTTAGTTTCATATCATTGTGGTCAGTGAAAAATGCCTTATATGACTTCAACCTTAAATTTACTGAGGCTTCTATTGCATCCTAACATGTAGTCTATCTTAAAAAATGTGTCACGTGCACTTGAAAAGAATATATATTCTGCTCTTTTGGGGTAAACTGCTCTGAAAATATCAATAAAATCCATCTGGTCTAATTGTCACTTAAGGTCACGTTTCCTTGTTGATTTTCTGTCTGGGAAATCTATCCATTGATGTCAGTTGGGCGTTAAACTCCTCTACCATGATTGTATTCCTGTCAAACTCCCTTTATGTCCATCAAGATTTGCTTTATATAACCCCTGGCTGGTGTAGCTCAGTGGATTGAGTGTGTGCCTGTGAACCACATGATTGCAGTTCGATTCCCAGTCAGGGCACATGCCTGGGTTGCAGGCCAGTTCCCAGCAGGGGACTCATGAGAGGCAACCATACATTGATATTCTCTCCTTCTCTCCTTCCCTTCCTCTCTAAAAATAAATAAATAAAATCTTAAAAAAAAAAAAAGATTTGCCTTATATAATTAGGTACTCCTCTGTTGGGTGTATAAATGTTAACAAGGGTTGTATCTTCTTGTTGGATTGATAACTTATCACTAACAGTCCTTTTTTGTCTGTTAATGTAGCCTTTGTTTTAAAGTTTGTTTTGTTTGATATAAGTATTGCTACCCTAGAATATTTTTGTTTCCATTTGCATGAAATATATTTTTCTACCCCTTTACTTTTAGTCTTTGTCTTTCATTCTGAGGTGGGTCTGTAGTAGACAGCATGTATATTAGTCTTGTTGTCTTATCCATTCATCTACCCCATGTCTTTTGATTGGAACATTTAATCTATTTACATTTAAAGTGATTATTGATAGGTACATATTTGTTGCCATTTTAGTCTTATAACTATCTTCCTGTTTTTGATTTTTCCTT
Source organism: Artibeus jamaicensis (assembly GCF_021234435.1). Taxonomy (NCBI): domain Eukaryota; kingdom Metazoa; phylum Chordata; class Mammalia; order Chiroptera; family Phyllostomidae; genus Artibeus; species Artibeus jamaicensis. The sequence goes on from NW_026521843.1 coordinate 26,978,022, forward strand.
TTTTCTTCTTAAAGAAGTTTCTTTAATATTTTTTGTAGTGCTGGTTTTGGTGATGATGAACTCCTTGAGCTTTTTTTTCTTGCAAAGTTTTTATTTCTCCTGCATTTTTAAATGATAGCCTTGCTGAATAAAGTAGTCTGGGTTGTCAGTCCTTGTTTTGCATCACTTTGACTATTTCGCATGAGTCTCTTTTGGTCTGAAGTGTTTTTGTTGAGAAATCATCTGACAGTCTTATGGGGGCTCCCATTTAGGTAACTAACTGTCTCTTACTGCTCTTAAGATTCTTTATTTGTCTGTAATCTTTGCCATTTTAATTATGATGTGTCTTGGTGTGGGCCTCTTTGGATTCATCTTGTTTGGAACTCTCTGTGCTTCCTGGACTTATTTGTCTTTTTTCTTCACCAGGTTAGGGAAGTGTTCAGCCATTATTTCCTCAAATGTGTTCTCAATCCCTTTTTTCTCTTCTTCTTCTGGTATCCCTGTGACACAAATGTTGTTACGCTTCATGTTGTCCCAGAGGTTCCTTAATTCTTTTTTCTATTTACTGTTCTGATTGGGTGTTTCCTGCTTCCTACCTTGTCTTCTGAATCACTGATTCAATCCTGTGCTGTATGTAGTTTGCTATTGATTTCTTCTAGTATATTCTTTATTTCAGATATTGTATTCTTTATTTCTGGCTAAAATTTTTTTTATGGTTTCTATGTCCTTTTTTATACTTGCTATCTTGTTGTTGAAGTTCTCACTAAGTTCCTTGAGCATCCTTATAACCACTGTTTTGAACTACCAGTTTCAAAGTGTCTCCTTCTGTAAATCCTTGCTTATAAGACTTGTGTTCAGCTAGCCTTCATTTGGTTATTCAGATTTATTTTTCCATAATTTAATTGTAATTCCAGTTTGGTCCTAGGAGGAGGTGAGTGTAACTTCTACCTACTTTGCTGCCATCTTGGAGATATATATATATATACCCATTTAAGAGACTAACTACTATAAAAATCACAGAATGAGTAAACAAAGGATTCAGTACTAATTTAGCTCTTCTAATAAATGTGCTTAAAATAAAGCTTAGGCTCAGAGAGACTTTAAAGTTAGATTAATTATTTATATTTTTATTTTTAAGTATTAGTAGTTTTATTAGTATAATAGCTTTCTCTTGCTACTTATTATCTAAAATTTCATTAATATGAAAGGATATGAATAGACATTTCTCCAAAGAAGATGTACAGATGGCCAATAAGAATATGAAAAGATGCTCAACATCATTAGTCACCAGAGAAATGCAAATCAAAACTACTTTCTCTAATCAAATGAGATGCCACTTCACACTCAGTAGTATGGCTAGAAATCTAAAGGTCAGAAAGTAGCCCTAATTTGTGTGACTCAGTGGGTTGGGTGTCAGCTCACAAACCAAAAGCTGCCAGTTTGATTCCTGATTCCCAGTCAAGGCACCTGCCTGGGTTGTGGGCCAGATCCCTGGATGGGAGTCTGTGAGAGGCAACCAATCAATGTTTCTCTCTCACATCAGTGTTTCTCTCCCTCTCTTTCTTCCACCTTTCCCCTCTGTTTATAAAAAAATAAGTAAATAAAAATAAAATCTTTTTAAAAGTCAGAAAATATTAAGTATTGGTGAGGATGAAGAGAAATCAGAACCTTCATACACTGCTGGTAGGTCTGAAAAATGTCCAGTTACTTTGGAAAACAGTCTGGCAGTTCCTCAAATAATTAAACACAGAGTTGATGTATGATCCAGCAATTCCACTTCTAGGTATATATCTCCCCAAATGAAAATATATGTCTACACAGAAACTTGTGTATGAATGTTTATAGAACATTATTTATAATAGTAAAAAAATGAAAATGACTCAAATGTGCATCAACAGACAGACAATAGATGCACAAAAGTGGTATATCCAACCCTGGCTGGTGTGGCTCAGTTGGTTGGAGCATTGTTCCATAACTGAAAGTTTGCAGGTTTCATTCCCAGTCAGAGCACATAGCTAGTTTCAGGTTTCATCCCCATTCAGGGTACATGCAGAAGCAAACTGATTGATGTTTCTCACACTGATGTTTCCCTCTCTCCCTTCCTCTCTCCTTTCTCCTCTCTCTAAAAGCCATGAAAAAAAATTCCCAGATGAAAAAAATTTTAAATGTAGTATATCCATACAATGGAAAATTATCTGGCTATAAAAAAAGGAATGAAGGCCCTGGCTGGTGTGACTCAATGGGTTGAGCACCCGCCTGCAAACCAGAAGGTTACTGGTTCAATGCCCAGCCAGGGTGTACATGCCTGGGTTGTGGCTTGGATCTCTGGCTTGGGGGTGTGTGAAGGTAACCGATCAATGTATCTCTTGCACATGGATGTTTCTCTGCCTGTCTTTCTCCTACCCATTCACCCTCCCTTTCTGCCTCTTTAAAAATAAATAAATAAAAATTTTAAAAAGGAATGAAGTACAAAAAGGGAATGAATGAACCTTCAACAATGGGAATGAACCTTGAAAATATAAGGTTAACTGAAAGAAGTCAATCACAAAAGCTCACACATTATGTAATTCACTCACATGTTAATGCCTGGTTGGGGGATGGGGGATGAGGAGTGTGCAGGTATAAGGGGTTGATAGTTAAACGATAATAGGTTTCTTCTTGAGAGGATGAAAATGTTCTAAAATGATTGGTTTTTTTCTAAAATGATGGTTGCATGACTTTGAATATACTAAAAACCATTGAATAGCAGTGCCCTTTCAGTTGATGAATTGTATGGAATATGAATTACAGCTCAATAAAGTTGTTTTCCCCAAATATTAACCATGAGAAAAACTATTTTAGAGAGAAAATTTTATAGAAGGGGAGACGGAAGCCCCAGCAAGGGAGGTGACTGACCTAAAGTCACACAAAAGCTGGGACAGGAACCCAGGTTTCTGGTTCCTACAGTAGAATACATTTCATCCCCCAAGAATAGTGATACAAGACCCCTTTTACTTCTGAGAAGAAATTCCAGTGATCATACCAAATGCTTTCAAACTAGCGTCAGCTTAAGAGGTGAAAAGAAAAGTACTCTATCTACAATTCTACTCTGAACAATGTTACTCTTTGTGGAAAGAAATGGGAAATTGAGCAAAATAAGAGAGGAGAAATAGAACTCATTTTCTCACTCTAAACACTAAACCTTTTATGGGTAGACTTTGAAGTGGTCACACCAGTTGTATAGGCTTTTATCAAATGTTATGAAGATATCATAGATGTGAATGAGGCAAATCTAAGGCCCATTGCAAATCCCACCTCCACCTCCTCCATGAAATCTTCCCAAATAACTTCAGTCCTAACAGTATGTTATAGTCATTGCACATTCTGGTAATTTTTAATATTTCATTTTAACTGTAATTTATCTTTTTATATAGGGTGGGGCAAAAACAGTTTCACAGTTGTGAGTATACAAAACAAAATTTATTATTGTATTATTATTTATTAATTATTATATTATTTCCATACAAATTGTAAACCTACTTTTGTCCCATCCTGTATTATTCTTCCATGTTTCATCCTGAAATATCTGACTCATATAAGTTTTATCTCCTTCAAAAGATTGTTATTCTTTTCCACTATTTTTGACTTCTTTATGCTCCAAACTTTCTCCTGCATAGTGATACAGTAGTCAATAATTTAATCAAACTATTCAGTTTGCCTTTAATAATTTGAGTTATTTGGCATCATAAACACAGTAAAATAATATAAGTAAATTCAGAAATATATTAGTAATTCCATAATTAATGGTTTTCTTTCAGTTTACTAACATATTTCATATATGTAGTTTTTCTGATGTTCAGGTTACCTCTTTAATCTTTACGCCTCTACTTTGTGAATCATGTACACGTATTTGAATTCTGTTTACTAATGCTATTAAATTTCAAGAACCAACTGCTGGCAGAAGAAATGAGTAATTATTTGAACTGCTAAAAGATAAATTGAAGTTTATCAAAAATCTTGAGTTTATTTGAGCAAAAAGTCAGTTCAGATCAGGAACACCAAACTGGAGAGTGCTCCACCCGCAGGAGCTAGGAAAAGATTTCACAGAGAAAAGGCAGAAGCAAAGCAAGGAAATTATTTGATTAGCTATGGCTTAAATAAACAATTGGTTCACTTCGGAAATCCCACATGGCTGTTTGTGATTGGTTGTCTTTAGGTTTTGATTTCATAACCTCGAAGCATTTACGAGCTTGGGTTTTAGTTTGCTCATGGAATGCCTGCTTAAGGCATTAGAACCCCCTCAGTCTAAGGGCCTCCTTGTTTGATTAATAATTGTTATATCTGGATTGCATTTTCAGAGAATTAAGATATTATGAGGCTCATCATTCCAAATAGTCAACCTAAAAGTCAGGGCTTTAGAAAAAAATCTAAATTAAAACAAATAAATGTTTTAAAAATGTGTATCAGTTAAGGCTTGACTTCAGCTGCCTATCATAGAAACCTTACTACAGTAGTATCTTATCCAAATAAGATTTTGTTTTCACTTAGCAAGACGTCTAGAAGTAGATAGGGTTGCTGGTTTTAGCAAATAAAAATACAGGGCATCAGTTAAATTTGAAGTTCAGTTAAACAATGATTGGTTGATTGATTCTTAGAGGGCAATAGAGAGAGGAAGAGAAGGAAAGAAACATCAATGTAATAGAGAAACATCCATCAGTTGCTTCTTGCACACATCCCAACTGGCACAGACCTACAACCCAGGCACGTGCCTGACTGGGAATTGAACTAGCAGCCCTTGGCTTTATGAGACAACGCCCAATCAACTGATCCACACCAGTCAGAGCTGATGGGACATTTTCTGTCAATAACAAAACCAGTTTCTTATCTAATTTGAAACTATCTAAAAAGCATCACATGGTGACCTTTGCCAGTTTCATTTTTCTGTACCAGTACAGAAATATTTTCACCATGACTAATGCATTTCTAGTAATTATGACTATAAAAATGAATTCTGAAAGAAAAATAGAGGTTTAGTTTTACCAAGCTTTTTCATTTTGTTTTGTTTTTATAACTTGGCTGCCTGTCTTTATTAAGATAATACTTACTGGATTTCTAGTTACAATAAAAGATTCATGTCTAACTGAATAAGCAGCATAATTATTTTGTCAGAGAGTAATGAAAATGAACATTTCCTCAATTTCTTGGAGGGGATAGTTTTAACAAGCTCTCCAGAAGCTATCATTCACATAAGGTCACACCAAATAGAAGTTTTGCTCATTGGATTAAAAATAGATCAGCTGAGTGACTCAGCAGGTAGCTTACTGCAGTTGCCCAGGAGAACATCCTAATTCTTCCTTGCACTACGTCTCAGTGAAGTATCCATGTGGCTTTATGGGGATTAGCTTGTTCAGCTATTAGAAATAAGATCACAGTATATCTAGGACATTCTGTGAGATGCAAGTTCCTAAGAGTATTATGGGCCAAATTTTGTTTAAGTAAATGTAAGCACATATTCGGCATAACCATTTACATTTCTTGTGATGAGAGTATCATGGGTCAAATTATGGTTAAGTGTAAGTAAGCACATATTTGAAGATTTATGTTCCTTTTAATATATTTTCAGTAACACAGCTAAACTGAAAGTGTGTGGTGGAATCAGGTTACTGAGAGTACTTGACTGGGCTGATTTTTTGGAGCAATGCCTGTTTCATTATTCTGTGGGCCTTTCTACCTGACTTCCCTTCCCTCTGCCTAATGGGAAACCTCAGGGCGCCTTTAATGTTTTTCCTTTTTTATTCACTTTCAGACAGTGGCCAAGTCACTTTCAGCCCTGGGACAGTCAGGGATAGTCTTACAAATGGAGTTGTAGTTCTCCTGAAAGGAGACATGAGGAATAGAAGGCCTACTTTCCCCCAAATGTTTCCCTCCAAATTACTGGCCAGCAATTGGGAAATAATTTTAAGCTAGTACCTTCCATTAACATACATGAATATATCTGGCATCCGTCCACTTGGAAATCACCATTGTATACTCCCAATATATTAGGGTACTGGAGAAATAATCAGTAAAACTAGATTTTGACCATCCTAAGGGCTTCATTTAGCTCCTGACTTATTAGATCCTTGAGTAAATAAGTAGGTAGTTTATGATGCAGTTGAAAAGAAAAATAGAAAGGTGGGAAGGGGAAGAGTCAGGTCTTGCATGGCCCTGTACTGGAGAGTCAGCCAGCGTAGCAAGTCAGGGAGAAAAAGCAGCTTTAGGGGCCTAGGGACTTTGAAGGGAGGGGGAGAAGTCAACGCAGAGGCTCTGAGAGGTGCAGAAAACCAGTTTCATTTTCATAGAAATTTAACCTACAGGGAACCTTGGAACTGCTGCCCAGTTCAGCCCATTTGGAACTTAGGTGGGGCCTTCAACAAAACAGGGATCTGAAATTTGTCTTTGGCAGGCAGTCTGGTGTCCTTCTGAGTGGTTGTTTTCCCCCCAGAATCGCCAGATTTACCGTAGCCTCCCCACACCCCCAGTCACGTGGGACATTTCATCCCTTCAGTAAAGCTTTAATTGATAGTAGAAAGTTACGGAAGGCTGCATTGATGAAGGTTTAAAGTGAGATCCCTGCTAATAATATTTACATTTTAGCTCAGGAGTCTGGGAAGTTCTTAAGACTATTCAAATCAAACCACTAAACTGTAATCTAATGCCAACCTCTAACGTTAACTTAAAAGATGTGACATTAATTAGACAAGAGGCCATTCGACTGAGGTGGCTCCCATGCTGTGGCTACGGAAGCAAACCAAGATCTAAGCCTGCAGGTTGCAAAATTGAAACTCAAGGACCACCAATGACAAAAAGCTACCCTATATAGTCAATGAATACTTTACTTTGCTTCCTTCCTCCTTTTCTCTGTCGAAGCTTCTCCTTGAGTGCTATTCCTCACCACTTCCAGTTTGGTGCTGCCTGATTCCAATCACTTTTTTTTTTATTGCTCAGATAAACTCAAAGTTTTAATTTGCCTGTTTGTTTTTTTAACAAAGGTTAACCTTACTCAGAATCTCAGGTCTCTGAGACCTCCAAATTTTACTTTTTTCACTGTGCCTTATTTACCCATGTAAGTGGCTTTCCATTCGTTTGTTCAGAATGAATGCTATTTGGGGGGGGGGGAGGGAAGGGTTGTTAATTATTAATCTGAATCAGAGCATTTTAAAAATATTTATACTTCCCCTAAGAGTAGACCTCACTGAAAAAAAAAAAAAAAAGTTGGGGAGGGGAGATTGATGATTTTCTAAGTATTTTTCAAGATTTATCTGGTTTTCTTGGGAGCCAGTTCTAAGGTAGACTTGAGGATATCCTCTGTTCACACACTACTTGCAACATTACTGTTCATATCCTCCAAGAGGCAGAGACTCGTCTGCTGCCTTTGGGCCCCAGGACATGGGTCCCACCTGACACTGGTCTGGTTGTCAATGGACTGAACCTCAACAGCTTAACAGTGAGCTGCTTCCAAGTTCTTGGAGCAGAAAGTTCTCAATCATTTCACATTTACTGAATCCTTCTTGGCAAAGGAATTGTGAGTTTCTATAAACTGAGCTCATATCAACCCAAGAAAAGGACTTGAAAAAATTTACAAAGCAACATAAAAAGAAGTAAATGGAGCAAAGTTATAGTGTATAAAGTCAGTCTAAAAATATATACTGTTTTTCTTATATGCTTCAACAAATGTGAGGGCAAATCCAAATTTTCTCCCAGCTAAAAATGAGCCACAAGACTTGACTCTTCTTTCTCTTTCTGAATTTCTTTCTCTGACCTTTTCGAATGTATGTAAGTCTTCTTAATGGCTAAATAAGCTTCCGGCCTGTCTCATAACTCAGGAATGTTTCCTCCTGGAGGGCCTAGGAGCCATCTCTTTGAAGTGTAATCACCGAGGAAGATCAAATCCAATCTCCCAGTTTCCTGGGAGGAGTTAGGTCTAAATTGTCACCTGATTCTAAATTGCAAAACCTGTGGAATGGATTGAATGGATTATATCCAGGTGGCTATATAAAAGAGGAAGGTCCATTTCTGTCCATGCACTTCCTGTGGAGGGTGACCTGTGCTGAGCATTATATTCGGGTTTAATGCTCATTCAGATTTAAACATTTCCACTTTTCTACCAGTGTGGATAACTTTTCTGGGTTAAGAGGTGATTTTCTTTGTAATTATGCTTTCACAGCACAAGCATGATCTGAACTTTCTGGCAGCTCAGCTGTCAATGCCCATGTGGATGACAAACGGGGTTCTTTGAACAGAAACCTCACAACGTGATCTGATCATAAATTCCTCACTGGGCAGGTCATGGTGGCTGGTCACACCCAGGCCCATAACTTCTTCACTGAAAGGTTTTGGCCAGCCCTGTCCATTGTTCCTGTGCGCTAGGACAATACACCTTTGCAACACCAGAGGTAATCCCCTCAGTGTACTTATCAGTCCTCAAGGGAGCGCAACCTGCTAACGCCCCTGTAATTCCATCCCGCCTTGCTTGCTCTCGCCTCCATTATGTTTCTCCTTAATTTCAAATGCATAAAAGAGGCCAAAAAAACTGTTAATATCTGGAGAATTTGATATCTGGTTTCCCAGTGTATGTTGTCAGTTTGACTCAAATAAATTTTTATAATAAATTTTCTACAGGTTTAGATGTTTCTTACATTGACACCCAGAAAGTTCCAATCATGACATTAATCCTCTGTTTTCTTTAAGTAATGGAAAACCAGGGCAGTGTAGTGGTCAGGGATATAGACTCTGAAGTTAAAATGCTGAAGTACATTTGGAAAGTACATTGAACTTCTTCCAAGTCTAAATTTCCTTACCAACTTTTGCAAGCCTCTGTTTCCTCCTCTCCAGAACTGTGAATCAACCTCACAGACATGTTCCCTCACAACAAAGACAGACTGTTGCTGGAAGTGGAAGGGCATGCTAGGCAAGGCCGTACCAACTGGTGTCCAGACCTGGGTGTAAATCTCATAAGCAAAGTTTCAGAGGTCGCAAAGCCGAAACAAGGAATGTGGAGAGTAACAGTGGGCAATATAACTGAGATGTAAGTTAGGGCCATAAAGTAGGCAGGCTTAGATGCTAAGCTGATGAATATTAGCATTACTCTCTAGGCAGTAGGGAACCACTAAAAGTTTACGGGCAGAAGATAATATGATCATAAACCTTAAGAAGAGTAAATAAGTACCTATGTCTAGAATGAATCAGTTGTGGGACTCCTAGTGGGTGGGAAGGTGTTTCTAAAAGAAGGCAATGACATCAGTTAGATTAGAGCAGTGGTTCTCGATTGAAGAAGATTTTGCCCTGCCAGGGACATTTGGCAATGTCTGGAAACATTTTTTTTAAAGCTTTTATTTATTTATTTTTAGAAAGAGGGTAAGGGAAAGAGAAAGGGAATGAGAGAAACATTGATGTGCAAGAGAAACAGCAGTTGGCCACCTCTCGCATGCCCCCAACCAGGGACCTGGCCTACAACCCAGGTATGTGCCGTGACTGGGAATCGAACTGGTGACCTTTTGGTTTGCAGAATGACGCCCAACCCACTGAGCCACACCAGTCAGGGCAATGTCTAGAAATATTTTTGATTTTCACAAATGAGGGGGTATTACTGGGGTCAGTGGGTAGATGCCAGGGATACTGCTAAACATCCTGCGATGCACAGGACAGCCCCTACAGCAAAGAATTATTCTGTCCAAAATGTCCATAGTATCTTGCTTGAGCAACTCTGGGTTAGTTAGCAGTGATGAGAATAGATACAAAGAAGGAAAAGCGTGGGGCAGACATGGGTGGCACCGTGGAAGCAGCACACACAGAATTTTGTAAGTGACCGAATCTGTGAGGCAGAGGAGGAAGCTCGATTTAAAAAAAAAACTCCAAGATTTAAAGCAGATAACTAGGAAATGGTGATATCAGGAACAGAGAAGTAAGGAGGACAGAGGAAGTAAGAAAGTTTAAGAGGAAATGCCAAATTTGTTTTGTGTACGAGATGTTAACTGGATACCTTAGCACAATTCCAGAGGCAGTTGGAAAAGTGCCTGTGAAGCGTAGCAGGAGGCTGAGGCCAGAGACACAGGGTTTAGAAGACACATGCTTCAAGTTATTGGTTAAAGGGAGGCAAGCAGATGAGTCTTCTGAAAAAGAGCAAAGAGAAGAAAAGGTCCAAGAATTTTGAAAGACTGGGGGTGGGCGGGGAGAAGAAAGACTGGGAAAAAAAATGCTACGGTCTAGTGTTACAAGACTTAGCGACTTTTATAAAATCATATTCTTTTTCAGTATATTTCTCCACTTCAGCTGATTTCCTCTGACAAATCCAACACATTAATTAGAGTACCTGGGAGTGAGGCTTTCCTAACTGTTTCTAAACTCTTGTTAAATCCATATCAAAGAGCCTCTTGTTCTCTTGTTTTTAAGTAACCGTTGTATTAAATTTCTCAAATCCTCTTATAAATCCCAGACATACTCTGTAGCTTAAAGTATTCTCTTTCCTTTTATTTTGTAACCATCTTTAGCATTTAAGAATTATTTAGAAGTTATTTTCAATATCAGCCTTCTGTAAAATTGAGAAATAGGTTATTTGATTTCTCAGCACAGCAAGCTTCTGGCCCTTTTGCTGTCCATACAGGAAAAAAGTGTGAGCAGGAGTTAGTCCTCCAGCTCGGCCACTAGTAAACCACTTGACCTTTGGTAATTTTCTTTCTCTCTTATTTTAAAGATTTTTTACTGAGTTATACCATACCTACAAAAAGCTACATGTTCTGTCAGAGGCTCACGTGAAACATTTAACATGGTGGGTGCCCACAGATCCGTCCGGTATAATTTACACACCTTTAGTGTAAATCCCTAGGTACAATTTAGAAGCACTACAGATCCTTAAAAGTTTCCAAAGTTTTCATTCTGAAAATGTCAAACTTAAAAAAATTGAAAAAATAGTACAATGAGCAACCTTACAGCCTCACTTAGATTCACTTATTATTAACTTTTGTGACATTTGCTTGCTTCATCTATTTATCTACCTACCTATCTACGTACCTTCATTTCTTTTTCTTTTTTTGCTGAATCTTGAAAGTATGTTATAGATATTATGAAACTTTATCTCTAAATAGTTAGTAGATCTCCTATATACAGTAGATCTCCTAAGAACATTCTGCTGTATAACCACAATAATGTCACACTCCAGAAATTTAACATCACTACAGTGTATTATCTAATACATGTTCAAAAATTTTTAATTGGTCTCCAAATTCTTTTTGAAAGTTTTTTTTTTTTTTCCAAGCTAGGATTTAATCAAGGTTCTTGTCTTTCTAGTCTACTTTAATTTAGGGAAGTCCTTTGCATTCTTTGGTCTTTTATGATGCTGATAATTTTGAAGATTACCAGCAAGTTGTTTTGTAGAAGTCTCACAATCTGGAATTGCCTGATTGTTTCCCCTGATTAGTTTTGGTTAACTATTTTCACAAATATACTACACAGATGATGCTGTGTCCTTCTGGTATCACTTCCAGAGACATATAATATCAGTCTGAGGTTTTATTAATGATATTAAATCAATCACTTAATTAAGGTGGTGTTTGCCAGACTCCACCTTTGTGAAAGTAGCTTTTCCTCTTCTTAGTGACCTACAGGTCACTGAGTACTCTGAAGACAAGCACCTGGCCTCTGTGTGGTCTTGGAGTCCTTACCTGGCCTACCCTTCTGGAATTCTTGCCAGTTTATTGACTGTGGTTCACTAGAATTTTTTCCTTTTTGAGTATGCAATCTAGACTTTATAATTTAGGTGATTTTCTTTTTTTCTCAAGTTATCCAGAAATGGCTTCTGTTGTGTTCCAAACACCCTGACCCCCATAATGTGAGAAAACATTGTGTAAAATTCCTGCCTTACCAGGGTAAAGGCTGGCATTATCTTGAGGGTTTCCTAAGTCAAAGTACTGTTTTACTGAATGGAGTACACCACATAAAATCCCTGTAGCAATTAGATCTCCAGAGTTATCTGGGTTTCATGGAAAAACATTGCTTATCAGTATGTGGAACTGGTGGACTCTAGCCAGGCTTGTTTAGCTCAGCCCCTCCCAGGCCTCCCAGATGGACCCTATACCCAGACACAGACTAATCATTGCTACCTAGTTGCAATGAGAATATGCTAATCATGATGCTTAGTCATTGTTACAACCCTGTGGACAATGCAGCAATACGGAACTAGTGAGAGAATAAAACAGTATATCTAGATCCTACCAGCTGGATCCAGATGACCTAGATTTTACAACAACATTAGGTCATTCTGCTGGAATTTCAGGGTGCCTCGGGTTGTATTTGTTAATACAATAGCTATAGTAACAAAAAAGATTCTAGAATCTCAATAAGCGTAATGCAATTCCAATTGAAGTTTGGCAAATGGCCTTCCATTGAGTAACTCAGGTTTCCAGATTTCTTCCATCTCCTGATCTGCTATCCTCTGGGACTTTGGAGTCCTTTGTTTCAGTGGCAGAAGAAAAAAAAACACTCAGGGTTTTGGTTTCAGTTTTCTAATTACATGGTTTATTGAATCAATTTTGAACACACAGCAAGTAGCAAGAAAAAAGAGAATGAGGCAGGTAACTAGAGTTAAAATAAGGTGCCAGCACAGCGGACAGACCACTTGAATTCTGTGTCATGCAATGTTTGTGTATCCTCCATATCCTTCTGCCACCTCAGCCCACCCTGCTGATGGCTGAATGAGCAAAGAGACTCAGCAGTCGAAAGCGTCAACTCACACTAGGTCTGTTGGAGAGACGCAGGGGCAGGCACAGCTGGCCAACAGCTGTGCAGGGGAGTTTCATGGGCCAGGCTCAAATGCTGTGTTATCACTTTTGCCCGAATTCCATTGACCAGGACTCAGACCACACTTATCTGTAAGGAAGGCTAGGGTAGATGGTGTAGGTGCAAAGCGACAAAGATCTGTGGAGCAGACAATCGTTCTCTTTATAGCCCCACAGAGGCTATAAAAGGCTTGGTAGACCTCCAGTCCCAGGGCTACTGGTGAAAACGAAAGGGACTGTAGATACCAGAGAAGCTGCAGTCAGGAAACACACCCCTAGATTGATGGTTCTGTTTTGAAGGGCTGGTTTGGCCGTACTGCTACAAACTTTTCCTTGTATTAAATATATGTTGATGACTGCTATATTTCATTGCAGCCTCAAACTCACACTCTGCTGCCAGAATACTTCAATAGCTAAGAAGCACCACCTCTACTTTATTAACGTTTATTTAGAAATGTTAAAGGTATATATAGCTAGTTACTTAATTGTGAATAGTGTGTGATCAGTTTTAAAAAGGAGCTGAGCTCAGCAATGTACAAAAGGAAAGTGACCCCATTCATCATCAGCAGTTTTAGGTAAATGTCCCTACCTGGCTGAAATCTCAGGCATTATATCCAGTTACTCCCAGATAACAAAGGCCTTTGGTTTCCTTCAAATGTAAAGGAGTCTTGTCTGGATTTTGAGAAGTGTGTGTGCCCAGGAGGAAAGTGACACGGGTATGTGAGCAGACGAAGGCTGTCAGAGGTTTGGTGAACCCCCGCTTGGAGTTTTACCTTGAATGAGTTAACGAAAAAATATATATTCAAGTATGTTGCTCACTGGCATGTTACAAGGAAACCTACAAAGCCTAAAAAAGAAGTGAAAGCAAAAATTCTAAGCAATAAAGTGAGCAACGAAGCTGGCTTAGCACCAGTGTTTCTAAAGGACTCTGGTGACCTTGAGCTTACACTTTGATGTCTGCACAGTTTGGGGGACAGGAGATAATACTTAGGGTCTACCCAAGTAGAGAGAGTCTATGGGAGATCTCTATAAAACTGGGACCCCAAAGATCTGAAAGAGAAGTACACATCACTCAGAAGTGGACAGCAAGAAACTCATCTCTCTTAATCTTGACCCTGGGTAAGAACAATAAGATCAAAAATCTCCCCTCAGCATTTATAACACAAGCTGGCCTCGAAATGGATTTTCAGTCCAAGAACATTCTCCATGTGATATTTGAAAACCTCAAATGATCATTTAACTAGAAGTGATCCCAGGTTGGTGGTTCTCCCAGGCAGCAGGCAGGAGGACTGCAGTTTCAACCTGGACCTCAAAGAAATTTCACGGATAAAATGCCAAGGCCAATGATTCAGCTCATAGTAAAAGATCTAAAACTCAAGGAAATAAGGCACTTGAAGCAAGAACTAGCAGAAACAAACAGAGGAATCAGATCTAAAGAGAAGCAGAGATTGCAATAGTTAGGCCCAAAAGTAATATGTGTTTAAAATGTTTAAAGAAATAAAAGAGTGGCTTGAAAACATGGGCAAGGAACAAAAGACTATGAAATTGCTTAGGCAGATATGTAAAGAAAGGGCCAGATAATTTCTGGAGATGACAATTTTAATAACTGAAGTTGAAAATTCAGTAGGTGAATTAAGCGTCAGACTAGAAACAGCTGAGGGGAGACTTTGTACAAGAGTCCAGTCAAGGCTTATAATCACATAACTCCAGTCTCGTCAAGGACAATTTCGAAATTCCGGATGTGTTCAAAGCTAAACCTTCTCTACTTCCCCAGCTCAGGCCTGCTTCAGGCTTCCAAACCTGAGCTGGTGGGGGTGGGGGATGGGGGGGTGGAGGAGGGGTGAGGGGGGCGGGGTCACCTTGTCCGCTGCTTCCCTCCTCTCACAGGGCCTCTCCCACTTCTTAGGGCTATTTCTGACCTCTGTACCCTGTGCCCTTGGAAAAGGGATTAGGGGAAAGGGAACCAGTTCTGTGGGCCTGGTACTGTGTCATCTTGCATCCCTACCCTCTGGGTATGGAGACTGTCCAAAGCTGACCCTTTCTAGACTTTTTTTCTCAGAAGTGCCCCCTCTCCCTCCACATTCCGCGACTCTAGCTCCCTGAGGTAGACAGTACTTCTCTGCTCGCTGTCAGCTTCTGAGAACTTCAAACCTGGCTTCTGGTGTTTTGTTCCCCTCTTGGGAGGTAAGAGGCAAGATTTCCTTTCAGATGATCCCAGGCCAATGCTTTTTCTGGATTCCACTTTGTTCCCTGGGACAGTATCCCCTTTGCTGCCTGTAAGTGAAAGTCAAGTTTATACCCAATGTGGCCTGCAAGCAGGGCAAGCTTCAGCCAACCTCTCCAGCCTTCATATCTGGTGAGGATAAAACCCATGTCCTTCTTCCTAAACCCCGGGGGACATACTCTGGAAGGTCTTCTGAAGGTGCCTCTCATTTGGCTTGAGGTCACAAGGAGGACACACTCCTCCCAGACCCTCTGTGAAGTAGGGGGAGGAAAAAGCACTTTCCAAAGAAATCTTCCCCTCTTTCCCCATCTTTTCTACTTCAGCTTTTGTATCCTTTCAAGGTAAACGGTGGGTTCATGAAAACCAAAACTGTTTGTATATTCTCAGCAGATCCAGAATGATTTGAGAGTACTGGTCAACCATAGTGTTAGTTTCAGCTGTGGGAGCTTGTTCAAAATGGAGGGAAAAGTGCCATTTGAGCATTCTGTTTCATTGGGTTTTATCCCAAATAATTGAAGTTATATTTTTAAATGAAACAGCAAAAAAGCAAGTAAGATCCTATGATTTCTCTCATGTCAAAAATTCAAGGCTGACAATGCAAACCACAGAGGGGAGAAGATATTCACAATGCGTATTACAAAAGGTAATGCATATTTCTCAGGATACATAAGGAATTTGTTCAAATCAGTAGAAAAACGGAAAAATACTTGAACAGGCTCTTTACATAAGAGGATATCCAATAATAGCCAGTAAATACAAAAATGTGCTCAACTCATTAGTTACCAGGGAAAAGCAAATTAAAATCACAACAATCTATATACCCTTACACACTCACCAGAATCATCAAAATTAAAACAGAAAATAACAAGGGTTAATGGGAGTATGAAGAGGGCAGCATTTTCCAATACCACTTGCATGGGAGACTAAATCGATACATACGCATGGAAAACTGCCTGCGGTGGCTATTAAATCAGAACATTTGCCCTAGCAATTTCATGCCAGGTGTTTACTAAGTAGAACATACATGTGGTAAACTAGAAGATGTGCTAATGAATGCTCATAGCAGTATCATTCATTACAGCCTCAGGCTATAAGCAATCTGGACGTCTGTAGATAATAGAACAGATGCATAAGTTGTGGTATATTCATAAAATGGAATACTATGCAGGAATAGAAACGAACTGCTATACAACAAAGTTGATAAATCTCACACAGGTAAAAGAAGCTGAACACAAAAGTATTTATACTGCACAATTGTGTTTAGGTAAAGCTTGAAAACAGGCAAATCTATGGTGTTAAAAGCCAACAGAGTCATTGGGAGAGGGAGAGCGAGAGGGAGAGAATAGTGATGGGGAGAAAGGGTGTGTTGGGATGCAGGTCATGTCCAGTTTCATGCTCGTGGGTGGTGCACGGTGTGCTCACTTTGTGGTAATTCAGTGAGCTGTACACTTAGGATTTGTGTACTTTTTTCTGCCCATTTGATACTTTGATAGAAAAGGGAGTTTTTAAAGGGAAAACAAAACAAATAAAAAATTTTTAAAAAACAGCTAAAAGAAGACAAAGACCAAATGTGGGTCAGAGTATATAAAGCACACTGATTTGGAGTATTGTATCCTCACTTGATTAGTGATACTGAACAAATCACCCAATTTCTTTGAGCTTCAGTTTCTCCATATATGAAATAAGAATGATATCATAATATTTCCTCAGAGGATTCTCATGAATGTCAATTGAGAGAATTGTGTAAAATGTGCTTTGAAGATAGTAACAAGCATCAGTTATAATAAGAGATATATTGAATGATAAAAAATTTCAAGGTCAATTTTCCTTCATAAACTGCTCTCTTTTAAGAAATCATAACACCCAACCGAGAATCAGGTAACAGGCCTCCCATACAGTTTAATCCTCATGAGTCACCAACAGATGTACTGTATAGCCACAGATATGTGAGTCTAACAAGATAAATTTAGAAGCTTTTCATGGTGACAAAATATTGGCCTCAATATGATTTACTTGTCTCAATGGACAAGTATAGGAAAGACTCTTTCGTAGTAATTTTAATTGGATATCTCAGTTACAGCTATTTAGGTTGCAAATAACAGACACCAACTCCAGCTAACCTAAGCAAAAAGGAATGTAGAGATGTCTCACAGGTGTCAAGGACAATCAAGTAGTTGGGCTTATAAAAGCAGACAGTATTCTGTCCTAAAGAACCAGGCCGGGCCAGCTCCCCTGGTTCTTCAAGGGCACCCGCTTCATTCTTCTCTCACGGCAGACTAGCTCTTTACTTCCCGGGAAGAGAATAAGGAAGGACGGTTCTGAAGCAGGTCTGAGTTGACAGCCTTTGCTCTCTACAGACCAGACTAGGGCAGTATCTTGGCCTCAAATCAAATTTTCCGGGAGAAAACCAGTTTGTCTTGTCTTGGAAAGAATTAACACCCTAGTTTGGTTAGCTGGCCAGAGGTACAGTGTCATTTGGTACAAATGTGTCTTTTAGGGCCCACCTCACTGGATTAGGGGCACAGTTCTCGGAGGAAAGGGTTTATGAGCTGGGAGGACACCCGTGAAAGTTTGTGTTGCAATTTCCGCAAGATCTTAACTGTGGTCGTTGCATCAATCAGGTTGCCTGCCTTCTGTCTTTCCTCTTCTTTGAGAGCTGTTCCCTAAACCTGCTGAAAATGGTATTAAAACACAAGGTCCTTGTTATCCAGGACAGCTGATTGGGCCAGGGATTACTATCTGGTCCATTATAGGCCAATTGTATTTTTCCATCAGAAATTTGGAAACGAGCCCTGGCCGGTGTAGCTCAGTGGATTGAGTGTGGGCTGTGAACCAGAGGATCAGAGTTTGATTCCCAGTCAGGGCACATGCCTGGGTTGCAGGCCAGTTCCCAGCAGGGGATGCACGAGAGGCAACCATACATTGATATTTCTCTCTCTCTCTCCTTCCCTTCTCCTCTAAAGATAAGTAAATAAAATCTTTAAAAAAAAAAAAGAAAAAAATTGGAAATGAAATGTGAAGGCTGGGTCAATTACTTATGGGCACTGGTCTTATAAGACCATGGGAGGTTGATGCTGGAGTAGCCATGACTATACTTTCACAGTGAGATACAAGCAGATGGATGGAGAAATGGAAAAAGGAGAGACTATGCTGGCTTTTAGGAAAAGACTCTGACTGGTTTCTGACATTCCAATCCCCAGGTTCAGTCCTGCACCGTCTTAATTACCAGTCTGCTGCTGGGTTCTGTGAAATCATCCTTTCTGTTTATCATAGACACCTATCTAAGCTAAGCCAGCTTGAGTATATCTGTGTCCATTGTAATCAGAGGACCAGAATAAATTTGAAAACATTAGCACCCAGTGACTGTCCCTTCTACCCCACTGTCCCTTCTATCCACTTGGAGCTCCGAGTGATTTTACTTGGAGCTCTGGTCACAGTTGTGCAGAACCAACAGCTATTTTTAGATTTTCCGGTAAGATATTACTTATTGCCACCATGTTTGGCATAAAAAAGCATTAACAAAGAAATATGACACATTGTCCTTTCCTCAGGGACTACAGTCTAGTTGAGAAGAGAGTACATAGTACACCTAAAACAGAGATTAGCACCAAAGAGTGTGTCATTAAGTA
Source organism: Artibeus jamaicensis (assembly GCF_021234435.1). Lineage (NCBI taxonomy): Eukaryota > Metazoa > Chordata > Mammalia > Chiroptera > Phyllostomidae > Artibeus > Artibeus jamaicensis. Next base: position 26,996,645 of record NW_026521843.1, read on the forward strand.
TTAAATTGCACAGTGCAGAAACATTTCTGTTGTACAGGAAAGAAAAAGAGCAAGATCCTTGAGTCTGTAATGGACAGAGATGAGAGAAGTGGGTAAAGGCTTCCATGTGAGCAAAGCAACAAGACAGGAGAAGAGGGTTCGCATCTCTAATTGGTAGGGAATTTGCCTAAAAATAGCTCTCTTATTTCTGATTACTAGCTTCTAGTTGATGGTGAGTTCTCTTGTAATGTTGGGAAATTATAAATGCACACTGCTTTAATTGAAGTTGTCTGCTCTGTAATCTTGTAGCATTTTCACTGCACAGTTCACTTTCACTAACTTCAGCCTGATATAATGAGATTAGAGTCCCTAGAGCCAATCAGCTATTTGTCCTACTCGATGAAGTATTTCTCAATAAAAATGAACAATTATGCCTGAAACCTCAAGTTGGTTATTGTATGTTGGCCTGTGTAATTAATAGCAAACAAACCACAATACAGTCATCTAAATGTGAACAAACATGCACATTCATGTAGCAATAGAAATTCACAAAATGCTTAACTTTATAATATAATCACCCTACAGTATGTAAATAGAAGTGATACTAGGAAGTTACAGCAAGAGAAAATTGTTACTGTAGTTGAATATAGTCTCCTGAAACACACACAGAAATAGGCAGGAGAAAAAAACAAAAAATATATATATATATATATATATATATTCTATATGACATTATTATGAAATAATTATAATTCTGGAGCTGACCTATGTAATTAGTAAATAGCAACCTTTATTTGGTATTACCTTGTCATAGATTTTATGAACTTTGTGGTAACAAAACCACTGAAGTAGTTGTTCTGTATGGGTAGGTAACTACCATGACGTAGTTTGAAAACTGTATTTAATTTTTTGTTGATGACCAATTGTGTGCCAAAATAAGACAATGAAAACTATGCTTTAAAAGATGGCTATTTGTTTTACTCCATAGCTATTTACCGTATCAAATTTAACCTTCAAGTATAGTGACAAATATTATATAAGTAGAGAATTTTCATAATGCATTCTATCCATTCTGTATCTTTTTAAGATTAGTCCTCTGAAAAAGTTTATTTTATTTTTTACTATTTTATTGAATTTATCGTGGTGACATTGGTTAAGAAAATTATATAGGTTTCAGGTATACAATTCTATAATACATCATCTGTATATCATACTGTGTGTTTACCACATCAAGGCAAATCTCCTTCCATCACCATTTATCCCCCCATCCCTCTTCTACCTCCTTCTACCCCCTTTTCCTTATGGTAATCACCATACTGTTGCCTGTGTCTATGAGGTTTTTTTTTCTTAGTCCCTTCACGTTTTTCACCCAGCCCCACAACCCCCTTCCATACTGATAGCTGTCAATCTGCTTTCTATCTACAAGTCTGTTTCGATTTTTAAAAAAGATTTCATTATTTTTATAGAGAGGGGAAGGGGGGAAGAGAAACATTGATGTGCAAGAGAAACGTCGATTGGCCCCCTCTCACACTCCTCCATCTAGGAACTTTGGCGCAGTCCAGGCATATGTTCTGACAAGGAATCCAACTAGTGACCTTTTGGTTCCAGGCCAGAACTGAGCCACACTGACCAGGGCAAATCTGTTTCTATTTTGTTAGTTTGTTTTGTTCCTTAGATTTTATGTGTAAGTGAAATAATATGGTTCTTATCTTTCTCTGACTGGCTTATTTCACTTAGCATAATGCTCTCTAGGTCCATCCATGCTGTTGCAAAGGGTGAGATTTTCTTCTTTTTTAGGGCCAAGTAATATTCCACTGTGTAAATGTACCACTGCTTTTTTATTCACTCATTTGCTGATGGACACTTGGGCTGCTACCAAATCTTAGTGATTGTAAATAATGCTGCAATGAACATAGGGGTGATATATTATTTTAAATTAGTTTCAGGTTTCTTAGGAAATGTATTCCTAAAAGTGGAATCAATGGGTCATATGGTTGTTCCCTTTTAAATTTTTTGAGGTAATTCCATTCTGCTTTCCACAGTGGCTGCACCAAACTGCATTGCCACCAACAGTGCACAAGGGGTTCCCTTTTCTCCACATCCTCACCAACACTTGTTGCTTGTTGATTTATTGATGACACAGGTGTGAGGTGGTATCTAATTGTGGTTTTAATTTGCATTTCTCTGATGACTAGTGACATTGAGCATCTTTTCATATGTGCTTTGGCCATCTGTACGCCCTTTTTGAAGAAGTGTCTATTCAGGTCTTTTGCCTATTTTTTAATTGTATTGCTTGTTTTTTGGTGTTGGGTTGTATGAGTTCTTCATGAATTTTGGCTATTAATCCCTTATCAGATGTGTCATTGGGAAATATAGCCTCTCATTCAGTGAGTTGTCTTTTCATTTTGTTGATGGTTTCCTTTGCAGTGCAAAAACTTTTTAGTTTAATGTACTCCCAATTATTTATTTTTTTCTTTTGTTTCCCTTGCCCAAGGCAATATATTAGAAAAAATATTGCTGTAGAAATACATGAGGTTTTACTGCTTATGGATGGTCTAGTTTCATTTTTCTGCATGTATCTGTCTCATTTTTCCCAACATTATTTATTGAATAGTCTATCTTTACCCCACTTATGTTTTTGCCTTCTTTGTCAAATATTAATTGACCATAAAGCCATGGATTTATTTCTGGGCTCTTTATTTCATTCCACTAATTATGTGTCTATTTTTATGCCAGTACCATGCTGTTTTGATTACTATGGCCTTGTAGTATATTTTGACATTAGGTGGCATGATTCTTCTACATTTGTTTCTTTCTCAAGATTGCTGTGGCTATTCAGGGTCTTCTGTACTTTCCTAAACTTTTGGAATATTTGTTCTAATTGTATGAGTTATGACATTGGTATCTTTTTGAACTTTTTGGAATTGTTTGAGAAGGATAGGCGTTCTCTGAATTTTTGTTAAAAATCACCTGTGGAGCCATTTGGTCCAGGACTTTTGTTTCTTCAGAGTTTTTAAAAAATTATTGCTTCAGTTTTACTAGTTGTAATCTGTCTGTCCACATTCTCTGATTCTTCCTGATTCAGTTTCGGAAGATGTATGGTTTTAGGAATTTATCCATTTTGTCCAGGTTGTCCCATTTGTTGGCATGTAGTTGTTGAATATATTGTCTTACAATCCTTTGTATTTCTTTGGTGTCAGTTTTTACTTCTACTCTTTTATTTCTGATTTTTTTTTAAAATTTGGGTCTTCTCTCTTTTTTTCTTGATGAGTCTAGTTAAGGGTTTTTTATCTTGTTTATCTTTTCAAAGAACAAGCTCTTGGCTTCATTGATCCTTTGTAATTTTTTACACCCTATTTCATTGATTTCTGCTTTGATCTTTATTATTTCCTTTCTTCTACTCACTTTGTTTGGGCTTTGTAATTTTTTTTTAGTTATTTTATTTTAAAGTTATATTATTTATTTGAGATTTTTCTTGTTTCTTGAGGATAGGCCTGTAATACCAAGAATTTCACTCTTAAGACTGCTTTCTCGGTGTTCCAGAGATTTGGGGCTGTTGTGTTCTCATTTTAATTTGTTTCAAGGTATCTTTTGATTTCTTTCTTGATCTCATTGTTAATCCATTCATGGTTTAGTAACATGTTATTTAGCCTCAATGTCTTTGTGTGTTTTTTAGGTTTTTTTCTTGTGATTGATTTTTAGTTTCTTACCATTATGATCATAAGATGCTTGATGTGGTTACAGTCTTAAATTTATTGAGACTTATTTTGTGTTCTAACATGTGGTCTATAAGGATAATTATCTTTTAATCTTTGGTGACATTTGATCTTTTACTTTAAAGATAATTAGCTTTTCTTTTAATTTTTTAAGAAAATTTATAATTTTATGTACTATATCTATTTTTTGAATGAACACATATCAAAGATTTATTAATTCATTAAGAAAGCCAGTAAGATGGTAAAGCCTTGTTCAAATTTTATCTCTTTAATTTTAAAAGTAGTTCTGTTAGAGCTGTGTCCATTCTTCATCCAAGTAATTTGAAATTATATGCTATTTTTTAAATGTTAGAGACATAATGTAAGCAGAAATATAACCTAAAGAAAACTAAAAACACATTTAGATGAAAATGTTAATTTGAAGTAGTAATGATTTTGTCTTAAAGTACTTTTAGAGGTGGCTTTAGAAATCATTTTACATAGTAAACTCAAAAATGAAAGCTCACAGGTGTACTTTCAAAACACAACCCAAAAGCAAAGCAAGCTAAATGTATTGTAAAACTTCAGTTTATACTTTGTTTTGCAATTGACTTAGTAAAAAAAGAACTTTTTTTTGGGGGGGGGGAGAATACTTGGGAAATATACCAATCTATAAATGCCCATTCTTAGATAAAAATAAGGGGTTTTGCAGGGGGAAACCCCAGCATTTATTAAGCTTTTGTGCTATGCTAAGCAATCACATAACTATCTCACAGTAATCCTTACTGTACAAAGTAGGTATGATCTTCTTTTGCAGCAGAAAATCAACCTCACAGCAGCTAAACAACTTGCTCAAGGCGTCCTAGCTAGTGATTGCTGGACCCCATTTATTATCTTGGAAATTCACACTTTTCTCCTCTCCTTTCAGTGGCTATCTTATCTGGAACTATATCAACTGGTGATTGGGTTAAATTTCAAAATTTTGGAATCCTAGAACAGGAGCTTCTTTTTTTGTAAACAAAGAAAACTGAAAAATATTTTTCCTATAGAGTTATTTAACATTATTAAAACTATTATAGACCTGCCTATCTCTTTAAAAAATCAATCTCAGAAAAAGAAAAGGGACTATTTTAGAATAAAATTATCTAAGTAGATTGATGAAGTCCAAGACATGGTACCTTCAAATATGGAAAACTTTTTCCTACAGAATAAAACAACCAAATAAAATATGTAAAACTTTTTCAGATCCTGGTTAGGAAAAAGACAGATATAGGAGATATTCTTGGGAAATTTGAGGGAAAACTGAATAAGAATTGGATATTGGATGACATTTTTAAATTAATTATTGATTTTATCCAATATGATATGTTATAATTAGGTAGGAGAAGATTTCTTTTCTTGGGCATGTGCACTGAAGTATTTAAGTTATGATATCTGCAACTTGTTTTTAAATGATTCATCCACAATATAAAAATATTTGCACATAGATCATTGGAGAGTGATGAAATAAACACAGTAAAATGATAACAATTGTTAGATCTAGGTGGAGAGTATACAGGTCTTCATTCTAATTTTCTTTCAATTTCTCTCCACATATAAATATGTTCATAGTAGTTTGGGGAGATAAAAACCTAGTCTGTAAACTTAAGTTGTCCTCAATTTTTTAAAGGATACTGCAAATTATATAAATTAAATGGACAAACTTCTATCAACTGTCCTACAAATTCACATCAGTTCCTTTCAAAAGGTGAGTTTCATTCATTTGTTGAGTACCTACCCAGTTGAGAACATTCTGTTTGTCAATGTGACCAAAAGTGATGTCGGAGAAAAGGATCTAGTGTTTGCAGTTAGGATTGGCACATGCTGAAAAATTAGAATTGTAAAATAATCAACAAGTGGTGGGGAATTTGACTAATGGGAGCTCACTGAGGACTATAGTAAGTGAGGTCTTGAGTCTATCCTTTAAAAATGGGGAGAATTTGAACAGGAATAAAAAAAAAATCTGTTGAAAGGATCAAACTGAGCAAAGACTTGGAAGTGAGGATGACTTTAGTATGTTTTGTAAATCAAAGTGATAAAACTGATTCTAAACTTCAGATCACAAAGAGATAACTGGTATTTGTTCACTGAGGTGGTATAAATCCAGACTGAAAGTAAGAAGTGTTCAATGCAACTGTATTACAAGTGAATGCATGACTGCTTTTAGGTTTTTGAAATATTGGAAATAACTCTCAGGTTCCCTTCATTACTTTTAAGCACCAATACAGGTGAAAAGACCTTAAATTGCTAGCTACTATTATAGGCATGGTAACTTTTATTGTTAGTGGGTATTAGGTCCTTTAGGTGTGAGGAGATGATGGTCTGGACTAATATGGTAGAAAGTAACTGGTGGCAGCTAATAAAATAGTCCTGATGTGAAGGCTAAGCTGGGCCACTCTATGAGGGTCTCCAATGTATGAGGGAGATAAACAAATGATCCCATTGTACGTTGTACTAATCTATCCAGGCCATGACCTCATTGAAGTCATTCTCAAAAGTACAGTCTTTGGTTCTTAAGCATCTCAGCCAATTCCAAAGACACTCATTTTCACATAAAACTAAAATCTACATCAAACCTACTGAGTTGTTAGGGGTAACAAAGTTCTGGTATTCAGTATTCTAGAAAGACTGGGTGCATGCAAAACTCTATAGCATCTGTGCATATAGGGTTGGTAAAAATCCCATAACTTTCAGGAAGGACACTTCTATTTCAGAGTGCTTTATTATATTTTTTAGGCTGGTTGTGGTTTTTTAAAGTTGCTATCCTTACAGTCCATGCTCAGTTAAGCTTTATGACTATCAGTTTGCTCTGGGGTTTTGATTAACTATGTATATATGGTAGTATATATTTGCATCAATCGTGTTTTAGTATGGAATTTTCCGATATTTACAGATTAGGATATATAGACATTGTTCAAACAATAAATAAGCCATACTAGAACTGCAAAAATAGATGCATACATAATCTCCCCAAATTTTCCCATAGAACGACACTTTATTGTTATCCCCAACTCTTTTTCCATTGGAAAATGAGAATGAGTACACAGGAAAGCAAATATGGGGTGTAGATTTTTCTAGAGTTTTCTCTCCTGCCTAAAGCTGTCATTGGCAAAAAAAAAAAAAGTTTGAGACCAGCTGCTCTATTCTAATTACCTGCCATTAATAAAAGCCCAAGCCTTTTTTTTTTTTTTTGGACAAAATAGTGGTCTGAATTATACAGAGTAAATTTGACAGATACTATGATCTATTAAAAATCATCTGTGCCCTGGCTGGTGTAGCTCAATGGATTGAGCACGGGCCTGTGAACCAGAGTATCGCAGTTCGATTCCCAGTCAGGGCACATGCCTGGGTTGCAGGCCAGTTCCCAGCAGGGGATGCACGAAAGGCAACTGTGCATTGATATTTCTCTCCTTCTGTCCTTCCCTTCCCCTCTAAAGATAAATAAATAAAAATCTTTAAAAAATTTTTAAAAATCCATCTGTTTACATTTTTTTGGTAGAATATAAAATTGTTTATCTGAGAAGCAAAGTGGTGATGACACCTGGTAGTGGAATTTTTCTAAAAGGTTTATTTTAATGATCAACCATTTACAAAAACTACCCATTGAAGTAATGTAAGAATTATTTGCTGCACTCATGGTTAGAATTGACAATGTGATATACCTCGGGTGCAAAAGATGGCTCAATTTTTCTGAGCAATGACTGTTTAAAAGTGTTAAATTGCAATTTTATATTTGTGTACATGAGGTCTGTCCAGCAAAAGTCTAACCATTGTCAATATAACCAGAATGGTTTGTGTGACATTGATGTAATCTGGCATCCAAGGAGAGGGGACTGGAATGCACATGTGTGAACAAGGATGACTTCGTTGTATTAGTCAGTCGGGGTGGTAGGTGCCGTTGAGTGAGGATGTGTACTGTGTGGTCGTTGCATTCAAAATAACTGAGTAGAGCAATGAATCTGCATCCAATTTTGTGTTAAGCTTGAACATTCCTCTGTAGAAGCTGTTCAGATGATTCAGAAGTCCGCAGCTATGGGCAACTGGTGATTGGCAGCTTCATCACAACAACATACCCCCTCATATATCCCATCTCGTGCAGTTTTTTGTCAAAACATCAAATCACACAGGTGACTCAGCCTCCTACGGCCTAGATTTGGTGCCCTCTGATTTCTGGATTTTCTCAAAACTAAAATCACCTTTGAAAGGGAAGAGATTTCGGGCCATTGATGAGATTCAGGAAAATATGACAGGGTGGTGATGGTGATTGGGAGAACTGCATGATGTCCCAAGGTGGCTATTTTGTAGGGAACTAAGGTATCATTGTCCCATGTACAGTGTTTCTTATATCTTCTATCTTCTTCAATAAATGTCTTTATTTTTCATAGTACATGGCTAGATACGTTCTGGACAGACCTCATATGTTACATGAAAATATAAAATGTATAGGAATATTAACTATTTGCTATATGCATATGATAGATAAAATGGTAAAATGTCTTATTTAAAATTTTCATTTTAAGATACCTAAACTCCAGGAAATTCTTTGTCTAGGGGACAGGTTAGGTTACAAAAATTCAGAATGAGCGATTGCGCACTGTTCTGTGTGATCTGACTGTACAACTGCTCATACGGTTATAAGGATGGACCTTAAAAGATGCTATTGATAGCCTGGTTGGTCTAAAACAGGCAACCCAGCAGTGTGTGTGGCCCCTGCATCTTTTTTTAAAATTAACTGAATTAATTCTTAATATTGAAAAGCTGGGAAATTTACGTAAAACTCCAGACGTGAGGTTTCTTTGGGAGGAGGAGGAGTGCTTTTGCACCACTGGGTCTGTACTTACTGTTCAGACAAAGTGGTGAATCAGCAGGCTCTTTAACTCGGTGCCTGTTATTCCTGTCTCTGATACTGAGGGTTAATTACCGTTTAATATCATGCCAGCACTGTGTGTTTTTTTATATTCACCTTCTTCCCTCATTTACTTCCTGCCTTCTGTAAGCATTTGAGTGCATAATATCCAAGTTAACTGACAGAGGCCTTGGGATATGTGTGGGATGTGGGCTCAGTCCCATAGAAAAGTGGCAGGGAGTTCCAACTTCAGTATTGCTGCCCTTATATTCTCAAGAGAATCCAACTAACACTGATTTCTGTGAAGCTATTACTTCACTTGTCAGCTAATGATACGTTGCTCATTTAAAAATGCATTGCCTTATTATTTCTCTATCTATGTTCTGTGGAATGCCAGGAAATGCTGACTGGAGAACAATTGCCTTTCTAGGCAATTAAGCTTTGAGCAGCACTGAGTAGAAGAGTCCCCTCCTTACGCTTGATGCATAGAAGCAGATTGAAGGCTCTGAGAGGTCCTGAGGCACCTTTGTTTCGTATCTGACAGGTATGAAAACTGAGGTCCAGGGAAGCTAAGTAACCCTCTTAGTGTCACCTTGCCGATGAGTGGCGTCACTGAGATACAACTGCAGGTCGGCGGCTCTAGGAAAGGAAGGGACTGCCTTTCTCACATTACTTTGTAAACAGAGTGGGAAAAACTCTTTAAATCCCCCTACTTCCTGCATATTTCCCCTCAAGTATCCTTAGCCTGACTGTATTGCTTGCACATTCTTAAACCAGTCACCCAAAAGGGGGAATGAAATTATCATGGGTAGTTTAGACTAATCAGGATTAATGCCCGGAACTGGAGAGTACCATATTTTTTCAGACCATAAGACACACCCAGGTTTTAGAGGAGGAAAATAGGGAAAAAAATTGAAGCAATAAATGTGGTAAAATATTTAGTAACATAAATAACATACTATTTCACCAATGTAAATGTAAATAGAACTCAACAGCAGCATTAACAACCATTATTCCTCCCAAGTTGGTGGGGTGGAGTGTGTTTTATAGTCCAAAAAAATACAGTAACTAAACCTACCCCCGAGTATCAGCTGAGTGAGGCTCTAGAGCAGGAAACAAGGTCAAGGCAGGGAGGCTGCTAGGAAGGCAACCAAAGTACCGTGGCATCTTGGGATGGACGGATCCAGAAGGCAGCTGGGGATCCACCCAAAGAAGGGGCTGGTGCTCCACACGTGGGTCTTAGAGGCGTTAAAGCAGTGGTTGTGGTCATGTGAATAGGGCGTGTTGCCCAAGAAGATGGTACAGAAATCAGAGGGCTGGACACTGAACCTTCAGAAAGCTGAGGGGGTGGATGGTTTAGAATTATTTAAGCTATGAGATAGGTACATGGGTTTCATGATATAATATTACTGTCTATTTTTGCAAGAGTCTGAAAATTTCCCTAATCAAACTTTTAAAAAAACAAAGTGAAAACCAACCACAAAAACTCTGGAAGCTCTCTATCAAAGAGCTTCCTGTCCTAGCTTCCCTAGCGCCTCTGCCCTTGTCTAAGGTTTGAACCCACTTCCACACTTTGAGACAAGTTCTGGCAACAAGCAGGGAGGATAGAAAAGGCCTTGTCTTCTCACTGGTTTAGTTTTCTGCTGTTGGTCTGTGCTGGCTCTTACAGGAGTCTCTGGTTTCCTGCCTTCACCATTCCTACTTGGCTTCAGAGCCTGAATTTCTCAACCCTAGTCTCCAATCTTTCTGTGGCCAGGTCTGATAAAATACCTACTTCTAGATCAGTTATCTAACTGCTAGGATGCCTGCTATTTGCCAGAAATGTAAGGCCTTCATCTAAAGGACCTTAAATGTGGGCCTTATGAAACCTTTTAAACTAATGGCACTCAAGTCCTGCATGTCCCTTTCACCATAAATTTTTCATTTGAGAATATTCTTATAGCAATTTCCCTGAACACGTGTTCTTAGAACAATCAACCTATGGCTTTACTCCTGTGTTCATCTCTTTGGTGTCTGTTCCATCCTGAAAGTCTGCTTAGATTCTCAAGATCGGCACTCATGCCCAGCTGTAATTGCAGGAGGAAAAGAACTTTCAGACAAGTAAACAGGAAAGGAGTGGTTGCAGATGTAGAAGAAAAATAAGGGAAAAGTAGCACAATGTTTCCTTTAGGTTTTTGAAGCATGTGCAAACCACCATATTGCATAAGTAAATGGCAATGCAACTAAGAAGCAAAAGCTGAAGAGTTGGCAGAAATGTATAGTTTATTGTAAAAAGAAAGCAAAACATAACAAAGCAAATGGATAATGTAAAGGAATTTGGGTATACATGCTAAACTGCTTATATAAATGGCTGATATTAGAGTTTTCCACAGCCAGACCTATTTTAAACATTTTGTAGTTTTGCAGCACTTACACAGTTGGGCTCCAACTGATGAGTGTCTTTGATACCACCCACTGTGTTATAACCATAATATCAATCATCTCATGTGCATGACACACACTTTAGAACACAAAGGAGCATCTGGCACGGAGGCAGGCAGTTTGGCCTCCCAGGCTTTGGGGATTGCATGCAGGATGGTAACAGCTTGATCAACTTCCTCTCTGAGGAGGAAGCTGGGTATGAGGGCCCACCCAGCCTTGGTGGGGTGGCACCGAGGAAGGGGAAGACATCCAGTGAACTACTTGAATACCTCTAAATTCAATTAAAAATACTTATTGAGTACTTACAGTGTACAACGCACAACAAAGAAGTAACGTCCTTGCTGATTTGGAGATTATTGCCCATGAGACAGGATAGTGAGAAGCTAGGCAAATTCCTTGGCGAGTGGAATAGGGAAACAGTCAGCTGAAAACAGTGGGTTAGCAATTTGCAGCCAGGTGCAGATGGTCACCAGGGGGAAGGTCCTCCTCAGCTTCTAAGGGGGCAAAACTGGGAAAACAAGGACCTCACCCACAGGGCAACTTTTCCCCTGGCCTTTCCTCCCTGGAGATAACATCAAAGCCTCAGTTGTGTTTCAGCTCCAGGCCCAGAAAAGCAGCAAAACTAGGTGGGTGTTGCCAGACCCACTGCAATGACTGAAGACCTCCTGCCCTGCCACTGACCAATCAGTGGGCACCATGACCCTGAAAGGGCACAGCTGGAGGACTGATGAATGTTCTGCTGAAACCCTCCCCTGAGGCCTCCCCTAAGATTCTTGCCTGCAGGAACTAGATAAAACCTCAAGATAAAGGGCCCAGTGCATGCTACCTGCTCCATTTCCTTTTCCTTCTTCTCACCCACTTCTTCCTTCACAGGTGTGTGTCTCCTAAACTTTAAGGCAATGGGCAGCTGGCAGCTTGTCCCAGACTGATCCCCGGAACTTGTCCCCAGAGCGCCCTTTTCTCTTAGTTCTCTGTGAGCTAAGGCAGCCCAGCCCAGGCTCTCCTGTGGCTTCTTCTATGCTAATTCCTTCCTTGTTCCATTGTCCCCAGCTTTAAGAAACGCATCCTTATAGTCTTCTGGATTTGCATTGTGAAATCTTTCCTACATGAAGTCAAGAGCCCATACACTACAGCTGGCCCTAGGTGGACCCATTCAGGGCCAGGCCCCAGTCTGGTAACAACTGTAACTTTTATCCCCCCAAAAGGTTCCTTTGGTAAATCCTGTGGATTCCTACTCAGAATAATGTTTTTTAACACATAATATTAAGTTCATAAGATCTCAAATGAAACCAATTATATTGAAATAGTCATCAAACTTAAAAAAAAAAAAAGCACATATGTCATAACACAGGGGTGTCCAACCCACAGCCCGTGGGCTGCATGTGGCCCAGGATGGCTGTGAATACGGCCCAACACAAAACTGTAAATTTACTTAAACCTTTTTTATTTGCTTATCAGTTTTCATTAGTGTTTGTTTATTTAATGAATGGCCCAGGACAACTCTTCTTTCACTGTGGCCCAGAGATGCCAAAAGGTTGGACACCCGTCAGATAAGGTAATATAATATGCTTCTTTATGAATACTTTAACAAAATCTAGTAGTGAGTCCAATAATTCCTGTAATTTCAAAATAGTGATGCGTGTGAATGATTATTTCAGGAGATCCGCAACAACTCTAATGTGATATGAAAACATCAGTAATTTCCATTGGTGATAAAGTCAGGTACAGTTAGGGCTGTAAGTGTGAAAACTTCATTTCTTTAAAGTTGACCTTTTCTCCCTTTTTTTCCGCCTCTCCATCCAGACTGGCCTCATCCCATGTAACAGCACCATGACTCACTTTCCTCCCTTCCCCTTGCCTATCCACGCCCTTCCTTAATCATTACGGCCTTAGGATATAAGGGACCCTGGTTAGCATCAGTCTTAGGAACAAAGCCTCAGGTCTGTTGACCACAGAAACAGGGTTTTGGTCAAACTGAAGATAACATCTCCATTTCGGATGTGTTTCAGCCCCGGGCCCATGAACGCAGAAACACATCTTCACAAAACCAGACAGAACAACTCCACGGCTGACATCGGGACCTGATTCAAAGATCAATGACTCCATACCCCAGCCGCAGCCAATCAGTTGAGCCCCCGACCCCAACTCCCTTAGCCACCATGATTCATAATTTTTCCCATACATAATCTGTCTCAGTGCAAACCATCTGGGAGCCAGTCTTAGAGCATTAGCTCACCTGTGACCCCAGGCTTGGTGCCATTTCCTTAAATAAACCTCTACTATCTTTGCTACAGACTCATGTTTGTACTTTATTGGGCTTTGATATGTGCAGGCAAATGGATCCTTTTAGTCTGGTAATGGTGCTGCTGTGGTTTCTTGTCTACAACAAAAAGACATGTCTATAACATTTCTTTCTTATTTGTAAGAAAGAAATGCTAAATTTCAGTAGAGGCTAGTAAAAATTTGTAATTTTTTCCCCATTCAAGTTCATCAGCTGGTGAATTCAATCCCTGAGACTCTGGACACCAGGTTAAGAACGTCTCATCCTGTGTGTGTGCACACATGTGCTTGTGTGTATAGACATGCTCGAATACATGTCCTTCACAGAGGGTAGAATGTTAGAACAATAAATTACCTGAATAATTAAAAAATGAGTCAGAATAGGGTAAGCGTTCTAGACTTGGAGCAGGAATGTGCAGTAACTATTCAATAGAGAAAGGAAATCAGAAAAGGCATAAAAATGTTAAAGGGGAAGAAAAGAAAGTAAGGAAAGGCAGGCATTTTCTCTTCCAGGTCTTCCTTTTCTTCCCTCCTCCCCCTCCCCCACTCATTAGACGGAGGACACCTGGCTCATCTTTGGAGCTAGCCTTAGGTGCAGAGGATTTGGCGCAGACCTCAAATGGTTTGGTCTCTGCTGGATCCCTGTGTTCTCTTACAAATTTTTGAGCATCCAAAGAGCTGTTGTTTGTGTGGGTTATATCTATAAACATGTACTAGAAATTAAAATTGAGAACCCTAAAAACATATATTAATTCATTAAATAAAAACATAGTAGGTGTTCATATAAATAGCATTTTTTTTTGTGAAACATAACTATATTTTCTGAAATAACAAAAATATTAGTGATGGCCCTGATTGGTGTTGCTGAGTTGGGTGGGCATCATCCTGCAAAATGAAGTGTCACTAGTTTGATTCCCCGTCAGGGACGCATGTCTGGGTTGCAGGTTCAGTCCCCAGTTGGGGTAAGTGCAAGAGGCAACTGATCAGTATTCCTGTCTTGTTTTAATGTTTCTCCCCCTGTCCTTCTCCCTCCCTCCTCTCTTTCTCTAAAAATAAGTAAATAAAATCTTTTTAAAAATTAGTAGTGAAGGACACTGTCTATATTTTTGCAAACTCTTTAATCTCTGGCTCAATGGAAAAACTGGAATCCATACCTGACTTTGCAATGTGTTATATTGCTTCTGGAAAACTCCACTGTTTTCCTCACAAAGAATGAGAGCGAAGTAGGCAAATAATGTCTTGGTATCATTGAGAAACTGGTTTTGAACTTGTGGATCCTCATACTTAGACAATACTTTGAGAAGTGTTTATTTGAGAATTTCTTCTAAATCTTTCTTCTTTGTTTTATTATTTGAATTTTCAATGACAGAAAAAGAATAGTTCTATTACCAGAAATAAATGGTATAAAAATTCAAATATGTGTGTGTTGGACAGCTCTTTGTTTCTCTGGCTGTCCCTTCACCTCTACGGATAATATGTGACCTATGTGAATGACATCAACAGGCCCCAGTAGGGTTTGGCCAATAAGAAGCACTCATAGGAAATCAAAGGGAGGGAGCAGAGTGAGGTTTGGAGGTTTAGGTACTTATTCCCTACTTGGTGAGGGTTCCCTACATGTCCTTCACCAAAGGCCAGGGTAATGAGACCCTCTGCACATAACCTCTCCGTGCAGATTTCTGCAAACCCAGAATCTTCATCCCTTTAGCCATAGAGGTGATAATATACCTCCCTTTTACTAACCCAAAGGGATTAGACCTCATGACTTATCTCTACCCTGTCTGCACCTTTGGAAATAGTCCCTTTATTACAGTGTTTTCAAAATTCCTAATTCTAGTGCATCATTTATTCCTTGCTGACTCTTAAACTGTGAGAGTTATATGACATTAAGGATAAACTTCAGTTAAAGTATTCTCTATGGCATCTGATCTACTTGATTTTAATGGAAGTCAGAAAGCACAAAAGCCCT
This sequence comes from Artibeus jamaicensis, assembly GCF_021234435.1. Lineage (NCBI taxonomy): Eukaryota > Metazoa > Chordata > Mammalia > Chiroptera > Phyllostomidae > Artibeus > Artibeus jamaicensis. The sequence goes on from NW_026521843.1 coordinate 27,011,871, forward strand.
CCTGGTGTCTCAGAGTCTGAGGTCTTTATGGCTCTGGAAAAAAAGAGCTGGGTGCATGGGAGACCTACTCATGTCTGCAATGACTTCTTAGTATTGCCATTGCTTGAGTTTATTTTCATCTGTGCATAAATAAAACAGAAATATAGCTGTAAAAGTATTTATAAAGGCTAATGTGGCCATGTTTCTGAGCAGAAGAGTGCCAATGCCAGGCAATTAAATCATGATTGGTCCAAGTCACTGGTTCTCAGAGTGTGGTCCCTGGACCAGCAGCAACAGAGGCAGTAGTAGCATTTGTTAGAGATGCAAGGGCCCAGGGCCCACCTGAGACCTACTGAATCAGAAACTCTGGGGGCGGGTCCTAGCAATCTGTGTTTAACAAGCCCTCCAGAGGATAGCTTGGTAGCTTGGTAGTTCAAAAAGTTTTACTGTTAACAACTCACAATACCACAGTACCCTGATTTTCTGGCCTCTCTTGTGCTAGGGGTGCTCATGTGATTCCCTCACACCTTACTGCTTTCAGCCTGGGCATTTTGTCTGAAGCTGCAGTAAACATCCTGCAATCTTTGGGCAACAAGATAATTGTAAAAGCACTGACCCTGACATCACTGTTGGCCTCCAAATGTCTTACTTGTTATGTAAGAAAATGACACCCCACACACTCCAATTTTTTAAGGCAACATTTAGGTTTGTTGTGAGTTGTGGCCAAATATATTTGTAAATCATATGACGTGGTTTTTTTACAAAAGACTTTCTCTTCATAGTGATAAGAATTTTAAACAATATTTAAATGTTGACATGAGTATTGAAAATGGAGCAGAGGGCAAAATGCTTACGGATTTTAGTGATAATTTTTAGCACACGTGGCCTAATTCTTGCTAAATCCCCAGGCACCTAGGGATGACAGGGCCTCAGTGCTAAGGAGACCTCCACTGGAAATGTTTGAGAAACTCTTTTAAGAGAAACTATGTGTGGTTTCATGAAAGTCAGTGTTGATCATTTCTAAGAAAGTAGTAATAGTCAATAAGAGGGGAAACTTGTTTCCTACTATGTTCATAACACTTCTAAAAACAAATCTGTGGGTTGTTTTCCTCACATTAAACAATTCTGACACTGCCTGGAGTTAGCACAGCCCCCACAAATATGAAGGCTCAGTCCCGCAAGGCTGCCCCTAACTTTGGAAGCCAATCACAAGTCCCAGGGTGTGACCTGCACTTCTGACTGTGCAGCTATAAATCGCGGGTTACCCAAACCCGTCCTTTAGTTCACCAATTTGCTGGAATGGCTCACAGAACTCAGGATAAGCATTTTACTTACTATTGCTGGGGTACAACTTAGGAACAAGCAAATGGAAGAGATACATAAATTTGGAGGGACTTGGAGCTCCCATTCCCTCCCTGGGCTAACCCCCCGGGGCCAGCACCTCCACGTGTTCACCAAACTGGGAGCTCTCCACACCCAGTCATTTTTGGAGGCTTCATTAAGTCGGCACAATTGACTGCATTATTAGTCATTGGTGATTAAGTTCATTTCCAGCCCCTCTCCTCTCCCCAGAAGTCCAAGACAGGGCTGAAAGTTCTAACCCTCTCATTAGATGGCTGATTCCTCTGGCAATCAGGCCCCATCCTCCAAGTTACCTCATTAGCATAAATTCAGGTACAGTTCAAGTGGGCTTATTATGAATAGCAAAAAAAATGTTCCTCTTATCCCTATCATTCAAGAAACTACAAAGGTTTTATGAGCACTGGGTCAGGAACCATGGATGAAAAACAAGTATATATTTGTTATTATATCACAATATCATGGGTAATTTCAAAGGCAGTAGTGCCTATCATCTACTATTGTACCTGATTCACAGTAAATGCTTAATAAATATTTGTAGAGTGGAACTGGTAGGTATTTCCAATGCTGAATTTTTTTCTTAGTGAAGCAAACAGGCTTATTAGTGGAACATTTGCAGTGGTTAAAAAGGGAATGGATCAATCTACTCAAATAGGACTACTTCAAGTTTTGTTACACTGTAAGTTATTTTGTTATTCTTTTGTTGTTCTGTAACAGTTACAGAACAGACCCATGGGGGGGGGCAAGATGCTGTTACTGAAACATGCCCCCCTTCCCTGGGTTCGTCTTTGCCTGCCACTGATATGAACTGTGCCTCTCAATGCCAGAGTTTGGTGAAAAGGAAAGGAACTATTTATTCAAAAATTATTCAGGTTTTGAGTAATCGGAAAATGCTGCCATTAAAATCCCAAAGTCCCTTAAAACACCCACAAATACATACAGTGCTTCCTTCCCTCCTTTCCCTAGTCAGGGCTACCATATCTCAAGGAAAAGAAATAGAAGTCCCTAGCTCAGCTAGATTCCCTGTTTCTCCCAGTAATCCTGCTCAGCTGGGCAGGTCTCCTGCAGTCCCCAGCACTGTCAGCTGTGTCCCCGCCATGTTCCCCAGTTCTTAATCTGAAACCACGTGGCTCCTGGAGCCCACCAGCAAGAATCCTTTCACCCCTTTCCTTCTCATATGCTCTCGCATCGTCCTCCATGTAAAGTCTCTGCCCTACATGGTGGCCTGCCTTTAGTTTAAATCCTAACCTGTTACCTCCTCCGGAACCCCATTTCTGAGTCCTCCCACAATCGGCTACACCTGCTAGCACTCCCTCAGTTTTCAGCCTCTCTTGGCTGCCATAGTAAGTCTGGGCAGGTGTGGCTCTGTGGCGTGGAGCAAACCATCTCCAAGCTTTCCCGCAGGCGCTGTAACTAGGGGGAGCTGCCTCCCAGTTACATCATGGGTAAAAGTTATGCATACCTTGTGGCTCCATTCCGGCTAGAAGACTAGTCACAGTTATTGATATACAAAATAACCATTTTTGCATATCAGGTATGAAGCTGGCCTGCAATATAACTCTCAATGGCCCTGTTCCATGTGTCCCTTCCCCCAGCCAGGCCTATTATCCTATATTCAAGAACACCGCAAATTCTGGACCCCGTTACAGTTTAGCACTGAAACTCCTTGTCAGAGAGAGCACAGAAACCTGCATATAACAGGCTCATAACTATGCTGACTGAATAAGTGAAATTTCTTAGATTCCAATTCAACTGTGACAGGCCCTCTATTATATACTATATTCCATTTAATCTTTGAAATAATTGTGTGAAGTAGGCAGCACTGATTACTAGTGACCCAGTGTGTGGGCTTAGTGCACCAGCAAAATTGGGGCACTCAAACCTGTTTGGAGAAAATTGATATTTGATATCTTATTTAGAAAAGAACATCTGAGTACTGTAGCCAATGTTGGCAAAACCAGAACTTCTTTTCTACATTATATTTAGTATTCTTCTCATTTTAATTACATATTTTGTAGAACAACAAACTACAGGCTCAGAGAATTTAGTTACTATCCTAAGTCACGCATCTAGTTAGAAGCAGAGCCCACTATGACGTTATTCAGTGTTTATGATACTTATATACAGAGGTGGGCAAAAGTGGGTATACTGTGCTATTGTGATATTCTTTTGTGTTAATTAAGTTATTGTAATAATCATAACCTGCATGTCTTTTTCCATGCAAACTGTAAACCATACTTTTGCCCAGCCCTGTATTTATGATGGCACATATTAATTTTCCTTTTAAAGTTGTGAATCTTTCGGGCCTTAGTGTTTAGTGTTCTAATCAAATAAAGCATATAATGAAGTTAATCTAAATACCTGTTTTGATCACTGTTATATTCTAATATGGGACAGTATTCAATTGAAATTGAAAGAATAATAAAAATAAATAAATAATAAAAATAAAAATTGTTATTTTTATTTTTAACAATTGAAAGAATGATGTGCAAATGTTATGGTAGAATGAGCAGCCATAGAGGAAATGAAGGCAGGAAGGAGGGAAGCCCCTGAAGTTCTGTGTATTATCTCCACTATTTGGGAAGAAAAGCATTGGAAATTGTGCTTTCATCCCAAGGCCTGAAAGGCTGGAAATGGCTCACAGTGCCCAAAGGAAAAAACCCATTAACATCTTTGGGTATTCATGTCTCCCGCCCCTCAAAGCTGGCACCACCTTTACCTGTCAATCAATATGTAACCCCCTGACCTCCCCATCCTGCCAACTATGTAACTCAGAACAAAGGACTCACTCTCTTTGGCCACTTGGCCTCTGGCCACACTTATCCTGCTTTGCCCTGAACCTATGCCTCCCCCCCCCAACCCCCCACGCCTCCACAAGGCCTGTTTTCTTCCATGAGAACATATCACCAATAAAACCTGCTTGCACACTAATAGATTTGCTGATCTGAAATTCTGTACGGCATCGGTAAGCAGGTCTTTCCCAGTCACGCAATCATTAGCCCACCTAAATGTCTTTGTGTAAGTTTTGAGATCAACCAAGAAAAGTGAAAAGGAAATCAAGGAGACCAAGAAGCTTCTCTGATGCTGTTCCAAAGTTGCTTGGATTCTCAAGTCAAGGGTCCCCAGATGTCTCTGATTTTATAATCTTTAGATTCTTATTTTGGAAGCTAGAGTCTAAGACTCTCTTTCCCCTCTACAGTGTGTCAAGCAAAGGAGTGTAATTTAAGAAATTTTATTTTATATCATTTAAGAAATATTTCCCAAGAAATATATGATACCATAGTCATAATAAAGGGGACAAGGGAAACATGCAATCTAAATGGGACTACTTTGTCTTCTTTATTATTTTTCTTTCCAAAACACAGTACTGGGGGAACGAATTTTAGTTTATGTCACCCTCATTACCTCTGCTAGAGGGCCTCAATCATTGGAGTACGTAAAAAGCACCTGGGGGATTTAAAACCCACCTAAGTTATGTTCCCGGAATCCCTAATATTATCCCTAGGTGATTCTGATGCTGGTGTTTTTAGCTATCATGCTGATAGAAACACTATCCTTACATAAACTCGAGTAGACCAGAAAATCTGAATTTTAATCAAGACTTTATTTATGCCATTCTCACCATGGCCTGGGCAACTGTCCTCTTCCTACATTTACCCTTCTCTCCAAAACATCCACATCCCCTAAGCTGAATGGCACTCTCCTGGGTCTTAGCTTGTCTGCCCAAACCAATTTACACAAAAGAATAAGGTTCAAAATCCTCTTTCAGGGCATTTTCATTAAAAAGAAAATAAAACATTATCTTCAATTATTAGAATGTCTTCATTACACTTTAGTTTTGTTTCTTTGGGGGGGGGGGTAACTAGCCTAGCAGTACCTTTAAGTCTAATTCAATTGCTGGAGGAATCATGTCCAGTTCTTTTGCTTATTGAATCATTAATTTAAACTCAACTAGTTTCTGTGTGAAGCCTTCCTCCGTAAACCTATCAACAGGGATGATCCTTTATGTCATCACCATCCCTTGTTTGTTTCAATTATAGCACCTATCATCTTGTATTGGGGTTGCTTACTTTTGTATCTCTAACTCTACGTACTGTGCCTGGCAAATAGCAGACGCTAAATAACTGTGGAATGAACGAGTGAATATCAAAGACTAGGAAGAAGGTTTTTAAAATGAATGTTGGCTGAGAAACGAAACGCGGAAATTGCAAGGGCTAAATGCCAGACAGTGTGGGCCTACAAGAAATAAAAATTAACACTGACAGCACAGAATTCTCCTGAAGGTCTCACCAATCCCATTTTCTCAGGTTGTTTATGGCCTCCACCGCTACTCCAATTTCCCGCTCATTAAACTCAATTCTTTTCCCTTTCTGGGGACAGGTCAGGCAGGTATCTCAGTTCAGCTGCTCTGATTGGTCTGTGATGATTTCATTGTTAGGACACATCCGGGCTTTTCTCCTCTCCACAACACCCCCACCAGAGCCCGGCCTCCCGAGTTTCCCTCTCTCGCGTGCGCCACACCCGCTGGCTGAAGCAAAACAACCGCCACTCCCAGACCTCTCGTTGTCCTAGTCTGCGCCATCCCTGCCGACTCTGCGCCTAAGAAAGGCTCCTGTAACCTCCAATGACAGCCTAGCAGACTTTGTTAGCCAATCACCAACCAACCCACCGCAATTCCGGGTGGGACTAGGCCTCCACACCTATAACTGGACAGCCCGTTGGCTCCTAAATGACGCTTGTTTTACCCAAGGCTTAGAGGTCAAAAACAGAGAGGTATGGTCCTCGTAGAACTGTAAGGATCTCCCCAGGCCCAATGGGTTTGACCGTTTTCGAAGACGAGCCAATCGGTTTTCGGATACTTCCCCGCCTTTTGCGCGTTCATTTAAAAAAAGCCGGTGTGACGGACTTGGAAATTGTCTCAGTGACGGACACGTAGAGGAAGCCAATGACTGAGGGCTCTGGCCACCTTTTAGACCAATAATAAAAGAGAATCTCTTTGGCTCAGCTTCGCGAGGCGGGGCGCAGGTGGTTGTTATTTGATTGACGGCGATTTCTACTTATGGCTGGTAGGGTGGGTTGGTTTCTGCGGCCCGGTAGGTACGGCAGAGGCGGGACTCAATGAAGTAAATGGTAATGAAGGGTTGGGTCTCACTCAGTGGGCGGTGTTTGATGGATAGTTGACCTTGCCAATTGAAGGTGGTCACCGATACCCAATGGAACGATTGTGGGCGGGGAAAACACCGCCGATTACAGGCTAGCCGGAGTGGGCGGTAAAACGGTGATTGACGGCCTGCTCAGCAAACCGAGGACAGCAAGAGGCCACGCGGCGTCCTAATGGGACGAAGTGGGGGGCGGGGCCTGCAGAGGGGCGGGGAAGGCCAGGGTGCGGGGAGGGGGTTGCAGAAGGAGCGGAGCGGCTGCTGCTCAATGGCGGAAAAGCCGCCGGTGCTTTGACCGCCTCGTCCCCCTAGCACTTGCGGGGGAGTTTCTTGCCGGCGCGGTTGGAGTCTCTGTTTCTCAGGGTTTGGTGGCTGGAAGATGCTCCAGAGAGACGAGGCTGCGGCGGAGGAGGTGGCGGCGGCCGAATCGGCAACGGCGCTAGAGTGGAGAGAAGGCGGCAGCGGCGGCGGCGGCGGCGTGCGGGGCCCGACGGTGTAAACAGCCCCTGAGGTGGCGGAGACGGTGGCCGAGACCCCCAGGGCGAAGCGGCGATTGAGGCAAGGTCGCGCCTCTGTTGGAAGGCTAGGCTGAGTGCAGCTGGGGGGCTCTGCGGCGGCGTGAGCGGACGCCCTAGACCTCGCCTCTCTCTCGCTACAGGTAAGGCCGCTCGGCGCCCTGCCGCAAGGAAAACCGCTCGAGGGCACCGCCGAGGCCGCAGACGGGTTTCGGGGTGTCCCGGTGCTGCGGCCTCTGCCCGCCTAATTCCTGCTTCTTTTCTAGTGCCGCAGGGTAGGGGGAGCGGAGCGCCGGGCCTGGCTCCTGGGTAGGCCCCTTTTCCAGCCGCCGCCTCCGCGCTCTGTCGAAGCTGAGAGAGGCTGGTGGTAGGGAATTTTAGTTTACTCTAACGTCTGGATATAAACTGCTTGCCCCTGTACTCTGCTTCAGTCTGTGAGCATCTCATGAAAGCGCTGGGGCAATCCCAGGCCTTAACTCATCCCTTCCTGGTGCATGCCTGTTTGAAAACACTGCCTTTTCCCATTTGCTTCCTCATCAGCTTCTGCCCTACTTTGCGCTCCACTTCACTTCCTTGTTAAATCTCTCTTGCTCTTCTCTCTCTGCGTCTCACCACCTCCCCCTTAGTGGCTTTAAATCGTTTCTCTCTCTCTTCTCCGCAGACTCCGGGCTTCTCTTCCCTGCCTTCCCCAGCAGTCCTTTTCAGATGTCATTGTTTTTAACCAGTGAAGTTCTTAAATGAAATTCTTACCCCAAGTCTACCCGAGGATCATTAAGAGTAGACTCACCAGCATTATGTGGCAGACGAGTATAAAAAAATAATAATTTAACTCAGCCTACCACTTCTAAAAAAATAAATTATCAAACGTAGAGTGTGAAAATAACACTGAAGTAATATTTGAAATGAAGAGCTCAGTGAGTGTTGAATAAGTAGTTATATTTTTTTGAGCTTATGATCTCAAATGTCAGATTTAGCAGGACTAGAACATTTAGCCATCTTATTTGGCAAAAATGCTTCTTAAGCGTTGGATAGTATTCCAGACTCATCAGTATTCAAATTAGGTTAAAAACAACTTGAAAACTTTAAAAACATTATAGGAACAGCAAGGAAGCTGTTTTGATGAAGTCACAGTTAAAGACCTTTTAAAATAGGGTCCGCATGTTTAATGTATCAAAATAAAGTTGGCAGGAGTCTTGTAAAAGGATTATTTAGGACTTTGAGTAGTCTTAGTGTTATGTAGCTATCTTGGGAAAAACATTCTTTTTCTGTTAACAAACATTTACAGCTCCTGTGATGTAGAATTACTGAGGTTTATTGTGGGATTAACACAGGAACTCATTTTATTGAGCTGCTGCATGAATGTAGAAGTGGGAAATTGTTCAGGAAGACAGTGTAAGCCAGTATGTTGTAGGAGATGGAGAATGTTCATCGACAGTGAATGTTAATAGATATTATTTAATTTACTTCTCTGTTGTGTAATAGTGAAGTTCCTATTGTTGGCCTACTTTTAGGTAGAGCATTTCTGAGTAAATAGTGAGGCAAGTTATTCTAATTATAGTAGTCCTTTCCAAGTGAATGAGCTTTTCTTTTTTTAAATATAGTTGAAGTTATAGTATTAAAATGGTGACTTTTACAAGAAACTTTTTTAGGCCCCCTGTAGGTACATGTTTCAGTAGAACTTTTAAAAACATTTAGAACCTTTTTTTTTTTTTTTTAAGTTTACAGATTTTCTTTTAGGGATAATCCTGAGTTTTACTGAGCTTTTTACTTTGTTTTCTTTGTCTCTTTTTTTTAATGCTTGTTTGTGTTTTCTCTTCATTTATTTTTGCTCTCAGAAAGTCTTATCACAGTTTCTGCAGTGGTTCTTTATGTTGTTCCATTATCAGCATGGAATAGTATTTTTATTTGATCTCTCATACCCATTAGTTACAATCTCCCCAGTTTCTTATACATTAACCTTTGGATTTGTTCATGTTGTGATTATTCCCTTAGAGGTGAACATCAGAGCTTACACCACCTGTTTTCTTACACTGGGTGTCTTGATTTCTATGAAGATTCCGAGAATAGGTGGAAAAACCTTTTCAGTTTACCTAACAGTCATGTCAGTAAATAGAATTTTATGTCAGTGTTTCACATACTGTAATCACCAAATTCCTTAAGATTACATCATCTGAAGGAATGGTGTGGTGTCTACATAGCTGTGCTTCTAAGAACACCTGATTCACAAGTTGACGTGGTCAGGAAGAGTGCTACTTTTTGGAAGTTTGTTTCCCTGTTATGTCCATTTTTAAAAGAGTGTTGAATTAAAATGCTATTCTGATAGACTATCTTTTGGCACTCTTGGGAGAGTAGAATTTGCCATGGGATAGTTAGTGATTTGGAAATTCATTAAAAACAGGCTGAGCCAATAGCGGAAGGATTACAGGCATGCCCTTGTACATGGGTTGGTAAACATTTCTTTTAATTGTACATGATACTGAGAGTGAATTTTTCCCCTCACATTCATTGATGTTAGTTACACATGTTATCTACATTATAGGAATATTTGTATGTTATATATAACTGAATATTTGTGACATGACCTGGCATAGAAGGTAAAATAGTATAATTCTAATTCTACAGTTTAAATTATTAAAATATAACACGTGCTATTTTACTTTTCCTGTGAAATATGCCTTTCACGAGTGCATGGATTTAAGCAAAAATCAGTTGGGAAACAGCTGGTAACATCAGACTTATGATAGTTAATTTTTTTTTAATTTCAAAAGGAAATTTTAGCCCTGGCTGGTGTAGCTCAGTGGATTGAGCGCGGGTTTGTGAACCAGAGTATCACGGTTCGATTCCCAGTCAGGTCACATGCCTGGGTTGCAGGCCAGTTCCCAGCAGGGGATGCATGAGAGGCAACCATACATTGATATTTCTCTCCCTCTCTCTCCTTCCCTTCCCCTCTCTCTAAAAATAAATAAATAAAATATTTATAAAAAAATTTTATTAAAATAATACAGTACTTAAAATATAAAATTATAATTAGTGATAAGAGAATTTGGAAGAATATGGCTATTTCTGGGTTTTCAGTAATATTTTGCATTGTACTTGATTCTTTTTATTTTTTCCTTAGGTGAACTAATTTTAGAATCTGGAATGAAACAATATTGCTATTTATATTAGTTTTACAGTTATATTGTAGAAAACATATGCGTGTGTATGTAGTCCATCCAGAAGGTATCCAGCATATAAAATGAAAAGTAAACACATTTATCAAAGAAGATACAAGAATCATTGTACATAGGACAATGATGCCTCAGTCCCCTTTAAAGTAGGCACCTTGGGACCTCACGTAGTTAGTTCTCCAAGTTGCCATCAGCTGCCCTATCATATTTTCCTGAATTTCATCAACAGTCTGAAATTTCTTCTCTTTCAAAGGTGATTTTAGTTTTGAGAAAAGCCAGAAGTCACAGGGCGCCAAATCTGGGATGTAAGCGTTCTGAGTCACCTGGGTGATTTGATGTGTCGCAAAAAAAAAACTCTGCACAAGATGTGATGCATGAGTGGGTGCCATGTTGTGATGAAGCTGCCAATCAATCACCAGTTGCCTATAGCTGAGGCCTTCTGAATCATCTGAATAGTTTAGTTTCCACAGAGGAATATTCAAGCTTAACGCAAAATTTGATGCACATTTGTTGTTCTACTTGCTCAGTCATTTTGAGCGTGACAGCCACACAGTACACATGCTCATTCAGTGGTGTCTACTGACCTCACTGACTAGTACAGTGTAGTCGTCCTTGTTTACTGGCTGCCTTGTAACCTGGCTGCCAGGTTACTTCAATGTTGTGCAAACCAGTCTCATATCAACAATGGCTGGACTTTTTCTGGACAGATCGTATATATGGTGTCAGTGGAATTGTGGATTAAGAGACCTAATTAATTGGGCAGAATGAAATAAGATTATTACAAACTGTGTAAACTCAGGAATTACAGCCAAGACTACTTCCCATTTCACTGTCCTGTACTCAAACTAAAGAGGGAAAGTAAAATAGGGTAGATTTTGAAAATAATTAGTTTTCTAATTTTTGCTCGTGTGTCAAAATTTATAAAATGACAGTTTGTTATCAGCTTCTGATAGCAGATCTTCCAAGTAAAGGTAAAGAAAAGGATACATGGGCTTCACATTCTGGCTTTGTTTTTGTTGGTTACATGTTTACATCCAAATATTGATTTAAAGTAACTTTTGGTCTTTTAGATTAAGTTAAGTATGCTAATATCTCTGGTTAGCCGTTTTGGGATCTTTTTTCCAGATGAAACATTTCTGATATGATTTTACTTTGTATAGATTTGACTTGGGTTACATTTTGCAACATTCCATCTGTATCCTCCCAACCCCCCACCAAAGCAAACCACCATTTGGACTAACTTGAATGATTTCATCAGGTAGTTGAATCATCGTTATGATTAAAAGAAGACTACTAAATTCTGGATAATGTTACGAAGTTTTCCAAAGTGTAGTCTGTATACTGCAGTTTTCATTTCTCAGACTAGATTTTAAGATTTATTTTTTAATTTTTAATTTATTTTTAAGATTTTATTTACTTATCTTTAGAGGGAAAGGGAAAGAGAGGGAGAGAAATATCAATATATGGTTGCCTCTCATGCGTCCCCTGCTGGGAACTGGACTGCATCCCAGGCATGTGCCCTGACTGGGAATCGAACCTCGATCCTCTGGTTCGCAGGCCCATGCTGTGCTCAATCCCCTGAGCTAAGATTCAGTTTTTAGTATCATCTAGCAGCCTAGGATTCAAATACCATGTGATAACTCATGCTTTTTTTTTTTAAGTTTTCATTTAAATTTCAGGGTGTTTTATTTCTCCCCTTCAACTTGATGTTAATATCAGACAAATATTTTGCTCTGAATTATGGTAAGTTGTAACCTAGGCGTTCTCCAGTAACTTTTTATTCATTGCAGCTAATTTGTGACCACATCTACAGTGTCTTACTTCTTGGCATAACATCCACTTAACTTACAAAGTTATCTTAACAATCATAGTATTTTAACTTATATTTTTAGACACTTAACATGGCTTGTGATATTTAAAGAACTGTTTATCAATGTAAGGCTTTTGTGACTTACTAAATAGTTTAATATTCACTTGCTAATAAGAAAATGGAATCTAAATGTTCTTTTGAGCTACGTTGAAATATGATTATATTTATTGGCTTTGATTCATTTCTTAAAAATTAAAGATCTTAATGTTCAGACACAACATTAGTTGGAAAACTTGTTTTTCATCAAAAAGATCAACTATAACATGGTCTGATACTTGAAGGAGAGAATGACAAACATTGGCAGGTTTCTATGGATACTATTTAGGGAACTTACCCCCTACTCTTAGAGATGGGGCACCAGTCACTAGCAGTGAAGTAGGGAGGATAATGCCTGCTGGTAGCATTGCTCTGTTTTGTCTGTGTAGAACGTCCTTCACTTAAATGGGTTGTAAATGAAAAAGTGTGTTTGATAGAAATATGAAAAAACCTTTTTCTTCATGGAAAACTTTTATAATATGGTCATAAAATGTATGATATAAGAAAAAAACTCAAGGGAATAGATTTTCTTTGTTAGGTAGTAAGTACATACAGTAGTCCCCCCAAATCTGCAGTTCTGCTTTTTGCAGTTTGAATTACTTGTGGTCATATTATCTGGAAAATACCAAAAAATATTAAATGAAAAATGGCAGAAATAGACAATTCATAAGTTTTAAATTGTGCACCATTCTGAGTAGCGCGATGAAATCTAGAGCCGTTTCCCGGTACGTAAATTATCCTTATGTTGAGCATATCTACCTCACTTCATCTCAACACCTAGGCATTGTATCATCATCTTACATCATTGCAATAAGGGTGAGTACAGCACAATAAGATATTTTGAGAGACCACATTCATAACTTTCATTACAATACATTATAATTCTATATTGTTAAGCTCTTACTGTGTCTAATTCATAAGCTTTATAATAGGTATATATATGTATAGGAAAAAATATATAGGAATCAGTGCTATCTGTGGCTTCAGGCATTCACTGGGGTTCTAGGTACATACCCTTCTCAGATCAAGGGAGAGATTACAGTACCTGAGAAGAAGGTTTGGTAAAGGGTATGTTCAGGTGTACACCTAGCATTGAAAAGGAACACTGTATTTTGCTATGTATAATGTGCTTGCATGTTTTGTACACAATATGCACAGGATACCCATGGTATGTAATCATTATATCCATGTATAATGCACATCCTTATTTTTCCCTCAAAAATTTGGGCTAGCCCTGGCTGGTGTGGCTCAGCGGATTGAGTGCCAGCCTGCAAACCAAAAGGTTGTCAGTTCAATTCAGTCAGTACACAGGCTTGGATTGCAGCCTGGGTCCCCATTAGGGGGTGTGTGAGAGGTAAACACATGTTGATGTTTCTCTCCCTTTCTCATCTTGTCCCCTCTCTCTAAAAATAAATAAAATAAAAATTTGGGCCAAAAGTGTGCATTATACATGGCAAAATATGGCAGTTAATAGGTGTTCTTATGAGTAGGAGAATCTAGGAATATCCATATTGCTCAGAGGGTGCTTAACCTTTCTTGGCAAAGGGTTTTGCTTTTCCCATCTTCTGATTAAAGCAGTGAACTCTGAATTAAGAACTGGCTTATCTGTTGAACACAGGTGACCTTTCTTAGTCCCTTACAAAGAGGAAATAATTAACTCAAAGCAACTCTAGATGATAGCCTACATGGGAGGGGAGATCAAGTTTAGATATGAGAGGCTTTCTATTACTTTTACTTATCCAGGCTACCAACCCACAAGGGAGTAAAGATTTCAGTACAGTTTAATAGTATTTGGTCTGTAGGTAACCTACACCCCCAAACATTATTCTTAACATTTACTGAGTGCCTTTTAATATGCAAGGAACTATTATACACTGGAGACTCAAAAAAAACCAGACAAAATGTCTGCCCTTATAGATTTTCCATTTGATAACAAACTTTTTCTTAATTTAAATTGTGACTATTTCCTTTGTGGATGGCATAAATTATGATCGGAAAATCTAGGATCTGTAGTGTTTTCTACACTGCTTAAGAGCTGTGATTAGAAAGAACTTAACTATTTTTAGCAGAGAGGGAAGAAGAGTTTTTCTGTAACTGGACAAAAACTGGAATATGTAAAGAGGAAGTAGGAAGAGGGAAATACTATTGTACCTAAATTAAAAATAAGCCAAAAATAGAAAAGATCCCTATGTTATGCATGTGGGCAGCTGGGGGCTTCAGGTGTTTCCATTCACTGTTCAACTTTGAACAGGGAAGTTGCTGGACAGGAGAATGGGAGAAAAGTTTAGAAAATGGGAGCAGCGTAAACAGCGCCTTTAGCAAATCTGGGTTAAGTAATTTGGGACACACCTATAAAATATATGTTGTAATTTGTGTTTCAGAAATATCCTATTTCTGTTCCTATTGTATATCCTGTTGTATAGCTGAAATATTAGTGATCAGTAGTGTCTAAAATATATTGCGGCTGACTTGTGACTGCTACTTCTGTGCTTTGGTTATTTGACATTTCTGTTGCAGATAGCTGGTGGAGCCAGTCTGACTTTTAGTTTATTGTGTTGAAATTGGTTTGTGTAATTGTCACTGTTTCCCTTAATTCCATAGTTGAAGTTATGCTTTTGTTTTCCTGCATTGTAAATTTTTGCCCGAGAATATCCTGTTGCATCTAGCCACGAAGCAGGTGCTTCATTTCTTCTTTGTGTTCTATAGCTTTCCTAGTGATGGTTCAGTTTGGTAAAGATGTCTCCTGAGTTGACACAAACATTGCACACTTAAAATAAGTATGAGAGATCTTTGGTCTTTGTTTTTTATTTTAATGCATATTTTTTTGTTTTCATTTGTGAGTCATTTAGTTAGTTTCATGTGATTTTGCTTGTTGCAGTGAACTGAGATTTTATTTTAAAGCAAGTCAACTTGTGTGTTTATTTCAGTGCCCTAAATAAGAATGAATACTAGTTCCATTCATGACCTAAGAGACCGTTCATAGCACCCAAAGAAGCCTTCATATTACTAGTTTCACATTAACATACTTTTTGTAACTGTATTTGTCACTATGGAAATGTTGATGTGGTGCTAAGTTTAATTACCAGGTTGAGGTGGTGACTGCTAGATGTGTCAGTGGACAAGGAACATTTTCTCTTTGTGATTACCAGGTTATTCACGGCACATTTTACTACTATGCAAATCCATTTTGCCTTCAGACTTTCACTTGGATTTACTGATTTCTTTTTTAAAGAAAGAATCTCAACTGAATCACCACACTGTGGCTCATTGGCCAAATTTGGTCTGCTGCCTGGTTTTATAAATAAAGTTTTATTGGAACACTGCCATGCTCATTTGTTTACATATTTTCTATGGCAACTTTTCCACTACAATAGCAGGATTGAATGATTGTGACAGAAACCATATGGCCCTGTAAAACCTCAAATATATATGTATATTGATTGGTTCTTTGAAGAAAAAAATTGCTGACCCTTCATTTAAGGTATATGTATTGTTTTTTCTCATTGTAGTGGTAGTGATGGTATAAAATTGGTGTTTATATGTAGCTTCTCTTGTACCCTAAAATATTATTCAAGATATAATTGTTTTTTAACACAGTTAAAATTGTGAAGTTTTTGCTCATGTCCCCAACATAAAGTATACCCAATTAGTGTTATACCTGGTGTGCAAATTCATATTTTAAAAACAAAGCAGTTGTAAAAATGTATAAGGAATAATGAACACCAAAGTACCCACAACCCAGCAGAATTTAGGAAAAAGAAATTACCATTGTAGTGGAGGCCCTTCTGTGTATTAACCTTCATGTTTTTTCCATTCTTTCTCTTATCCTGAATTTTGTGTCTGCTTTCATGTGCATGGTCTCAGGGTAAGTTTGTTAGAGCTGTGTCTGAATAGCATATAGTGCTGTTCTAAGGGATTTTGTAGTTTTTGTACATGGTCATATATGAACTCTTTTTCATTTTCATTTAACATTTTTTGAAGTTCTTACTGTTCTTTTGTTCCTTTTTAAATAGTATTTCATATGTATTACATAGTATTACATTGTATGATTATACACATTTTGTCTAGTTTCTTTGGATGGACATTTGGATTATTTTTGTAATTGTAAACAGTAGTGTTAAAACATAATTTACATGTCATTTTTATATGTATATGTGACAGTTTCTCCATAGCACATACTTAGGAACATAATTGCTGAATTGTAGTAGTCTGCCTTACAACCTACCTAGATATTTCCAAATTTCTCCCCAAAGTACCAATTTGTACTTCTACCAGTGGTATGTAAAAGTTTTCATTATCAGTGTTGTCCTTATAAAGATAATGTCGGCCATACATGTAGCTGAAATTCTTCTAGTGTCACATTAACAAAAAAGGAACGAGTCAGTTGTAATAATAGATTTTATTGAATCTAGTATATCAAAAACAATTTCAATAAAAGTGAGATATTCACTGTTTTTCTGTTAAATCTTTGAAATAATGTATATACTTTTATAGTTAACAGTAAATCTCTTTGGATTAGCCATATTTCAAACTCCGAGCAGGTACATGTGGCTCGTCCTTAGCTACTGTGTGAGCCAGCACAGGTCTGTGTCCTTGTCTGCATTTGGTATTCTTTTTTCCCTTCACTCTAACGAGAGAGAAATGCTGTTTCATTGTGACTTTTGTTCTGTATCATATTAGTTTTCCTGTTTGGAAATTTGCTTTTTCCTAGTGAGGGTCAACATTCTCATGTTTTTTTTTTTTGCCATTTAAACATTTTTTTAATTGTTGTTCAAGTACAGCTTTCTGCCCTTCCCCACCATCCCAGGCCTCCCCACCTCCCTCCCGTTTCCACCCTCTGTTTTTTTCTTAATGACGAAATCTTATAGGCATAAATATAGATTTATTTTGGTGTTTGGTGTTTTCATTAATTGCTTTTAAGAGTTTTGAAGGATTAATTAGATGGTATATCTGTAAAATTACATTATATACTTTAACCTAAAAGTAATTTAAAAATACCTCCAAAGATATTTGGATTGAAGTGAATGCTTAGAAGCATAGAACAGTCAAACCTCGGTTCTTGAGTGTCTTGGTTCTTGAACAATTTGGTTCTCAACCACCTGTTCATGGAAAAAATGTCTTGGAGTACCAGTTCTCTCCCCAACAACCCTTCATACTGATCCCTATATGATTAGTTAGGCGTCTCTCAGACGACAAAGGAGATTTGGTCTTCGAACAAATCGCTTGTCACACAGTTTTCTGGGCTGAATTGAGTTGGAGAACAGAGGTTCCACTGTACTTGAACAGTGATTTGGAGTGGGGGAGACAGGGTGCTTGGTTTATACTTCAGGTAAACAATCCTTTACATACACATACAGTTTTTCTCCATACATTTCTCCCTTTTTTCAGCTTACCCTACTCTTAAATAATGGAATTGATTCAATTATTATAAATATGTATTTATAAAAATGTAAATATTAAAAACACATTAAATGAAACTAGTAATATGAAGGCTTCTTTTGGGTTCTATACTACTCTTTCCTTAACTGTAAGCCCAAGGACCCCTAGGAAGAGCTAGATTTGAATGGACTGTGGTCTAGGGCGAAGAAGCTTTCAAAAAGGTCTGTAGGGGTGGAGAGTTGATGATGCTTTATGTGGAACAGCTGGATGAACCAGGTGATAAATTTATTAATGTGCTCTGTCTGTGGTAAGTAGGTGTAACTGGCTCAGTGCTTTAAATGGGAAGCACCAAAAGTAAAATTGCTGGAAATCAAGAACTGCTCGTACTTAAATGTTACAGTAGATGATGGAGGTTAATCAGTGTTCCAGTAGATTTTTAGCTCTGACAATTTAATATTTTTTGTGAATGTTGACTAGGGTATCCTTTCTTGAAGAAGCATCTTTCAACATAATATGCATTTTACTCAGTATCAGCTGGGTGCCAGTGTTAAAAGTTAAGGTAGGAAGGGATATGGAAAGCCAAGGTGTTAAAAGGAATATGGATAATGTGTAGGACTGATGAGAGGGTGGGATGAAGGGTTGGGGATGACCTTAAGAAGGAGCTGTTATTTCATAGGTTAGCTCAAAAGAAGGTCAGACAAAATTAACTATGAGGTGGGAAATGAGCATGATGTCCTTCTTGCACATGGCCTATGCAGGGCAGATTAGAGAGGGAAGTTCCGCACTGGGTGTTTTCTGTTTAATGTCAGTTGGGGACTAGGAAACCACTACATCTTTTTGGGACAGTTAAGGCATGGTTTAGGGAAATCAAGCTGGTGGTAATCTTCAGGGTGGTTTGAAGCAAGGGGAGTTGAAGTCAGTTGAGTCCAAATAGGAGGCCATAGTGATGGTGTGTAGGGGTCAGTTTTACATATATGAGATTTATGGTTTCTAGTCCTTGTTACTAGAAGAGGGATTATGAATAGGTAGATGAATAGGTAGTTAATGGAAATAGGTAGGTTGGGATATGAAGTTGCTAGGTATCAAGTGATTGCTGAAAGAGTGAGATTGGATCAGAGGGTAGATGGCTGTGTTTTTGGTTGATGGCTAATTACTGTTTTGGAGGGCCCACTTCTCTTGAATGTAGGAGGCTGAAGGAAAAAAAGTAGTAGTGTGAGTGTTTTAATTGCTAGTGTTTTGAAAGCAGAAGTGTCGAGTTTCAGTAAGGAAGGAGGTATCAACAGTGTGATGTACCACAAAGTACCTTATTTTTAGGACCAGGCTGATGTATGAGCTCATTCTACCAAGTAAGCCATCGGTGTGTGAGTTGTTTTACCAGGAATATTGTTGATTTTCATACTGATATGGTTATATATTATATCATGACAGACATTCAATAGAAAGCATTCTGTATTATGTTGGTCATGATGTTAGCAGGGTAAATAGGTCTCTTCCATGGGGTCACGAGAAAAGCATTTTGGGGGCCCACGCATGGAGGATGAAAATGTAGTGGTAAGATTTATTGGAGTAGAAATAAAGGACTGCCCCCAGGTGTGTCTGGTGGCTCATCTGTGACCAGGTGGCTCAGCTCTGTCCCACTGTGGAAGAAGTCAAGCCTTGTCTTCAAGCCCCAGAATAAGGGACAGGGTCCAGAAATTCTGTGCCATTGACTTTGTGTTGGCAGGACAGCCAAAGCTTTTGTAGTTCAGTTCAGCCTCTGTCTATTTGCAGCTGTACTGCTGCTTCCAGGCCCACACTTGGGGGCCTGACTTGGAGCCATACTCTGCTGCTATGGAGCGAGAGCACATGAAGCGAATGGGTGCTACCCAGATGGACCTTTGTTACGCTTTGATTGTATTATTGGATTGACCAGAAAGTCCAATACGTATTTTCCGTGCAATGGCTTTAGTAGTGTTGTCTTTAACTTTACCTGAAGCAGTTTTATTAGATTGTATTGTGACAGCCGTCATATCAGCGTGCACCAAAAAACAAAAACATCAAAATTGGTGAATTTTTGTGCAGCCATTTTAATATTGAAGATGGGAGAAAATATGCAACAATTTTGGCGTATTATGCATTATTATTTCAAGAAAGGTAAAAATGCAACTGAAATGCAAAAAAAAAATTTGCGCAGTATATGGAGAAGGTGCAGTGACTGATGGAACATGTCAAAAGTGGTTCGCAAAGTTCCTTAGCACTGTTGACATTTTGACCAAATAATTCTTTGCTGTGGGGCTGTCTTATGCATGGAAGATGTTGAGCAGCACCCCTGGCCTCTACCCACTAGAAGCCAATAGCAGGAGATAGCCAGCATATTCAAAATATTCAAATCAGTAAAGTTACTGGTGAAAATGAAAAATGTGTCTTTTATTTTATGGGAAAAAATGTAATGGACTTTTAGGCCGGCCCAATCAATACCTCAGTCTTGGAGAGAAGCTTTCTTTCAAAGTAACAAGTCTCTTCCTAATTCTAGGGGGGCTCAGGCTAGGTTCTCCTCCTGTCCAGTCTCTCTCCCACATCTTCCAGAACTCCGTATCCCTTATCCAGTCCAGTCCTTTTCCCAGGCTGGGCACCTACCAGGAGCACGTGGTTGTCTTTCCCCTTCCTCTCCTCCCCCGTAGGTACGTTATCTTTACCTTTCTCTTTTTCTCTCCTAAGCTACAAGGGCCCTTGTTTTGCCTCTGTAACTTGTTTTCTGTAACTTGTTTACTGAGCCCACTTCTTCTATCTCTGTGACTGTCTAACTAAACTTTGTCTTATAGACTTGACTGAATTCTTTCCTAGCCCAAACTCAAGCATCAAGGTCGCTGAACCAAGGTCTGGTCTAACGCCAGGTGCCCTCTTCCTGCGCCATAATAGATTCCCTTGTGGATCATAGGACTGTAACTACACATAGTCATGTTCTGTTCCACTTCACTAAATAAATATAGCACTAAAATGATTAGGCAGTTAAACCTATAAATAAAATTTCTTTGGAAAGTCTCATGAAACCTATGTTTCCTGATATTTTTCTTAATTTGCTTTTTGTAATCTGGAACCATTTACGAGGGAGAAGAAAGAGAATAACGAGAAGTAAAATCATGCCCTGAACTTATTGTCATAGCTGATTGAAAAACTACTGGGATTAGGGACAGCAATTATTTTATTCCTGGGCGTCTTTGCTGAATTTAAAAAGCTGAACTCTGTCAGTATGTTTGAAATCAGTCTTGTAGGAAAACGATCAAGCAGAAAATCATGACAAAGTCCAAGGTGCCTTTAGCCCTTGTTTCATCATCCAGGTCAGTAGTCAGGCCCAGATAGGACATGAACTCCCTGGGATTTCAGCAGCACTAGCCGAGAAATCCATTGTTATGGTCCAGAGGGGAATTCTTTTACCTTAGAATATTAAGCATTAACCGGTTGGTGACACGTTCTTCACACAGACCTACAGTACTTTTAGGTTTTTGCCTCACCCCTCTTCCAAATCTATGAAGACCTGAAGTTTTTAAAAGTCATGGAAGCAGGAACAAACTTATAATAAACATACATGGATCGATCTCAGAAACGTTATGCTAAGTGAAAGAAAGCAGACACGAAGGAGTATATACTGTATGATTCTATTTACATGGAATTCTAGAAAAGGCAAAATTCTTCTGCCTGCAGCGCATCAGTGGTTGCCTGAGTCTGGAGGTTGTGGTGAGATGGACTTAAGAGGGGATGAGAGAATTTATTCTAGTGATAAAAATGTCCTCTATTTTTATTGTGGTGGTGGTTACACAGGTTATATATTGTCAGAACTCATCAAGCTTATATATGTAAAATGGGTGCATATTATTATGTGTATTATTATGTGTAAAAGAACAGCAACTAAGGATCTTCAACAACACTTGGACAATAGAATGGAACTTTATGGATTGGACTCTAATTTGAGGATTTTATAGTAAATTGGCCTTTTTTCCCTCTGTAGTAAAGCTGTTTAACACTAGTGATACCCCCTATGTGACCAAAGGAAGCTGTACATAAGAGATGGTAATTCCGATAAATGCAGTGATTTTATTACATTTGAAATATAGAGAGTTCAAGATACTATTCATAGGATAATTATTCTCTAAAACATCAGATGGTTTTTGGTATGTCAGCTTATACATGGATCCTGGCGTATAAACTGTAACAATTTTTCCTCTTGAATACATTGGATTTTATTTTTGTATTAGATTGGTTATGGTAGACTAAGGTATGCCTTGTGGATTCTAATAGTAGTGATAGCTAATACCTTTAAAGCACTTTTTGTCAGGCACTGACCTTACACAGTTAAGCTGCACTACCTGTTATTTACTGCAACAACTCTGGGATATGGGTGCTTTTATTACTCTTATCTTTTAGAAATAATTAGGTCAGAGTCACACAGTCGACCTGGCATTTGAACTTGTCTATTTTGTGCTAAAACTCATGCCTTTAAAAAAAAGTGAAGAAGTCTTGAGAAGGGAGAGTGGTAATTCAAAGAGAGGGTATGACTTGGGGTTTCTGTAAATTCTGTGACTCCTGCTAAATAGATTTTCGATACCCAAGAATCTGGTGTCCCTACCTTTTTGACAGTCCCTGATGAATCTGAGCTAATGGCCCTGGTGGCCACTGGGAATAAAGTTTCTGCCATTCCTCCAGCATTCTGGCTCTTTGCCCTTAGAGCACCCTTTCTCATTTTCTTCCTCATCCTCACTCCTAACTAACATCCTTAAGTCACTGTCTCAAGTTGGGTTCCTCTGGAAGTCCTCATGGGAACAATACCCTGTGAGTTCTTTTCATAGAGTTTGTTTATACTTTTTTATACTTAAAAGTCAGTTGCTGGATGTAAAATTTATGATATTTTCTTTCCTTGCGTACCTTTTTTTTAATCTTCACCTGAGGATGTATTTATTGAGAGAGAGAAAGAGAGAGAGAAACATCAGTCATTTGCCTTTGCGTGTGCCCCAAGCAGATCACACCTGTAACGTTATGGTATATAAGGCGACGCTTCCAACTAATTGAGCTACTCAGCTGGGTCTCTCCTTGCTATCTTAAATATCGTTGCTTTCTGATGTAAAGCTTTGCCGTCAAAATTTGACGACAAACTGGTAGAGCCTGAATACATATTAGTACTCATAGTTCAGATATGCATGTAGTCTAATTTTTGTAACACACTATACACAGTTAAGTATTGATAGATATTTTTCCTCATTAAATTTGCAGCTAAAACAAAATGCCACTGACAACACAGCTATTTCCATTTTATGACCCACCTTGCCCTTATTGAAGGGCTAGGGGAGTGGTACTGTTGCCCTAGTTTGAAATTTCTAGCTACACTTGTGAGTTAGAACAAAAACACTTAAATTATTCTCATATCTGGTGAGCCTTATTTATCACAGATTAATTTCACAAAATCTGTGACTTCGTTTTTGTAATCTATCTAGAGCTATACTTTCAGCCAATAAGGACTATTTGTTAATGAGCAAGTATTTTTCCTTCAAATTTGTTTTGCCTTAGGTGTCTTCATTTCTAAATGCCATTTATTACCTTTATAATTTTTTTAATTTAGAAAAACATGTTTTATAATGGAAAACTAAAAGAAAATAAGGTTAAGTTTATTTTGGTGATAAAATAAACTTTGTTTTATTTTATTGAGTGGTCTGTATAGCTCAGTAAAGACACCTTTGTTTTAACGATTTAAAAAATTAATATTTGCACAGTTTAAAAAAATTGTGTAAAAGGCTTATAATGAAGACAATAAATACTGCTCTCCAAAAACAGGTCTTTTTTTTTTTTGGTAATGTTCATGTGCTTTTCTGGTAGTTGCATTATCTTTAACAAAAATGTTTATACAACTATTTAATGATTTTTTGAGTTAGATAGCATCATATAATTTTCTGCTCTGGAACTTCACAGGAATTTTCTGTTCTAGTTTTGCTGATGGGAAGTCCCATTGCATTTTGATTCTTATGTTTGTGTCCAGTGACTTTCCACCCCATTCTTGGCCCAGAAAGCTGTTTTTCTTTTTAATAAACTATTTTTAATTGTGGTTAGAAACACATAAAATTTAATAACCTCTTTTAAATGTACAGTAGTCGTACATGTATTAACATTGTGCAACAGGTCTCCAGGACTTATTCATTCTGCAGACTGAAACCGCACCAACAACCGCCAAACAACAGCTTGCCTTCATGTCCTCCCTCAGCCCTTGGTAGCCGCCTTTCTACTTTCTGTTTTTATGAATTTGACAACTTTAGATACCTCTATAAGTGGAGCCATACAATGTTTGTCTTCTGGGGCCTGTGTTTTTATGAATTAAACAGCTTTCGCTACCCCATAGAAATGGAACCATACAATATTTGTTTCTTTTGTGACTGACTTATTTCATTTAACATGCCATTCTTGAGGTTCATACATGTTGTAGCATGCAACAGAATTTCCTTTTTTAAGGATGAATTCATTGTATGTATGTACCATTCTTTGTTTTCATCATTCATTCATTACATTTTCATTCATTGTTCGTTCGTCATTGGTGAATGAAGTTGCTTCCTTGTCTTGGCTATTGTAAATAATGCTGCTGTGAACATGGGGGTGTGAATATCTCTTCTAGACATTTCAATTCTTTGGGGAATGAGATTGCTGGATCATATGGTAGTTCTATTTTTAATCTTTTGAGGAATCACTGTATTATCCCCAAAAGCTGAGTTTTGAACTTGTCTAGGAGTCTTTCTCCACTTTTAATTGCGACTTGCATAATCTAAACTGGGGATCCTTCTCTTCTGTTTTGTTGATTAACCACCATGCATACATCTGTTTTACAACTTCCAAAGATTGTTGATATCTACTCATTGGTGGTGCCCTCTTCTTTTACCTAAGTTTTCATTGTTGTATACTTGAAAACAATCCCTTAACTAACATTTCTAATGGTGTATTAGGAGGGATGAGTGATAAATGGCTGTTTCATCTGTTTTGAACTAGAAAATCCTTTATCACACGGGCTAATATATCAACATGAATGATTATTTTCACTATAAAATATTCAGTAAAGAATTAGATACCATGGGATATTTGTTGATATGCATATCATTATTTAGCAATAATATAGAGACATTTAAATATATTGGATTTTGAGAAAATATTGAAACTTTAAATTTCATGGCTTGTGTTTTATAGCACTTTTGAAGCTTTTCTTTCCTTTGCTTGGTTCCTGAAAGCCTTTTCCCTTTTGTTTTGAAAGTAATTTTAAAGAACTCTTAGTTTAGTAGGCAGATAAATTTAAATGAGTTGATCTTTTATTTGTAAGTGTTAGACCAGGCATCTGTTATAACAGAAGTGACATTTATTTTGGCTAAATAGTTTCTGTTCTGCATATGTGTTTACATAGCTTTTTCACACTCCATAAATTGAACAGAAGAAGGACTCATATTTTTGGATTAACTAAGTTTTACTGTAAGATTTGTCAAAGAAATGGCTATTAATGACCATTAAATAGTAATAGATATTGGTGCAGGAATATCGTGTTGGAATGAAATTTTACTGAGACATTAATTTTATATCAGTGTATGCAACTTTTTGAACAGAGTGAACATTTTTCTGCAGCATGAAAATGTAAGTGATTCTTGTCATAAGGATCCATGTACCTATTGTCAAGATTTAATGGACACTAACTTTTGCTATGTTTGCTTCAGGCTATCTCAAAAAGAAAATGTTACCAATTTTATCTAAATATTATCACTCCATCTCTTTTTCTGTAGAAGTAATTTATGATCAATTGGTCTTTATAGTAGTTTTAGTTTTTGTACTAGAGCACGTCTTCAATACTTTTGCTGTATGTTCACACATCTAAACTGTTTTACAAGTTTTGTAATTTCACATCATAAGTAGCATCATACCTTATCCAGCTAGCTTTGTGTTTGAGATGTATTCATGGTGATAAATGTAGAAGTAACTGATACTTGTAACTTCCGTAGAATGTTACATTGCATCAGCATTATTGTGTGCTTCTCCTTGTGCATAAGTGGGAGTTTCTCTAGGGTGGGTACTCTATAAATGGACAGTCACACAGGAAGTTAATGTCCATCTTTACCAGCTGTTACTCTGAGTTTTCTGATGTTCTGGTCCCTGATTCTCTATGGGGGACCTGTTTTGTTTTGTTTTGTTTCCCCTTCCTGGGAATTTTCAGGGTTTTTATCTTAAAGGTATTTGAAATTTCAGTTACCTTTTTGTTGTTGAGGTTCTACTTTTAGTTTTGCTAGACACTTTCAATCACTTAGGTTTTAGTGCTGAGAAGTTTTTCTTAATAATGTCTTTAATAATAATACATTCTTTTTGCTTTTTTTGTTCTTTCTGAAATATCTTAGTTCTACTCTGAACTGACCTTAAAACTTTATCTTACTTGTATTCTCTCCCATTTTGAGTCTCTTTATTTGGGACGGGAATTTTATCCTTTGGATTGTTTTTCCAACTTGATTTTGTAACCTTTTATTTTAAAAAGTCTGTCCTCATTTTAGTTCATAAGAGCACTTTCTTTTACTCTGAAAAACATTATTATAACATCTCATTCTTGTTTCACGAATACAAAGCTTTATTTCTCCTGAGGATTTATTTATTTATGCTACTTTCCACTTTTTTTTTTTTCCTGATTTGTGTTTTATTATGCTTCTCATGTTGGATGTTTTCCTTCAATGTTCACAGTCTGGCGCTCAGTCCACTGAACCACACTAGCCACCAGCTGGGGGGTTTCCTTCAATGTCTGGTGATCTTTGCATGACTCTTCTCGTTGAGGTTTGGAAGGCTTTTGTGAATGGACAGGGACTGGCATTTGGTAGGCCTCCCGTGTGTAGGGTGACCTGACCACTCCATTTTGTTGAGTGTTCCTGGGTATATAAGCTGAAAGTACTTTCTCTGGTACTGCTGGGTTTCCTCAGAGAGTAGTAAAACTGTTGCCTGCCTGAGGTTTATAAACTTTCTGAAAGTTGAGTTGGGAAAGAAGGATGGAGGTTTTCAGCATTCATTATGCAAATTTATAGCTTAACTCTCTGCTTTTCAGTAAGGCTTCTTATCCTGACTCTCAACTAAATCTGCTGTCTCTAAATCCAGAACCTTTGCAGTTCTGCCTTTTTGAAGCAGACTTCCCGTCTTTTGCCATGTGTGGTAGTTTTAGTACATTGTCTCAAATTCTTTTTAATTTTCCTCTGTGAGAGGTTGAATCTGTGTCCTCTTCTCTAGAATGTGAACTGGCCGGGTGACTCGCTTGTGACTGAGTGTAGCACTGGTGACTCTCAGAAAAGGCCAGGGTAGTTTCTGCCTGGTTCCCTTGGGACGTTCCCTTGGGGAAAGCCAGGTGCCCAGTGTTGAATGAGAGGCCTGCCTACCCCGAGGTGGTCACACCGGAGGGACCACAGGAGGGACCGCACGCGGGCTCTCCTCCCCTCAACAAGTCCCTGCTGGATTCCTAGTGGAGCAGCTCCCGCCTACTGCCAATCGCTAAATGAATTGGAATTTAAATTCATCACCGCTAAATTATTTGGAATTTTTATGCAGTGGAGATGTGTCTGTTCTGTCCCATTCATTTATTTTAATCCAGGTGGACTCATGGGTATTTACTTTATACTTTGGGTTATAATTCAGTAGTACTTAATTTTATTGTTTATTTTGTTGTTATTTTTGATCTACCATAGGCTAAGAGTGGTGAATTAGGTTTGCTCTGTTTTAGGTTCTTTCCTCTCGTTATTACCTGTAATTCTTACTTATGGATTTGGGAATTGTAGTGTTTGGTTTATCACAACACTTAAGTTTTCTCTGTGGATTGTCTTTCTTTTAAACTGGATATGTTCTGCCCCCTGAATATGTCCTAAATTTGCTATGAATTTCTTGGCCATGATTTCTTTTTTATTGCACTAGTTGCCCGTATCATTTTTATCTTTCATGTTCAGCCTTTCTGGGTTTCCTTATTGTGGGGGTGTTTTAAAATGCAACATGTAGCCTGGTGGCGTAGTTGGTTGGAGTGTCATCACCAAAGATTTTTCGGTTCAGTCTCCAGTTGGGGTACATACAGGAGGCAACTGATGGCTGTTTCTCTCTCAGATTGGTGTTTCTCTCTCTCTCTCCCCTCTTTCCTCTCTCTAAAATTAATAAACATACTGGGTGAGAACTTAAAAATAAATAAAATGTAGCATGTAGATAGATGGGTTCTGTTTTGGAAATTCTTGTTTTTAGTAGGTGATTTTTTATTTATTAACATGACAGTGTCTTCTGAATTGTCTTTGCTCTCTCTTTTTAAGGTTCAAAAATTTAAAATATTTTACTGTCTTTCCTTTTGGGCATGTTTTTTGTTTCTGTGACTTAGACATTTTATAATTTCTGTGTTTCTTCAATGGCTATCTTTATAATTATGCAATAAACTGAAATTCTATCTTAATGATATCTAAAAGATACTGCAGTTGGTTTACTTCTAATGTTTTCTACTTTGTCTTCTACCACCTGCTTTTGATTCATTAATTATTTCTCTTTAGTTAATATATCTCTGCCACTTTATTTAACAACTTGAAAACAAATTGACCCTCTTTCCCCATGAAAGAAGAAATTCACACATATATTCTGTCTTTACTTTCACTGCTTTCCTGTACCTTCCGGAAGTGTTAGTTATTTTATAATTTCTACTTATGATTTATGTTTATCATCACTTTTTAAGTCATTTTTTATTGTTTATTTTCTCAAAGACTTTATTGATTTACTTCTTGCGGGAGGTGGGAGAGAGGGAGAGAAACATCAGTGTGTGGTTGCTTCTCGCACACCCCCTACCGGAGACCTGCCCGGAGAAACCCAGGCTTGTACCCTGACTGGGAATGGAACCAGTGACATTTTGGTTCACAGGCTGGCTCTCAGTCTACTGAGCCACACCAGCCAGGGCACCATCGGTCATTTCTTGTTTAGCTGAACTTGCTGTCTTAAAATACATACGATGACAAGGTGTGTCTGGAAAAAGTCCAGCCATTGTTAGTACAATGATAACAGTTTGTGCAACATCGATGCAACTTGGCAGCCAAGGGAAAGGGACTGAACACACGTGTGAACAGTGACCACTTCAATGTACTGCTCAGTGGGGGCAGTAGATGTCTTTGAATGAGCATGTGTACTGTGGCCATCGCATTCATAATGACTGAACAAGTTAGTGCAACGAACCTGCATCAGATTTTGCATTAAGCTTGAACATTCCACTGAGGAAACTATTTGGATGATTCAGAAGGCCGCAGCTATGGGCAACTGATGTGTGGCAGCTTCATCACAACAACATGCCTGCTCATGCATCAGGTCTTGTGCAGAGTTTTTTGGCGACACATCAGATCACCCAGGTGACTCAGCCCTGCTACAGCCCAGATTTGACACTCTGCAACTTCTGGCTTTTCCCAAAATTAAAATCACCTTTGAAAGAAAAGCAATTTCAGACTGTCAGTGACATTCAAGAAAATTTGATGGGACAGCTGATGGCAATTGGGAGAACTTTGTGAGGTCCCAAGGTGCCTACTTTAAAGGGGATTGAGGCATCATTGTCCTATGTACAGTGTTTCTTATATCTTCTTCAATAAATGTCTCTTTTCATATTATATGGCTGGATACCTTCTGGACAGACTGTGTGTGTGTATGTGTAAAATAAAGGTCCTGGGAGAATGAAATTGCATTCTTGCATGTGTGGAGGGAAACCTTTTCTCTATCCCTTTGTGTTCAGTGATTAGAGGTCTTGTGAATTAAACTGGAAAAAAAAAAAAAAAAACAGAATCAATAAAAAAAACGAAGTTTATTTGTGTATGTACATGGGAGCTCAAATAGATGGTTAGAATTTAGAGTTTATATGCCACTTTAATGAGGAAGGGGAAGAGAGAGAGGGGTACTTACAGAAAAACAAAAGACAAGTAAATAGGTCTTTAGGAGAGTCTATGGGAATCTTCTGGCAATGTCTGATTTTTTATCTCAGTGGTGACTTCTCATCTCAGGTAATAGCAGTCAATCTCCCCTGTTAATGAAAGCCTTCCGTGAAGGGGGATTTTTGTTCCATTCAGTTCTTTTGGAAAACTCTGCTTTTTAGGTAGTAAGGGGAGTAGAGTTCAGAAAAAGCCTCTTTCTGTGTCCGTTGATTTTTCTTTAAAATTTTATTGCTATTAGAGAGAGAGAGTGAGGTAAGGAGGAAGAGGGGGAGAGAGACAGACAGACACACACAGATATACACACACACAGCTACGCGCTGCTCCACTCATCTGTGCATTCACTGGTTGATTCCTGAGTATGCCCTGACCAGAGATTGAAGCCACAGCTTTGGGGTGCGGGGATGACGCTCCAACCAATGTAGCCACCTGACCAGGGCCTTTTGTTGATTTTTCAGATGTCTTCAGCTTAAAATAATTTTTATGCCACTGTGATATAATTTGCATCTTCTCGTATATTTGAAAGGACAACAGTTTAGTTAGATTTAAAACTTGTATCATACCTTGCTTCCTTGAAGTGTTTGACACTGCTCTACTCCCCTCTGCCTTGCACTTTGGAAGACTGATTCTAGCCTGATCTATCTATTCCTTTCCTGCTTTAAGTGGCTTTATTTAGGAGGCATGGAGGAGAGTGAGGGACTGACTTTCCGTAGAGTTCTTTGTTTACCTTTAAAATATAATCTCCAATAGCTTAAATATATTATACTGTTTTCCCTGTAACCTAAGTTGTAAACACGTTTTCCCCCAAATCTTAGACTTGGTCATATAATACTTCATCCTGTAGATGAGGTTTTATTATTAGCCTCAGCACTGATTTGCCGAAGGTCTGGCCTGTGCACTGTAGGATGTTTTGTGTAGCTTTCCTGGCCTCTCATAGATTCCAGTACTACCCGTGCCAGTTGTGACAATTAAAAAATGTCTCTAAACATGGCCAAATGTCCTCTGGAGACTGGTTGAGAACCACTGCTGTAGATTTACTCTGTTCTATTCTTAGAAATGTAAGTTATTTTGCCTTGGCTGGGTGGCTCAGTTAGTTGGCGTGCCGTTCATACACAAATGGTTGCGGTTCAATCTCCGGTTGGGGCGTATACTGGAGGTAGTACCTGATTGATGTTTCTCTCATACGTTTTTTCTCACCAGTGGTTTTTTTTTCCCTCTTTCTCTCTTCCTCTCTCTCTGAAATCTGTTAGAAAATGAAAAACAAAGAAAACCCATATCCTTGCTTGAGGACTAAAAAAAAGGCCTTTTTTCCCCCCAGTATAAGCACTGTAGTCAACATCATTATGCAGAAAGATTTTTCTCTTTTGATCTGTTATTATGAATTATATTACTGATTTTCCAAATATAGAAACATTTTTCTGTTTATTATAGAGGATTGTTTAAAAGAATAGGCTGATATTCTTTTTGTTTAATCTTTTAAAATAATACAATATTTATGCACAATTTGGGTTAAGATAACTTCTCAAAAGTAGAATACTGGGTCAGAGTTCTAATTATTATATAATCTTACTATTTTTAGGATACATTTCTAAGCTATCCTAGCATGATTGTCAAAACTACATGTGAAGAGATTTTCCCTACCAGTTTATCATCCTTTCCAAAACAAAGGTTGATATAAAGTGTTCTACTTAACTGGGGCTGACCTGCTACTTTAATTTTTTTAAATAAATGTTTAATTTTGAAATGATTTAAGATTTATAGGAAAATTACAAGCTAGTACACAGAGTTCCCATGTAATCCTCTAAACTGGTGTTCGTACATTACTGTGGGGTATTTGTCTAAACTAAGAAACCAGTATTGATACTAATCTACTGACTAAAACTCCAGACTCTATTTGGATTTCTCTAGTTTTTTTATTAACTTTCTCTGTGCCAGGATCAAATCTAGGTACCATATTACATTTAGTTCCCTGGCTTTTTGACTCTCTAAATGTTTATGTAACTTGATTTTAAAGGAAAAAAAATTTTTAATGCATTAACCATGTAAGCTTTGAGATGAGAATGTTAGTTCTGGGCTAGTCCACTTTGGTTTGAATCCTGACTTGCCACTTAAATTGTGTTATCTGGGTATACTAGGTATTTCAATTTTTCTCAATTGTAAAATCAGAATATTAATAGTACTAACCTGGCTGAATTCCTATTTGATGTAAATGATACAGTACACACCAATCTCTTAATATAAAGCCTGGCATACAGAGCTCACAAAAAAACCCTAAGCATTATTATTATTATTGCTATTTATGTTACTTTGTAATCAAAAGAACAGAAACCTTCAGGGGAAAAAATCTGGTCCATGGGCCTAAATCATCCGACACCACCTCAGCCTTTTGACAGGAAGCAGATGGCATGGACAGATTGTGTTCCTTTAACAAGGTTTGCACAAGTCCTTGCGTCCCCTCTAAGGAAGTTGCCAGCTGTAGAAAGGAGAGGGGGGATTTGGCAGTGTTAAATGTCTTTTGAAGTTTTATGGTTTGCTTTGTCTATAAAGATTTTTGCCTAAAGGTTCTTCTCGAATTGTTCCTTTTTTTGATACTTGTGTTTCTAAAGGGTAGAATTTAAATGACATAATATTTGTAAAGCATTCTGTGCCTGCCACAGAATGAGCACCATGGAAGTATTTCCTACTCCTCAGTGCCTCACACAAGATAAAAACACATTATGATTACTTGTTATAATGAACCTCTGGAGCAAAAGTTCATTGAAATAGTAAGTGGTGAAAGGACCATTTGCCCCCTCAGACTGGTAGTCACCTGGCTGTCCCGGAAGGGGCTCCGTTTCCAACCAGACCTCTGCGGTCTGCTCCATTGTGCTGCTGAGATTCAAGCAGCTAAAGGTTCCTGCCTTTGGTCGGAGGTCTGGTAAAAGCACAAGTAGTATCTGGCATTTCTACTTACAAGAAATAAGTTTCATTAAATATCCTTCCACTGTGATTGTATCAGTTTATTGAAAGTATCAGCAGTGTGTGTGTGTCTATCTCATTGAAAAAATGATTACCAAGCCCTTTGATCTTTGCCAGTCTGATACATGAAATGGATACCTCAATGTAGTCTTTTTGTTTTTTAATTTTTAAAAAATACTTTATTTATTTTTAGAGAGAGGGGAAGGGAAGGAGAAAGTGGGAGAGAAACATCAATTTGTGGTTGCCTCTCATGTGTCCCCTTCTGGGGACCTGACCTGCAACCCAGGCATGTGCCCTGACTGGGAATTGAACTGGCGACCCTTTGCTTCACAGGCCCGCACTCAGTCCACTGAGCTACACCAGCCAGGGCTCAATGTAGTCTTAATTTTCATTTCTCTTATGGAGTGTGAGGCTGGGCATAGCGTGAGATCCATTTGTGGGGGGCGTTTCTGGTCCATTGTGCTATCATCTTGGCCATTTTCTTACTGATTTTTAAGACCTTTTTATATATTAGGAAGACTAGCTTATAGTGAGAAATGCAGTTCCTTAAGTCATATCATGTAGTGTTCTACTGTTTTACTTTAAGCTTCTTTAGTTTTTTTAATTAAACATTAACATAGTTTAAAGAACAAAACAGGTCTACAAGCTCCTCCTCTTCTTGGGAAACATGCACCAGAATCAAGCATTTGAACTCTTATGTTTCTGACTGCAATGGGATTTATTTTCAGATCTCTACATCGCGCGCTTCTGGTTTTTCATTTTTTGTTTTGGAAGTTTTAGGAACCATTTATCCCGTCACTGAAGGTGAGATCTGGCACTTCCACTCCACTGCCTCAGACACATACCCACTGTCCCTGTTCTTGCTCACCTTATCAAGGCATGATCACTTTTAGTTCCTGTACAGTTTCTTGTTTTCATTGGAGTTAAAGTTTTGTTTCATGTTTGATTCAACCCCAGATTTTCCCTCGGCTGTCATTCTGTTTTGTGAGCTTTTGTATGAAACCTTTCTCTCTCTCTGGAAACTCTGAATTTTTATAATGTGCCTTTGTAAATGTCTCTTCTTACCCATTGTGCTAGGCACGGGGTGTGGGGGAGGCGGTGGGGGCGCGTTCAGTCTTGAAATTTATGCACCTTTTGTTTGAAATTTTCTTATTATTTAAAAAATTATTTTTTAAAATTTTCTGTGTTTTCTCATTTCTGTTTTTTGGCTCTTGAACCTCCTTGACTGATCCTGTCCTGTATTACCATCTCAGTCTGGTGCTCTGATTTCTGGGGTTTCCTACAACTTTTATCTTCCCAGCTTTCTTTTCTGTGATTATATTTTTACTTTATAGAACCTTTTTTGTTTCTCTGAATGTTCTGTTTTTTCTTTTTAAAAAAGCGGGCATTGAATAGCTAGCTGATTGGAAGCTCTGACTGTCCCTGGGATTTGGCTGTGAGGGTTACTGCAGGGTACTTTTAATTTGGCTGGCTTTTTTTTTTTTTTTTTTTTTAGTAACCTCCAATGTTAGTACCTTTAAATCTTTCCTGTAGGGTTGGTGGGATTCTTAAGTGTATAAAGACTCTTCTCATCTTTTGTGTAGAGGATATAAGTTTGACTGACAGCATTTTAGGAACCAAGTGTCTGGAAAACAGTAAGTGTGTAAACCTTTCACTTAATTT
Source organism: Artibeus jamaicensis (assembly GCF_021234435.1). Taxonomy (NCBI): domain Eukaryota; kingdom Metazoa; phylum Chordata; class Mammalia; order Chiroptera; family Phyllostomidae; genus Artibeus; species Artibeus jamaicensis. The sequence goes on from NW_026521843.1 coordinate 27,045,900, forward strand.
TATGTTTCAAGTCTAGTTTCCAGTCCTCATCCCTGCTTGGTATTCTCCAGTTCCAAAAATCCTATTTTACTTTCTTCTGAAATAAGCCTTCATCTTTTTGCCAGTGAGGGAGCGATATTCCTTCATTCAGTGACACTTAACCTGAGAAGTCTGGGGAGCCGACTACTTCCATTGTTCCTCTTATCTTAGCTCCAGTTTCACTTCCACTCCTAGAAGTACCACCAAAGCCTGTCCCCTGTGGTGCAATCTGCAGTTTCGACTAGGTTATTTCTTTCTTTCTTCACAACTGGCTTAGTTTTTATTTATTTATTTTTAATCCTCACCCAAGGACATGGTTCTTCAAAATTGATTTGAGAGAGAGAGGAAGGGAGAGAAAGAAAGGGATGAGAGAGGACATTGATTGATGGCCTCCTGTGAACACTGAGACTGGCATTGAACCTGCAACCCTTTGGTGCATGGGACATTGCTCCAACCTTCCAAGCCACCGGACAGAGCACAACTGGCTCGGGGTTGGTTGGTTGGTTTATTCTCAGTGGAGGACATGCTTATTGATTTTTAGGGAGGGGGAGGAAGAAGAAGAGAGAGGGGGAGAGAAACATCAATGGGTCTCAAGACTTGAACCTTAGACCTTTCAGTTAACTGGACCATGCTGTAACCAACTGAGCCACACCAGCTAGGACCAAGTGACTTAGGTTTTAGTTCAGTATTCCACTGGGTCAGAGGTCTTAGTTCTTCTGCCTCCCAGCTTCACAATTTGATTGCTGTCTTTTCCACTCCAATTAATTTTATTTTTATGGAATGAAAAGCCCCTTATCACAGGTGAGTGGGACAAGAGAAACGAATGCTTATATTTAGACCTTCATCTTTAAGTGGAAGTCCTTTATATGAATCATTCAGTATTTTGATTCATTCAGAGATAAGCTTGGAGCAGGCGAGACTAAATTCTTGGCCTAATTTGTGACTGTTGTTTTTCATTAGTGTTTACTGTTAAAAAGTTCTTTGAGAATTTGATGAATATTTTGAACTCCCTTTGAGGGAAAAAATATGTACACAGTACATCCATGCAGTATCATGTGCGTATTTTATATTTTAGAATTTGTTTTCTGTCCACTGAGATGTTTCTCCCTGTTTTGTCAAGTCATTCTTCAAGGCAGACAGTGCCCGGCATCAAGAAGAGGCATTGAGTTCATCACATAGAAAGTGAAACTGACCTTTCCCAAAAGATAACCATGCCAAATTAGTGACTCCTTCCTTTAAAAGCAAAAAAAGTGAAATGTAAGTTTGGTAAATAATAACAATGTAACAAGCAAGCTTAGTTTTGTTTAAAGGTAAATTTCAGTAGAAGACTGGTTTGAATAAAAGGTTAAAATTGAAACATGGCACTGTATGACATAGTACATACATTTAGAATGTTATAAATATTAACATTTAATATAAGGCTTTTCATAAAGTGTTATATGTAGTTATTGTTTTGTGTGAGACAGAAACTTCCAGGAGTTTAGAAAGATAATACATAGTTTCTTTGATGGAGACGTTTGTAAGATTTTATGTAAGAGGACATGCTTGACCTTAGCCTCTTTCTCCCCTAATTTCTCTCCCCTTCCAGGGACTCTACCCCTTGTGACTACCACCCCTCAGTACCGACTGACGGAGGGCAGAGCATTTAGCTTACCCTTCAATGTCCTCTCTAGAACAGGGGCTTGAGACTTTTCCCCCTTAACTTGACATGATGGAGATAAAAATTAAGAACTTTTAAACTTCATTAAAGAGAGAAAATCCAAAAGGAAGTAAACACCGGACACAGTAACCAAAGGCATAATCCTGTGTCCGCCTTGTCTCTGGGAAGCACAGCTGCTGCTTTGGAGTGTCACTCCTGGGTTGCTGTCCTGTGGACACCGTGTTAGTGGCATCCATTAACCCGCATTTCATTCCTGGCTGCTGGTCTCCCTGAAGGTCTTTCCCTGAGAGATTGAGGCTTTTCTGTGGTAATGAGGGGATGAGTTGGTTTTTTTTGCCTGAAGCTTTCTTTTTTCAGTATAATACAAGAATGTCTGTTTCAGTCATGGAATCTACTTCAGTTCTAGAGGAGATGTGGTCTTCTAGCCATATAACTTTATCAAATTTATTGGAGGGGGCCAGGTGTTGCTTTTTAAATGTGTCTCAAATTAATTTAAAAATATCTTTTGGCATTTATTCAGTACTTGTTTTGGGCACTGTAATAAACATAAATTACTATTTTGGAAAATAGTAGGGCCATTAATTATGCAATATAGCATGTGCTAAGTGCTAAATGGGTGGAAAAGAAGTGTCAGTGAAGTTTAGTAGAGCACCAGGAGGAAAGGATTTCTGGGAAAGTTAAGATCCAGATCTGCAGAGGTAGAGTCTAGTTAAGGAGGGAAGGGGCCATTTTAAAATAGTTCAATTTCCAAATTACGGTAGACAAAATAGTACTGCTTTTGATTTTAGGCTATATTAGAATCAGTTACTACAAATGTTTAGTATAATGTTTTTTTCACTCTTACATTTATAACTCACTTGTTTGAAAAAATGAAGCTATATTCTTTGTTGACCTGCTAAGTGTTTTCCACTGTGCTGTCAGTTAACTTCTCTTTGCTTTTTTTAATTTATCAATTTGTAGAGAAAGGAAAGGACAGGGTGGGGGGAGAGAGGCAGGCAGGCAGGCAGGCAGGCAGGCAGGCAGGCAGATACTGAGACCAAGAAAGAAACTTTGATTTGTTGTTCCACTTAATTCATGCACTCATTGGTGGAGTCCCATGTTATCAGGACAAAGCTCTAACCAACTTAGTAACCTGGCCAGGGCCTTGTTTTCTTAATAAATGTGAAATATAGTTGTGCTCGATAGTAAATTGAGGACAGTTTTTTTTTTGAAGTATGTCCCTCCTACAGTGCAGTTATTGAGAACAAATCAGCCAGTCTGCCAGCAAAAGCAAGGGACCTAGAACCTTAAAGTCAAAAGGAAATTTTTTTAACGCCTAAGATAATTTTTCTTGTTCTTTGTCAGAAAGTTGTGTCATTAAAATAGATTACTAACTAAATATACTACTATTTAGTATTTTTAAGAATAGTAGAATTTTATCCATTGACTCTTACTGGGGTGTTGTATAATTGGAGATTGATTAGTCTTTTTCTTCTCCAGCAACTGTGAATCCAGTTCTTTAGATGCATGAATTTCTTATTCCTTAGATATTTTTAAGGGGCAAGAGAAGACAGTGTCTGTGGTATGGATCCATTTGACCTAAGGAGTAGAAGTGATTTCCCGTGAATTAAAAGGAGGTTTAGAAAAGTGAATATGCCCTGGCTGGTGTAGCTCAGTGGATTGAGCACGGGCCTGCGAACCAGACAATCGCGGTTCGATTCCCAGTCAGGGCACATGCCTGGGTTGCAGACCAGTTCCCTGCAGGCCAGTTCCCAGCAGGGGACGAACGAAAGACAACCATACATTGATGTTTCTCTCCCTCTTTCCTTCCAAAGATAAATAAATAAAATATTAAAAAAAAAAAGAAAAGTGAATATGAAATGTTTTGCAGTGGTTTTAATTATATGTTGCTGAGCAGTGTTAGTACTTTTTGTATATGTGCACTTGCATATATTGTACCTTATTTTGAATATTGTAGCAATATTTCAGTTTGAGTGCTTGAACAGCCTTAAAAATTGCTTTTAACTGAAATTTGACTTGTTACATGTGAAGAAGGTTGTCCAGCCTCCACCCTCATCCCCTTTCAGGTTTTGTTTGTAAGCAGACTCAAAGGTATTAGTGTTTTATGTGGAGGCTTATTCCAGAAAAAAAAAATCAACTAATAGATACAAGTCTAAATTTGGGGCTCCAGAACTCTTCTAAATTTGTTCTTCTTGAAAAGTGCAGTTCTCAGTTGAGTTAGCTACTTGCTCAGGCGAGAAGGGGATTTAGTTCCCAAATCCATGATTCTAAGATAAGTAGATAATGGACAGCTCAGAAGGAAATAAATGTTATTCTTAGGGTTTCAGTGCTTCTGCTGCCCCTTGAATTGCTGTGTACATACCCCAACCGTACCAACTCTTATTCTTCTTTGGTTTTTGTATATGCTGACTGATTCCTCCATTTCCCATGTTTATCATTCAGGTTTCAGCTTAGGCTTTTTCCTTCGGGAAATTTTTAACCACATAAGGCTGTTTTTTATTATCTCTTTTTGGCATACCCGTATTTATCCCATTGTATCCCATATCACAGGATGCCTTCATTAACTGTGCATTGGTCTTTTTTTTTTTAAGTAAAGAAAGCTTTTTTTTTTTTAAAGATTTTCTTTATCTTTAGAGAGGAAGGGAAGGAGAGAGGGAGATAAAACATCAATGTATGGCTGCCTCTCGTGCATCCCCTGCTGGGAACTGGCCTGCAACCCAGGCATGTGCCCTGACTGTGAATTGAACTGTGATCCTTTGGTTTGCAGGCCCACACTCAGTCCACTGAGCTATACTAGCCTCACCTAAAGAAAGTTTTAAATAGTTGGTATACAGTATTTTATTAGTTCAGGTATATCTGTGCACTGTTTATCTCCACCCCGACTATAATTTTCTTTAGAGAAAGGAGCATTTTATTCCTAGTACCTGATATAGTGCCTGGGGTAGTAAGCACTCAGAAAATACTTGAATGAGTGACTGTTGTACTATTGTTGTATGTACTTCTAAATTAATAAAAGATACTCCAAAGTGTGAGTAATTTATTGCTCTATTTTATGTACTGGTTACACATGACAAATTTTAGAATTGTTTTAAAACAGAATGCTGTATAAACACCTGAAACTTTTTAAGTGATTTTTAAAATGTGATTAAAGTGACTTAGGTAAATTACTTAAATAAAAAAGATGGTAGTACTCACTCTTTCCAGGTATGAGAACCCATATTAAAAAAATTGGGGGGATTCTTATTTTATATTACAATTACTATGTGCCACTGATTAAGACAGTAAATAATAGCATTCTGCTGTGGGTTTCTCAACGCAATGGAAAAAGACACATGTAAAGAATATTGTTTGTTCGGTCTTCAGTCAGTGCTTGCTATTGCCTATATTCTCAGACTCATAGAAACTTTGAGGCCCACAGAGTTGTCTAGACCAGGGATCTCTAAAGTGGGTTTGCAGGACCATCCATTAGTATTAATAATTTAGAAATTAAAACCTCTGTTTATTGTCTTTCATCTTGAAAAAGGCAAATTACATTTGGTGCAGTGATCGACACTGGCTTCCCCACACTGTAGTGTGCCAGATGGGCTGGTGAGCACGCCTCGGGAAGGGTGGGGCTTCTTCACTTCCTTATTTGTGTACGATGCTGTTGTAGCACGTTGAGATTTACGTGTGATGACATTGGTTTCCATATGATCTAATTTTAACCAAGACGTTTTAACAAATGAGAAAGAACTAAAAGACTCATACCAAAAAACAAATCAGATTATGATTATAATAAAAGCACACAGAAGCACACAACATAAAAAATGTTAGAACTAATCCCAGTATAAAAGTTTGTATTACATGTGAATGAAAAGTAATTTTATATATTAAAAAATCTTATCCTTTCAAAAAAATTTTATATTTTTATATACAATTTATTAGTGCAGTGTTATATGAAAAATTGTTAAATTTCTATAATGTTTAAATATTCTACATATAGGGTGGTTCATCAGGGTTTTACAAATATCAATATATAATTGTATTGTAAAGTTAGGTAATAATCATAGCTGAAAACACCTCACAAAGACACCTAGATCCTAATGAAAGTGATTGATCTAGACTAGATTCTCTCAAGATGTGATTCTTCAGTCTCCAGCATGTTTTTTTGAAGGTTCAGTCCAAGATCTGGGCGCGCGGGGGGGGGGGGAATCTTTGGGTATAGGGAAGAGGCTACGGAATCTTCATTTTGAGCAAATAATAACAGCACACATTCAGTGATGTATATTACTATGTTTCAAGTACTGTTCTAAGCACTGTACATTATTAACTCATTCTTCACTGCAGCCCTGTGAAGTAGAGGTGCTATTGTTACTATTCCCCCCTGACAGGGAAGGAGTTCAGGGTACAATTGACTAAGAAACTTACTCAAGGTCACACACCTAGTAAGTGTTAGGGCCAGGATTTGTTGTAGGAAACATACGAGGGCGTGGATGTAGTGCTTTCCACTACTCTAGTCCAAGCCACTTGAAATTGGAAAAGCTTTATTCTAAAATAATAGTGTACTTGGTAGGGAGCGTGATGCATCATAGTACTTTACTGTTATGTCTGGGTTTTAAGTCTTTGTCAGCCAGCATTGAGTAAAAGGTGTCCTGATGCCACTTCGTGGATTAAAAAACTCAGCAATATGTGTTTTTTAGCACATCAAAAACTTATATTTGGTTTTAACAGATTCCCAAGTAATGGATTTCAGTCAATTCAAGTAAGGTTTTCAACTCGATATATAGTATAAACTTGATAAAACCAAATATTTATAGAATGGAGATTTTTTATGTCTTAATTGAATTTTGGGGTTGGCTTCAGGATCACAAGTGGGTGGGAATCTTGATTACAATAATTGCTTTTGGAAGCCTTTGTAAAACATACTGACATACTTTTTTATTGAACAAGTAACATTTCTGAATTGTGTTATAACGTTCCCTTTTTATTACAAAATCATAAACGTGTAACTGTAACCTAATAATATCACACTCAAGCACACCATATGATGTTTTAGGTGAACTGTTCAAATTAAAACTATAAATTATCACATCCATATTATTACCCTACCAATCACACTCAAGCAGGTGTTACTTCTGCTGGACCCTGTATATTGAATCCTAAAATAATCTTAAAGTTGGGTTTAAAAAAAAAAACTTAACCAGGTTTTATTTCTTGGTTTTCCTTTCTCCTAGAACCGGGGTTCTCAACTTGCTGCAATATGAAGCATCAGGCTTTTAAAAATACTGATATTTTGGTCCCACACCCAGAGATTTCTGATTTAATTGGTCAGACGATTGTAATGTGCTAGGACTGAGAATCCATTGTTCTAGATACAGGCTGTGCAGGGAATATTTTTTCCTGTTGTTCTGGTAAATTCAGATAATGCTGAAAAATACACTTGGATAGGAGTTACTAGAGAATAGGTGGGATATTGTAGATGAATTTTCTATCAGAATTAAATACATTATACCTATATATTTTTTTCTTTCAGATTCATTACAAACATGGGTGCATTTTTGGATAAACCCAAAACTGAGAAACACAATGCTCACGGTGCTGGGAATGGTTTACGGTATGGCCTGAGCAGCATGCAGGGGTGGAGAGTGGAAATGGAAGACGCACACACAGCTGTCGTGGGTATTCCTCACGGCTTGGAAGACTGGTCATTTTTTGCAGTTTATGATGGTCATGCTGGATCCCGAGTGGCAAATTACTGCTCGACACATTTATTAGAACACATCACTAATAATGAAGACTTCAGAGCAGCTGGAAAATCAGGATCTGCTCTCGAGCCTTCAGTGGAAAATGTCAAGAATGGTATCAGAACTGGCTTTTTGAAAATTGATGAATATATGCGTAACTTTTCAGACCTCAGAAATGGAATGGACAGGAGCGGTTCAACTGCCGTGGGAGTTATGATTTCACCTAAGCATGTCTACTTTATCAACTGTGGTGACTCACGTGCTGTTCTGTATAGAAATGGACAAGTCTGCTTTTCTACCCAGGATCACAAACCTTGCAATCCAAGGGAGAAGGAGCGAATCCAAAATGCAGGAGGCAGCGTAATGATACAGCGCGTTAATGGTTCATTAGCAGTGTCTCGTGCTCTGGGGGACTATGATTACAAGTGTGTTGATGGCAAGGGCCCAACAGAACAACTGGTTTCTCCAGAGCCTGAGGTTTATGAACTTTTAAGAGCAGAAGAGGATGAATTTATCATCTTGGCTTGTGATGGGATCTGGGATGTTATGAGTAATGAGGAGCTCTGTGAATTTGTTAAATCTAGGCTTGAGGTATCTGATGACCTGGAAAATGTGTGCAATTGGGTAGTGGACACTTGTTTACATAAGGTATGTAAGTCTTTTTGTTATAATTGAAATGCTCTGTTAATATTGAAAAGACATGGTAAGTAAAATGAAGCAAACTTAAATTTTTTGAAATTTTTAATATTTTCATTAGAGAAGACCTATATATTTTTTAATTACTTTGTTCACCAGAATGAAACTTCTTTTTTTCCATTTTCATTTGCCTCAACTTTCTAACATGAAAATTAGGTTGAATAAATTTCCTTGGTATTTGTTTTTTAAGTACTTTATGGCTCATTCCTATAGCAGAGCTTCTATACAAATGACTTTTTAATTCAAGTTCTGAACATTATCAATAGCTGTCTTAAGCCTGTGTATAAGGCAGTTTGATAAAATGTGTACAGTGTAATTCTGTACGAGCTATACAAAAGATCAAGTGCCACATAAAATACTGGGAGATACACCAGAAACCTAAGTAGGTAAAGTTCCGTGATTAAGTTTTGAGCCTCCTAACAGGTAAGGCAAAAACAAGTAAAAGTATGAGTTGTGTGTTTTTATTGTCTAGTAAAAGACACTTTCTCCTAAGAGTAAATCTGAAAGGAGTGTACGGTGACTTACATGAGCACTCTACAACATACTGGTTAACAGCACACTTTTGTAGATGATGTCAAAATTCTTTTCACATACTTAGATGTTTTTATCATCGCTGATTTTTAAAAAATGCTAATAGAAAATGTAATCCTATGGAGTTAGATTTATATTTGTAAAATTCTATGAATTTTAACTTGATAAGGTAATAGGAAAAAGAAATCCAGACAGGTAATTAGCAGTTCCCTTTGATGTCTTTAAAATATTTAGTAGCTCCAAGTAGGGTTTTTAAGTCCTGTATCATAACCAGTTAAAATATAAATGATCTATTCAGTACTTGGAATATGCAAGTGTTCTATGGTTCTGATCAAAAAGATATCAAGGCAAAACTGAGTTTTTGATTACATGAAATAGCGGTGTTGACTTATTTATTCTGTCCACAGTAGAACCATTCTGTTTCCCTACCATGGCAGTTGCTGTAGAAGGTGTAGGCATAGCCAAAAAGTTTCTCAAGAAGGATCTCTGAGTCTGTGGTAACGCCCAGGTTTTTGTGAAGGATCTGCTTACTTTCCATAGAAAGGGAAGAGTCAACTTCAAAAAGAAAAAATTATGGGCTGTTATTTCTGGCCACAACTTTTTTTTTTTTTTTTCCTAAAAGGATTTTTAGTGATGGTACCTCTAGCTCTTCTGATTTTTTAAGCACATGTATTTTTTAAAATTGTTCTGGATGAGTTAAGTGTAGAGTATCGGTTGTCAGTGATTGAATAGTCAGTGGCTCTAAAAATATCTTTCTTTTTGAACTCAAATGGAGAGATTCTGACCTACAGCTTTTTGAGACAAAAGCAATCATATTTTTTTGCCTGACTAGCAACTAAAAACAGGATTTTCCTTGATTATAAAAATAATAGATGCTTGTTAGTGCACAAAACCAAATAATACAAAATATATCAAAAAACAAAATTTTGCTAAAGTTGGCCAGTTGTATTGTTGTGTTATGTATCTTTCCAGTCTTTCGTCTGCCTCTGTCTTATATTTTTTATAGAAATAAGCTCATTATACTTTTTACAATCTACTTTTTTATTCAATAATATATTGTAGAGAACTCTCCATGTTTATAAGTATTGATCTAAATCATTTTTTATGGTTGCACAGCATTCTTGTAATGTCATGTAGCTTTGAGAGAATAACCAAGAATCTGTGAGATCCATACTTTGAAGGAAAGGAGTTTGTATTTTGGATAATCTGCTCTCTTCCTTCCATTTGCAAGGATGTTAATTTTTAGGAATTTTGATCCCACCCTTCTGAATATGGGGTGTAAATGATTCTGGGGACATAATTCACTTGATAACTTTCACTTTAAAGTATTTCGATATGCCAGTTGATTGTTTTAAAAGATTCTAGACAGAGTTCTAGAATCTCAAAAATCATAAATGATAGTAATATGGACAAGAGGTTGGAATACGTGATTTCATTTGAGTGGAAGTTGGCCATCATCATAGCTCCTTTGAATGAACCTGCATCCAAATGCAAATTAGTGTTGAGAAGCTTAGTTAGCTGTTTTGTGTTGAGACACAACAGACTTATGAACAACTCTATGTCAACTTTAGGGGTTAAGCAAACCTTAACCATTCCTATTTTTCTAACTACATAATTTCGTCATTCTACTTGTTTGTGTTATAAAACCAGGGGTTAGCAATTTTATAAACAATTGGAGTAAAATAGAATATGATTGCTTTGAATTTAGTTTGAAAGGTTGAATGTAAAATTTAAAACCCATGGAAAACACTTAGACTAGTGCTGTGCACTTAGCCATTGCTCAGTAGGCGTTAGTTGCTCAGTAGGAATGATCCAGTTTTTAAGTAGATGTTTTCCTGATAATATATTTAAATGAAGTGTTGTCTAGTACTTCTAACACTTGTCATGCCCTAATAGTTTACAAGCACTTTTATATGTTAACTCATGAAATCCAGGGAAATTGTGATAATCATCATAATCACAGTAGTATCAATAAATTACTGCTCTCTGTGAGCCAGATGGTATTCTTTTTGCACTTTTTAGAACTCACTTAATTTTCACAATCATTAAAGGTGTATGTAGCATTATTCTTGTTTTTGATAATTATTCTTCAGGGTTTCCATTTTATAATATGAAGCTATAAAAAATACAGGATGAATATCTACATCATATCAGGTAGAAAACTGAATATGCAAGAATGATTTGCGTAAAACCAAAAAAAGGAAGAATTTTTTTCATCTGAAACACATACTTGGTGTTCGGGGGGAAAGTCATTTTTGTGTAGAAAAAGAAGCAGCATCATTCAAATCACACATGCTCAGGTGTAAATGTAAATTACTTCTTTTAAATATCTTAGGATACTGCCCCTCTTGGAACTACTATTAATTTCCAACTGATAGGGTGTATGTTTTATAACTTACTAAAAAATCAAATAGAAAATTATTATGTGAGCGAATGGATGGGTAGATAGGTACGCTAAGCAATGCTCATGCTATTGTTACCACAATAGAAAAGGCTAGAAGAAACTGGGATTTCTAAAAATATGAGGTATTCTGTTTTTCATAAAATTGATTTAAAAAGCATTAGTGTTCAAATGAATATTGAACCTGAATGTCTATGGTATAACATTTTGGCCCGATCCAAACTAAATCCTCATTAAATCCTGATTCTTGTGAAAGAATGTAATTTATCTTTGCAATTTGAAACCATAATGTGCATGTGTGTTTGTGAATACAGCCGATGCACCATTTCTAATGTTGATCATTATGAAAGTTTTGATGAGTTCAATTAAGGAATGAAAATAGTTAAGGCCAGTTTGGAAATCTGTTCCTTCCCCTTCCCCAATATCGAGAATCTGATACAATATACTTAAGATGGTTCTGGTAATATACTTAGGGCAGTCCCCCTAGGTACTGTCACCACCGCCCCCTCCATTTACCATGAGAGTCTGTGGAGGGAGTTTACTTCTTTAAGTCCTCCTAAGACCTGATCTCCCCTGTCTTCAGACTTTGTTCCATTGATTTTTAGGAGGCGGTGGCAGAAATTTGTCAAGGCCTACTTGTCTTTTTGGCTGTGTCATATGGGTTCTGAAAAAGTAGCAAGTCTGAACCAAGCACTGCTCGCCTAGATTCTTGTCATAAGCATGGAAAAGACTAGAATTGGTGTGGCCTTGGCTTTTTTCATTTGGGTTGACAAACTCCATTCTCAGACAAAATAACCTACCGCCGCCTCCATTGACTTAATTTGTTCTTTTAAATGGTGAATAGAAAAAGGTGTGTGGTGGCTGAAATAGTTCTTTGGAATGAAAATGAATGTGTTGAATATGTACCTTCTGGCTGATTAAATAAACTGTAATTGCTTAATGTAATTCTTTTGAAGTAAACAGAAAGTTAGTTGACTATAAAATGTAATTACTTCTTGTCTTTTCTTTAATGTATAGGGAAGTCGAGACAACATGAGTATTGTACTAGTTTGCTTTTCAAATGCCCCCAAGGTCTCAGATGAAGCAGTGAGAAAAGATGCAGAGTTGGATAAATACTTGGAATCACGGATTGAAGGTAAGAAAGATGCTTTTTTTAAAAAACAAAAATTTAGAAGGAAAGGAAAAGTATTCTTTTTAATTTCCACCTGCTAAGATTTACTGTCACATCTTGGACCAGTATGTGGGGATATATTGGCACAGAGAAAACAAATACGTCTGTTATGCCACCAAAGAGAAAAAGAATTTAAAAATAGTCTGTTAAAACTTCCCTTTTTTTTTTCTTTCCCTGATTACATTTTTTAAAATTTTTTATTTTTAGAGAGAGGGGAAAGGAGTGAGAAAGGGAGGGAAAGAAACATCAATGTGTGGTTGCCTCTCACATGCTCCCTACTGGGGACCTGGCCTGCAACCCAGGCACGCGCCCTGACTGGGAATTGAATCAGCGACCATTTGGTTCGCAGGCTGGAACTCAAACCACTGAGCCACACCAGCCAGGGCCCTGGTTACATTTTTAATAGTAAGTGAAGAATTCAGTAAAATTGTCCTAAGGTTATCATGAACACCAAGTGCTATAATTCCACTAACACTGATATTTTCCTTCCCAAGTCAGTTTACAGGAATTCATTATCATATGTTTTCATCACACTAATAGACTTAACATTGGTTATATGAAAAACTAATTTTTTTATTTTTTATTTTATGATAATTTTAAACTTAAAGTTGCAAAAATATTATAGAGAGCTCCCATGTACATGTAGTACCTTTTACCTAGATTACATTACCTTTACGTAGGTTACCGTTTGTTTACACTATAACTTACTTTAATCATCTTTCTATATACTTTGTAACATATGCTCTAGTTCTCTCTCACTCCCTCTGTCTCCCCTAGTTGGTTGAATTTTCTGATCCACTTGAGAGTAAGTTGCAGATGAGATATCTCTGTACTCCTTAATACAAAAAGCACAGTCTGTACATAACTATAGTACAGACATCAAAATTAGGAAGTTAACATCAGTATCGTACTACCATGTAGTCCATAGATCCCCATTGACATTGCCAGTTGTTCCAGCAGTGCTTGCTGTTGGATCTAGTCCAGAGCATGTGCTGCATTTTGCTGCTGAGCATCTTCAGTCTCCTTCTGTGTGAAAAAGTTGTATTGTGTTTTTCTTGTTTTTACTGACTGTGCTATTTTCAGTAGTACAGGTTAGTTGCTTTGTAGAATGTCCTTCAATTTGGATTGGCTGATTGATGTTTGCTCTTCATATGATTTAGGTTATACATTGGCAGAAATACTCTAGAAGTGATGCTAGGTTCTTCATGCGTCATGTCAGGAGGCACATGATATGGTAATCTTCACTTTCATCACTTCTGGAGATGTCTTTCAGGTTCCTCCATTGAAAAGTTAATAAGTATGTTTATTATGCTTATTAATAAGTATTCAGCACGGAGGTACTTGAGATTATGTTAATGAAAGCAGTTCCTTACTTTCTGGCAAAGGTTCATTTTGTATTTCCCTGCACCAACCCTTGAATAATCCACTTTTTCAATGACTTCTTTCTCTTTTTTGAAATTTTCTTTTTATTTAGGAATCGGGATTTGTGCACTAGTTGTGCCGTTGGGGTGTTTCTGTCCCTATATCCTTGCACAGAATAGAGGTACACACACACACATTTATGTCTTTGTTTCTCCTAACTTCTTCCTTCGTTCCTTTGTCCCTCCCTTCCTTCCTGCCCTCCCTCCTCCTTCATCTGTCTCTCCCACGAAAATTCCACCTCCTGTGTAGTACTACAGAGTTCATTTTAGTTTTCTCTCGTCATATTTTTTACTCCCTTCTACAGTGGTTCCCATACTACTATTCAGACAAATCTTCTGTCACAACTAACAGCTTGGACAGCCCGTGCTGGACCCTGCCGCTGTCACCACTGTCCTCTCTCCCCGCCGGGAGCTTGCCTTGCTTGGCCTTGTCTGAAGTTTTGGGGCTAAAAATCCATTATTCAGGAATGGAGGGGAGCTTTATCTTTAATGATTAAAGATAAATGTATCTTTATGCCTCTGTAAATATGCCTATATATTTGTGTTTAAATCTGCCCTCCTATTTGTTTTCTTATGTCCCATCTATTTCTTTTTTCTCCTTTCTTGCCTTTTGAATTGGTTGGCATTTTCTATTTTAGTTTGTCCCTGCATCTGCTTATTAATTGTGCATTTTTTTAAAAATTCAAATAGTGGTTACCCTGATAATTGAGAATGCATTAGAGATTATGACAAGGCCCCCAACTTAATGCTACTTTTGGATTTTATATGTGCTGTTTTTTTAGATATAAAATTACCTTTTATGAAGTTATATCACTCTTGTGTTCCTTGGTGTCGCATTCTTACAAAGTTCTTTCCTCAGTTCAAGGTTACATATTGACCTATATTTTCTCCCAAAACTTTTATGGCTTGATTTTTTAAAAAATAGGAAGTATATTTGAGTGATAATCATTATGGTATGACTAGCTTGTTGATTTTGGCCTACTATTAGTCATGTGTTGGATATAGTAGCTATAGTAATTGGTGAGAGTTTTCAAATATGTAATTGCCATAGGAAAACATTCTTCTGCAAATTGGGTGGGGCAGATTCCTTGGTGGAGTTTATATTTTAATAGAAATGAATAATATTTTTTTAAGTGGAAGAAAAGTAAAGTAGTAATCGGAGTAGTAGGAATATTGGTTAGGAGGGTCTCTTTTGGAAAGACATTTGAGGGAGGTAATTTTATATGGAGAGAGTGGCTGTCCTGGGGGAGGGGCATTCCAGGCAAAGGGAGCAGCAGACACTACAGAGGGGATGTGCTCAGAGAGTGGCTGGATTAGAAAAGTGGGAGACTTAGGATGGTTGCTGAGAAACAGAATATGTATTGGGTTGGCAGAAAGGTTCGTTTGTTTTTTTTCCCCATAAGATGGTTACATCAGCACTTAGTTGTCTTTAACTTCTTTCAAAAAAAATTTGTTAAATTGTTTTCTGACAGCTGTCACATCAGCATGCATTAAAAAAACATCAAAAGTGCTGAATTTTTGTGTAGCCATTTATATATAGAAGATGGAAGAAAATAGGCAACATTTTTGGCAGTTACACTGTATTATTTCAAGAAATGTAAAAATGAAACAAACGCAAAAAAAAGATTTGTGCAGTGTATGGAGAAGGTGCTGTGACTGATGGAATGTACCAAAAGTTGGTTGTGAAGTTTTATGCTGGAGATTTCTCTCTGGACAATGCTCCACAATCAGGTAGAGCAGTTGAACTTGATACCAATCAAATCAAGACATTAATTAATAATCAACATTGTACTATGTGGGGGATAGCCAACGTACTCAAAATATCCAAATCAATAAAGTTATTGGTGAAAATAAAAAATGTGTCTTTTATTTTACTGAAAAAACTAAACAGGCTTTTTGGCCAACCCAACAGAGCCCTCTGTAGACCAAAATGAAAACTTTGGACTTTATTCAAATGGGGAAGGGATGTTACTGGAAGATTATGAGCACAAGAGTGACTTGGTCTGAATTTTTCGAAGGATCTCTGTGGAGAAGAGATTGTAAAGAGGGGACAAGAGGGAAAGCCAAGAGATCAATTGGAATTATGCATTCATGTAGGTGACGGACCACGGTGGTAGATCGGACTGCAATAGCACTAGTGGAGGGGTGTGGAAACTTGTTCATTAGTGAAGTGCTAGACTAAAGTGTTTCTCAGGGGCGATTTTTGTCCTCCAGGGGACATGTGGTAATCAATGTCTGAGGACATTTTTGGTGTCATAACTGAGTGGGTGCCACCGGCACCTAGTGAGTAGAAGTCAGGGATGGTGCTTAATGTTCTCCACCGCACAGGATAGCCTCCACAGCACAAATGGGCTGGTCTAAAATATCAGTGGTGCTGAGGTGGAGAAACCTGTTTTATAGAGATACAAATGTCAGGCAGAAAAATTACAGCCTGTGTTCATGAAACTTGCCATCTGTAATAGACATTGTGTGCAGGGGGAATGTGGCAGTGCACCCGGTGCCGTACAAGGTTGAAGAGTACACCTTACCCACACTTTTAAAGGGTTGTTGGTTGGATAGCATTAAAAAGTGTTCGAACCAAGGCGAAAGTACGTAAGAAGATCTAGAAGTAGGAGAAGGCCTCTTTGAATAGAGCCTTTGGAGATTATGGGAGTGGGGCAGAATTGAGTGGGAGTGTGAAGGTTAAGTCACAGTGAGGGGTTTGTGACGCATGGGTCAACAGTTCGTGTTTTACTTCTTGAGAGCTGCTGAGGATATTGCTGTCTGTTGTCTTGCTAGAAAGTTGCTGTTGTCTGCTTTTTGTGGAGTTCATGTCTTGATACTGGCCAAATAATCATCTTTTAAAAATCTGTTTTCCACAAATTATAAATATAAATGGAACATAGAAGCCCTGGCTGGTGTAGCTTGGTGGATTGAGTGTGGGCTGCGAGTAAAAGGATCTCCAGTTTGATTCCCAGTCAGGGCACATGCCTTGGTTGCGGCCCAGGTCCCCACTGGGGGCCACGTGAGAGGCAGCCACCCACTGATGTTTCTCTCTTCTTCCTCTCTCTCTAAAAATAAATAAATAAAATTAGAAAAATATATTTAAAAAATAAAAATAAATGGAACATGTAAATGTTTGATTTCTAAGTGTTAGCAAATTCTGAATTTATTCTCCTTTTCTATTTTAAATAAATTACATAACTCTTTAGGTGCCAAAAAACCTATAAGACTTTGTAATTACTATCCTTTGATTTTTATCCATCCATTGCTTTTATTTTTCTATAATAGCATTAATACATTTCATATTTATATATAAAATTAGATCAAAAATGTTTTTTCCATGTAGCTGTGCTATGTTTGTAGACATAATGTTTAGTGATTATAAAGCATTTCACTAGTGACTGGCTATACCAAAATTTTCCTTTTATTTTTAGACACTTAATTTGTTCCAGATTTTGCTTTTATGAATAATGCTAGAATGAGCATATGTATGTAAATAACTTTTTATACTACCTTTTATTTTTTCATGTGATAGCAAGGTAAGTTTACGATTTATATTTTAACATAGCTACTACCAAATAGTAAATCATTTTCCCTCTATTGAAATACTAAGTTATCACATTAATTTAGCAACTTTCTTTTAAAACCTACAGAAATTATGGAGAAGTCTGGTGAGGAAGGAATGCCTGATCTTGCCCACGTCATGCGTATCTTGTCTGCAGAAAATATCCCAAATTTGCCTCCCGGGGGAGGTCTTGCTGGCAAGTAAGTACAACAAAAGGAACTAATTTTGAGTTTGTTTATAATGAATAATTAAATACTTTTAGGTAAGAAGTACATCAGTTACCTAAAGATGAAGCGGGTTGATGATTCTTTTACTAGAGTAAAATTCTAAAATTTTATCCAAGAGAGATTTTTCTAAAGGAATTATTTATTTATCATACTGTGAGGATGAAGGTCCTAAATCTTTCCTTGATAATTGAGAACAACTGTGTTGTGCAGATCAAATTCTGAGTGAAATGTAGAAACTGTTCTTGGCAAGTAGTTTGTGTGGCAGTTTTTGTTATGTCAAGATGCAGTATTATTTTAAATACTCAGGAGTCTAATAAAAATTGTAATTAGTAAAACTAAAGTTTTTTTTTTTTCAGGCGCAATGTTATTGAAGCTGTTTATAGTAGGCTGAATCCACATAGAGAAAGTGATGGGGTAAGTTTTGTTTTATTTCTTAGGCATTTAAATAATTTTATAATATAAATATTACTAGGTATGAATATATTCACATGAAATATATAGGTGTGAAATCTGTAATAAGTTATTACTGCTTTTCATTTTAAGGAGTCAGTTAAAGTTTAAGGAAATGAATTGAAATGGAGGTAGAGATGAAGTTCGTAGGTAGGTTTGCTATCACTTGATGGGTATCAAATACCTTTTTGTTCGAGCTATGCTTCCTCCCTCCCTGTATGTCTGTCTTCTCTTTTCCTTCTCCCTAAATCTTAATTTTGAAGCAAAAAATGTGCTTTTACAAATCCTAATTTCTCGCCCTGGCTGGTTACGGCATCATCCCCATACACCAAGGTGTCGTGGGTTTGATCCCTGTTCAGGACATACACATAAATCAGCTAGTGAGTGTATTAATAAGTGGAGCAATAAACTGATATTTCTCTCCTTTCTTCTTTTTTCTCTAAAAATCACTCAACAAAATGATTAAATATCTCAGTTTTCCCTTTGTCAGGCTTCTACAGAACATCACTAGAAGTTAGTGGTAGTGAATGAGTTGTTATTTTACTTTTAAAATTTTATTTATTCTATTTACTTATTTTTAAAGAGAGAGGAAGGGAGAGAGAATGAAAGGGAGAGAAGCATCAAAAGTGTGCTTGCCTCTCATGCACCCCCTACCGGTGACTTGGCCTGCAACCCAGGTGTGTGCTCTGACTGGGAATCGAACTGGCGACCCTTTGTTTTGCAGGCTGGTTATTTATTGATTTTAGAGAGAAACATTATTTGTTGTTCCTCTTATTGATACATTCATTGATTGATTCTTGTATGTGCCCTGATTGGGGAGTGAACCCACAGCCTTGGTGTGTTGTGGCGATGCTCTAACCAACTGATCTTCCCCCGGCCAGGGTGAATGGGTCGTTACCCAATGGCCAGACTTCTCAGTGCCCCCGTGTGCCCAGCTGGGTGTGTGAGGGTGATTTCTCCTTCTAATCTTACTGTGCTGTGGGTTTATGTGTTTAACTGACATTGCCGTTTTTTTGTTGTGCCCTCTTGTGTCTCACAGAGCAAATCTCTTTTTCCCTTTACTGTCCTTTGAAATACTGATAAGCTGTCAGTTTTGTGGCTTGTTTTATTTTAGGCTTAGTGCCAGGAGACAAAACAATATCTTTTTTTAATTGCCCTAAATTTCAAAATCAGTAATTCACATAAGTATTTTCTCACAGTATTTTTAAGTTTTTGAACATCTAAAAATGAATAACTTAATTTTTCACATGTATGCTTCAAAGAATTAAGGGAGCCAAACCTAATAATGAAACTTCTTGAAAGAAATACACTCACCCTCAAGTCTCCAGCTTCTCTTGGCAGGTCTTGAGAGAGACGCCAGCCACTGGTAGTAATTATGTAGCATGTCAGTTGTGTTATTTTCCAGGGTTCATTGTTGCATAGCAATTATCATATGATTTCTTTTTTTTTCACAATGAAAATGTACTGTCAGGGGAAATTCTACAGTTAATACATTTAGTGGGTTGAACATATGTGATACTATATATTGATAATGGCATAATTTGTGTCTTGGTCTAGAGCAGTGATTCTGAGTCTTTGTGGCAGTTACCTCAGAATATTAGAAATTATATCCAAAGCTGTGAAAATTAATTGTAAGATAGAATATGTCATGTGGTACACTGAGAGAATTCTAAATCAGACGTTTGGTGGGACATTGACATGACTAAGAACAGGCGATTGGGAAGTGGCGTGAAGAGGGCCCTACACTCTTCAGCAAGATTATGGGCTCCCACCACCGTGGCTAGAAGAAGTAAGTCCTCGAGAGTTGGTTGTTGATTCACTTATTAGCCATGGAAGTACTTCTGTTTTCTTGGGTATTGATTGACCTGGACCCCAGTTTGTAATTTTTAAAAAATTATTATACCTTGCTGAATTTCTTGCTCCCTCAAAAAGTTGGCTTTGTCTCCAAGCAAGATTTTTACAATGTTTTATAACACTAAAGTTCTGTTTAACATATTCCAAGGATTTCTAAACTTTTTTAAAAATAGAAAATACTAGTATATAGCTTTATAGATAGTGAATGTAAATAGGCAGCTGAACCTTGAAGCTGAGGGGAAATGCTCAGGATATGAAACTTGCTCTAAGTCTGATTATTATGTGACTATATAGTATGATTACTATATGAATTAAGGAGATGCATTATTTGATTACCTTTAGATATAAGCATTCTGTTTTACCGGCAGATCAAACTTCATCAAGTCTACTGTGTAATGAATCGATGTAGGGAGGTGACTACACAACATGAGGCACGGTCCTGTCCCTACTCTAAATGTAGCTTGCAACATAGATAAAAATGCACGAGAGTTAAATAATAATATTTTACAGCATTTAGTAAAGAATCAAAGAAGATGACAGTGTACACTGTGACTTAATTGCCATGTGAATTGTACAAGGGCTGCTGGGAAAATCAGATTTTCAGAGAAAAGATAGGCTTTCAAGAACGATTTGTGTGGCACAAAGGAAAGGAGGAGGATGCTAGATAGCTCAAGCGGATAGAGGAGCCAACAACAAAATCTAAACTATGTTTGAAAGAAGTGACATGATTTTGAGTGGAATACAGAACTGCTGTGGTGAAAAATAAGAATTTAGGATATCAGAGTATTTTTGAAGAGCCTTGGAAAAGACTTTCGAACTTTTATGTTTTAGATTAAGGTGCCACCATATGTTTGGAGCAGCATAAGAATGATAGACTCAAAGGAATATCTGGTATTTTAATGTCTTAGAAACATGTGCAGTATTTGATGAAAGATGCTGGACACTAGGTAGTTGTGAAATAATTGCAGAGATCAGGTGATAAGTATAGATTCATTATTAGTAGATATGTGGATTAGAGAATTCCCTGTTTACTATGAAAATTGGCTTGCAGCTTAGAGACTTATTTTGGGAAACATTCTTTCAGAATGATCATGACCTTAGAAAAATGTTGAACCATAACTGCAAGTAGTAGGAATGTACCAAAAAATACAAAAGAAACAACAAATGAAGGAGTTACAGATGTTTAGTTAAAATACTAGCTCTTGGCCTACTGTAGCAGTGAATTCGGCACAAATGTGCTACGCTTCTCAGCTCAGATCTGTGCTTTGGGGAAGATGGTACCACGAGTATAGCATGGCAGGAACCAGTAGTTAGCTTGCAGAATAGGAAAGACTAGCTAAAGTGTGGTAGAAACTCAAAGGAGATGACAGTTGGGAAGTATTATAAAAATTAAGCTTTCAGAAATAACAATAACTTCAAAAAATAATGCTAGTCAGAGGAATCAGAGATACATTTAGATTCCTCAAGTGTCTACTTTATATCATAGAATCGTTCTGATATAAGTGCCTATAAGAAATACCTTTAGAAATAGGGGTTCATTCATTTTTCTTTATTAAAAAAAACTTTTGGTCAGTATTTTAAAAAGCTGAGTTGAATATACGTAAGAAGTTAAATCATTAAAATATATTTAAAAAGCTCATTATTTAGGGTAATCTTATTGAGTTTACTAACTTTATTTCTTAGTTCAACTTTTTGGATGCAAGCAATATTGATTATTTTCCCAGCTTTTAAAATCAAAGTCTATAGAAAAGAGTCTAGAAGGAATTCTTAATTAAGGAGTTCATGATTCCCGCAAAAGTTTTTGCAAGTATATTTGTGTGTGTTCAAGCATATTTAAAATAATTATTTTTCTGAACCCTCACCCAAGGATCTTACTACTTTTAGAGAAAGAGGAAGGGAGAGAGAGAAATGTCGATGTGAGAGAAACATAGATTGATTATCTCCCACAGCACACACCCGGACAGGGGTTCTGTGCCCTGATTGGAAATCGAGCCTGTAATCCTTAGGTTGTGGGACAGTGTTCCAAGCAACTGAGCCACACTGGCCAGGGCAGACATATTTTTTAAATTATGATTTTGTCTACAATTTTCGTAAGTTCCTCAAAGGAGTCTACCCTGAAAGAATAATCGCGTACAAGACCAAAAAGAATAAAACTACATTTTGATTCTAAGGTGTTCTTATATTAGGCAGAGCTCTTAGTTCACCCTCCTTTTCTTCTTCTAAAATGCTAGTTTGTGTTTTGTTTCATTTTTTTTCTTTATATCCATGAACTAGTTTGTGTTTTATAACTAGAATATAAATTCTATGAGATCTGAGACTTCATCTGATTTACGGCTATAATCCCAGTACCTAAAGCAGTGCCAGGCTGATGGTGAGAGCTCAATAAATGCTTGTTAAATAAGAAGTATTTCCTCTCTTTCTCCCCATCTCCTCATTCTGAAAATAAATAAATAAAATATTTTAAAAAGTAATAGTAAAGCCCTGGCTGGTGTGGCTCAGTGGATTGAGTGCTGCCTGTGAGCTGAAGGGGCACCCATTGGATTTCCAGTCAGGGCACGTGCCTGGGTTGCAGGCCAGGTCTCTAGTTGGGGGTGTGCGAGAGGCTGTTGATTGATGTTTCTCTTGCACATCAATGTTTCTCTCCTTTTATTTCTCCCTCCCTTCCCCTTTCTGAAAATAAATGAATCTTTTTTAAAGAGATATTCTTACTCATTTCTAATACTTGCTTGCTAAGACTACCCTTCAGTCATATGTTTAAAAAATAATTCGAGGTTGCTAATTGGTATAAAAGTGTATTTTCAGAGCTTTATATTTTCCATGGAAAAATGTTACGTTCTTCCCTTGAAGAGGACTTCTAATGCTTTTAAATTAGTATACCACTGATAAAGTAGCTATATAAATAAGAACTTGTATTTACCCACCTCCTAGGTGCCAAGCCCTATACATATAAATATATAAAATTATAGGCAATCTCCTTAACACCCTTTTATATAAAACTAAGACTCAGTGAGGTAAAGTAGCTTGCCCAGGTCACAAAGCTAAATAAGTCCCGTAGCCAGATTTGAATCTAAGAGTAACTCCCCAAACTTCTCTTTACACTTTTCATGCTGCCTCTCTAAGCTATTTGGAGATTACATAAGTTTCTCTACCCTACTAATGTGT
The DNA here is from genome assembly GCF_021234435.1 of Artibeus jamaicensis. NCBI lineage: Eukaryota > Metazoa > Chordata > Mammalia > Chiroptera > Phyllostomidae > Artibeus > Artibeus jamaicensis. The sequence continues at coordinate 27,068,761 of NW_026521843.1, forward strand.
ATCTCCCAAGAAAAATCATTTCCTGTTCTTTTGTGAATCTCACATTTAATAGTCTTAAGATACTGTTTTTAATGAGGAATATTTTATAAAGGTGTTGAAAGTCAGCAGCCAAGCCCAGTGTTTTAATCCATTAATTTGCATTTAAATACACATTTTTATTTATCCCGACACAGAAAATTTTTAAGGCATTTGGATTTTTGAGGAGTGGGGTGACATCAGCAAAAGCCCCAGAGACTCTCCTTCCCTGCTTTACTGTCTTTGCATCAGTGTTCTGTGCAGTTTTCTTTTTTATTTTTATTTCAGGTAGATTAGTTACAGCAAAGGTAGGCTGCTTGTTACAGTCTTATATCACAGTCTTAGAGCTTTATGAATAGTAGATTTTTATAAGTTGTTGCTTGTTTACTTTTTCAATGGGGAAAGTGTTTTCATGGAGAAGGCCTATCCAGTACTTGAAAACGCACTAAGTATAATCACTGTTTCTTAAGGTATGATTTAACGTACCACTTCTTAGCTGTGTGGTCTTGATCATTTTAAGCAACTCCCTAAAATTGTTTCACATTAATTAAATTTTACATAATCCTTACAGATTACATCTAACTTATTAGGTTCTTCAATGGTCATTGTTAATTGTGTCTCATGAAGTCACATTTCAGAATCTTTAGTTCTAAAAATTTTCTTTTAGTTGATAAGCAGGGCATAGGACTTCACAAAAAAACTCAACATATGCTAGCATAGTAAGTACCCTAGTATCCTTTACTTTTCTCCATTGTTTTAGTTATTCATTTGAAGAATTTTCCTTATAGCAACTATTTTTTTAATGCTGAAATTAATATTAGCTAGTGAAATATTACTTTTAAAATATGCTTAGATTTTTTCCCCTTTTTGTTCTATGCTTGGTATATGTAGATTCCCATGTCTTCCTGGGTATAAGACAGTATTTTCATAATGAGAGGTTTGATTTTTAAGTTGTGTTAGTCTAGGTAATTGTTAAACCTTACAAACAAAAACTAAGAAAAATGTTCTAAATTCCCATCTCCATAATTGCCTTGCTTTTATTTTGCAGAATAATTTTAACTGTCCTATTTAATATGATTTTTTTGTCCTGTAATTTCATTAATCTTTCTGTATCAAGAAAATACATTATCTGCCCTGGCTGGTGTAGCTCAGTGGATTGAGCACGGGCCTGCGAACCAGACAATCGCGGTTCAATTCCCAGTCAGGGCACATGCCAGGGTTGCAGGCAGGTTCCCTGCAGGCCAGTTCCCAGCAGGGGATGCACGAAAGACAACCATACATTGATGTTTCTCTCCCTCTCTCCTTCCCTTCCCCTCTAAAGATAAATAAATAAAATCTTTAAAAAAAAAAAAAGAGAATACATTATCTACTTCAATATGAAATGATTTGTGGTCTAGTTCTACAGTAATTTTAACCAGTATTTACTTAGTAAGTTTATATGGCCACTTACTATGCAAAAACTGTTACTTACCCTAATTGACTCAGCAAACAGTCAGAGGGACATTGATGTTAATTACACCTGTACACAAATTGGAGCTCTGTCAGTTACTTGTATTGTCACCCTGACAAATACCTTAAATCTGTCCGAGCCTTAGTTTCTTCACTTAGAAAAATTAGGGTTGCAGTGCCCATTACTAAGGGTACCTATGAGAATTAAATGAGTTATCCTCATTCAATGTCCCTAAAGTTCTTAGCACAAACATTACTGTTCCTTTCCTAGAGGGTAGGGAGGATACAGAAAGTAATATGAAGTTATCTTTAATTCAGTGAACTAATGGAGAGACTTGCGAACAGTTGCAAGGTGAACTAATTGCTGTAATAGATGTGGATACATAGTATGCTATGTATGGATGAATTCGGGTAAAGAAGGTACAGCTAAGTAATAGGTTCCTTTTTTGATATTATAACATAACTTTGAAGAATCAAATGCAATGGCTGGGGAAGCATTTCACCCATCTGTCATCTATCTAGTACAATAGGGAAACGCAATTTGCTTTAAGATAAAGTGACTTTTAAGATGACTTTTAAATGTGGTTAAATAGATGATTACTGTAACAAGAAAGGTGTCAGACGGAGAGTGAGATGCACTTCTCCTTTGAAACTACCAAAATTGACTGCAACACAACTAACACAACAGCCTTTGATCCAGCCTTTGATCCAGCCTTTTCAGTGAGTTCAAGTGAGTAGAGTTATGGGTTCCCCATCTTTTGGTACCTCTGTGCCACACTGGAATAAGAAGAGTTGTCTTGGACCACACATTAAATACATTGTGACGTATAATCACAAAAAACCCCTAATGTTTTAAGTAAATTTACAGTGTTGTGCCGGGCCATGTTCACAGCCATCCTGGGCTGAACTCGGTGTTGGGCACCCCTGGCTGTGGTCCTCAACCTTGTATATCAGGGGTGGGGTTTTTTTGTAATTTTATTATAAATCACCCCAATCCACTGAATCTGGATATGATGGGACAGAACTTTGGTATCTGTAGACATAATTTTTAAAAGCCTTGCAAGTGATTCTGAGATGAAAACCAGGGTTGGCCATCACTTTAGCTATGTGTAAGTCAGGTGCCCTGGTGAAGCAAATTTTGTTTCAATGTCAAAAAAAGAAGTTTCCTATGTATATATAAATAGGGAGTTTTTATTTGAGATTTTCTTTTGGGAATGGGGGTAGTTTTATACCCTTCATTACAAGTTCTTTGTGATATACCATTAAGTAGAAAATTAATTGCCTTTTGGAAGACCTGATTAAAGACTGATAAGGTTTATGATTAGCAAGCACTTATCACATTGTTCTATCTTCACCTTTCCTAAAAAGATTCAAATGAGAAACTTCATTTAAGGAAACCTGTGTTTATCTAATACAGGAGGAAAGGTACATACAAAAGATCTTAACAGAGAATACATTTTATTATGTTCTCTTCACACACATTTTGCTAATTAAAAAAGTTATTTTGACAGTTAATATGCTTGAAGTAGAAATTGGAGACTTTAAATAAAGAAAACAAAGCATCTGTAACCTCATTATCCATCATGATTATTTATCCAGGAGTGAGTGAAAGTGGGTTTGAATTTGGCCACCTCTGGAGACACTGGGGCTGACCCAAGTAGGTCACTGAAATTCCAATGTGAATGACAAAGGCCGGCAAATTGAGCAATTACGAGATTGCACCTGAGTGCACTGTGCCATTATGACATCCTTTTGAGTTAATGTAATAATCAAAACCTGCATGTATTTTTCCACACGAACGGCTGTCAGCCGCTTCTGCCCACCCCTGTGCATTGCTGTGCCTCTATTCCACGCAGGCGGTTACATACAATGTCCTAACATGGACAGATACGCAGTCATGGACGTATACATATGCTGTACAGTTACTGTCTTCTGCTTTTTGCCCCAAGGGTACTTTTTATTAAAAAGTGTTCAAGTACTCTCACTTTTCTAGTAAACATTGTTCTTTGTTGTGTGGTTATATTAGTATTATCTTTGTTGTAGATTGTTGAGTAACAGTCTCCAAAGATGCTTAAGAATTTGCATTAGGTCATCTATATTAGTAACCATTTTTGTATTTCATTTTCCTAACATGATGAAAACTTTCAGAAGTTTTCTTACAGAAAAATCAAAACGAGCATAGTGAAGACCTTCTACCTAGATTCAACAATTCGTATAATTTTGCCATATTTTCGTAGCGTGCATGTATACACCACTTTTTTCTTGTTTTGACATCCTTTTGACAAATTGCAGACATCATAGTATTTCATCTCTAAATATTTTGGCATGCACCTCTTAAGAATGAGGACATTTTTCTACATAAGCATAATGTTGTAACTAAGGAAATTTATTATTTAAATTTAAATAATAAATTTAAAAATATAATTTAATATCAAGTCAGTGTTCTCAGTTATCCCTAGATTGATAATTATAATTGTTATTTTGTGCCGTGGTCTAATCTGATTGTTAAGTTATCATTCAAGCATATTAAACCAGTTTTGAATCAAGCCCCTTTCTTTCCCCCTGTGGACACTGAATATGAAGATTCTGAGCCTGCTTTTTATAGGATGTCCTATATTCAGGATTATACGACTATTTCCTTGGGTCCGTTAACTTGAGCATCTATTTTCTGTTTCCTGTAAACTAGGAATTAGCTTTACTGGATTGATATTAAACATTTTTGGCAAAAACACAGGATGTGGCTCTGTATTCCCTAATTCTCACATCAGGAGGCACATAATTTAAGATCATCTGGCTTTTACTCTTTCAGCTTAACTGTGATCAGCTTGGGTGTTAGAGCTTGTTCTGCTAGCAAGATTAAGTAGCTAGTATTGTTGAAACCTGTAAATTTCCCAAAATTTACTAAAGTATAAAAGGGTGAGAAGTTTGCTATTCATACCATATTATAATGTTTAAAATAATTCATCTGTTTTTACAGATGTTTCCTTAAACTCTTTAAAGACATATGTAAATAAAATGTTTAGCCATGAACACTTTAGTATTTCCCAGAAGTCCAGTTGGAGTTTATGTACTTTAACATTTTCTATCTCCTGTCCAACCTGCCATTTAGAAGAAATGATGGAGAAACTAATGTTCTAATGGCCTGCTTTTCTGTCCTGTCCTATTGCCCTATTGCTTTACACACTAATTTTCTTTTATCCTAAGTCATGGTAGCCAATTTGTTGTATTTTTAAGTCAGTTTTATTTAGGAAATGCTTGTGTTTCTGTTGAATTCTGATAGAGTAAACTTCAGCTTAAACTTCAAATTACAATGTGAAATAATACAAAGTAGTTAATGGTAATTTGCTAAAAATAAGATATTTCAATTGGAAATTTTTTTTATTTGACACAAGACTTAATACTTATTTAATGAAATGTTCTCATGCTTAGACTATGTTACTCTTGGTAGAAAAATGAGTGTGTTGCTGTGATGTTTTGAAATACATGTGATATCCTAGTTTGTCTACTGACACTGGGGTCTTGAATCTTAAAAAAAGGCCTCCGATGAAGCTGAGGAAAGTGGATCACAGGGAAAATTGGTGGAAGCTCTCAGGCAAATGAGAATTAATCATAGGGGAAACTACCGACAACTTCTGGAGGAGATGCTGACTAGTTACAGGCTAGCTAAAGTAGAGGGAGAAGAGAACCCTGCTGAAGAACCAGCTGCTACAGCTACTTCTTCGAACATTGATGCTGGAAACCCAGTGACAATGCAGGAAAGCCATGCTGAATCAGAAAGTGATCTTGCTGGCTTAGACAGCTGTAATGAAGATGCAGGCACAAACCTGGGTGGTGGAACAATCTGACTTTGTGGTGAAACTTTTGTGATCTTTGGTTTGATGGTTTTTACTTAGGAAGTGTAATGTATGCATTTATATAACATTTTTCTTATTTGAATCTCGGTAAACTAGTTTTATTATCGTCACATAGCCTTGTTTTTTAATGAGGCCTTTGCATACACCTTTATCAGATAGTTTAAAATTGACTTTTACAGTACTTTGAAATTAATAAACTTATGTCATTTCATGTTGTATGCCAGAAATGAGGCTGCCAGTTATTAAAGTCAGTAAATTCATACTAGATAGAATTCAAGATTATTGATTAGCAAGATTACAATACGTTGTGGAAAGACTTGTTAATGTAGAATTACACTGTTTCATATTATTTTACATTTTAGTATACTCATAGTTAGCTTTATAATAAATTTGTATTTTCTTTAGTGATTTTAGTTCTTTAAACAATGGCAGATGTGACCTGTAATGTTTTTCGAAGGATGATTATTGGTGTGTTCTTTGACTTGTTTGTATTTTACATCTCTGTAGTTTTATTTCTAGAAGTTCTGAGCTATTGGATATGTGGTTATTTTTCCTTTTTGTGTATTCAATTTTTGAAAATCCTGTGTATTACTCATAGCATTGGTTTGTATTTCTGTATAGCCTAACTACATACATCAAAATGTATGTTGACTAAGTGTTCAGAATGAAATTATAAGTGTTTAAGTCCAAATAAAGCACATGATATGGAATAATCTGTGCATGTTGTTATTTTTTTTTAATTTTGAAACAGTTTTGTTATATTGGAAAAATACACAAAACCCATTAGGAATTGATTTGTATTTATATAAAACTTAGAAAATTTTTGGCTTGGCTTTTCTTCATTAACTAAAAGACAAAAGATTTTGAGAAGTCTTAAAGAAAATCAAGTTTGTTTCTTATTCCCTTTTGTGGTACAAAATACTAATCTTTGGGCAGAGCGAACACACAGACTTGTCAGAAAATTGCCATCATGGGCATTCGAAAGATCACAGGACTGGCAGTGTTGCTCTGTTTATCAGATATTGATAAATACAAGAATTATGGGATATCTTAAATAGTGGGTGATAAGAGTTTGGTTTTACTTTTATTTTAAGTACAAATATTAGTCATGTGGGAAACTTTTTTTAAAAACAATTATTTTGCGACTATAGGTCATTAACTCTTCTTCTTCCTATTTATATTTATCATGTGTCTGAAGTTGCTTAAGGTACCATAAGTTGAAACTTTGGAATCTTCTAAGGTAGCTGATGTTTTGATCTACTTTTTCCAGTGCCAGAATACTTTTAAGTGGTTTAAAAGGAAGGCATTTGGTGGAAAGGGGAGGGGGAGAAACCCAGCCAGTTATCTGTGTTAGATAGATCGTTGTGTATACACACACACAATGTACAATGCACACGCCTCTCTGTAAACATACCTTTTCAAACAAAGAAATGAAGGTAATTTGTTCATCTGATTTTGTTTTCCTTTGAAATTCAATCCAACCTGGAAGTGGTGTAGGTAAATAATAATAATATTCTTCCTTTTTTCTTCCTGTAGGGTGCTGGAGATCTAGAAGACCCATGGTAGCCTTATAAACTTCTAAAATGCTTTTGATTCTGAAAATTGGGGCAAAAACTTTTAATCACAATTTTCTTCAATACAAGGGGAAAATATTCTTGTGGATTCCCAACGTTTTGTGATATGAGCAGAAAATCATTAGCATTTCCCATCATTTGTTCATACTGTGTTTTCTGATAATTGCCACTTGTAGCATTGCCTGTACTGCAGTATTTTTGCCAACCTCAGGCATACTGGTTACATCTGTGTTGAACTTTTGGCCCTAGAAACCAACAGTTAATTTCATCACAAATAACATTTGTGCCTGAGGTGCATGGGAATATAGTTAGCTGTACTCTGAAGATACATTATGGTTTTCTTTTTTTTAACAAAACACACAACATATAAGCATGTAAAAGTAAACAGTTGTATGAGATGTTCTTTTTTTCAGTTCACCAAGTTGAAAGCCTTTTGCAGCTCTGTGGCTTGAAATTTCATTTGAGCAATTTACTATAGGGTATATATTTATTATTAATGGTTATTTAATTTTTTTCCAATTTTACCTGTATTACCAAACTGGGTTCTCCATGTCCACATTGTAATGTTGCCTGCTTTGAGATAAAGTGTATCTGGCAATAATACTATAAGCCCTGATAAATTTTATGCACGTTATCTACTTCATCCTTCAACTCTCACTAGAAAATCTTTGAAACCAAATGGATTAATTTATGGCTATTTATAATTTGCTTTGACATCTCACTGCTGCAAATTTTTTAAATGATGAGATTTGCCTTTATAATGTAAATTGTGATTTTGGTTTTACATGTGGTTTTCTATAGTTTTAATTTTTCAGCTTTTAAGATACAACAAGTTTTGTGTAATTTGGTATAATTTTTAATTGTTTACATTATTTTAAAAGCTCAGAATATCACATTGAAATATGACTATAAATACATTTAAAATTATCTATTTTAGATCTAAGGAAATATTACAGAGATATTTTCATGGGTTCAGTAACCCCTTTCATTTTATAACATTGGGCACGCACGGTACAGAGTGGCTGTCACATAAGGTACTTGAAGATTATTAGTTTAATTCTATTTTTACAATAACCTTGAATTCTTGAATTCTTTTTGAGTTTTGCATGTATCCAATTAATGCTGAACATGAAGAGTAAAATATTTATCTAAAAGCTATCGGGGTAGGAGAAGCAATGAATGTATCCATTTGTAACATGGTTTACATGTGGTGGATGCTTTGTAAACATTTTCCTGTATGTTTAAATTGTGTTTCAGCGGGATGTAATTGCCCTTGTGTATAGTTACAATGAGTCATCATCTGGTCCTGTGTGAAATGGAATTCATGGTATTTTCTGTAACATTTTCCTGATGCTGTTTCTGAAGAGTCACACATTTGAATACAGGCGGCTTCCTTGATCATTTGATTTATTGTGCACCTGATTTTTGGTCTAAAAAGAATTATTGCCACAGTATATTTTATTTATTCTTTAGATTTTAGCCTTGTAAGTTAAAGTGCTTTACATGATGACGTTAAAAGCTATTTGTCCCTTTACTGGGTTCGGGGGGCTGTTAAAAGCTAGGGAATGAAGAATGCAAAATGGTTTCTTGTTCAACTGTCCACTCTGATCCAGTCCTGTACTGACAGTACCTTTCCAGTCTGATATTGTGATGTTTCATACACTGCAGTGAACATACCCAACTTGTTACCTAAATAAAGAATTGATAAAAACAGCGTGACCTATTACTATTTGGTATGATTTTTAAAATAAAAGTCCAGTTCTGAATGTTATTTTAAACATTTTACATAATTAAAATATTGTGAAGTGTTTCATATGAAACCATGTAGGTAAATTATAATTCCAGGGAAGAATTAACCAGACTAAGAGGATAATGCCAATTAAACCCTTCTTTACTCTCAAAATATTTTTTATACCACTTAAAAAAAATCTTTCTCTGGTAGTTTAGTGGCCCTTGAAATACAAATAACATGTGAGTTAGCAAAAGGAAAACTTATTTGTATTTACTAATATCAGTATACCAGTTCGCCTCTTCTCAAATATTTTGGTTTCAAGAACTACTTATATTCTTAAAGGCAGCAGATCCCAAAGAACTTTAGGTTTTGTGGGTTACATTTATTGATATTTGTTGCATTGGAAAAGAAAGGCATTGGAACTTGCCTGTTAACATGAATAACATTGTTTTATCAAAGCAAAATTATTTTCTGAACCTAAAGAGCACTGGCTTTTGTCTTGGAAATCGGCTGGATTCTTGTATCTGCTTCTGCGTTCAGCCTGTTGCAGTCTGACACGTTCTTTGAAACACATGAAGAAGTCTGGCCTCACACACGTCGTAGTTGAAAGAGTATTTCAGTAGCTTCAGGTAATGGTGCATATTCCTGTTTGCTACATTATCAAAACTTCAGAATTGGTAGTTTCTTGAAGGTTAGTTGCAACATGAGATCTGGAACTGTTTCTCAGCTTTTGTACTGTGTTACATTAAAATCTGTTCGATCTGTCCTGCAGTTTGGATGGGTCTACTTTTTCATGATTTAAAACCATGCTTTGGTCATTTTGAAAATACTGTCTGTTCATCGATGTATGTAGTCCTTTAGAATATCAACATGCTACCCTGCAATACCTGGAAGTTTTGGGTTAATGTTGAACTGATACCTTGAGAAAAACCTTAAACGTTGGGAAGCTGCCAAAGTTGTGGTGATGGATACAGATCTTTTTAATTCTAATTTTCATTTGGAAGGTGAAATTTATCATTGGCAACAAATATTGTCAGTGGCTCTCCGTGAGTGATAGGCTTGCTTCACTCATTTTAGAAGAAATGTCTGCTGAACGACCGTAGTCTGTCGGTTGTCGGTCTTCAGGTACAAACTGCGCTCCACGAAGAGTGGCTGGTCCAGGGCCCTTCTCCAGTAACAACAGCCTGAAACCACCGCTGCACTCAGCATGCCGCAGAACCAGCACTCCTCGTTGCACCGTATGGGCCATTAAGAGGAGGTGAACTCACGGGTAGAGTTGTAATGAAATTAGTTATTACTGCTTCAGGTGTTCACTGAAACGGGCCACTTCCCCCTTTTTCTTCGGGAGTGAAGGTTCAATAATGGCTGATTTGGTTGGTGCTGTTTTGAGTTGTGCTCAAGCGCCTGCGGTTTTACTCACCATTTCTTTTGCACAACCAGTGTGAGCATCAATACTTTGAAAAAGAATATGTATTAGTGTTATTAATGAGAAGATAGTTTTGATTTCATGTATCTCCTTAAAAGTTCCCGTGGACCCCATCCTTTCAGAATTGTTGCCCTTCTCCTTTTGGTGATGGACTTCGTTTATTCCAAACATGACAGTATAATAGTAAGTGAATGTTAAGATCGACAAATGTGGTAGAATTTACTGAGGAGGGTTTTATCATTATTGTTATGCTGAAACTTACAAGAAGGATGAGGGTGGAGTCTTGAGCATTGTATTTTTTCTCTCAGGACGTTACTTCGATGCGTTTCAGCCTGGAAAACTCAGGATTTAAGGTTAAACTTAACAATAGAGTTTGATTTTTGAATGGCATGTATTCAAGTCATTTTAATCTTAGACCTTCAGTGACTACAGATTTGTGTTATTAAATTCTTCTGATAGAATTTTTAATCCATGTTTTAGATCATTCTACTGAGGCTGAAGTATCACATCAGGTTGACCAGATAAAGACAGGACTTTTTAATAATTAAGTGGACCAGGGCTTTATGCTGAAGGGATTTTTTTTGTTGTTGTTAGGTTTTTCAGTTTTTGGAACGTTGAACAAGGTGAGGGAGAATTACCATGTAGGTGTTACTTTGTCTAATTATGAGACTTGGTAATTATAGCATTTCCTTAAGATACTTACTGCTTCAGTTTTTGCTTTTAAATGTTTGGATAGCTAGATGTCACCGCAACTCGCTACCGTATCAGCTTCATTTCAGGTGTTGGGTCCAGTGTCTCTTCATAGTGCCCTCTGGCTTTCCAACCAGCCAGCTGGGGACTTGGCCCTCATAAGAAACTGTAGCAAAATGTAAACCAGGATGAAGGTGGCACATTCCCATCTTAAAAAGATCAGTTTGGTTAGGCTTCTTTATTATTTAATGTAGCAAATATTAAAATACCAAGTTGCATATTTTGAGTTTTATTTTTAAAATAACATCTAAGTTTGAAGGAAAACAGAGAACCTAAGCATTTCTTCACATTTAGTTTGCTGATACTATAAGTACAGTTGATTCCCAAGAGTCAATTTCTTTTTTTTTCTTGTTTTTTTGTTGTTGTTGTTAAAGATTTTATTTGTTTGTTGATTTATTTACTTATCCTTAGGGAGAGGGAAAGGGAAGTTGAAAGAGAGGAAGAGGAAAATTGATCAGCTGTGTCTCACACATGGGGACCAAACCCTCTACCCAGGCACGGGCCCTGACCAGGAATTCAACCAGCGACCCTTTGCCCAGTTGACTGAGCCACACAAGTCAGGGCCAAGAGCCAATTTCTTAATGCTAAATGTAGAAGTACCCACAAGAGTTGTATGAGCCAGAAATTAGTGTTACTAATTTACATTCCAAACTAAGCTACCTGAAATATTTGGTGGAATGAGGACCCTATGTAAGTATTGTGACATTATAAACCAAGTTTTTGTTTCCAAACAAATTAGTCATCCAGGAAAAAATGTATGTGTCTATTCCAAAGCCTTTGGAAGAACACAATTGAACCAGAGTTCGGTATTTGTTGCTGAGTTAAGCTGGGTTTTTATTCAGTTCCAGTCATTTAAGATGAACCTGAAGAGCCCTGGCCAAGATGAACCAGTTGATTGGAGGGTCCTCTGTCCAGAATTCCAGGTCAGGGCTCATTCCTAGGTTGCAGGTTTGATCCCAGGTTGGGACCCTTGTGGGAGGGAACTGCTCAGTGTTTCTCTCTTCCTCTCTGGGATAAAAAATTTTTTAAAACCTGTAGTTTTCCATTAATTTTTTTTATAGCCAAATCTTGCCTTGAATTTAGATTGCATTAAAAAATGACATCTCAAATCCATATTTCCTAATTGCCTTTATTTATACTTTGAAATTAATCTGGTTTAAGTAATAAGGGAAAACATTTGATAAATGTTTTAAATGTACTTCATTTGGGGCACCTAAGCAGTATTTAGTGAAAAAGAGTGTACTGTGATTTTTCCACATTTTAAACAAAATGCACAATGTGCAGAAAATATGTTTTTAAGACACTTAAAAGCTAATGTAGTAATCCATAAGACAATGTATTTCAAAGTAGTTCTGAGAATTATACTCAACTTTGGGAATTCTGTAAACGGTAACAAAAATGCTAAGCAAGTATTTATTTCTGCCCATTGTTTTGGTGATTGATGTATGCTGCGCTCTGGAAGTAGCACTAGAGCTAGTGATAAAAGCTAAGTTGCTTTTCAAGCAGCATCACCACTGACCCCCACATTTTGCTGACTTTTTTCGCATATAGTATCTTTCTCACACTTTCTGTTTCAGTTTTATTCTACCTGGCAAACACTATGTCATTTCCTGCTCAGGTGTAACTGGCCAGTGATGCTCTTGCAGTTCAGGTGTGGGGGTTCACAGTCTTGGTGTTGGGAGCTTATTGGCTCTGTCTGGCCATATGCACAACCGTGATGGAACACAAAAGAACCATTGCTTCTATATGGGTAGAATCAAAGGTTCAGGGTACTTTTTCCTTGACTAAACCCTAAATGGATAATACTGGCAAGAGTGATTTCTTCAGATAATCTGTACCACCAATGTGTTCTTTTATTCTTCCCATATGTCTACTTTTAAGAAAATATTTGGGCATGTATTTGAGGTGAAGAGGACCAGTAACCATCCAAGAAGTTACTCCAGCATATGGATCTGATGCCGCCTTTCCTCTCCGGGGTGGTTTATGTTTGGTTTTTTACTTGGGCCTCATTTCTTAAGTCTGGAAGATGGCAAGTGTAATTTATGTGGACAAAATTCCACAGTAACATGATTTAGAGGACCATCGATTTATTTTCATAAGATTTTGCCTCTTAATAAGCAACTTATAAGTAAGTTGATACAGTATAAAGCTTATTTTAAATACTTATATTTAATATTCGCTATTAAAGTTTATCTCAGGTGAGACTGGTGGTAATTATTACCATATAGCACTTTGATGCCATTGAAGTGAACTCCCAAATTGAAAGTGACTGGATTTTATTAATTCGTGGAGTTAGTTTCTCTAGGAAGCTACAAAGCTTTTAACGAAGTCTACATTTTAAAATTTTGTACACTTAAACTCACAGTCTTCAGGGAAATGCAGTGATAATGAGTCGGTCTTTACTAGGGTAGCTGTTCTCCACTTCCAGAGCAGTTCTGCTTTGTTTATTCCTGTTTACTCTTTATTCGTTTTCCCCAGTGGTAACATCTTGCAAAACTAATGCACAATATCACAAACAGATATTCACATACATGAAGTCAAGATAGAAGACAGTTTCATCACCACAAGTATCCTGTTAGGTTGCCCTATTCCCTGTCCCTGATCCCTGGGTGGGAATAAATCAGTTCTGCTCTTTTGTGTCAACTTGGGGTTCTGGTTAAGATTTCCTTTGAATAAAGACTCCTCGACTTTGTAAAGGGTAAAAGCCGCTAGGCTCAGAGAGTATAAATATGACTAGACAAATGAAACTAGATTGTTAATTTATTCTTTTACAAGAAAGGAATCAGTAAGCAATGTTAGGCTAGGCTGTGAGGGCTAGTCAAAGGTTTTCCTTTGGTGATCTACCCACGTATTTTGTTACTTTAGAAGGTGGGAAGGGGTTGTGGGTTTAAGGCTGAGAGTCGGGTACCGCCTGCCGTAAGGTTGCTCGCCGCGTTCCTTCTGGAGCCCGCACATCCACTCACCGTGTTTAGTTGGGTTTGACTTTGCTGGGGGAAGCGTGTTAGGGAGGAAAGGATGTTCTTCCCAACCTCAGATTTGAATTTATCTGCTCACATTATTACTCTACATCACCCTGCTCTATAACACAAGCTAAAGGTTAAATAAACTTCACTTGTGTGACTATACCACAGTGTATCCATGTCCCCATTGAGGGGCATATGGATTACTGCAGCTTTTTTACTATTAAAAAACTGGGGTAGTAGGCATCCTGGTATGTGTCCCTTGAAGCACGTCTTTACGTGAGTATATTAAACACATTGTACTAAAGGTGTACTGAGTTACGCTTCCACTAGAAATGGGCCAAGCTCCCTGCTCCTCTGCTTCGCCATCCTCAGTATCACGTGTTGTTGTCAGTCACATGAACGTGGAATAGTATTTCTGGTTACATGTGAGATGAACGTCTGCCTTTTTGTGTTGGCTATTTGGGTTTCCTCGTCTCTCAATTGAATGTTCATATCCTTTGCCCATTTTTCTTTTTGGTTTGTCTCTCACTTATTTGTAGTTTTTTTTTTACGATGCTAATCCTTTATTATATGTGTTTCAAAACCTAGTCTTTTAAAAATGTACATATGGAGTCTTTTGTTATTTATCAGTCTTTCATTATGGTTTGTGTGGATGTCTTTCTTGTTTAAGAAATCACCATCTTGAGTTTGCATATTCTGTTTTCTTGCAGGAGTTTTAAAGGCTTCCTGCCTCCCGAGCTCACTTAGGTTTTTAATCCATCTTGAAGTTACTGTTATACAGGGCCAGGCAGAAGTAATGCTTACTTGAGTGTGGTTGGTAGGGTAATAATGTGGTGTAATAATTTATTTTAAACATTTCATCTAAAATTATAAGTATTTAAAACAAGCTTTATACTATGTCAATTTATCAGTTGCTTATTTATATGGTGTGCCAGAGTGTGATATTGTCATGTTACAGAATTGCATGCTTAGGATTTTGTAATAAAAGAGCTTTGTAATAAAGAAGGGGCATTATTTGTGCTGGGCCCTGTATATAGCATTAAATAAGGAAGCTGATTTTTTCCACACAGCTGGCTACTTGTGCTGGGATCATGTGAGCCAGCCCTGTCAAACACGTTTCCCATACCTGTATGATCCATGTCTAGTTCCTAAATTCAGTCCTATTGTCTTTTGTCTTTTCGTCTGACCCCATGCAGATATCATGCCACTTGAATTACTGTGGCCTCATGGACACTGATACCTGGCAGGCAGGCATTGTTTTCATCTTATGTTAACCTCGTTCCTTTTAATAAAAACAGTTAAGTCACATTCTTAACAGCCTGCGTACATTTTGGGGTCTAGTATTAAAAGTTGTGCACCCTACCTATGAAAATTGCTTTGTGTGTTCCCGTTGCACGTTTGCATTGTAAACTCTGCTGTGGCTCACCGCTCGGCCCCCTCCCCTCGGACCACGGCAGTGCCTGCCACGCTGTGTTGGAACCTGTGGCGAAAGGGAAAATTCAGTGATGATGATTTGGCCTTCGTTTAAAATTTGATACATCATGGTGCTTGCAGTAGTCTTGATTCTTTAAGTGCCGTGTTAGAGTATCTTGATTACTGAGCTGTGCGGTACCTCTGGCAGGTCCCCACTGCCGTACTTCCCCCCACGCTCCCGCCGTCACCGTGGAATGTGAATGCCAGGGCCTTTGAAGAACTGTCTCTAGACTGTTTTCTGAGTTAAGGCAGGTGTCACCATGGAGGGATATCACAAACCTACTAGCATCCTTTAGCATAAAACAGCTTTTTCTGGGGCACTGAGTGAAATGGAGGGAAGGTGAGTGAAGAAGAGAATCCTTCTAGGCTGCAGCTTTGCTTCCTTGGGCAGGGAGCCAGCTTTTAATACTTTGGAAACATAAAGCTGAGAGAAACATTCAGTTCCAAAAGGATGTTGTTTGTATAAAAGCTTAAATGTCCAAATTTCATTCCAAAATGCATTCTTCTCCTCTCCCCCATTTTAACATCTCTGAGATTGAGAAGCATCGTAGGTCCGTGGCGCCTTCCCAGGGCCACCAGGGAGGCGGGCGTCACGCACGCCTGCTCCAGTGTGGTCCCAGCTCTTCTCTTCGAATTGCAGTTCCAACTGGTTTCTGTGCCCTGTAGGAATTGTCTTACGTTTAGATGTGTTTAGCACGTCTGCAAAGTGAGTCCATATGATTTAACATTGAGTCAAAGTTACTGGGTAAGCAAAATCCAGAAACAAGATTTTTTTGTCTGTCTGAAAAATTTATTGCAGTAAGTGTAAAATAATCCTGTTAATTAAAGCATTGTTTCATAAATTTATTGGAAGCATTTTTTCTTATACATAAGAGAATGGAATCTTGGGGTTGATGGTACATAGTATTTATAAATACAAAATTGTATTAAGTATGCTTGGGAATAATACTAGGACAGTATTTGAGAAGCATTGGGAAGTGTGAGATTTTTATTTTCTCCTGAAAATAAAGATAACAATGTTAACGTGTTAAATCTGGGTAACAGGTAAGAGTATCTTATACTCTTTTCTGTGACTTTCTGTATGCTTGAATTTTTAATAAAGTGAAGTTAAATGAAATACAGAAACTAAATGGATTTAGCGGTCCTGCGTTGCCTTCCAGGAAGAGGGCACCACTTTTTGACCCCTATGCTTTCTGCTTTTTCCCCTGTGTTGCATAGTGCCAATTTGGCAGGTAAAATATTGTGATTTATGTTTTATTGACTTAATTTTAAATTATTTGCTAGTGAAATTGAACATTTTTTAGGCTAATTATATGTCTTTAAGAGGCCTGTTCACATGATGCTTATTTTCTATAAACATGCTCATTTTTATTGTTTTGTGAGAGCTCTTTATATATTTAGGAAATTAATCATTATAACCATTATTCTATTACACATGTCATGAATTATTCTCCCCAGTCCATCACTTCTTTGCCTGTCAGTTGTTAGGTTTTTAAATAAAGATATCAAGGAATGGGACTAAGCAAAAGCTGTCTCATAATCCTGAAATGACCTAATTCCTGCAATAGCATAGGTTTCTCCACACCCCCCAGATCTTACTACCTGCTACTCTGTTTCTGTGCTTTTTATTACACATTAAGTTTTTGTTTCTATGTCAGCTTTTCCTACAGGCAGAATAAAGGCTTCTTCTGCTCACTGATTGGAGAGGCCCTAGGGAGGGCCCCGATCTGAAAAGGAAAGCTCCTTTTAGTCAGAATACTCCGTTTTATTCTCCATATATTGTTTTAAGTCAAATATATAGGTTTTGTTTTTTATGGTTTTTAATTGAAAAAATTACATGTAGTGAACTACAAAGATTTTAAGCATTCCATTTGATAAGTGTCTTGGTTTTTGTTTTACATTAAAAGATTTAGAATTTTATCATTTTTTTTAACAGTTTCACACTTCAGTTGTGTTCATAGACAATCTTTTCACATTCTGAGTAAGTAAATGTTTACATATGTTTTATGACTTTGGCCCTTTAAAATTGTATATACATATAATACAAAAGGAACTCAGGAAGTCATTTGGAACTCGTGAAAATTTTATATATATACATACACACAAAAGAAACTCACATTTGAATAAGTAAATATATGTTTTATGACTTTGGCCTTTTAAAATTATTTATATAATACAAAAGAAATTTGGGGTGTTGCTCCAGGGAACAAAATCTAATGTGATATATTTCATTATCCCTTCACACCACGCCACCTAATATGTAAGCCAGTGCTATTTATTTGAAAGAGCCCTTTTACTGTATATTCTTTCTTGTATGTGCTTGTATTTTTATGAGCAGTCTATTTTATTACTTCGTACATTTTATTCCCTGGTAAGGAAAGTCTTACTAATCTACTTTAACAAAAATAGAACATTTATTATTCCAGATGAACTTGTGACTAATTTGGCCAAGATCTTCCTGCCAAATAAAAATCCTGTATGTTGAGTCGTTGTCAGTGTAGGTAATATGGAGATCACTGCCCTCAGAGGCAAGTTCCATTCCAGGAAAAGGCTACATCTTTTTATTTGTATGAATATTTTTTCATGTCCCAAGTTATGTTTTGTAATTTTCTCTACGTTCTACAAATTTCTTAATTCCTTTTGTATTTCTTATTAATATTGTGAATGAATCACTTACTCCAATACGTTTCAAATTCACACCTTCTTAATAGACAAGTGATTTAAAATCACTTTACATACACCCCAAAATTGTCAATTTCTATTATTTCCACCAGATGGCAGTCCTGAGTGCGTCTGTTTGTAAACGGGCCGAGAGCTCCCGTGGTGACAAGAAAGGCAGAGTGGCCGGCAGACCTTCCAAGTCCCTAAAAGTACAAGGACAAAAAGGTTTTTTCATAAAGCTGAAATAAAAATGAGTCCAACGTTATGTGATCATAGTGTTTATGCTTCTATTAACCATTATTCTATAACCTATTCATGGAGGCAGAGAAGAACCATCACCGTATCATACTCTGTGTGGCAAACCCTGTGGCTTCTTGGTTTCATTCCAGGGAGTCTCATGGTCAAAGGCAGGCTTTAATCTGTATTCCTGTTTTTCTTATCCGAAAAGCACCATTTAAATCAGAAGTTACTAGATTTCTAAACGTTCGTGTTAAGAGCATCTTGTGACTCATGGTGCTTTCATGATGCCCAAATCTCTTCTGAAAGAGGCACAGTATTTGTAATTACTATAAAGGGAAGCAGGTTTGCAACTGGCTTATTGTACATGAATACAAATCTCGATGACCCCCTAAATTAGGCACTTTTAAAGCTTAATTTAGATGACTTCAAAGACCTATGCTTAGGGTGTAGAAGGTAGTGAATTTCTTGGTCAGGTAAGGAACCAGCTCAAGTATTTTCACAGTGACTTTTCCCAGTGGCCAAAAAATATAGTGCTTTTGGACAGCTGTATATCACCTGGGTAAGCCTCCCTCATGTATTTTTGTTACAGTTCTATACTGTGATACAATCAGGGAGCAGTAGTGCCTGTAACTGCACAGTAACTGTACATTCCCTTTCTGAATGATGACATTTCCACTCTGAGATTGAACATTGCAAGAAAGTATGATAAGAAAAAGGAACAAATGTTTTTGCCCTTGAGCACAAAGGTACACCAAGATTAATCTTAGTTTTCCAAAGAAAATTGCTATGAATGTTCTGGGAGGTAATATAACAAAAATTTTGACAGACAGTAGGTAATTTTTTAATTAGAAAATTTTTATTTAATTGTAACAATAAAGTTATGTAGATTTCAAGTGTACAGTTCTGTGATACATCATCTGTGTATTGCACTGTAGTGTTTACCACCCAAAGTCAAGTCTCCATCCAGCATCGTGTTCTTGACCCCCTGCATCCTCTAGTAACCACCACAACGTGCATGAGTTTTTGTCTCACTTGTTGCTTTCAGTTTGATATCCCACATAGGAGTCAAATCATATGGGGTTTTACTTTTTCTTTCTGAGTTACTTCACTTAGCACGATGTTCTCTAGATCCGTCCATGCTGTCGCAAATGGCAGTGTTTCATCTTGTGGCTGAATAGCTTTTCATTGCATACACGATATAATGTTTTTAGGGCTTTTGGCTTTTTTAGGACGGGATGTGTGTGAATGTGATAGATAAGAAAGAATGTTCCCTCTTATAGTGTAACTGCGCTCCACTGTGCTAGTGAAATGTCTTTCAACATCAGAAATTTACATGGCATTGCTGATCGCTCAGTCACTAGGTGGGGCAAAGCCTAAATAAAGTACATATTCTAGATGGATTCACTTCAGAAAACAATGCACACGTTTCAGTTGCATCTCAGTGAAACCAGGGGGCGCTGGACACCCACCACTGTTTGTCCACTTGAGACAGAAGACTGGTCAATAAAACACTGGACCATTTGTAATTTTACATCTTCAAAAGTTTTCACATGGTAGTTCTGAAGAATTGTCATTTGTGTGTTCTTCAAAAATAGAGTAGTAAGTTTCATAGCTGGACAGGTCTTTAAAGACATATTTAGGGGAATCACTGAGCTGAAGGAAACCTGAATGCCAGGTGGTTTTTGAGCAGCCTCTGTTCTGACTTTCCGGGGACCAGGCTCTAGTTCCATCTTTTTGCGGCTCTGCTGGTTCTAGTTGGGTCCCTCTTTCTTCCGTTCATTTGTCAGAACTCTCGGGAGTGGACTTTTACCCACAGCAATTATGATGACTTGCAGCATCTTCTATCCCCAGTTACTTCACTCCTGACATATTGTGGCTTCCATTGTCTTTACCATCCGGCAGCCTGTTCTCCAAAGACTCCAGTTTGCTACGTATTTCTTCTGGGTATACAACCCAGAAGCAAACATTTGTAGGTACGGGAACTGTCATGTCCTTTGTTCTAGTTAATACTGTTCTTTTTCACCCCTAAATATTGAACTTGCCTTCCTGACCCCCACATGGTACTGTCGGAGTCTTTGAGGTTAATTATTTTTACCGCTGTTAAGTGTCCCTTCCCCATCCTGTGCTGGTGTAGTAGGTGTTTACTTGGCCTACTTTGCAGGACCTTCATTTACTAGTATTATATCCTCGTGTTAGATTCATTAACGCTTTGAGGTGCTTTGTGATCCATCTGAGATACGCATGCTATTTTTTCTTTCCAATCACTCCAGATTGGATTGGCTTCTAGCCTGGAAGGGACTTCTTGAGGGGTCTCAGCGATACAGGCTGGGTGCCATTGATCTTGTTTTCTTGACTTTCTCAGTTAACAGGACTCCAAAAATAGCAAGTAAGAAAGAAAGAATGGAAAGGATGAGAATTCCCCAGGTATAGAGAGCCTCATGTATATGTATATAGACAGTATGTTTATTTGTGTACATTTCTGTATGTATGCTATACTTCAATAAAATTTTATTTTAAAAAGAATCATGGCTGATGCACTAAACATATTCATTTGAAGCTTTTGTCTGTTAATAGGACACATGGAAATAGTTGAGTAGATGTGGGTGTGCTGTGGATATTGTGAACTAAAATTATAGATTGTGTATTACAGGAAACTCACAGGATTGTATGGGGGATGGCCTTAAAGAGATAAGCAGCCTTTTAATCAGGGTAAACTTTGGTTCAAACAATAGAAGTTCGTTTATTGCTCCTGTATAGACCAGGATGGGTATTCCAGGTAAGTCTGCTTCTCTATTCCACACGTGATTCAAGTCTGAGGCTTTTCCCTCCTTGTGGCTACATATCATCAGGGGCCCTTTGTCATCTGCATCCAAGCAGCAGAAGTAGAACGTGAACAAGGAAAAAATGTTCCTGCTTCTTAAAGTTCTCACTGAATTTGAGAGGGATTGAAATCATACAAGGCATATTCTCTGACCACAATGAAATTAACCTGCAAATCAATAATATTAAGGTAAGAACAACACAGTGCTAAATAATCCATGAGCCAAAGAATAAATAAGACAAATTAGAAAATACCTTGAGTAGAGTGAAAATGAAAATCACAACATACTGAAATTTTTAGGCTGCAGCTAGGGTAGTACTTAGAGGGGAATTTATAGCTTTAAACACATATTTGAAAGAATGTAAGGTTTCAAAATCAGTACTTTAGAAGTAACTACAAGTAGAAGAAAGGAGGAAAACACTAAGGATGAGAACAGAAATCAATGAAATAGAAAACAAAAATCAAATCATAATCTGGCTCCTTGTAAATATTAATAAAATTAATAAACTTCTGCCTTGGCTGGTGTGGCTCAGTGGATTTAGTGCCAGCCTGCAAACCAAAAGGTTGCTGGTTTATTTGCTGTCAGGGCACATGCCTGGGTTGTGGGGTCAGCCCCCAGTCAGGGTGCAGGAGAGAGGCGATTGATTGATGTTTCTCCCTCACATCAATATTTCTCTCCCTTTCTCCCTGCCCCTCTCTCTAAATAAAAGCCTTTTGTAAAAAAGACCCAAATGAAGGGAGACACCATGTTCTTAGGTGAAAGATTCAATACTAAGATATCAGTTATCCCAAAATTGATTTATAGTTTAAATGAAACCCTAATCAACGTGCTTCACAGCCATATTTTTGTAGGCTCTGACAAAGTGATTCTAAAAGTTATATAGAAATGTTACAAATGGACCTAGAATATTCAAAACAACATTGATAAAGGAGGATTAAATTGGGATTCACACTACCTGATTACAAGAACTGCAAAGCTACAGTTATTCAGATAATGTGGGAGGAAGAAAGAGCAGAAGAGGGGGATGAGGATTTAGGAGACATCCGAATGCCTATGCGGGGGAGAGGTGCCTGTGAACTGGAACTGGGGGTCCAACTCACAGATTGCCATGTGAGTGGTAACATCCCCCATGGTGTATTGAAGCATGATCCTCACGATTCTACCTGCCATGTTTTTATATGCTATTTCTCAATATTTTTACACCGCTATTTATTGAGCCACCTAAGTATTTATTCAATGCCTTCATGGACATGTTTATAAACAAATAAAGAAGCCCATTGTCTTTCCTCCAGGCAGCCCATCTTTTAAAAAAAAAAATGTGCTTATGGTGTCCAACGATATACGTCACAGGGGAACCCAGTAGAGGGTCCAGAAATAGCCTGTGTAAGTGTGTAACACACATACAGTCACCTGGTTTTTCTCAAAGCCGACACAAATCAGTGGGGGAAGGAAAGTCTTTTCAATTAACAGTTCTGGAACAACTGCATAGATATATGCAAGGAAGAAGGTCAACCCTGACCACCCAAAAATTAACTTGAAATGAGTCACAGTCTTTAAGGAGGTGAAGCAAAATTTTCTAGATAAAACACTGGGGGAAATACTGTGATCCTGCAGAGAGACACCACTAAGCAGTGGACAGGCAAGCCTTGGGCAAATCCCTGTTAAAGTACCAATGGCATATTTGGTACTTTACAGATACAGAGCGAATATTTCAAAAATTTATATGGAACCATAAATGATCCCTACTAGCCTCAGCAATTTTGAGAACAAAGTTGGAGGGATCATAATACCTGATATCAAACAATAAACATGGCCACTATAATCAAAACAGCCTAGTACTGGCATAAGAACACACACATAGACCAATGGAACAGAACAGAGAGTCCAGAAATAAACCCAAGATTCTATGGTCAAGATTTGACAAATGGGACAGGAGCATAAAATGGAGTAAAAATAGCCTCTTTAATAAATGGTTTAGGGAGAGCTGGAATGATACATTAAAAAAAATGAAGCCAGACCACCAACTGACACCATACATAAAAATAAACTCAAGATGGATAAGTGGCGAATATAAATCATGACACCATAAAAGTCCCAAAGGAGAAAACATAGGCAGGAAAATCTCAGATATACTATGCAGCAATATTTTCACCAATATGTCCCCTAGAGCAAGGGAAATAAACAAAGAATAAATGGGACTACATCAAATTAAAAAGCTTCTGCATGGCTGAAGAAAACAGTGAAATGAAAATGAAACCAACTATATGGGAAAATATATTTGAATGATACCTCAGATAAGGGTTTGATCTCCAAAATATATAAAGAACTCACACGACTCCTCTCCAGGAAGACAAAAAAAAAAAAACCAATTAAAAAATGGGCAAAGGACCTGAACAGACACTTCTCCAAGGAAGACATACACAGGGCCCAGAGACATATGAAAGAATGCTCAGCATCACTAACCATCAGACAGCTGCAAATTAAAACCACAATGAGATACCACTTCACACAGGTCAGAATGGCCATCATTAATAAATCTACAAACAACAAGTGTTGGAGAGGTTGTGGAGAAAAGGGAACCCTAGTGCACTGTTGGTGGGAATGCAGACTGATGTAGCCATTGTGGAAAACAGTATGAAATTTCCTCAAAAAACTAAAAATGGAACTCACTTTTGATCCAGTGATTCCACTACTGGGATTATACACTGAGAATCCTGAAACACCAATTCAAAAGAACTTATGCACCCCAACGTTCATAGCAGCGCTATCTACAGTAGCTAAGTGCTGGAAACAGCATAGGTGCCCAGTAGTACATGAGTGGATCAAAAAACTGCTACATATACACAATGGAATACAATGTGTACATGTACACAGCAGAAAAAAAAGAAGAAACTACCTTTTGTGACAGCATGGATGGAAGTGGAGAATATTTTGCCAAGTGAAATAAACCAGGCAGTGAAAGACAAATACCCCATAATGTCACCTATAAGTGGAAACTAATCAACAAAACAATAAGCAAAAAAAAAAAAAAAGAACCAGAGACCTGGAAATAACAAACTGACAGTGACCAGAGGGGAAAGGGTAGGGCATCATGGCGGAAAGAAGGGAAAGGGTCAGGTCGAGGAACATGTACAAGGGATGTATGGGCAAGGACAGAGCGTGGGGATTGTCTTTGGGAGCAGGAGTTGGACAGGGCAGGGCAGAGCAATGGGGAAGAATGGCGACAACTGTAATTGAACAACAATGAAAAAATCTGATAAAGGATTGTGTTTATAATAGATTTTTAAAGGGGGCAAAATATTGAAAATTGAACAAGCATTGCACCAAGGAAGAAATAAAAATGGCATCAAGCACCAATGCTCATAGTTACAAGTCACTAAGGAAATGCAAATTGTAATTCCACTACGACTCATCAGAACAACTGAAATCACAAAGACTGGCATTGCCAATTGTCAGCAAAATGTAGAGCAAACAACACACACATTACTCACGGGAAGATAACAAGGTCCAACCACTTTGGAAAAGCATTTGAGTTTTGCTATAAACCTAATAGTGTATTAACTTTATAATCAGCAATTCCACTCCTCAATGTTTACCCACAAGAAATAAAAAACATATGTCCACACAAAGATCTGTGCATGAACGTTCACAAGAGCTTTTTTCTAATCCTCAAAAAACTTAAATGGAACTGGATCAAAAGGGAGTTCCATTTTTAGTTTTTTGAGGAAAACTAAAGTTCAAAACTGGAAATACCTCAAAAGTCCATCAACTGGTGAAAGGATACAGCGCATCCAGACAATGAATGCCGCTTAGAAGTACAAGGGAACAAACCACTCCTCATGCAACAACAAGGGGGAATCTCAGAAGCATTTCACTAAATGAAAGGTGACAGACACGAGGGTCCATCCACATACTGCATGGTTTCATTTACCTGAGTGTCAAGAAAAGGCAAAATCACAGTCACAGCAGCTTAGTCGTTGCCAGAGGCAGGGTCTGGGGGAGGGGCGGGACCCCAGCAGGGTATGAGGGTGGGCTGGGGAGTGATGGAACTGCACAGTACGTGTCATGAATGGGGTGGTGGCTATACAGCCATCCATTTGTCCAAGTTCTTCACATTATGTAATGAAAGGGTTTAGGTATTTTATGCCTCCTTAAATCTGAATTTTAAAAAGGAATGAAAAATGTCTTAATGTAGATTTGAGCTTATGGAAATTCACTGTATAATTCTTTCAAATCTGTTTTAATACTTTTCATTATAACATATTTCAAAGATAGGAACTTGAGATGAAATTCACAAGAGAAGGATGCTCCAGACTTTATGGCCCAAGTTACTTTCCCATGGGCTCCCCTGTGTAACCTGCATTAGGTAAGTAGTGTTTGGGATTTACTGTTTATATACTTATTTAGTAGTTATGTGTATATTTGAATGTGTTTATTACCTGATTAATTACTGGTTTTCTTAAACAGCTGCTGGAATGGTGGGGTGGAGCAAGGAGGAATCTTTGTTAGACAATCCATTCATATGGGCTGAATTATATGATGTTGATGGATATAAATGGATCAAGGTTATTACACAATCTCATCTGCCACCCTCCCCTAACAACTAGGAAGACTTATTAACAGAACATAATGTTAAGATGTTGTAAAATAACTAAAATTGTATTGAAATCCAGCTGCAGAAAAGGCCCACAGTTGATTTTCTCTTCCCAAGAGCTATGGTTCAGTAACCTTTTCAAATAGTCCCTTTTATGTGGCATCCTCATGGGCACACCACTGCCAAAACCCAAACCCTTCATTCTCTACCTATGAGGGGAGAGCCTCCATTCCAGTTACGACTTTCACTGAGATGTCTCCTCAAGCCTAGAAAAGTGGAATTCTACCTTTTAAGGTAGACTGGCTTTAAGGGAACGTGACTGGTTTTCAGGTTCAAAAGTATCTTGACCTAGGGTGACCACCTTTGAGGCTTTGGGAGTGATACAGTTTGGGGTAATAATTCTTTAATATATATATTTATTGCTCTTTATTCTGTAGATCAAAGGTCAACAAACTCTGTGAAAGGTCAGAGAGTAAATATTTAGGCTTTGAGGGCCACGCGGTCTGTGTCTCTCAACTCTTCTGTTGTGCAAAGCAGCCACAGATAATACAGAAACAAATGAAAGGATCCGAGTTCCAATAACACTTCATTTACAAGAACACGTCTTGGGCCGGATTTGACCTGGAGAAAAATGTGCTGATCCTGGCCGTTGCTGTAAACACGCCTCAGAACAAACCTGCTACCTGTTCTTACAAAGTGTCTGTGTAGTTAAATAAGAAAGGTACTTCCATGAAAAGAACTAATAATAACAATGGGGTGCAGGACGTGCTACCCCCAAATATGGCACCTTGGTGTATTGACTATTTCAAGCCGAGGAATCTGAGACCTGAGAAAAGACAGGTGTGGGGAGAATGTTCTGCCCTTCCCCTGAGGCAGGTCGCAGGACCCCTTTGTGAGAGGTTTGCACCCTCCCTGTACCAGGGAGAAAGGAGCATCCTTATGGCCAAAGGCACAGAGGGAAACCCGAATGAATTTTATTAGCTTTGCTAAGTTTTTCCCAGTTTACTATACTTATCTCATACCTTCTGTCCTATTATATCTTTCCAAAAACTTCCACTCTTCATCAAACCTAACATAAAACCATTCAGGATTAACCTGTCAGGTTGGCTCAGTAGGTTGGGCTTCATCTTACAGAGCAAAAGGTGCCTGGTTCTATTTCTGGTCAGGGTCTGGGTTGCAGGTTGTTCCTCTCTCGGTTCAGTGTTTCTCTCCCTCACTTTCTCCCTCCCTTTCCCTATAAATAAATAAACAAACAAACAAATAAATATTTAAAAAACAATCAGGATTAAATATTTCTTCAGTTCTGCACTTCCTTTTGAAGACTCTCATGTCACATAAAATTTGTATTAAATAAATTTGGCTCTGGCTGGTGTAGCTCAGTGGATTGAACATGGGCTGTGAACCAAAGGGTTGCCAGTTGGATTCCCAATCAGGACACATGCCTGGGTTGCAGGCCAGGTCCCCAGTGGGGGCCAAGTAAGAGGCAACCATACATTGATGTTTCTGTCTCTCTTTCTCCCTCCCTTCCCTTCTGTCTAAAAATAAAAATAAGCCCTGGCTGGTGTAGCACAGTGGATTGAGCACGGGCCTTCGATTCCCAGTCAGGGCACATGCCTGGGTTGCAAGCTAGTTCCCAGCAGGGGCCAGTTCCCAGCAGGGCACACATGACAAGCAACCATACCTTGATATTTCTCTCCTTCTTCCCTTCTAAAGATAAAGAAATTAAAATTAAAAAAATAAAAACAAAGAAAATATTAAATAAATTTGTTTGCTTCTCTCTTGTCAAAGTGTCTTTTGTTACAGAAGGTCTCAGTCAAGAACTTACCATGAAGGGTAGAGGAAAAATGATTTTTCCTCCCTTGCAATAATAAAGTCTTTATCAGAAAGCTCCATATCTGAAAGTCAGGGTATGCCTGTTCTGGGACCATGTACAAAAATCTCTAATTTCTAGAAATATCTAGAAATATTTATCCAAAGATAGCTTGCAAAATATTTTATGTGGTTGATTATGGCTTTGCTTGATAAAGTGTACTTTAGTTTCAAATGTGAAGTTCAGAGAATAGATTTTACTTTGCTTTTTTCTTCTGTAAGAGTATATATTTTTATATTTATCAAGTAACCAAAGATGACCCCTATTCTAATTAGAAAATTCCAATGAACCAAATTCACTCCTGTTGAAGATTTGGTTCCACAATTTTACATTCTTGGTTGTAAGAGATAGATAGGATACAACTAACATTTATGATTAGAACTTGTGCAATTAGCAATGCTCCCTACACTTAGATAATTTTCCCCAATTTAAAGCAGGCTTAGTAGTTTAAGGTCTTCCAAAAGATTAACTCTTTTTTAAAAAATATATTTTATTGATTATGCCATTACAGTTGTCCTATTTCCCCTTCATACCCCTCCCCCAGTACACCCCTCCCTCACCATTCCCCCCTTTAGTTTATGACCATGTGTCTCAAGTTCTTTAGATTCTATATTTCCCATACTATTCTCGCCCTCCCCCCATCCATTTTCTACCTATCGTCTATGCTACTTATTCTCTGTACCTTCTCACCCCTTCTCCTCCTCCCACTCCCCTGTTGCTAACCCTCCATGTGATCTCTCTTTCTATGGTTCTGCTCCTGATCTAGCTGTCCTCTTAGTTTGCTTTTGTTTTAGGTGTGGTTGTTAATAACTGTGAGTTTGCTGTCCTTTCACTGTTCATATTTTTTATCTTCTTTTTCTTAGATAAGTTCCTTTAACATTTCATATAGTAAGGGCTTGGTGATGATGAACTCTGAACTTGACCTTATCTGAGAAGCACTTTATCTGCCCTTCCATTCTAAATGAAAGCTTTGCTGGATAGAGCAATCTTGGATGTAGGTCTTTGGATTTCATGACTTGGAATACCTCTTTCCAGCCCCTTCTTGCCTGTAAGGTCTCTTTTGAGAAATCAGCTGACAGTCTGATGGGAACTCCTTTGTAGGTAACTGTCTCCTTATCTCTTGCTGCTTCTAGGATTCTCTCCTTCATTTTAATCTTGGGTAATGTAAGTATGATGTGCCTTGGTGTGTTCCTTCTTGGGTCCAACTTCTTTGGGACTCTGAGCTTCCTGGATTTCCTGGAAGCTATTTCCTTTGCCAGATTGGGGAAGTTCTCCTTTATTATTTGTTCAAAATAAGTTTTCTACTTGTTGCTGTTCCTCTCCCCCTACCCTTCTGGTACCCCTATAATTTAAATGGTGGAACGTTTAAAGATATCCTGGAGGTTCCTAAGCCTCTCCTCATTTTTTTGAATTCTTGTTTCTTCATTCTTTTCTGTTTGGTCATTTTTTTCTTCCTTCTGGTCCACTCCCTTGATTTGAGTC
This sequence comes from Artibeus jamaicensis, assembly GCF_021234435.1. Classification (NCBI taxonomy): domain Eukaryota; kingdom Metazoa; phylum Chordata; class Mammalia; order Chiroptera; family Phyllostomidae; genus Artibeus; species Artibeus jamaicensis. The sequence continues at coordinate 27,097,666 of NW_026521843.1, forward strand.
CCAGTTTCCTTCCCATCACTATTGGTTTCCTGTGCATTTCCCTTCATTTCAATTAGTTTAGCCTTCATATGTTCCTCTAATTTGTGACTAAAATCAACCAGTTCTGTAAGCATTCTGATCACCAGTCTTTTGAACTGCGTATCTGATAGATTGGCTATCTCCTGGCCACTCAGAAGTATTGGCTCTGGGGCTCTGAGCTATTCCTCTTGAGCCAGAATGTCTTGGTTTGTTCGCACCTGTTATGTATGAGGGATGGAGCCTTAGGTGTTTACTAGGGTGGGGCAACCCAGTCCCTGGGTTGTAACACTGTATGTGGGGGCGGGGTCAGAGAGGGGCAATGGCATTTGTTTTGCTCTCTCCCGGATTTCGGTTCCCTCTGCTGCTTCCCTTCCCGCAAGCAAATTGGGCCCTTCTGGTGCTGGTTCCCAGGTGTGTGGGCCTGTGCACCCTCCAGAACCCTGTGGGTCTCTCCAACGAACTCTCTGTGAGCCTGGGAGCCTCTCCTGGCACCTCAACCCCGAAAGTTTCTTCAATCGGTGCTTTTAGGCTTTAATTCCTGGCACTGGGGCCCAGATTCATGCGATCTGTCTCACTGCTCATTTTTTTTTTGCCTGGTTTATCTGCGCATGAATGTGTGACCGCAGTCAGCCAGCCACCTTGCGCCCTCAACTGGGTCCACCTGTTGCCACCACACACCTGGGATCTGCCAACTGCCACCTGTGTGCCTGTAGGTCTGGCCACTTTTTCCTGCGAGACCCCGCTCCACCAGCTGCCGACTCCACCCCTCTTACCGGTCTGGATGAATGGTTTTTTGTTGTCGGACTTCCGTACGACAACAGGAAATCTTCTGCCAAGATTTCCTTTGCTATTTTTATTATATTTGGCTGTAAAACTATTTTTAAAACAGCCCTGACCAGTGCGGGTCTGTCGGTTGGGCATCATCCTGCAAAATGAAAGGCACATGCCTGGGTCGTGGGTCGAGTCTCCAGTGGGGTGCGTACGAGAGGCAACTGGTCGATATTTCTCCCTCACATTAATGTTTCTCTCCCTCTCTTATTCCTTCTTCCCCCCCTCTATAAAAATAAATTTAAAAATACTTTCTAAAAATGCTTTAAAATAGTTTAACTTTCAGCAAAAACGCGTTTAAATATTCTCCCTTGATTTCAGTGGTTGAGTGAGATGAACTTCCTTCTTTAGCTGGGATAAATCGATGTTTGTGTTTCCTTTTCATTGGAACTGTTTTTAAAAACATTTTACTCTGGGCTATATAATGTTAACCTCAGAATCAAATTAAATTTTACAGTTGAGATAACAGGCTGAATGAAGGGGCCAAGTTCACCTAAGATCAGTTAGAGAGCAAATGAAGGAGGCAGGCTCGAATCTTCCTCTGACTTAAAATTGCACTCACTAAATTATACCAAGGTAAGAACATTTGGCTAAGTGATAAAAATCTATATTTGGGGGCGGCATACACGTCCCACTTTCCTCCTCTCCTCTTCTCCTCCTCCCTCCTCATCCACTCCTCCACCTCCTCTTACTCACTTAACACGTATCCGTCACCGAGCCTGATGCTGGGAACTTAAAGATGACTGGGCAGCACATCCCACCCTGAGTTCGCAGAGGCTGTAAAGGTAAATGTAATATGGAAAATCCTCTTTCTACTTTAACTTTATACGTATAAGAGGTTGCGTGCCACTTTGGTGGGTTTGCTGATGAATGGGAAGTCTGATGCGATGGCTTTAAAATTGATTATGTTTTTCCATTGATTGCTGCTTTTTGTGTTTGCTTATTTGTGGGATTTTCTCCAGGCTTGTTGAATTGCAGGGTGTTTCTAGGTCCTGTGCTATATTCCCCATTGTCTTGCCATTTGTTTCCCAGGTATTTCATTCTTCTTTGCTTTATTACCCTGGTTGTGCAACTCGCTTGGGACTGAATTTACTGGGAGTTTCCCTTTATTATCTCTGATTCTTTGCTCCGATGATCCAATTTAGTTCTTAAGCTTCCTCAGTGTCCTTGTAACTCATTCAAGTTTACACGTCTTAGCAGCAGTGTGTTCGGCTCTCCATAATCAATATCACTGTGAAATCTCCTGGAGAGAAAGTACTTGCCTGGGATTCTGAGCACTGTGGTGTCTTGTCCAAGTTCTGGCAACTTCCTGTGTCCTCCGGCACTTCAGCACTTGCTCAGTGAATCCATCTGTCTGCTCTTTGGAGTTTGCTCTTTTCTTCTATAGTTAAAATAGGAGTATGGGGTATTTTTTAATTTGGGGGGACTGTGTCTAAGGGGCCACCTTATACTGGACTCGACTACCTTCCTGGAAATTCTTGGTAGATTCCCAACTCAGGGTTTCCTAACTTAATGTTTTCCCAGTGGAAGAATAATACATAATTATTATACAAAAATGAGAAAAGTCCAAAAAAGTTTAAAGAGACTTGGGGTGGTGAACACACAATAAAATATATAGGTGATGTATTGTAGAAATGTATACATGAAACCTATATAATTTTATCAATCAACGGCACCCTAATAAATTCAATAAAAAGTAAAAAAAGAAGAAAAACCCTGAAAAGTTAAAAGAACAAAATAACTATCACTTTTTTACTTTGTTTCTATTTCTTTAATTTTGAGTGAAATTTTGAGTTATTTTAAAAAGCGAGAGGAAGGGAGAAAGAGAGAAGTGGCAATTTGTTGTTCCACTTACTTATGCATTCATTGGTCGATTCTTGTATGTGCCCTGACTGGGGGATTGAACCCACAACTGGTGTATTAGGACAGTGCTCTAACCAACTGAGCTACTCAGCTAGGGCTGGTGAATATTTCGTGGCAATCCCTTCTGACCTGAAGTGTTTTTGTTGAGAAATCAGCTGACAGCCTTATGGAAGCTCCTTTGTAAGTAACTAATAACTTTCCTCTTGCTGTTTTAAAGATTTCTCTTTGTCTTTATCCTTTGGCATTTTGATTATGATGTGTCTTGGTGTGGGCCTCTTTGGTCTATCTTTTAAAAATATATATATTTTATTTATTTTCAGAGAGAGGGGAAGGGAGGGAGGAAGAGTGGGAGAGAAACATCAACATGTGGTTGCCTCTTGCACATTCCCTACTGGGGGCCTGGCCTGCAACCCAGGGAGGTGCCCTGACTAGGAATCGAACCAGTGACCTTTTGGTTCACAGGCCAGCACTCAATCTGCTGAGCCACACCAGCCAGGGCTGCTTTCAAGTTTCATTGTGTTGTTGTATGTGTCAGAATTTCCTTCATTTTTAAGGCTGATTAATAGTGCATTGTGCACTTATGTGATACTTTGGTTTTTGTTCACTGATGGACACTTGACTTTTTCCACCATTTGACTATTGTGAATAGTGATGCTATGAACATTGATGTACTCAGTCAGGTAACATCTTAAATTTCAGTGGAGCCCTACTACTTCTTCCTGTCCTCCTCCTCTCCCCTTCCCTTCCCCTAACCCTGTCCCAGGCCAGGTCTGAGCCTCTCAGTGTTGTGATGGTAGCTATATCAGCCTCACAGGTATAAACAGAATTTTTTAAACCCCCCTTGACCTTTACTCTTTCTTCCTTGGCTGGACTTTGTCCAGCCAGGTTTATTTATAAACCACACAAAGCTCATTAACATAACTAAGCATTTCAGCAATCCACTTCTCCACCCTCGTTACTGCAGGCAGATGCATCCCAGGGATAAGACGCTGAGACATGGCTGAGAAGAAAAGCAAGAGAGATTCTATTGGAATGAGGATGGAGAGCTGCCACACAAACAATGGGTTTGTCCAAAATGAAGACATTCTGGAAAAGGACCTGGATCCAGGCAGCCCGGCAGACTGCCCACAGCACAGCATCGTGGGCATGGCTGGCCCTGAGGAGCCTGACTTAACGAATATCCAGCCCTATGCAGGGATGCCCAAGGAGGTGCTGTTTCAGTTCTCTAGCCAGGCCCGATACCGGGTGCCCCGAGAGGTCCTCTTCTGGCTCACTGTGGCTTCTATGCTGGCACTCACTGCAGCCACCATAGCCATCATCGCTATCTCTCCAAAATGCCTCGACTGGTGGCAGGCAGGACCCATGTACCAGATCTACCCACGATCTTTCAAGGACAGCAACAAGGACGGCAACGGAGATCTAAAAGGTGCCTGGGGGACAGAGTGGGGGTAGGGCAGGATGAGGTGGGTGTGTGGCTTTCTCTGTCCTTGAAACCGAATTATATCTGGGTTATACGGTAAGCATCTTCCATTTACAACTGGTCACACCTTGTTTATGGTCTTTTTAAAAGCCATCCAATAGAACCCGGAAATCCTTCCTGTATAATGAAAGAATACTTGAAGGCCTTGAAGCCCCCAAAGAGTTGTTTAATTTACTTCTCATATGCTTAGTTGGTCATCAATTCTAACTTCTTTTTTAAAGTATATTTTATTGATTATTCTATTAGAGTTGTCCTATATTTTTCTCACCTTTCTCCCCCTCTGCCCAGCACCACACGTCCTTCCAGCATTCTCCACCTTAGTTCATGCTCATGGGTTGTACATATAAGTTCTTTGGCTTCTTCATATCCTATACTATTCTCAACACCCCACCTTGTCTGCTTTGTACCTACCAATTATGCTTCTTATACCCTGTACCTTTACTGATCTCCATTTCTGTGACTCTGATCCTCTTCCAATTGTTTGCTTAGTTTGTTTTTATTTTTGTTTTTTCCTTAGGTTCAGTTGTTGATAGTTGTAAGTTTGTTGTCATTTTATTGTTCATAGTTTTGATCTTTTTCTTTTTCTTAGATAAGTCCCTTTAACATTTTATATAATAAGGGCTTGGTGATAATGAACTCCTTTAACTTGACCTTATCTGGGAAGCACTTTATCTGCCCTTCCCATCCAAAAGATAATTTTGCTGGGGAGAAGAGTCTAGGCTGTAAGTCCTTGCTTTTCATGACTTCTTTCTTCTTGCCTACAAGGTTTCTTTTGAGAAATCAGCTGATAGCCTTATGGGCACTCCTTTGTAGGTAACTGTCTCCTTTTCTCTTGCTTCTTTTAAGATTCTTTCTTTATCTTTAATCTTGGGTAACTTAATTATGATGTGCCTTGGTATGTTCCTCTTTGGGTCCAACTACTTTGGGACTCTATGAGCTTCCTGGATTTGCATGTCTATTTCCTTCATCAGATTGCAGAAGTTTTCTTCATTATTTTTTCAAATAAGTTTTCAATTTCTTGCTCTTCCTCTTCTCCTTCTGGTGTCCCTATGATTGGATGTTGGAATGTTTAAAGTCATCCCAGAATTTCCTAGGTCTTTCCTCAAGTTTCTGAATTCTTGTTTCTTCATTCTGTTTCAGTCAAATGTTTATTTCTTTCTTCTGTTCCAAATCTTTGATTTGAGTCCCAGTTTCCTTCTCTTCACTCTTGGTTCCCTGTGTATTTTCCTTTATTTCACTTTGCATAGCCTTCACTTCTTCCTCTATTTTGCAACCACACTCAATCATTTCTGTGAGCAAGCATCCTGATTACCAGTGTTTTGAACTCTGCATCTGATAGGTTGGTTATCTTTTCATCACTTAGTTCTTTTTCTGAAGTTTTGATCTCTTCTTTCATTTGGCCTATATTTCTTTGTCTTGCTCTTTGTGGTGCATGTTATAACATGCACCAAGGTATTTGCCAGGTATTTAGGTATTTGCCAGGGCAGGGCAACCCACACAGCTGTATTGTGGCAGTGTATCTTGGGGAGAGGTCAGAGAGGTAACAACGCCACTTGCTTAGCTCTCACCCACTTTCAGCCACTTCCCTCACTTCCAACAAGGGGATCATGCCCTTTCTGGTGATGTCTTGGTGCTGATTCCTGTGTGGATGGGTTTGTGTATGTTCTGGGATCCTGTAGGCCCTTCCAATGGGCTCCCCTGTGAGACTTGGAGTTTTCCCCACCGCCGTAACCCCCACAGATTTTTACAGCCAGAGGTTTTGAAGCTTTTGTTTCCTGCACTGGAACCCTGGGTTTTGAGGTCTGTCCAGCTCCCCAGTTGTTCCTCCTGGCTTATCCACACATGAATGTGGAATGCTTGGTCTGCCAGCTGCCACCTTGCTATGTGTCCTCTCTGCCCCAGCTTTCCTTCTCTGCCCCTTTACCAGTCTGCACAAAATTTTCTCTAACTTCTTGGTTGTTGGACTTCCATAAAGTTCGATTTCTGGAAGTTGTGGTTGCTTTTGTTTTTAAGTCGGTTGTTGTCCTTCTTCTGATTGTGCGAGGAAGCAAAGCATATCTATCTATGTCTCCATCTTGGCTGGAAGCTCATCAATTCTAAGTTCTTACATGCAACAGGTTTCCTCCTGAAAATTTCTTGCTTCTGTGCACTTTATAGTTGATTATCCTAGAGTGGCAGCTTCACTGCATTTCCAGTATATGTATTGATTGGTTGGGCAATCTGGCTGAGAGTTTCTGATTAGTGAATGAAGTGTAAATAATATTTCAGGAAAAAAGTTGTGATATCATTAAAAGGTGTAGGCTGAGCCTTTAAAGTATAAATCCTGAGAAATGAAGGAAAGGAAAAAAGGCATAGCAGTGAGTTGGTCATTACTTGAATTAAAGAAAATGTAAAACAACATCCATGTATTAGTAAAAAAGTAGAAATAAACTATTATATTTTTAAAGTTACACTAATAATCTCGTAGTGATTTAAATATAGAATGTCCTTCTAATTTATTGTGTGAACCAGGACAGTTTTGAGAGTAAAATTATGCCAGACAAGGAGGTGTAAACTGGAGCTGTCCCGGGCAAATCTGTTGACATGGTCACCCTAGTTACGGGTAACAATAAGAGCTAATCAGACTAGGTCATTTTGGGTAGTGATTTTGATAGTGGTTTGAAGAAAGTAAAACAGAATGGTTATTTTCACTGAGTGTGGGAGGTAGGAATGGGCTTAATCCAACTTTAAAATGGTACTGATAAATTGGAAATCTCTTTTCTTAATAACTAATAAAAGGCTTTTCTTTTGCATGCTCCTGTCATTTTTCTCTCTTTTTAAAAATCTTCCTGCCTCTTCACTGATTGAAATGCTCTCTGCCCTTCAAGGTGCAGTTCAAACCGGTGTCCTGCACTCGCGTGCATTTTCTCTCTTCAGTCCTCCCTCCTCAGTACGTGCCCTCCCTCCTCAGTACGTGCCCTCCCTCCTCAGTACGTGCCCTCCCTCCTCAGTACGTGCCCTCCCTCCTCGGCACGCCTGTGGTGCTCTGGACTTCCTTTATAGTGCCCTCTGACCCTGCCTTGTCATATATCTGGGTGACTTCCCTTCCACACCCCAACCCCCTCCCCCACACCCAACAGCCCTAGCAAAAGAGGTTTGGTTTTTTTTTCCCTACAAAAGAGAGCTAAAAAAATCCGTCAACCCAAAGATACATTCCCCACTTCCAGGTTCTCCCTCTGTACTGCCTTCCAGGGTCAGGTCTCCCCCACTGTCAGAAACCGAAGCCTTCCCAGGAAACCTTCCATAAGCTGAAATGGCAGAAAGTGAGGAAGCAATTACCGTTCATTTATATGGAAAAAATTGTTGAGCATCCCTAGACCCCAAAAATAACCTATCAGATCATACCAAATAACACATGAAACCTAAAGTAACACTAATAGATCATGCAAGTAGAAAAGATATAATAAATATACAGGACACATCTTGCCAACAGATATGCCAAATAAATTGAATAAAGCGCAGAAGCTCACAGACACAGTTCCAAGCTTCGGGGCCTGATGCCGAGGTGCTGAGCCTGGTTTCTCCGGCAGGGGCGTGGCGGGCCGTTCTCCGCTGCGGCCTGTGGGTCCCACCGCCGCTATAATGGCTGCAGGACAAACGCTACACATGCTATTTTCGCCTTTTTTCTTTTAAAAAAATTACTGATTGACTAGAGACAGAGGAAGGGAGGAAGCAACATCGATCCCTTGCTCGACCCAGACGTGCACTCACTGGTTCACTTCCGCTCACACCCCCACGGGGATCAGCCCACAGCCCTGGCGCTGTAACCAACTGGGCCATCCTGCCAAGGCCGGCCCTTTATTCTTAAAAGTGAAATCCTCTTCGGAGTTCTTTTGGTTAGCAAAAACAGGTATTAACTTCCGTCTTTGAGAAAGGAAAGTGACATAATAGGGCTTTCAAAAAGTGGGGCACACCTGTATACCCCAAATTCCTTTAAATACAGCAGCTTCTAGTCAGCTCTTACATTTGCCATTTCCAATAATTTTTTTTTTTTTTGAGGAACTGGCTGCTTCCTGTAATTGGTAGGTATTTGTCATTGAGGTGGAGGGAATTTCGTTGTCATCTGAAGAAGCCATTGCGGGTTTCAGTTTGGTTTGGGTGATTGCCTTCTGTCCCCTGAGTGTAGGCCTGGGGTCCCTTTTTCACTTTTACCTGGTGTTGTCCAGCCCCATTATTTTTGTCATCTTGTTCCTTTGTACCCATTTTTGAGATAAATGGCACTGTTGTCCTGTTAAATCAAAACCCTTTTGTTGCCTGTTGCCACTCTGTGAGGTCTCAGAGCCCCCATGTGTGGGAACCAAGGCACCGTGAGGACACACACAAGCAGTCTGTCATGGGGGAAAGTCCTCATGCCAGGAGCCAGGTGACTGTGTGTTGGTTTTGGCCTCAGTGACCTTTGGCCTGCTGTATGACCCTGACACGCTCCTGAGTCTATTTAGGACTCTGAACTAGGAGCGAAGGAACACACCACCTGCTAATTACCCTACAAGGTTCCAAGTACACTCTGCTTCATGCCTGCGTCTCCTCTCAGCTGAGTCTAGAATTCTCTTCCGTGTAAATTCTTGGACTCAGCATTGTCAGAGGAAACAGCATTACATAAATGACTGTAAACCTTTGAGGAGCTACATTTAAAAAAAGTAAAAAGAATCAAGTGAAATTAATTTTAACGGTATATTTTATTTAATATTTCAATGTATGATCACAATAACAATATTAAGTAGGTATTTTACATTCCTTCTTTCCACATTGGGTCTTCAGAGTCCAGTGTGTTTGACATTTACGGCACATTTCAGTTCAGACTTAGTCACGTTGTAAGTGGCTATCGTGCGGGACAGTGCAGCTCAGACGAGGTGACTGTCAGGGGACATTTGTTTTCTTCTTTGTACATTGGCACTTAGCCTGGCGGCTGGACTGGATTGGGTGCTGAGAAACCATGTGCAGAATCAAGTAACAATGCTGCATCTTGGTGTTAAATATAAGAAACCAACAGGCCACAGGCAGATTTCATGTTATTGAAATTATACTAAAGGTCAAAGGTTACTGCCAGAAGGCTAATTTGATATTGTTTGTAGAATTAGACCTTACTATTTGAATTTTCGCTCAAACTCAGTGCAATTCCAAATGTTTCTGTCTTAATACATGTGTTTTGACTTTAGGCATATTCCTTTTATTTTTAATTCTTCAACCAAAAAAACCCTGATCCTTTATTTATTTATTTTTCATGGCCTTGATTATTTTTCTTCAGGTATTCAAGATAAACTGGACTATATCAAAAATTTAAATATAAAAACTGTTTGGATTACTTCATTTTATAAATCATCCCTTAAAGATTTCCGGCATGGTGTTGAAGATTTCCGAGAAATCGACCCCATTTTTGGAACAATGAAAGACTTTGAGGACTTGCTTGCAGCCATACATGATAAAGGTAAACCCAATGGAAAGTAGATGGGAGAGGGTGGAGGTTGAGAAAAGCATTTCTGTAAATGCTTATTTACAGCAGTTTTTCCTTCACCGTCATGTGCTTTTCTGATATAGTCTTTTCCTAACACCTGAAACATTTTTACTCATTAGGTTTAAAATTAATAATGGATTTCATACCAAACCACACCAGTGATAAACATGCTTGGTTTCAACTGAGTCGTAACCGGACGGGGAAATACACTGATTATTATATCTGGCATAACTGTTCCCATGTGAATGGCATAACCACGCCACCCAACAACTGGGTAAGTGCCAACCTGCCTGATTCACTAAGTGAAAGTGGTCAGATCTTCAAGGATTAAAGTGGCTATTTTATAAAGCTCTTTTAAGGAAGAAAGTTAATGGGCAGAGTTTATGAGAAGGGGAAAGTCTCCCAGAGAAATAAAAATAAGGCACCCGAGCCTCCTAATGTCACTTGAATTTCTGATTTCATTGTCGAGCTAATATGTTCTAGCAAATTCAATCTATACTTGCTGTTAGCCTCTGCTTCCCTCCTTCCCTGGCTTCCCACTTCGTCCAACTTGGAGTCCATGTCCCATTAGTTTCACAAGTAGTCTTTCTACTCTGCAGACCCTTCACCTTTCGGACATTTGGCACCCCCCACCCCACCCTCCATCAAAATCCTAGCCATAAATGAACTCAACCGTCAGCATGTTCTTTCCCGGAACCTTTGCCTCTGGAGGTGATGCACATTCATTGTCTCCACCTGAAATGACTCATCCAATCTTCTTGGCAATTTTACTGAGTTCAGCAGATCAATATGCCCTCCTTCCTTTTCAAACTTCCTAACTTCCTTCTCCCTATCTCATCACCATCACCCTCAGCAGGAAACGGCATCAAAGAGAGAACAGCAGCAAACACACCCCCCTGTCCCCATTTCCACCCTCTGCATACTTGCTTCTTCTAAAACAGAGGCAATGCCCTGCTGTCTGGGGTGACCAGATTGGCACATAAGATTCCAGGAAGCCCAACGAAATCTGAACTTTAGATAAACAATGTGTATTTTTAGTATAAAATATGGCATGGGCCATAGCTGTAGAAATAATTATTCATTGTTCATCTGAACCATAGTTTTAACTGGGTGTCTTGTATTTTGTCTGGCAGCTCCACTCCTGTCCCAGGCCAGTCCCTCCACTCACTGTCTCTGGCTGATGTTCTCTCCTGCTTTCTGCGAAGCCTTTTACTCTGGATCCCCTCTCCCCACTCCAGTCCCTCCTTCTCTCTTCTTGACCGTCTCCCTGAACATGTAAACAGGCAGACTCCTGGGCATCAACTTTCAGATGATGCAAGGGTGCTCAGAATCGCCATGTGTCAAAGCTGACTGTGTGATCTCCTCCCCATCACCTCCGGCGTCCCGGGTTCATCAAATGGCACCAGTATGCTGCTGGGTGACGAGGTCATCAGCAAGTCCTGGCAGTATTACCTCCTTAATTTTTCTTTTCCCCAATCCACCCACTTGTTCAAGTGATCCTGGTAATAGCAAACATTTACTAAATGCTGGCTATGTGCCAGGCTCTGTGCTAAGTGTCTTGTATTCATTAACTCACTTACTCCACCTTGCAATCCTACTTTACAATCCTATAAAGTAGGCTTTGGCTCCTGTTTTGCAGATGAGCAGACTGAGGCAGAGGGACATTAGGTACTTTGCCCATAGTCACATGGCTAGTGGACAGTAGGGCTAAGGACTGGCTCTGGTCAGTCCGCCTCCACAGTCCACTTTTAAAAATGGCTGCCTGCACTTCAAACCATATCAGCTCATGTCTGCTGAACTGTAATGGCTGCATCTTTTGGCATCTAGTTTTTCCACTCTTCCATCAGTTTTCTACTGTAGCCAAGGCTGTGTTTTTGTTTTAATGCAACAGTTGATGCATATTTAATATATGTAATATATGATGGATGTATAAACACCTGGCAGTAATATTCTATACAATGGAATATTACTTGGCAATAAAAAGGAATAAACTATTGATACACACAACATTGATGAAGCTCAGAGTAACTCTGCAGAGTGAGAGAAGCCAGACAAAGAGTGCATACTCCATAATTCCACTTACATGAAATTCTAGAAAGTCTAGACTAATCTCTAGTGGCGAGAAGTAGGTTAGTTGTTTATAGAGATGCGAGGGAGACAGGGAGGTATGGGAGAGTGGGGTTCGGGATAAGACAGGATAGCTGTGTTTACTCTTTTGAGCATGGTGAGAGGAATACATTTGTCCAAACTGATCCAATGGTACACCTTAAATATGTGCAGTTTGTTATATTCAATTATACCTGAGTTAAACTGTTTAAAAATATTTGTAATATACAGGGTCCGGCAGAAATAACACCTGCTTGGGTGTGGTTGGTAGGATAATAAAGTGGGTATAGTAATTTATAGTTTTAATTTGAACATTTCACCTAAATGTCATACAGTGTGTTTGAGTGTGATATTGTTATGTTACAGAATTACATGCTTATGATTTTGTAATAAAAGATTTTGTAATAAAGAAGGGGCATTATTTGTGCTAGACCCTGTCTCTCTAAGCTAGGAAAATAATAATATAGTGAATGAACTTCAGTGAACCCTGCCCCGAATTAAGAATTTGAACGTTACCTAACCTGCCCAAACTACCTGCGGGCTCTCCTCGGCGCCCCTCCCCCACCTCCTCTGAGAGGGAGCCACGGCCTTGAACCAGGTCCTTCCTTTTGTTTTGCCTTTACTACATAGGCTACACATTTTTAAACTTTTAATTATTTAGTCTCTTTCATTTTGAACTGTATGAGACTCATTATGCCACATATAGTCTTTCGCTACTAGATTTTCCCCCGATTGTTTGGTATGTGTGGTTCATACATTTCCACTGTGTAAATATTTTATGATTTACTTATCTAATCTTTGGCTGATGGAAAGTTGGGCAGTTTCCAGTTTTCTTTTTTACTATTGACAATGCCCTTGTAAACATTCTCATCCATCTCCTTCTCCTGGGGCACGTGTGCAAGAGCTTCTGTAAGGAGAATGACTGGGGGTGAGACTGCTGCATGCAGGACACCATGGGCTTAACTACAAGATAATGCCACATTGATTACCAAAGGGTTTGTGCCAATCTATATAGCTTTGTAGAGTTCTTCTTGTGTTCTGCATACTGATTTTTTTCTTGGCTATATCTACTGTAAATATCTTACCCTCGTGTGTGTCCAGGTGGGCCAGGAGGTGAGCTGAAAGGTATGTTTACTCAGAAGTCAGTGGCTACTGCTTAGCTTCAGCCAGGCGTTGCCATGGAAATGTGGACCCAGAGTGATTTGGCCTTCCAACTACAAACAGAAAAAGATGCAGGCAAAATCCCTCTGTTTTTCAATGTTGTCCGGATGCTGTCTCCTTTAGCATGAAATGAAGGACTGCCCCAAGGTAGAGCCCGGAGGAACTGTCATGTTTCAGGACCCCCCTTGTAGACTGAGAAGGAGCAATGGGGTGCACGCCTTCTCCATAGGGGAGCCCACCAGGAGAGTCACGGCAGGCAGCCGTGGTGTGAGCGTTTCCAGAAAGAGGAAATCAGTACCAGTGTCAGACGCTACTGGGTACAAACACCTCAAGCCGCTAGATTTTTAAAAAACAGTCCAGGGTTCTTTTATTTTGTTACACTTATCATGCTGTGAGTTCATAGGCAACGGTCTCCAGCAGCTGGGGCTCTTTTCCACCGGTTCGCACATAGTGGACGTCTCTGGGTGGAGTGGGCTGGCGCTTCCATTGAGCCCTGGAACCTTCTCTTGGGCTTCCTTCTGGTAGATTCTCATGTATTTGGCCAAAGGAACAACTCCACGTTTTCTAAAAGGTCTAGAGAACGTGTGGTGGATGCCTCTGCTCTTTCCCTTCGTAATTCGTTTTGGTGAATTACTGGCAGATGTGTTTGGCCAAACTAGTAGAATGTTTAATTGGATGATGCTAATGCTTTTCAGAGGATGCAGTTTAAATAATCACTCCATTTGGATTCAAATGCCATGACCAGTAAAGTGTGTCTTTCTCCCAAACTGACCATCGTTTGCTTTTCTTCACAAACAGGACTCCAGAGCTGGACGAAAGGTTGAAGAAACTGCTAGAAATGTCTGCTCCATCAGCTGGCCTTATCCTACCTTTGAGAGCATTCATTTGCTATTGTGATTGTTATGAATAGCTCTACTATAGAAACATATCACAATATGTTGTGGGGCATTAGGCCAGGGAGTGGCATTTTAGGGAATTAATTTACCTCATGTTCTCCCTAGAAGGAAAATTCTGGGGATTTGTGCACTCAGGCTGGGGTGAGGGCCAGGGATGGCAATTCATCACTTTTTTTTTTATGAGCCACACCATCACATGAATCATGCCAAATAACTGATTTACTGTTTTCTGTTTGCTAGTTAAGTGTATATGGAAATTCCAGTTGGCACTTTGATGAAGTACGAAACCAATGTTATTTTCACCAGTTTACAAAAGAGCAACCAGATTTAAATTTCCGCAATTCTGATGTTCAAGAAGAAATAAAAGTGAGTATAGACACCTATGCCGACTTCTCTATGACACACTGCTTAAGTGGTTATTCGATATACCTTATGTTAAACAACAATCACGTGAGCAAAATCAAGTGGTGTAGTTCAATTCTGGGATTAAGGTGTCAGTTAGATGTAAACATAGGCTCTCACTCAGGTATGTGGGGGGAGCCTTCCTTCCTCTCACCCACAATAATTGAAATGGGAAGGAGGCAGAAACATCTGCTGCCTTAGCTCCGAGTTGCCCCTGTGCCTGTGACAGTGAGCTGGTGCAGGGAGGTGGGCCAGGGGCCAGCTGTGGCGTCTGGCTCGTGCGTCTGCAGCAGCCCCACCGCTGGCTACGGTGAGACACTCAGAAGTGAGACAGTGGCCTTTCAGATGCCTCCTGTATGTGCAACACAGTTGATGCAGTGTTTGTCTCAAGGGATGTTTGAACATCTGACGAATAACCACACACAACATTTCTGTGTTTACCAGATGATGAGTATTTACTGATTTGCTGTGAGCCAGGCCCTGTTCTAAGCCCTGGGAATGTAACAGTGAATACAAGCAGCCCTGCCCTCCAGGAGTTTCTAGTACACTGAGGGGGGGCAGACAGGAGCCAACCAAATGGATAACCTGTCAGGTGGTGATGACTGCTGGGGGGAGGGCCTGGGGGTGTCAGGGCGTGGATTCAGAGATAGCCCTAACATGAGGTCCCACTTGGACAAAAACCTGAATTTTGAAAGGGAGCCATGTAAATGGCTGGGGGAAGAGAATTTCAGGCAGAGAGAAGAGCCGATGTGAAGACCTCAGGGACGGTGTGCTTCCTGTGCTTCAGGGAGGACCTGAGGCCGGTGCCTAGGCTCGCCAGACACAATGACAGGACACCTGGTGGAATTTTAATTTCAGATAAGCAGTGAATAATGCAATAGTTGGGACATACTTCTACTGTAAAAGTATTCATTGCTTATCAGAAATTAAAACTTAACTGGCTGGCCTGTACTTTATCTGGCAACCCTACCAGTGCACTGGAGTGAAATGAAGGAGAGAGTTAGGGAGGTGCAAAGGGGGACGGGGGGGGGGGGGCGGATGCTGTGGGGCCATGGGTGCTATTGTCAGGGGTACATGCTGGGCTTCGTAAGGTCCCTCTGAGCTCTGTGCACAGGAGGTTTCCTGCTGTGACCCAGGTGAGAGCCCACGGGGCCGTGTTCTTACCTGTGGGGGCCATTCCAGTAATGCCTGACAACACCGACAATAAACAGCCGCGTTGCTGTTGTCACTAGTGCTGCTGCTCTGGCTGTAGAGAGTTTAGGTTAGTGGGGTGTGCCCCGAGGTAGGTGCGGTAGAGACCGCAGCAGAACAAGAGGCGTGGGTCCCTTTCTACGGCTCGCCCTGGCAGCCAAATGGAGAGGATGCGGACCGCCATGTTGGAGCCGCGAAGGCGCCTACGCTTCTTAGGTTTGTTTTTGTTTTGTTTTTCAGTAACAGCTTTGAGATATAATCCACATACTACCAAATTCACTCCTTTCAAATGTGTCGTTCAGTGGTTTTCCTACATTCACAGAGTTATGCAACAATCGCCACTAGCTTCAGAGCATTTTCACCACCCCCAGAAGAAATTCATACGCATTAGTGGTCACTCCCTAGGGCCCCTTTTTTATTCCCCCAGGGCCCTGGCAACCAGTAATCTACTTTCTGTCTCTATGGATATGCTTATTCTGGACATTTCCTAGAAATGAAGTCACATAATTACCTATCTATGACACATATCTATATTTAACTATTTGAGAAACTGCCAAATTGTTTTCCAAAGCAGCTGCCCATTTTCTGTCCCCATCGGCAATGTGTGAGGGTTCCGATTTCTCTCCGCCCTCACCAGCACTTGTTACTGTCTGTGTATTTGAACGTAGCCATCCTTGTGCGTGTGAAATGGCACCTCCCTGTGGTTTTGAGTCAAGTTTCCTTGGTAGTTAATAACGGTGAGCATCTTTTCATGCATTTATAGTTTATATCTTCATTGAAGAAATGGCTTTTCAAATCCTTCATCCATTTTTAAATTGTGTTGTCTTTTTTATTGTTGAATTGTAAGCATTCTTTATATATCCTGGATACATGATTTGCCATTAATTTTATTCCATTCTGTGGGTTGCCAATTTACTGTTTGATGATGCCCTTTGAAGCTCAAGAGTTTTTCATTGTTATGATGTCTAATGTATCTACTTTTAATTTTGTCTTGTGCTTTTAGTGTCATAGTTAAGTACCATTGCCTAACCTAAGGTCTTGAAGATTTACTTTCATATTTTCTTCTAAGAGTTTAATAATTTTAGCTCTTACATTTTATGTACAATCTGAGGGAATCTAACATCATTCTTTGGTCTGTGGCTATCCAGTTATCCCATTTGTTAAGACCATCTTTTCCCCATTAAACGATCTTGAAGCCCTTTTGAAAATCAGATGAATATAAATGTCAGGGTTTACTTCTAGACTCAGTTCTGTTCTATTGATCTATCTATCTGTCCTTATGCCAGTATCCCATTGTCTGAATTAGTATGGCTTTGTAGTAAAATTGGAAATTGAGAGGCATGAGTCCTCCAACTTCATGCTCCTCTTTCTGGACTGTTTGTCCCTTTTGATTTCCATGTGCATTTTAGGATCCCCTTGTCAATTTCTGCAGGAAGCCTGCTGCTAGGATTTTGACAGGGTTTACATTGAATCTTTGCATCCGTTTGGGAGAACATCAGCACTTTAACAATAATAAGTCTTCTGACCCATGAACACAGGAGGCCTTTCTACTTCCTTAGGTCTTAAGTTTCTCTCAACAATGTTTTGTAGTTTTCAGTGTGCAAACCTTACATTTCTTTCGTTAAATATATTTCTATGGACTCCTTCGTTTTAGGACTGTTTCTGCTATATATGCTTGATGTTTTGCAGAATTTAAATAAACTCCTTTGGAATCTGTTCTAGAAGCAGGCACCATGTCAGACCAGCCCTGTCTCTTTGGGGGATGGGAGAGGAGAAGTTTCAGGGGTCACAGACACAGTTAGCGGACTAATTAGGGGTTAGTTTTAAATGTCTCTGGTGGAGTGTGGCTCTCTGCTTCTCCATTACGTAAGATCATTTGCAAACCCACGCGTCCCCCTTCCTCCCATGTACACTTACTGGGCGCTTATTTATGCCAAGTGCTTTGCCTGGATCAGATCACTTAATGCTCAGAACAATCCTAATTCAGGAGAGTTTTGCAGAGAAGGAAACTGAAGCCTAAGCAGGTGAAGTCACCCACCTGGGGAGAGGAGGACCCAGGTTCAAACCCAGGCATTGGGACTCCACAGTTCTTGCTCTTACCCACAACTGCACACCTGACCTGAGGCAGACTGTTTCTCTCTATGTGCTTTGGTTTCCTATGCACTTGTTTGCAAGGAGGTTTTCAGTTTGAAATTCCTAAGTGTGAATTCATCAGGCAGTGGATTTCTACAGGCTCCTGGTGGCAATTGTGGTAGATTGTCTAGAGATGTTCAGACAAGTGTGATAAATTTTGCCGAAATGGGCCAGCCAATACATTAACTAGTTTTGACTACCCCACCTGCTCTCTTGCAGGCATCCAAGTAGTTAAGTGCCTGACTAGGAGCCTTATTTACTAATTTTGCAGGATGTAATCCGTCTTGAGATGAATCATTACTGTCTCTAGTTGAGAGGTTAGATATTTGTAAGGTTGGTTTAGAAGATTTACTATTAGAAGTAAATCAGAAAGGACAAGAAGGGAAGGCTCCTTGCTCCTGGAAAGTGACCTTTCACATAAAGTGAACTCCCGAGCAGCGCTTATCTGTTTGGTAGTTAAGCAGGTTAATTGTTAAAGCCCAGAGGGTTTGTGGTGAGGAGGCATTTGGAACTGGTTTGCATACCAATCTGTACTTCGGTCTCCAGGTCCCCATCAGATTGCAGATGGCCTGCACCGTGGGAGGCTGGTGTGCAGGGGCCGCCCAGCACAAAGCACCCCTCTCTCTTCTCTGTCCTCCCCCTCGCCCTGGTCCTCAGGGGACTTGGCTACACCATGGACCTCTCGGGGCTTGAGTGTTTTCAGCTAGAAAAGTCAGGAAGCCTTCTTGGAGATGGTGACTTGTCCAATTACTTTGGTTTTTACTTGCACTCCAAATCTCTTATTTGATAAATGAGAAAACTGAGGCCTGGAGAGGTGAAGTGACCCAGCGGGCTCGGTGTGTTGGTGGCACAGGGAAGAAGAAACTCTAGATGCTCCGACCCCATGTCTCAGGCTCAGTACAACCCTGGACCTGCCATGTGGAGGGAGTTCTGAGCTGCAGGGCGGGGGATCCTGGGCATTAGTGGGTTCACAGCGGCTGCACACAGGGAGCCGAGATGCCCTCCCAGTGTGAGATGGAATCCAGAGTAAGTGTCTGTTCTGCTGCACCCCCACCACGCACAGCATTGCTGGAGACATGCCACTTAACTGAAAATAAATATTCACTACCCGATTAATGAGCTAGCCCTGTGCTTGACGATGACAACAACTGCGCCATTTATTGTACCTCCTATAAGTTATATGTTTTATTATTATAAATCGTCTACTCATTTAACAAGATGCATTGCATGTTGATCGGAAGCCAGGGCTATTATAGTTGGTGAGACTAACCATAGTTGTAGCTGCCAGGGGGCTGCATGCTGTATGGGGCTGTATGCTGAAGGGGGTTAATGGTCAAACAGGCAATTACGGTAAAGTGCGCGGAGTGGCCATAGCAGTGGACAGTAGGAGCGCACAGGGCAGGCACCTAACCTGGGCAGGGAGCTGTGGCGTGGAGAGGTCAGGGGAGGTTTTCAGAGGAAGCGATGGCACCCAGTGGGTGAGCAGGAACGGGCTAAGGGAAGAGGCACGGGTGGGAGTGTTTCAAGCAGAGAGAAAGCCTGGATTATGGTGTAGCGGAAGGGGCAGGAGTGTCCCATATGGCTGGGAGCTCTGTAGGAGAGGGGGCTTGACTCAGCACGACTAGGGAGGGACGAGGTCTGAGCTGCACTGAAGGTTGTGCTGAGGATTTGAGTTTAAAAGGTCACAGGCAGGGAAATAATTTGGGATTTGCGTTTTGAAAAATCAGTCTGCCTCTGGAGAAGAGGTCTGAGTGGAGCAGGCTGGAGGCTGAGAGGCCAGGAAAGAGGGCGGGGCAGCGATCAGAAGGTGATGCTGGGGCTTTGGACCCGGGAAGTGGCGTGGGGTCACAGAGAAATCACCAGGACTTAGGGCTTGGCGTGCCTCCCAGGTCTGGGATTTGAATGCTGACTGGGTGATGGTGTGGTTTCCTTAGACGGGAGGCGCGGACCCTGGAGGGGGATGGCCTAGTTCTGCGGATTTGAGCTCTCTCTGAGACATCCGAGTGTTCCACGGAGAGTGAGCGTGGGACGTGGAGCTCAGGGACGCATCCGGTCTAGAGATCCAACTCTGGGACTTGTCGGTGCGTGGTCAGTGCCTGGGGAGGTCAGGAGAGAGCTGGGCTCATCAGTGGGGCAGCTGGGCAGGCTGAGCTGCGCGGGGTCAGCTGCAGCTTAGCTCCAGCTGATTGCTGTTTTGTGGGAATGAAGGCCAGGTGTTGGTGCACTGCTCCAGTCAGTAGGTAAGGGTGCCGTGGGGTTCCAGTTCTGGTGCCGCCACTTACTCTGTGACCTTGGTCAGGGTGTGTCATCTCCCTGTGCTTCAGTTCCCTCTTTGGTAAAATAGGAACAATAATAGTCCATGCCTCACAGGTTGTTTGGGGATGAAAGGGTTTAACCTTGGTAGAGCCCTTGGGACATGTAGTCCCTATCATATAAGTACTTGTTAAAGCATCAATAAGTGGACAGATAAATGAGTAAATACTGCTGCGAAGTGACGTGAAGAGAAGGTGTACGATGGAGCCCAAAAGCCTGCGGAGTGTGCAGAGGAGGAGTGGCCACCCCGGGGCGGGGTGTCCGGCAGGAAGGGGCGTGTTCGTGGAAGACCCGGTTAGTCTGCAGCGTCAACCACGGGGGAGATGGGGGACTTAAAGACTGAAATGTTGATTGACCCTAACAGCAATGCCTCATTCACCTCACGGAGACCCTAAAGGTTGGTGTCATTTTATTGAAGGTTTAGTGAGGTTGTGCTGGTGCCCTCACTCCTGCAGCTGGACGGTGGGGGAGAGAGGACGGGACATGGAGGGTTCTGGTTCCAGAGCTGTTGTAGACCGGTCTGCCTAGTTTTAGAAATTGTATCTCTACCCCCAGTGGCTAAGGGTGAGAGACGACCTCTGGAATGCCAGCCGCAGGAGACAAAGCCTGTCTCTGGTAGCAAACGCTGCCTCAGTTCCTCTCCCTGCCCCCAGAGCTTGGTCGGAAGTCAATGACGGGTAAGACCCCTCACTCACAGCGGGGGGCAACCTAAGCCACACTCCATCACTTGGGAGGCCTTCATGGAAGGACTCAGGGGGCTGCAACAAAAAGCAATGCCCCCCACCCACCCACCGGCTTTGACATAGCCTGAGTCCCCATGTCCTCTGAGAGAAGTGCTTCCTGACTCTAATCCCCTTAAGCCTAAATACCTGTTGGGAAGAAGTGCAACTCCTTGCCTTGCTAGAGTGTGTCCTGGGGAAAAATCTGGCATGACAAAGACTTGCTGATAAACCTGTGAAATCTGCTCTGCTCAGAGTACTTTCATTCATATGATAAGGGTCCAAGAGGAAATGAGTATGTCTCCCAAAGTTTCTGCAACTCTGTTCCTGACAGACACTG
Source organism: Artibeus jamaicensis (assembly GCF_021234435.1). Taxonomy (NCBI): domain Eukaryota; kingdom Metazoa; phylum Chordata; class Mammalia; order Chiroptera; family Phyllostomidae; genus Artibeus; species Artibeus jamaicensis. The sequence goes on from NW_026521843.1 coordinate 27,118,607, forward strand.
ACTCAGACTAAGCCCTCAGATCTCTTTGAAATGTTATCTACTGTTTGATCCTTGCCGCCCTCTATTCCTGTGTATTACAACCTAATAAAAGGCTATAGAGAAAGGCTCCGGGGGCCTTTTTCTCCTTGGAGAAACTGGTTGCTGCTGGCCTTTGTCTCCCCTGAGAAACTGGCCACAGCCCACTCCTCCTTCCCTAAACAGATCTCATCTTGTCTCAGCCAGATTTACTCATTCACGTGTGTCCACAGTACCGGGGGGAAGTCGCCCCCACACAGAGCCAGGATCCTTCCTCTATACCCTGCTCCTGTGGGGCTTAGTGGAGAATTTGACCAAGATTTCGGAGCAGCACTACGGTCTGTTTTCTTTCCTTTGCCTGTGTGCAGAGAATAGAGTTTTCTTTCTGCAGTTCTGAAGCATCCTAATGCTTCCTCACTCCTTGCAATGGACGACGTGGGGCTTATGTTGTTATCAGAAGCGGGGTCGTACTGGTTGTCATGGGAGAGCAGAGCTTCTCTTTCCCAAACTTGGCTTTTTAGGTAACCAGGCCCAGTAACTGGGCATCTTAAAAGGTTTGCCTCCAGGTGTCGTCAGTTTGAATACCAGTAATGTTGAAATAACCCCTTGTTTACTCACAGCGGGAAGTTGCTTAAGCAGAAAAGAATGAACCAGAACTGTGTGACGGCCTGGGAGACAGGAATCGCGGGAGCAGTGCCCGGTCCCCAGAGTCCTGTGGTGCTTGCATGGGTCATCCAGTCCTGGTGGAACCAGGCTCTGGGCCCACTTCCACACCTGGCCCCACAACACTGGTGTAAAGGAGAGAGCTTTACAGGTGTAAAGGGAGAATTAATGATTAAAATGGGGCTCTCTTTTCTCTCCTGATAGAGAGCATAAATAATAGCATGAAGCAAATATTTTTCACAAGCAAATTTTGGACTATCTGGGTGAAAACCTCAGAGCATTTAAAATGACACTGAAAAATAAGCACCAGCCTCTGCCGTTCTGCTTCCTCAAACAATGAGAGTATCTCTTACTGGACTGGAGTTGAAAACCCCCGCCTGGGCCGTGGGCTTCTGCTGGGGTACCCATTTCTCATCCTGTGGTGTCGGGTCAGACATTGACGAGGCCGAGGACCCCTCCCTAAGTGAGTGAGGACTCCAAGAAGAAAACTGGGAGATTTATTTCAGGAAATCAGTGGTCAGAAGCTTTGTGTTTCCAACATCATGGTGTAGAATGTTTTTCCAGGGGGCCGTTTGCCCGCCCCGTACAGCTGCTTGTCCCACCCTGGTCCCCTCTTCCACTGTTCCCTCTGTTGCAAACAGCGCCACCTGTGTGTAGCTCGTGGTTGTAGTTCCAGGACTTCCCTGAGTGCCTGGCCTGGAGTTGGAACTCAAATATTTAGTGAATGAATATATTTGGCAAGAAGTAAAGATACTAGTAAGAACAGACCTGTGGGTTTCATGCTCCACATAAAAATTCCTGGCTGTGTGGGGTCTAAAGCTTGTAAAAATTGGGGGTTTTCTTAAAATAAAGACTGTAAAATCAGGTATGAAAAAAATGAGTGTTCAGGAGCAGCATAGAAGCTGGGTAGGAAGGGGCTCATCCAAGTGAGGGGTGCTTATGCTTGGGCCCTAAACCCACCCAGATCCTGTTCTACAAGTGAGGTGCCTTGATATCTGTGGACTTTTCTAGCTCAATCTCTAACCATTTGCCCTCACTTCTTGCCATCCTGTGGTGCTGACCTTCAGGGCAGATTCTAGTGTTTCACCCTCTTGTATTACTTTGTTCCTCTCCTTTAAAGTGTTATTCTGGCTTTGATTGAAATATTTCTGCATTACAATTTGATTGTCTACTTGGGGGTCCTAGCAAAACTCTGGAGCCCCAGACCTGCCTGCTGTATGTTGCTCGTGCTGGTAGTTCCAGGGCTGAGCTAAGTGCCTGGCCCAGAGCTGGAACTTGAATGTGTATTGAGTGAATACTTTTGGTAAAAAGTTAACATTCTGGTAACGACAAATTTTAGGGGTTTGTGCCCAAAAGAAAATTCCACTGGGTAGTGCCGACTTAAAGTTATTTGCATCAGTGTGCCCATGGTAAGGATTGCCAGCAGCAGAGCCTGCTTAGATTTGAAATTTTTTTTTCAAACTTTGCCATTCAAAAATGTCACTTTTGAGGAATTGACCTCAGCTGTATAAACTCTTGCATTTAGCCTCTTGACACTTTTGAGACCCCTGAATTGCCGCGTCTTAGAGGTGCCACATGTACATGTAGAGACAAGAAACATTTCAAACAAGTGATTTTGGGGATAGTCCTCATCGGTTCCCCTCAATAGGTGAAGATTGGCTACTTCTCTCTAGTACTTTGAATTACAGGTGGCTCTGCTCTAAAGTGATGCCTTCCCATACACCCTTCCATTCAGCGAGGGATGAGCGAAGAGCAGAGTGGGGAGGGCCACTGTGCCTTTGCAGAGGGTAGCTGTGGTCAGTGCTGGCTTAGGCCAGGCTGAGAGGGGATGCCTCTGGGTGGGGTGGGAGCTGAGACCCGCGCCCTCAGCTGTTCAAGGCCTAACCCCTCCCAAATTCCCCAACACAGGACAGCTGGAGTCAGTTGCCCTCCACGATGGGTTCATGCTGTCCCACAGACAGTCCAGAAGGCTCTTCTCCTCTCACGCCCTGATGAAATCCCACCGGCCAAGTTCAAACACTAGCTCTTCTTTTGCTGGTAGTGCTCACCCGTGGTAAACCAGATCACCCTGGAGCTCCAACAGCCCTGCAGACAGAGAACTCTCCTCTGCTGAGGTTGAGCTGTGCTCTGCCCTGCATCGTTAGGTGACCCGTCACGTGTCCCCAGCAGTTTTGTAGACACGCCAGGGAGTGTGCTGCACTTCTTTGGTGCCCCAACGGGATCATACCACATTCAAGCCATTCCGGCTCGCTATACTGCCTTCTTTTATTCCATGACTGGTTCACTAGGTACCAGGCAGAGTGTCCAAGGCAAGGGAAGCAGAAATGAAGCTGCAGGTTTCCCTTCAAGCATCTCTCAGTGTGGTGCAAGGGCCTTTTATGACTGGGCACTTAATTGTTTATCTTCTCTCTGTGTGGAGTGACCTTGAAGGAACTGGCACGAGGAGGAGGATATGGTTCCCAGTTTCTCCTGAGTCCTATCTTTCATTTTGAATGGCTTCTTTAAACTTTGGGAACATGCTTATAACATGAGTTACAAATGTAACATTCTGAATTCAAATATGAGAGAAGCATGGGAATCCATAAATGCAATTATTGAGTTTATTATACGGAAGCACTACTATGCTAAATGGATAAATATACACTGTGAGGGCTGTGCATGTTTTGTATGTGGAGATGTTTGTTTTATTAACAGACAGAATCTTTATGAAGCATTGTGATAATGAGTAGCTAATGTAACCAAGTATTTTGCTTCTTCATTTTAGGAAATTATACAGTTCTGGCTTGAAAAGGGTGTCGATGGCTTCAGTTTTGAGGCCGTTAAATTCCTTCTAGAAGCAAAACATCTGAGAGACGAGGCCCAAGTGAATAAGACCCAAATCCCGGTAAAGTTTGGTTTTAGACATTTTTTTCTTTTTCTGAAAATGTCAGCAGAGCACTTTCTTTTTTAGTCTGAGATATTTGTAATGTGTAGCAAAAAAAAATCTAAAACTATTATATATTGTGTGATGCCCTTTGTATAAAGATAAGCAAGTAAAATGAGATTCGTCTGGTTATCGACTTCATTATCAAGCTTCTAAGCTTTTGTCCCAAGTACAGATTTATGAGTACTTATGACTTCATTAAAACAAGCCAGTCAACTTCAGGGGAGTTGGCCCTGTATGGGCTAATTATGGGAGCACATCCTGAGGGCACATTATGATTAAGTCATTTTTTTGCACATTATTTTCAACAAAAAAGGGGGAAAAAGGTGATGCATTAGTTGTCCTGAAGAGAAGCGCTTATTCTTGGGGAGAAATCACAAAACAACCTTGCTATTTCATAATGAGATGTCATAAGAAAGGCATACATTTCCAGTCTTGACAAATGGTCAGAGCCATGGGATTTGTGTGCCACCCAAGAACAACTTAAAAAATACGTAATTTCGGGAAGAGAGCTAAGATTCCAGAAAATTCACTTGGAAGTTCACTGGTTGAAAAAAACAGGGTCCACTGAGTGGTTGGCGGCTCAGGTTCGGGCCGTCCAGCCTGCCATCCCGGGCCTCACGGCCAGGGCCTGTGTTGGAAGGTATGGCATCTCTGTGGACTCGAGGTCACTGTGACCCTCGGAAGGCACGAGTGTCAGGGACAGTCATCAGAGCCTTGGGGGAGTATAACAGTGGAAATAAAAAAGTGGTTAAAAAAACCAAGTTTAAATGTATGATATTAATAATTTGTGAGTAGATAAAGTGTGGGTGTAGATAAAATGGTGAGCTCTATACTCATTTAGGTTATTTGTTTTGCTTGCCTTTGAAAGTGTCTGGAGCATTGAGGACAACTAAACGTTTAGGAGGAGAATTTTGCCTGTTTTCAATGTTTGCATGTCCAGTAGAATTTGTTTACTAGATTTATGGTTAATAATTTAAGCACCAGGTGACATACTAACAATCAGGAACGTTCTCCATCACCAGACCCCTTAAGCACTGAGCATGCCAGGACCTTCTCTGACCACGTGTCTTGGCTTGAGAACTCTGAAGACATGGTCTGTAGCCACAGCAGCCAGCTGTGGGCATCGGTCATTGGCAGTGTTGGTAACCGTGCTATCCTGTTTTCAAAGGACACAGTCACACAGTACTCGGAGCTGTACCACGACCTTACCACCACGCAGGTGGGGATGCACGACATCGTCCGGAGCTTCCGGCAGACAATGGACCAACACAGCACGGAGCCTGGGAGATACAGGTAACCACGGTGCAGATGCCCATTCTCCACGGGTGCCGCGGTTCAGCCCTCACATCCAAACATTCGCAAGAGGTTTAAGTTTGTGTGCCACCCCAGAAAAACTTAAAGAATCACTAAAACTTAAGTTATCACTAAACAGACCTGTGTAATCCCAATGTATTGTAGCCTGGGAAGGCCAGGGCCTGGTAGATTCAGTCATGTTGCTTGACTTCACTCATTTGCAGTTTTCTCTTTTGTAAAATGCGAATAACCACAGTATCTTTTTAAAATTAAAAGATAATGTTATCTAGATGCTAGTCATCATTATTACTTGACCTGTCAGCATCCTTGTACAGTACGAGTCCAGATGTTGCAGCTAAACCGTTAGTGGATCCCGTTGGCGAGGAGCGCAGCTGTGGGCTCCGATGGGCCTGGAGGCACGGTTTGGGGCTGTTTTCTCAGCAATTTAAAGGGGATAGCCACACCCTTCTAAGGCTCTTGTGAGATTACATGAGATGATGTATATGAAGCATTTAGAACAGTGTCTTGCATGTGCAGTAAACAAAATAAACTTACCCCTTGCATGCTTGAATAATCACCCAATAGGATCAATAGAAATGGAGTTAAAGAAGTTTCTCCTCCTTATAGTAGGCCCTCTGATTACCATTCCACTTTGCAGCTGAGGAAGCGGAGACTGAGCACACGGCCGTGGTCACGCACACAGTCATAGCAGAGGGGAGGGATCAGAGACGCGGGGCTCCAGGCGCGCTCATTAACGTGGTGTCTCAAACCATGAACACCAGCACTGACGAGGGCCATTCAGGCGGATGTGTCTTCCCTGAAGAGTACTTGGTTTTTAATAACTAAGTGCGCCCCCTTTAAAGTGAGACTTCACAAGGGTTCAAATACAAGGTGAAGTTCTTTTTGGGGGAAAACCCATTTTACTTATATGCAGGCATATATTGAAAATTCTAACTGGGGTGATGAGAATTGCTAGTCTTCCTGGAAGCCACTGAGTTATTAGATTTAGAAAGAACACTGATCGAGATCCAACTATTTAACTGTTAGACATGGTCTTAGTATTAGGCTAGTTTTGCGGATTTGTTACAATGAGAAGTTGTCAAGGTGACCCAACATGTCATTTCTTGGTCATCTGGCCTGACTCTGCTTTCCAGTGAGTCCCAGCCTGATATGGTTCATAGTGCGCATCCACCTCCTACAGCTTGTTAATCAGAATTAAGCGCTTCCCCAGGCCCTGGAGACACTGCCCCCTCCTTATTCTTACAGGTTCATGGGGACCGAAGCCTATGGGGACAGCATTGACAACACCATGATATACTACGGGTTGTCTTTCATCCAAGAAGCAGACTTTCCCTTCAACGATTACCTCACTAGGCTTGACAGTCCCTCGGGGAACAGTGTGTTTGAGACCATCACATCCTGGATGGAGCACATGCCGGAAGGGAAGTGGCCCAACTGGATGGTAAGGGCCCGTGCCCGGCTCAGAGCATCTGGTGCCAATGAGTCTATGGAATAGTCACCTCTGAACGGAAGGATGTCTGTCTCTCAGTGACCTTCACCTTTCCCTTATTGGGTGATTGTTTGTGAGAGAGGCTTGTCCCGGCTTCTGACCAGGTTACTCTCATTTGTCTTCATTCTCTTCCTTCTGGTTCTGTCGTCTCAGTTGGTCTGTCTTACATTTTGCTCGTCCCTCCACCACTCCAAATCTGCTCAGCACCCCACTGCGCTTTTCACTGCTCAGTGTTGTTCCACTGAAATTCCTCCTGGGTTCTTTTTCATGACTTCTCTTCATTGATAGTAGCTGTTTGATGAGACATTGTTCATCGTACCTTTTAAAAAATTCTTTCTAGTCTAGTTCTTTGAATATATGTGTAATAGATGATTTAAAGTCTTTGTCTAGTAAGTGCAGCATTTGGGGTTTCTCCACCCCATTTTCTGTTGAATGCTTCCCCCCTTACGTATGGGCCTTCCTCTCCTGTTTCTTTGTACTCTTCCTTACAGTCTTTTGGTGGTTGTTTTGAAAACTGGATATTTTTAAAAATGTCATGTGGAAATTCTGGAATTCACATTTGCCCCTCCTTCATGTTTGTTGGTATTTCTTGAGTGACTTTGTTTGATTAATCCTCCTAATGATTGGCTTATTCCTTAAATGCCTTGAAACAGCCAGTCTCAGGTCTTCCCTGGGCACCTGCTCTGCCCCGGGAACATTCTGCCCTGCTCTGCCGGTGTAACGTTCAGGATTTCCCGGAACAGGCCGGAGCCCCTTATGGGCATCTCACTCAATGGCCTTCAGGTTTCTTGGGCAGTCTGTTTGTCCCCAATTGGTTTGCCCACCCCAACCAGGTGTGATGTTAACTGCTGCTGGCTGTTTTCAGCAAATGCTCTGGAGATGGGGTTATATGCAAAACCAGCTCGAATCATATCAGATAAAGGGATCCCCCCCTCCCCAAATCTGAGCTGCTAGTGTTCAGACAGTGACCGTTCTCCCTCCACAGATCCTTTGGTGAACTCTGCCTATTCTGTCACAGATACTAACTATAGTTTCAAGTCGGCTGGTTCGCAAGGCTATCGCAGATCTCAGGGGAGGGGCATGAAATCGGGGCAAGCTAAAATGACACATAGCTTGCTGTTCTGAGATCCAGCTGTTTTACTTGAGTAAATACTCCTTAGATTGCTGTAAGCCTCTAGCTAATTTCTAGAGTTCTAAAAGAGTGGCTTTTTGGTTTTTGCCAGCATTCTCCTTCTATGGTGGGGATTTTTAGAGGTCCTTGGTGCTCTGTTCCGCAAGTGCCCCAGATCATACCCGTGCTTTCAGCACTTGTTTCTCACCTACTGCAAGTCTTGGGGATGCCAGGGGCCGGGGCCTCAGCCCGCGGGCAGCCCTGATCTCTGTCCGTGGCCATGACGCACCTGTACGAACAGTTCTGGCAGGGGCAGGGTGGCTATTCGAAGTCCAGAAGGCTCAAAAATCCCAGGGTTTCTTGTCAGGTGCTTTTAAGATAATGGAAAGAGTAAGTGGAGGCAAAACTTGACCAAATTTTTCTGTCCAGAAAAATAGAAAACAATGCCCTGGTTGGGTGACCCAATGGGATAGACTGTCATTCTGTGCACTTCTGAGGGCCGATCTCCCGGATGGGCATGTGTGGCAGGCGGCCAGTGGCTGTTCCGCTCTCCCAATCCTCTCTCTCTAAAAATCAATAAACATGTCCTTGGGTGAGGATTAAAAAATAGAAAAACACTTTACAAAGGCCAGAAGAGGACATTGTAAGGATAATTTTAGTCCATCTAAGTGGGGAAAAGAGGAGCCACCCTTTTCCTGCATTGTAGCAACTGAGTTCCTGCTCCCAGACTCGGGTGCAAAGGCTGGCTCTGCCGCCTTCCCTGACTTGAACAAACGATGCAGGTTCCCAGTTTCATCATGTGTCAAATGGAGCCGATACTTGGCAGCACTGCGGTGGAGAGGGGAGAGCAGACCTAACATAGGTGTGAAAGTACTTTTCAAGCAGCAAAGTGCCTGTGAGGAGCTGCCTGCCGTATATGGAGAGAGCTGTGAGGCAGTTTGAATGGACTCTTAAATAAGGACTGTTACAATATGTAACTGGACCATTAAACATAGAAAATACCATACTTAAAAATAGAAAACTTGACAAAAAATTTCTACATGGCTACGTAAACTTCTCGGTAAGAGTTGATTTATCTTTTAATGTTTGTTTTGAATAGTTCTCAAGTCACAGACATCGGCCGTTTTTCTACCAGCCCCTCTCTTCCACCTGTTCTGATCTGTCCTTGTCCTGCTCTCTATGGGAGACAGTTGTTCCCTCTTCTGTTAAATATTCTTGTCTGAACATGTGCACACATTAATATGTACCCTCATATACCTCATCGGATTTGCAGTACCATCGTGATGAAGTAAATTATTTTGACCATAGTGGCCAAGACAGTAAATTGTCCATTTATGCAGCCAGTAACGGGACTGGGACTCAACCCCCGGGGTTGCAGACACCAATGTCTCCATGGTAACAACCTTGCTCTTCGCCTGATGAACTTCTTGTGAAATGGTAAATCTTCTGGAAAACTGTGTAGAATTGCATTCTTAAAAACCCGTGCCTTTTAGACCGGTGGCCCAGACAGAGCCCGGCTGATTTCTCGTCTGGGGAAAGAGTACGTCAACGCCATGAACATGCTGGTTTTGACCCTTCCCGGAACCCCCATCACTTACTACGGAGAAGAAATAGGAATGGGGGATATTTTAGCAACAAATCTCAACGAAAGCTATGATGTTGTAAGTTAATATAACTTAACCATGCACTATACCATATACTCATTCTTGCCAAAACAGATGATTTACTATTTTCTGTTCTACAACTAAAAATCATGGTTATTTTGCCTTTCTTTCTAACTGTTAAGACAGTAAGAATCCTCAGCCTTCTTGGCCGGGGAGCCTGTGCACAGCCCTGCCGGTGTGGCTCAGAGGGTTGGGCGTCCTCAGGCAAACCAAAAGGTCACTGGGTGGGATTCCCGGTCAGGGCACATGCCTGGGTTGCAGGCTGGGCACCTGGCTGGGGGTGTTTCTCTTCCTGTCTTTCTTCCTCCCTTCCCCTCTGTTAAGAATAAATGGAAAAATGAGACACAACTGAATTTCTTGTGTAGAGCACAGGAATCTACATTTTATTTTTAAATTGATTTTAGAGAGACAGAAGGGGAAGCGGGGGAAAGAAACAGTGATTTGTTGTTCTACTTACTTATGCATTCATTGGTTGATTCTCGTATGTGCCCCGACCAAGGGTCAAAACCACAACCTCGGTGAATTGAGATGATGCTCTAACCCAAAAGGCTTCCTGGGCAGGGCTGGGGATCCATATTTTAAGGACGTTTCCCAGCTGATTCTTAGGCACACTAAAATCTGAGAACCAGCCCTGGCTGGCGTGGCTCAGTGCATTGGGTGCCGGCTTGGGAACCAAAGGGTCGCCGGTTGGATTCCCACTCAAGAGCACTGCCTGGGTTGTGGGCCAGGTCCCCAGTAGGGGGTGGACAAGAGGCAACCACATATCGGTGTTTCTCTCCCTCCTGTCCCCTCTCTAAAACTAGTATCTTTAAACAAAAACAAATTTGAGAACCAGTTTTGAGTCTGAAGTATGATCCATGCCCTCTCCATGTCCAGAAACATTTATTTACGGTGTTTGTCTCTATTGCTACATCCCCCCTGAGCACAGCACAAGTATTCTTCTCATTTCAACAGAAGCAACTCAGACACAGCCTCAGACGTGTTGGGTTATTTACATTTTGTTTTTGTTTGAGGCTTCGACTCTCATAATTGTGTTTTGAGTAGGTGAATAATCTTGAACCTGTGATGTGTGTTATTAGCTTTACTTGTACGAGATCCAAGTTCCCTAATACTTGGTCAGAGGGAACCCTTTCTATTTCAGCTCCTAAGTCTGTGTGTGTGCTCCTGCACGATGGCCAGGCTGGGAACGAGGGCAGACCTCGGGCTCGCTGTGCACGGCTGCACGCATGGCAGCGTTGGCACTGCGTCCGAGTAGAAGAGCAGTAATGGCACATTTTGAAATCCTACATTGCCCATTTTTAGGGAAAAGCAGCAGAGTCCAAGCATGTCTCAAAGTTCAGTTAGTATTGTCTATTCAAACCCAAGACACCATTAACTATTTTCCAGTTTAAAGTGTGGAACTGGTTATGTTAAGATCTTTTCATTGTGAATGCTAATGATACAAGTACTACTAAGAAATGCAGGTAATTAAATCATTATGTAGCAAATTATGGCCAAATTACAACTCATTTAATAACCAGACTGCTGTGTTCTCTGCATGGTCCTTCGACACAGACCACTCTTCTCTCCAAGTCGCCAATGCAGTGGGACAATAGCTCCAATGCTGGCTTCTCTGAAGGCAGCCACAGCTGGCTGCCCACCGGCTCCGACTACGGCACCGTGAATGTTGATGTAAGTGCCCGTGAGAATGGGACGCAGACTCTAGCAACGGGAGATGAGTCTAAAACCTTAACTGATGCTCTTTAATCAATCACACAGACTTCTCTTGGAAACATGACAGTTTCCAAGTCACGTTTTTGTGAACATACAAGCTAGGACAGAGTGTACCGTGAGAAATACCGACTATACAACTACTCACTACAAGGACTAGGAGCTCTGAATTTTTAAGGAAATTTTTCGGGGGTCTGTTAGCAAAGCCTAGTTACCTTTCCTCCTTTCTTCCCCTTAAAGGAAGGAAGAGGATGGGTCAGTCTAGGGTAGTGAAGGCTTGAGAGCAAGCTCCTGTACCTGGAGAAACTAGACATGAATAGTTCCCCAAAGTAGCTGTTCTACAAAAACACACCCTTTTTTTTGCCTATACTATTTTCTGTTTCCATGGTGATCAAGTTGTTCAGCAAACTTCATCAACACTGTGGACTGTTAAAGAAATTAGCAACTCAGTTCTGGGGGGTGCTCAGTAGCTCGTGGCTACCACACTGGACAGCACAGATAGAGAAGAGATATAAAATATTAACATATATTTTAGAATTGCCACTAGAATATTAGGAGTAGCCATTAGAAGAACAGACATGGCTGTATAATTTTCAAAGAACATTAGGAGACAAAAATTACATTAAGATAACCAACAGACCCAATAAAAAGCTAAAAAGCAAAAAAAAAAAGTACAATTACAAATGAAAGAAAATTAGGCTACAGGATTATGTCTAAACATGTGGTAGCCATGAATATAAATGCGTTAAATTTACTTATTGAAGATAAAACTCTCTGATTAGATAAGGCCAATCTGATAGAAGACTTAAACAAAAGGGCACGGGATTAAAAATCCGACATTGAAGTGAAGACAAATGCTAACGAAAAGAATGCTGCCTCCTGGCTGTAGCCATCAAAAACCAAAACTGCATTAATCCCTTTAGACCGAGAAATTTCATTCCCAGATACCTGTATCTTTAGATATGATTTAAATGTAACTTAATCCTCTGTGTGATTGTGGTTAATCTACACAATGGAGTCATTTCATTCCCTATAGGTATCTGTATTCTTAGATAGGGTTCAAATGTAATTTAATCACATGTGCAACTATGCTTATCTACACCGTTGACTAATATGCAACTTTAAAAAGAACGAGGGAGGTTCCATGTGCACTGACATGAGACCGACTCTAACATGTGCTAAATAGTAAAAGAGCACAGCTCAGTAAGATGCCACTTGTGCAAGACAGAGAGTGTGCACCTTTGCAGAGGCGCGGCAGGCTCATTTTGTGACACAAATGAAAGGGGATACAAACGGCAACAGTGTCCACCTCTGACAGAGGCACTGCGAAGCTAGGGAAGGGTGTTGAAGAAAACCTTTTTATTTGGTATATTTACATATTCGCCTTATAGTTGAGTTTTATACTGTATACATGCATTTCCTACTAAAAAAAGCAAAGTTACAAAAAAGCATGTGTGGAAATATTTAATAGCAGACAAAATAGAATTCAATATGAAAAGCACCGAGACAAAGGCAAATTGTAAAAAACTGATAAAAGAACATTCCGCTACAAATCATTAATCTATGCATCTAACAATAACTTCAAAATATATAAAAACAAGTACTCTGAGAAACACAAAGAGAAACCGACAAGTCCACAATCACAGAGACACTTCCACACACTTCGAGAAAGTGGTAAATCAAGTAGACAAAAACCGCAGTTAACACTTACTGGGCCCTTCTTCTGTGAGTGGTACAGAAGTAGGCTTTTTCATGCATTGTCTAAGGCTATGGAAAATGTTAATAGTAATCCGACAAGTCATATACATATACCATATACATGTACCATAAATACCTCTGTACCTGTCACCAGAGAGTAAACGTATTTTAAACATCCATTAGATACTCACTAAAGACTACACTTTCGGCACCTGCCCCCAAACCACCACCAAAGCCGCCCGTCAGCATCGCTGGGGAGAGCACAAGTGAACCCCATCACTGGTTTGGTGACAGCTATGACGGGGAATCTGGCACCGCATATCGAGTGTCCGTACTGACACAGTGTCTTTCTGACACTTACATCCTGAATACATAACCCAGATATAGGGGATATTAAGAATATAAGAAAATATTAGAAACTTGAATTTTGAAATGGAAGGGAATATAACCATTTAACAGAATTATTATGCCATTAAAGTGACATTTATGAAGTTATATAAAAACAGAAGATGCTTGAAATGTTTAAAAAATGAAGAAAAAGACATTAAATTATGCATGTTGTTAATAATAAGTAAATCCAAATTTTCATAAGCGTACATGTTATTTTAATGGTTTAAAAAACAGCACTATTACTTTATGCAGCTGAGGTTATGGCAACCTACACATTACGCTACACAAGGGGACACAGGAGCCCCAGTTCCCCAGAGGTTCCCGGAGTCCCTGGTCATCATGGCTGCTTTTCTGCCAGTTACAACAGACCAGGCTGGGGCTTTATTTAGGCAGGTGAAATATCCATTAACTCTGACATGGACACTTGTTAAGTGAAGTCAAATTTGGCCTCTACATCATTGCCGGCTATGATGTAGCACATGCTGACAAGGTAAAACCCTGCATTTATAATTTCTACCAGTAGTGAAGTAAACTACTCTGGCCTACTTCTTAATACTTATAATTTGGTGATTATTATAAGGGGCAAAACTGAAGCAAGTTTTTTTGGAAACTTTCTTATCTGATAATAGAAATGTTTTTTAAAAACTCTAAGAAGAATCAAACATTTATCTTAATGGCCTTTAAATATGTTTTTTTTAAAGGTCCAACAGACTCAGCCCGGATCAGCACTGACGTTCTATCAAGAGTTAAGTCTCCTTCGTGCCAATGAGCTGCTCCTCAGCAGGGGCTGGTTCTGCTACCTGAGCACCGACAGCCACTTCGTCGTGTACACCAGAGAGATGGACGGCATCGACAGGGTCTTTCTCGTGGTTCTGAATTTTGGAGAATCATCCCAGCTAAACCTGAAGGACATGATTTCAAATATTCCCTCGAAAGTGAGCATAAGGTTAAGTACCAATTCCACCAACACAGGAAGGGAAGTCGATACCAGTGCTGTCACGGCGGACAAGGGAGAAGGCCTCATCCTTGAATATAGCGCAACGGGCCTCCTCCACCACCAGCCGGGCAGCAGAGACAGATGCTTCGTCTCCAGCCGGGCGTGCTACTCCAGTGCGCTCAACATCCTGTACCGCTCGTGTTAGCCGCCCCCGTGATGGGGATGGCGGCACTGGTGTTCGGCTCTGTTCTAAGCGTTTGCATTGATTTCATGTATAGCGTGCTGCTAGGTAAACTTGATGAACTTGAATGTAACTGCTTCAGGAAAACTTCTCCAATGTTTTTAAAGAATAATAATAAAATGTTTTAAAGAAAACAATCGTTTGCAGGAACTCGTAACGTTACTGAGATAGCATCGAGATCATCAGAATGCCTTAGGACTCCAGATTATTAGAAAGATCTAATGCATTTAATGTGAAGAATGTTCTTACTCCATAAAATACAGGCACAGGAACTAGAGGGTGACTTACCACCAAAAATGTTCACTAGCAAAGAGGCAGGGCCTTGATTTGCAAAATGTTCAAAGAAAATTTCAGTAAAACAGACAAAAATGGAGCTGTTCTGATGGGGGGGTTGGTGTTCTACCGTGACCGTGACCAATCCTTCCCCCACCCCCTGCTCCACGTCCTTCTAAGGAGCATGATTAGAAGACTACTTTCCCAGGTTAAGGAGCATAGACACCGAGGAGAGAACAGCACAAGCAAGATGTACACTAAACAAAATTTGGAAAGAGAAGCAAATTTGTATAAACTATTCACTAACTTAAAAAAAAGGTCACTTTTGTTTAACCCGATAGCAAGTAAAACTAGAAAACACTTCAATGTTCCCAATTCCCATTGAATACATCATTTTAGAATTTTACGTATTTCTTAAGATTCTCGAACACACTGGTGCTGTCAAGTCCAAGTTCCTCGTACAGGAATTTAATCTGAGCTGTAATCTAAAAGAGACATTAGACAAATCGGAATGAAGGCCTTTGTAGTAAAACTGCAGCGTTAAAGCCTGTCTGTCCACCTTCTTCACCCAACCCCAAAGTTGGTGATTTACGGCAGGGACACTTTTATTTGGGACAGTGGCAGAGGCTCCCAATGATTAAAGTTAACGGAGCCCACAAGCGCTAGAGGGCGGCTCCTCCCCAACTGAGTCTGCTGTTCCTCACCCTCTTGGGTCTTGGTCACAGCCCAGCCCTTGTAAAGCAGCTGTCACAACCCCTGCCACAACCCCTCAATGTGGAGGCGGAGACTTCTCTACCGGGGGGTCTGGCAACTGAGAGGGGCTCGATGACATACCTTTTTGTGAGAATCCTCAATGACGTGATTGCCTCCAGGCTGAATGTCTAAAATAATATTGGGGGCCTGATAGCCTGGAAAAGTTAACAGATAAAACAATTAAAAAGTTTTTGGCCAACCGAGGCCTATTCTTCCCTCTTTTCCCAACTAATCTATTAAAATAACTGAGGGATAAAGGCATAAACCAGCACTGCCTACAAAGAGATTGGAAGGGGCAAGCAGAAGGTAAGTTTCTGAAACCGGGAAAGCAGGAGGGGAACCAGTGGCTGTTGGAAGAGACCGTAGGGCCACAGGGACGAGGCTGTGACGGAGAAGGAAGCCGGTGGAGCCTGAGAGTCTTGAGATTAGGAAACGCCAACTACAGTGGTGGTGGTGGTGGGGGGGGGGCAGAGCTGACCGCGGGGCGGCTGCCTCAACACCTGAATGTGCGTCCCTACCGCCGCGTCCTGAAGGTCTTGGCACGTCTCGGCAAGGAAAATGGGTAAGAGTTCTTGTTAATAAAATACTAAGATCTAGGGAAAGTTAAAGTTGCTAGTTTGGACACTGCAGCTCTATAGCGAAAACTTTAGAATCTGTTTTTTTAGAGGTTCCCAAGAACAATGGCTCAGTTAATACTATTAAGTAAATGAATGGCTGTATGACAGAGAGTATACCTCCAATTTGCATTTGCTATTTAATTTTACTTTTTTTGGTGCCTTGCCTACCTTATTTTAATACTGTCCTCCGAAAAAGCGGCAGGACGGTTACAGTTAAAATGTACGCTTCCATTAGTAGTCAGTCTGTCCCAAATCCCAGGGTGAGGATTTGGTCTGTACATAGAACAGTATTCTGAGCGTTACGCAAAAGGTAAGTCCGTTCAGCTGTGTCCCTGCTTCTGGGTGGCCTCCTACCTTCACCGGCGTCCTTAGCATGCTCTGCAACGGCTTCCCTGAGCTTCTCAGTGTAGTTTACGATTCCTTTCAGAGGCACGCGTTCGTCATTTTCATAAGCTGTGATGTGAACTGAAGGATAATGCTGCGAGAAAATCGATGCACAAAGAATTTTTTATTATTCCTATGGCCTCCTTCTACCTCACAGATTATGAAAAATGATGCCCTCCCATTTCCCCCCCTTAGTGCTAGACGTTGTTTTTCTTATTGGATATCTTGAGAGAGCTACGGTACTCCAGCACTGGTCTACTTGCTACCCGGAATAGCCTTTTCCTGACCAGAGAGACCACGGCCGTGCTGAAATGAACGTGCAGCGTGGGCAGTGCAGAAAGCTGCTCGGGTCTGATCAAGAGGGACAAGCTCCAGGTTGACGGTGCTCAGGCCTCCGCTCAGGTGGGTGCCCTTTTGATTATCCTGTCACTTCTGGATAGTGACGTCATAACTATCTCTCACTACCTGAGGTTTAATATTTTGATAGGGACAGTATCGTTTTATGTAGTTCTTGTGTTTATCGTCAGAAGAAGGATTCCCCCACTCTTCTAATTCTTCCAATGTCAGGGGAAGTGTGGTGTCCATCATGGTGTTGAGAACATCCAAGAAAGGTGCCTAAAAAAAAAAAAAGGCCAAAGAAACTTCAACTTTGACAGGTCAGTGAAATGAGTTTCAGGGAAACATACATTAGGGGCACACGTGCCGGCACGAGGACACAGCTCAAGAAGCCACGTGAGCTCCGGGAGCCAGACCAAGGGCTCGGTCCTGCCCAGGGCCTGGCGTCTGTAACCGGCCTTCAAGGGATTCAGACTTTATGACATTTATATAAAAATATAACCCTCTTAAGTGACATATATATATAAATGGGTTTATTTTCTAATTTTACAATTTTTGTGCCTTTTATTCACACGCATACATTTTTATGTAAAAGTAATAAATGCTGCCACCTCACGTCCACTAGGATGGCCAGCTCCTACTGAAGGAAATTCTGACACGTGCCACAACACACAGTGCCTCAAGTGTCCCTTGAGGACACTACATCTATCTGAGTGGAACAACGAATACTCTGATTCCATTCACAGGAGGTACCTTAGAGCAGCCAAGTTCAGAGAGACAGAAAGTATAACAGCGGGGGAGGGGGACTGCAGAGCTGCTACTTAGCGGGTAGGGGGCTTCAGTTTTGCAGGTGAAGAGCCCTGGAGATTGGCTGCAGAGCAGCGTGAATGTGCCCACCACCCCTGAACTGTGCACTTAAAAATGGTGAGGAGGTCGATTTTGTTATTTTACCACGATTAAAAATGAAAAATAGACACTCAGTGACACATGAATAAACTCCTCTTCACCAGATGGATATTATACATTAAAATAAAGATAAATGCTAATTGAAGGAAATCTGGACAATATCCAGGTTGAAAGATGAGAAAAATCACTCACTGGCTCATAACCAGTGTTAAACATGTAATAAAATGGCAGCTGCTTTTTCACTTAGCCTCACAGTCTTGTTAGCATGCACTTCAACCCTCTCTCATATTAACATTAACCAGACATACACAGCAGGCAAATGTAATTCTTTTTGGCTGCCTAACATCTGACTCCCTTTCTGCATGTAGAGCCTCCCAAACCTTCTGAGGCAGCTTGTCTCTCCTTGCAGAGACACCAAATGCCAGACGGTTCCTCTCCCAGCATTCCCTGCAGCGCGAGAGTAACCACAGGGCTTAGGTCCACCAGTCAGACATAATGTGCATCAAACTCTCAATGGGAAGTTACTGGCTCAAAGAAGTAGGGAACACGGAGAATTTACTCTGGCAAAACTGCTACAGCTATATTGAGTTTCTAGAAGCAACACCAGCGGTGTGAGGTGACTTGTGCCCAGCAGTGGTGGCAGTGAGAGCATCCGGGGACAGCTTAATGGCATATTTTGGACATGTGTCCAGCTGTGCAGCCTCTGAGACTGGTTTTATACCCACCCTTGCCCAATATGCTTTAATAAATCCCCTTTCTGCTTAAATTAGTCAGGAGCTGGTTTCTGGTGGTTCTGATTAAGAACTCTGACTCATATACAGATACTCGCTGCTGCGTACATAGGTGAGTCCAGTTCTTCACTATTATAAAGCAATGTGGGAAATGAGGTATGTACGTTTCAGGATACTTAAACGTACATACCTCATTTCATAATTTCTAAAAGTCAAAGGTTAATTGCATTTTCTTTATTTTGTAAATGATTCTGCCATTATCATCTTTGTGGATAGATTTTTCTCCTACAATTAGCATTTCTACTTAAAAAGCAGATTTACAGTTCAAGATTACTTAACACATTTACTTAATACAAACCCACAGTGTATATACTCCACACCCTCAAAATTAAAAAAAAGTCTAAAAATAATTTACTCTGCTCATCCCAGTCGTATTTTCTAGAGTATCTAACCAAGAAGCAGGAGAATGACAGGTGACATGAGCTGCTATAACATCATCATTCCAGGTACCAGGAAATGACTATCAAGCATTTTTAGAAAAGAGCAAGACGTTTTAATTTAAGTGTAGAAAAACTAACCCCAATGACCATTAAGAACGGAGCACCTAAAAATAGAGAGCCCCTAAATCCAGGACTGAAATGCTGATAAGCGAGAGTCAACAAATTGGGGCATTCCAGAGTCACAGAGCGCTCTGCTCTGCGTCCTGGAACTGACAAGTCATACCTGCTTTGTCTCCGCCCCCCAGACTAAATGGTCTTACAAATAAAAACGATCAGTGGGAATAGCCATTAACATCCTTCAGTGAAAGTCCTTAAAAATGAATAAAGAACACTGTCAGGGAAGAGTAAGTAAATCAGTAGTTGGATTAAAATAATTTTACAAGTTCTCCCAGACCTACAATTCTGTGTTTAACAGCTTTGTTACACTCATATGCGGATGGTGAAACTTAATTTTTTTCCTTAGAGCAGCCTGTGGCTCCGTGCCTCCCCAGCCTGTACATAGCGAGAGACAGCGTGTACTCACCTCCAAAGTCACGGCTCTCAGGAGCTCTGGATTAGAATTGCACAGTGCTCCCACAAGCACCCCTCCTGCACTGAAAGCGGTCAGGGTTGTTAGGCTTGGCTGAGAAAAGCCTTGGCCATGAAGTGTCTTAATGCAAGCTTCTAAGTCGGCAAGGCCATTGAGTTTTTTAGTTAAACGGCCATCAGCGTGCCACTGCAGGCCTAGCTCACCACCGCCCCTGCAATGAAAGGGCAAAAAGGTTTTAGTGGGGAAAAAATTAGTAATATAGGTTGGGGGTCAGCAAACTATAGCCTGTGAGCCAAATCTCCCCGGAGGCCTGTTTTGTATAGCCCTCAAGCTAAGAATGGTTTTCACATTTTTAAAGCTTGGGAGAAAAAAACCCAACCAGGAATATGCAGCAGAGACCTTATATGGGCTGCAAAGCCTAAAATGTTTATAATTTTTGGTTTTTTAGAGAACACTTTGCTCACCCCTGATAGAGACAATCAAAAACTGATTCAACAAGTATGTTTTGAGTGCCTGCTTATTATTTACCAGACACTGTGCTAAATGCAGGCCCTAAAAATACACATGAGCAAAAATCCCCTACCCTGGAGAAGATCATACTTTTGTGGGGAAGGTAACGTGCCTTACCAGGCAACATGCTGCTGCTGTAACACGAGTGTATTTAAGGCGTCACCGAAGCAGAGGAAGGGACATCCACTTGTCAGGTTAGGGGCACATTCGTGAGTCAGGAACACGAATGCTTTAGATGGAGATAATACTTAAGCTGAGTCTTGAAGGAAGATTATGAATTCCCAGAAGAGAGAGCATGGAGACACAGCATGTGCCAGGGCACAGAGGGCATAAAGCTTGTCCCCTGAAAGGATGTGGCAGGGGCACTGGACGTGTGGGACGTGTGCGGCGGGAGCACAGGACGTGTGGGGAGCGATGCCACATGCCACTGCAGAGGCAGGCGAGATCACTGGGACGTGAAGTACTATCCTGAGAAATTTGGATTTTATTGTGGACATGGGGAGGGTGGTGGAAGGTCTTAAGCAGAAATGAAATAATATTTGTCTTGAACACAGCTGAAATAAAACGGAAGTCAGAGTAGAAAAAAGGAGTTCAGCTTAAGAGGCTATTTTAGAAAACCCTAAACTCAGGAAAATTGAATGGAAATAATAATGTTACTAAATAAAAGCCTGGTATTATTCTAAAAATCCTAAAAATCTGGTACAAAAGGGTAAAAAATGTATCTTTTTGCCTTTTGGATCAACTAATGTTACCAGATCAGGCTCCACAAGCATGGGTCTGGGAGAACAGGAATTCAGCAACGTGAGTGGGAAAACACTCCTGCCCCCGACACAGCTCTCCGGGACATCGGTGACAGTGCACCAGCACTCACACGACAGGTTCCAGGTGCCGACTCACCGAACATGGCAGTAGGCTAATATCCATCCGTCGTCCACCAACACCCGCCTTTCAGGCCGGAAGTTCATTTTCAAGTCCATGCCGTACGCGCCGTACACGTGCACCAGGAGAGGCTTTTTCTGCAGGTCCTCGGAATCCGTTTTGTGGAAAACTGTCATGGGCACTGATTTCCCGTCCTGGAAACGAAGATTGACTATGCATGTGAAAAAGAGCACTTTAAAAGTTAAAAGTTTTTTATCCCTAGTTCATGTCCTGCTTATTGATCTGGAGCAGAAACATACTATAATTAAGACAGAGTCATGGTCTTCAAAATCTGTTATTCTCAGCGGATTCGCTGGCCTGTCACATTAACTAGAAAAGAGCAGCAAGACTATGACTTGAACCCACTTTATTAAATGCAGCTTTTTGTGACAACAAAATGATTTTAAAGAGTTCTTCACTACCCCATACTACTGCATTCTTTCGGGACAAGCCCGAACACCTATTAAGGCCAGACGTGATTCCTGTACCTGGGGCTACATACCAGCACCTTTTTCACCTTAATATATTTACAAAAAAGTGAACTACAGAAGTCTCAACATTAGCATGTGAAATCTTGGACTGACCTTACCGATAATCACCCACAGCCTCCTCAAAAGTCTACTGAGCTTTATTTTTTAAATGTTTAAAAGTAAGTTTCTAAAAACTTTTTATTTACTGATTTTAGAGAGGAAAAAGGAGGCAGACGCGGACCCATTGCCCCGCCCACCCACGCATTCACTGGCTGACCCCTGCGGGTGCCTGGACCAGCGACCACACCCACAGCCCCAGCACACCCGCCCCAGCACACCCGGACAGCGCTCCCACCAGCTGAGCTGCCTGGCAAGAGCTGTAGGTAAGTTTTATAAATTTTAATACCTGAGTTACTTTTAGGGCAAGTAACTACTCCCCAGTGTAGCCCATGTTCTTCAAATCCCAATTGACTGAAACTAGGCACTCCCTGGACAAAATTAAAATAATCTGAACTATTTCTAATCTTCCTTTCATTGAAATAGGGTGGGAGAGTGGGTTCTCACCCTACTGACAGAAACTAATGAAACGGTACTAGTTTACAGGAGGAAAGGAATATAACCAAACCATTCTTCCTATTTTTTTTAAAAGATTTTATTAATTTACTTTTGGAGAGAGGGGAAGGGAGGGAGAGAAACGTGGATGGACTGGTTGCCTCTCCCATGCGTCCCCAGCGGGATGGGACAAATCCACAACCCAGGCGTGTGCCCTGACAGGGGAAGCCAAGCTGTGACCTTTGCCTTTGTGGTTGGACGCCCAACCAACGCTCCACACCAGTCAGGGTGTCTCCTGTTGTTTTCATTCTCATTTTAAACACTTCACTTCGGAGCCCCAGAGTGTTATCTAATAAGGAGGAACTCTTTCTGTTATTATTCTTTACTGTACTACACTTGTTCAACAGTATAACAGTTTTCACTTCTCAGTACAATTCGTTCTTATACAATGATGTAGAGTGATTTCTATAGAATAATCTTGGTCTTTTCATCTCCTTACCTCCTCCCCAACTTCAGTGAAACAAGCAGAGAAATGCTTGCTGGTTGAAAACATATGGAGAGGAAGAGGCCAGGATGGCAGCAGTCCCACACGGGCTGGGTCCCTGCATTCACCAGCAGGTGCGAGTGCCTGCAAAGTTACAGCAGCACATGCGCTCAGCCGCTGCTTCCCTTCTTAACCAGCCCCTGGCTCTCTGAGAGCTTAGCTTCCATCTGGGGTACAATAATTACAGTATTTTGACAGAGTGGTGTAAATCCCACTGTTTGTAAAAC
The DNA here is from genome assembly GCF_021234435.1 of Artibeus jamaicensis. Taxonomy (NCBI): domain Eukaryota; kingdom Metazoa; phylum Chordata; class Mammalia; order Chiroptera; family Phyllostomidae; genus Artibeus; species Artibeus jamaicensis. Next base: position 27,141,015 of record NW_026521843.1, read on the forward strand.
AAAACAAAGCCTAAACATACATATTTAGTTGCCAAAAAACACAAAAATCTGGAAGGTAATACATTAAATGATTAACAATGATTTTTTAAAAGAGGTATACAAAATGGACTGAAAAGTAGTCATTTAAACTTCCTATCTTCTGTTTTTGCATTTGTTGAAATGAAAAGCTTGATGTGCTAGTTTTGAATTTTTTAGTCTTAAAAACAACAACAACAACCCCCCATGTATTCCCTGAAATCATGTAGGTCTTATGGTAGGAGATCGACTTCACAAAATCGATTTGCCCAGCAACTGCCCGACACTGGACGAACAGGCGGCTTTCAGTAAGTGGGGCCGGGAGTGGCGATTATCCAGACCCACCTTGCTTTTGGCTTCCAGACGCAGAACACGGCTCGTCTTCGTGATTGGGTCTTCGTGCCCGGTTTCCTCAAACAGTTTGCCTTCTGCAAACTTGTACGTGTAGTATTTTGGGGGGCGTATTGGAGAGCAAAGCTGAAAGGGACAGTTCTTTGGGTCTGAATTTGTATCCATTATGAATCCACAGGCCCAAGGAGGGAGCTAAAGAAATAAAAGTTATTTTTATTCCTTATCTAGACACTAAGTATCATTAATTAATTAAATTCCTGGGTCTGCTCCAAACAAGATAATGTGAACATCAAGTTTACTTCTATCCATGATCACATAACGCTTCATTTAAGCATTACTTTATCACAACAAAATTCATTTCAAGTAAAAAAACAAAGAAATCTCTACACCAATGACCAATAAAATAAGGAAAAATGATAGGATAATGGTTTATCATGATTCTGGATTTACATGAAATCACTAATGAAAAAGTTTATTTTAGGGTATAAACTTGGGCAAGAAAATAACAGCAAAACAATTTTTTAATTGAGTGTATTGGGACAACACTGGTCGCAAAACCATACAGGTTGCAAGTGTACACCTCAATAAAACATCATTTGCACACTGCATCGTGCGCCCACCGCCCCAAGCAAAGTCTCTTTCCGTCCACCTTTCCCCTGTGCCCACCTCCACCTGGCCCCCACCCCTCCCTGGGCTGTCCCCACACTGGTGTCCGTGCACTATGCATATCCGTTTCTGGGTTAATCCCTTCACCTTCGTTCATCCGGTGCCCTCCCCCACTCCCCTCTGACAGCTGTCAGTCTGTTCCCTGGGTCCATGCCTAGGTTTCTCTTTTGTTCATTAGATTCCACATATAAGTGAGATCATCTGGTATTTATCTTTCTCTGACTGACTTATTTCACTCAGCATAACCATCTCCAGCAATACGATGAACAATAGCACATCAAACAGCAATTCCAGAACGGAGTGACATCTCCAAGGTCTCTTGTTCTCACAGAGCAGGACATCTCTGCCATGCGTTTCTCCCACCTCACCCGCCAGCCCGTGCTCCGCTGCCAGGCCAGCCAGTGATGGCAGTCATTACTCCGGGCAGCAAACTGGCTCAGCAGCACGCGAGCGTTTACAATCTGCGTCAAACTCTAGCTCCCCGGCTAACCATTGTGCAGAACAAAACCTTTCCCATACATTCACTCTGAGACTCAGAGCTGTTATGATTAAGATCCTTAACTTTAAAAAAAAAAAAAAAAAGGAAAGAAATCAAAATTTATTCTCTCCGAGCAGCAGGGTCCTGTTCAAGCCTTCCACTAACATCCTTTTTATACCTTTTAAAGAACTCTGGTAAGCAGGCTGACAGTGTGTTAGAAATGGTACTGAGAGTCGGGACATTAAAAGAAAATTGCCTTTCTTTTCCTAAGCAATTGTGGAAAGAGCAAATTCCTGAGGAAATCAGAGGTCCCGGCCCAGCAAAGTCACCGGTGGGTGCTCCTCAGGAGGGGTGGCTGGGGACGTGCATGAAAAGTGCACCATTGACCTTGTAGAAAGTACAGCGAAGGGCTGATGTTTACAGAGCAAAGTTCTTGTGATTAATCCAAAGAATCTATTTTCCTGAAACACTAATGAGGACATACATTTGCAGTATTTCTTTACAGGAGTGCACATTTATTCTCCTCAGATTGAGGATCATTTTCAAGGGCAATATATTTAAGTGCAAGCCACGACCAGAAAGAAAAATGGGATCACGAGAGTGGGGCAGTCTGACAGCGTGTGAGGCGGGCACACGGAGGCCGTGCCGGGAACAGGGAACCCTGCCGCTCACCTTGTCACCCGGCCTCAGACGGCGGGCACAGGGGCCCTCAGCCCACAGAGGCTCGAGAGTTTTCTGTCCTTTGTGAGACTTTGAAAGTTTCCGTGTGATCTGTGCAGTGAGCTGTTTTGGTGTTACACCAACTGGTTCCAATAAACTAAAAAGTCTTTTGGGTGTATTTCTTAAACTAATGGATCAAGGTTAAAGTTTTAACCATAACAAAAACTGTGCCAAGGTTATAGACATTTTAAAGCCTGTCTGCCTCATGCAGAAGTAAGGTATTAAAGATTTCAAGAATATCTTAAAACTACATTTCCTACTTGGATAAGCCTGCAGTACCGTTCACCTGTATTAATGGACAGCACCCAAGAATAATTCTAAGTCAGGGAGGTGACATGCAGATGGCAACTCCCAGACACCTGACAGATAGGTTCACCTTTGGTAACTGACCAGCAACTCACAGCAACTGCACTGGAAGAATGATTAACATGTAAATGCTGCAAGAGAATTCAAGGACGCACGTGCCCCCAAATACACTGAAGTTAACACAGATGAAAAAACTTCCCAATCTGCTTAAATACCATAACCAATTAAACTATCATAACTTTTTATGAAAAAAAATACTAGGAAATACGGATGACATGCCTAACTATAGGAGACAAGTATATTAAGGGTTTTATGTTTCTATTGCTGAGATTGAGTTTAAAAAGGTATTTTAGTCAAGTGCCCACTGGGCAGAGATGTTACAACAGAAATACTTTATAATCCACTCATAGTTTGGCTTAAAGATTTTGTCCTTTGTATATAGCACTGTCTTTGCATATTAATTGGTATCACAAAGTTAATGAAAAGGCTCTGATCCCTGAAATGCTCTCTAAGTAGCACCTGGTAGAAAGACAGCATTAGATTCCGTGTGGTGATGACTCAAGGCCATTACATGTGGCATAACAAGTACTACAGGTTGGAAAGGGTTAGGGAATGAAATAGCACATATAGAAGAAATTAAAGACACGATGCCTCTTCTAATGCAAGTTAAAACCAGAGAAACTAGAAATACAAAAAACGTAAAAGGTCATATTTTCATGACATTCCTAATTTTCTTGATACAACTGTGTTGTAACAAATGCACTGCTATAAATTATCTTCTCCCATCTGTATTCACACAGGCTGCAATATGAGGAGACGTTCTGCCAGTTTCCAATGGAAGCTGTCTGACTTCGGCATCAATTAGCAAGTGAAAAGACACACTTTGAATCCAGTAGATGAAAGCAGTAAAAATTCACTAAAGTTAAATAACCATTTCTGTTTTAGGGCAACTCTACAGTCTTCTAAGACACCAGACATTACATTTGATAATTCGATTTTATGAGGCAGCTGGAAAATTTTGCTTGTCTTAGGCCCTTGTAACTTATTTGATACTTTAACAATTTGAAAACTGACCTCCCTGCGCAGTACCTCGGGCCGCCGCCACACAACCTCAGGAAACGTGCCTTGCCCCCTCAAATTACTTCTTGCCCCCAAATTTCAAACGTTCCCCCTCCTCATTATTTATTAATAAATTCATCACCTTGACAATCTAAAACTGTCAAATCATAGCTTCACCCCTCCCCCCCAAAATTTATTCTGCTTTGAAAAAACCGAATTACGAGCAGTTTCTTGAACATTTTCTGAGCTTCTCCAGCTTAGCCCTTTGACAGACGTCCCCATCTTGGAGTGCCATCCCCCCACCCAAAATCCTGTCTTTGCTTTATCTCAAATTCTGCTTCCCCTATAAGCAGCTTTCCTGGGCCTTCTTCCTCTCCTCTGGGCCCCACAGCACAGTTTGTGTTTTCGATATCACTTATTTATTACTTTTTACTATTTACTGGACTAGACACAATATCCACATTTCACCTATATGTGTTTCCACCAATGTCTTTCCTGCCCGAGGAGCCAATTCAGGGCTCCCCATTACATCTAGTTGTCAGGTCTCCCCCAGTCGCCAAAGTCCCTCAGTCTGACTTTCTGGATTCTGGGGTAATTTTAAAGGATACAGGGCGATTATCTGGTAGCATGTCTTTCTATCTGGACTGGTGTTTCTTCACGAACAAACTGAGGTCATACATTTCTAGCAAGAAAACCAGAGGGGTGCACATGCCGACAGATCTTCTCACCCATGGTGTCAACCTCGTTCTTCTCCCAGGCTTTCCACTGCGAAGTGCTGTTTTCCCCTTTGTAATTCATAAATACTTTGTGGGTGATGCTGGTCCTCTTACGAAGACTTAGGAGGTTTATCCTTGAACTTACGCCCCCTACTTTAGCACCTGTTAGTGGATCTTGCCTACAGCAACTATCACTGTGGTGTTCTAACAGTGACTTTTCTCTCCTTCACTCCTGATGCCACTGATTTGAATCCACCTCATACTGACTTCGTGTACTCGTCGAATCTCGTGATAAACCGTCTCTCCTTTAGGCCAGATATTTTGCCCTGTCTCTCCACTCCAGAGTGCCTAATACAGTGCTTTGCACACTGAAGGTCAGTAAACACCCTGCAGACTTACTGGAATTGCATTTGAATAGAAATTAGGACAATACTGCAGTTAGGGGAGTGAAGTGATGTGTGCTTGCTGGTCAACTGGCTCCACAACTCTTTCCCCCCTTTTTAAAAACATTTTATTTATTTTTAGAGAGAGGGGAGGGAGGAAGAGAGGGAAACACAGATGTGTGAGAGAAACATCAACTGGTTGCTGCTTTTATGCCGATTGAGGACCTGACCCACAACCCTGGCATGTGCCCTGACCGGGAATTGACCTAGTAACTTTTTGGTTCGTAGGCCAACGCTCCATCCACTGAGCCACACCAGCCAGTGCTCTACAGCTCCTTCCATACCAAGCAAAATGGAGGCCTCTCCTCTCCCCTGCAGTGCTGGGTATCTTAACTCGTGAATGCTGCTTTAAAATGGGGCAATAAGGGTGCCACTGCAAGTTCACCGGGGGAAGCAGATTCTCCTTCCTGGCAGCCACAAGCAGTGTCAGTGAGTTGGCCTGCCAGGAAGATGCGCCAGCATCACAGCTGTGTTGTAGTGGAGACCACCACCACCCCCTTACTGAAAGAAATCAGAGTTCACCCTTCCTGATGCTCTGGGTGAGGAAACTGGCAATGAGATGATGCAGGAGCAAGCAAGCAGTGGCACAAACAGTTGGCATGACCAGTGTCCCTACTCGGGGTGTGGGATGGGAGCAAAAGACGGTGGCTGGGCCCGAGCTGCCAGGCTGGCCTGCGTTATTACTGTATCTGACGCTGTAGAAACATGTGATATAGAGAAAGAGACACACTTCTAAATCTGAGAAACACCTACTATGCTAAATTCCATGTAAATTCTTTTAAGAAAAAGTACATTGCTGTTATTGAAAATTTGACTTTCTGGTTAAGCTAACTGCGTGCACTTTCATTAACAGTATTATCTTCTGACAATTAAACATACCTTTAGAGACCGGACTGAATCATCCGCCAGACCAATCACATTAACATAAAGTAGATTGCTGTGCTTCAGGAACAGAACACAGTGATCCTTAAACATGTCCAAGTCTACGACTTTGGTATTTCTCTTCATTGTGAAAAACAGATCCCAGTTCATAATCGCAGGGGTATCTGCTGCTGTTCTCATTAGCTGTGTGGAACAAAGTTAGAGGAGACCCAGGTAACAGAACATCATGACCGCAAGATCCAGAGCTCATAGATGAAACCACCGAAAACTAGACATACCACCCTTCACTGTCTTGTGAGGAGCTGAAAGAGACCGCTGCGTCAGGGCTGCGTGTGGCCGTCAGCACGGCCTAGGCTAGTCTGATGGACAGCTGAGTGTGGGTGCTGACAGCCGCGCCCGACCCAAGGACTGCCTCGCCCAGGGTGATTCAAATGGCTACCTCACAAAATCACGAATTTATAGTTTGCTCTTTTAAGCTACTTGGTTTGGCTTTGGTGACTGATCTAATTAGGACAGAGTATGTTTTATTTACTATCCTTTTAAGGCACAATTAAAATATGTAGAGGTATTAGCTCTAAGGGAAGAGAAATGGGGTTGGTTATGCGGAGGAAGGTGGTGTCTGTTGATTTCTACACTTTACCAAAAGCCTACAGAACAATGAACTCTCGTGTCACCTTGAATTCCGTGGGCTCGCCAACATTAGTGAGAATGTATAATTCATCATCTCTGTGCTCGACGTAGTAAAGGACCCCGTGTATTCGCTTCTGGATAAGTACTGGTGGGTCCCAAGGACTCAGGCCATCTATCAGCCACACTTCCGAGGTGGTCTTGTTCATGATATTTATGGTGAGGAAACGACTATCTTTTGTAAGATAAAGGAAAACAAAATAGCTACAAAGAGAGAGAGAGAGAGAGAGAGAGAGAGGTGAAAACCCAATAAATTTCAAATGCATGGTGCCTTGTTAATGAAAGTATTTCACAGGTGTTTACCATACATGTTAACTTATAATGCAGATGGAAAATATAAACAACTCCTTAGTGAATTCTGCTTGTAGACTAAAATAGTATTATTTTTCTCAGTCTCCCCCAAACATTCAGAATATTTTTGTCTTACGTTTTATTATAAACATTTTTCAAAGATGCAGACAAGTTGAAAGAAATGTAAGATACCCATATACCCACCACTGAGATTTAACTATTAACACTTTGCTGTATACATTATCACATATCCACATATTGTCAACCTACCTTTTTTTAAATGCATGTCAAGGTAAAGTACAGACACCATTTGACTCTCAAGTACATTAATGTTGATAGGTTATAGGGCTTTTTACTAGAAGAGGAAATAAACTTCCTACAGGACACATGTAATTAATTGCAGGTCAGAAAAGGGACATAGTTTACTTTGTTTTTCTTTTGTGTACATGATGGATTTTGGTTTTTTTCTCCTAGTATTTACAAAACAGAACAATAGTCAGGAAACAAATCTTCACAGTCTCACTAACCTAACACATTAAAAAATTAATATAATTATTTTTCTACCTTTTTCTTCTAGTGTTTATTTGTATTTTATGCATGTCTTTAAATAGAGATTAAAAACATAGATGCAATTTTGGATTCTGCATTCTTCTGATGTCACATAGTATCAGTCATCTTCCCCCACTTTAGTTACATAGTCTTTATGATATTATTTTTAATGACCACCTACTATTCTACCAGGTTAAAATAATTTTTAAAAATTTAAATTTTAATGTTTTATTGTAATAAAGGACATAAAAGGCAACATATTCAAGAAAGGAGTTTCCCTCTCTCTGACCTTTACAATTATTTACTTAGGATAAATTCTTAGGAATGGAAATACTAATTTAACGATTAGGAGTATTTTTATGATTCTCAGTGGACCGAGTGCTGGCCTGTGAACCAGAGTCACTAGTTCAACTCCCAGTCAGGGCACAAGCCTGGGTTGTGAGCCAGGTCCCTAGTAGGGGGTGTGCGAGAGGCAACCACACACTGATGTTTCTATCCCTGTCTCCCTCCCTTCTCATCTCTCTAAAATAAATAAATAAAATCTTTAAAAAAAACTAGGGGGGACCCTTTCTCCAAAAAAGAAAAAAATATTTTTATGATTCTTGATAATTATAATAAAATAATATCTTAAGAGAATTACAGTAATTCACACTGACACAATGGATGGCCTTAAATGTTATTTACATGTTGCCTTATTGTAAAAGTTAATTCATAGTAAAAATACTGAAAAATATAAAGGAGTGAGTTACCATACATACATTTAAGATTCTGGGAAAGCACTGTGCTAAGTCGATCAGGGAGCTGCAAGCCAAACTAGGCTTAAACCTATTTAATTATGCTTCATTCCCCCTCGGGGAAGAAAAAGCGTGCTAGAAGCCAAATACCTTCCAAGAATCTTAAATGTATACATAACTTGCTTAAACTTAGAATTTAAACAGTAACAACATGTGACAAGGATGTACCTTATTCAAAAGTATAGCTCACTCAGTGAGTTTTGAAGTTTTTGGTTTTGTTTTTTCAATTTCAATCTTTAATCAATCACAAGGTGGAAAATGATTCATGATCTTAAGTCACTGATAGAAAAAATAAATTACTAGCTTAAACTATCATCTTCAAAAGATAGCCTTGACCACTGACACACAGGGCAATGGATCATATGAACAAATAGTTTTGGGCCGAGGCTGGGTAGCTCAGTTGGTTAGGGCACTGTCCTGACACACCACGGCTGGGGGTTCGATCCCCTGTCAGGGCACTCACAAGAAGCAACCAATGAATGCGTAACTAAGTAGAACAACAAACTGATGTTCTCTGTTTCTCTCGCCCTCTCATTCTTCTCTCTCTAAAAACAGATCAATGAAAAATTTAAAAAATTAGTTTCGGTAATTTTTCATTGAAAGAGTCGTCATGAGAAAAAAGTGATGACCGTAGCACTGGCCCAGGAAAGTCAGTTCTATGGGGTGGAATAAAGTAATTTCTCAAGATCTCAAATTATGAATATAAACTGGGGATTGTGTGAGACTTTCCTGAAGGCCCTCGCAAGCTCTGAAATTTTATGAGATGAAGGGTTAATTTTCTTGTTTTGGGAATTGACTTCGCTGCCACAGATTTATTTAGTGTTAAATTGCATCTTCTTTTCTTGTGAAATCTGTTCAGATGTTGTCTAAAGTATACTGTTGACTGATATATGAGGTGACAGGACCCCTGTGTTAAGAAAAAAAAGTTTCCCATAAATCATTGGGAAAAGTATGTCTGGGTAAGAGCCCGGGGATTTCACCAGATACTTTACCACCAGCTCCTTCCAAGCTTAAGTAGTAATGTAAGGCATGAGTCCTGGAGATTACAAGGAAATAAAGAGAATTAGCTCTAAGGAAGAATTACCACAGTACTGGGGAATGTAAAGTTTAAAGACCAATGGCCATCATGGCTCAAAGCAAAGCAATTTTAAATCCAGGTAATCTATATGGAATGAATAGTGAAATCCGTGCAAATGACACCATGCTATCTAGTTATGACTTAGAGATTTAAAATGCTATGAGACAACCCTATGAAATGTTTACCCAACAACTCCTCTTACGGTCACAGTCCAAGGAGAATGCTAGAAACTCTTCATTTTCAGTCTAATGATGTACCTGTGTTTACTCTGGAGTTCAAATGTAATTAGCTTCTAGTTTTAAAGCTGAACAACTTATAAAAAAGAATGCTTATGCTCATCTTAGCCTTCTTATATCCGGTTCCAGCCCAAACCAACGTTTTAAGTCAACCAAGAACGACGCTTCAGATAATTGGAGAAATGCTTTGGAGAAGAGATTTAATTGCATTCCTCTAGTACCTTGGGTCTTTCTCTGTGTAAAAGCGTTCGTTACGCTTGTTGTCACCGAAAGTGGCTCGATACACATCATGGCAGCGAAGGTTTCTCTGGAAGGTGTAGAATAAAACATCTTCTTCCTCTTCATCCTTAACCCATTCTGGGAAACAAGGAATTAAAGAATTATACATAGCTACCTACTTATAGGTTAAAACAAAAATGCACAGTGCATTCTAATTCTGAGTCCCAAAGAGATGTTGTTATGTGGAGCCCTGGAAATCTAAATCTAAATTAGTTTTGACTGTATATAACCTGTGTTCTGTATAAGCTGGAGAGCGTTCCAGTGAGTAAAAGACTTCCCTACATCAATTCGAAGTTTTCAAGTAGTTATCAGTCTCAGGGTAACTAAAGTTTCTAAATATGAGGTGAATGTTCACTATTTAGGAAAGACTTCGGTGAAGTCCTGTTTGTTTTTCAGAAGATGAATTATGTTTAAATCTATAACCGCTGCAATCATTTTCTCTTACACCTAGAAGTTTTCTGTCTGCCTTCAAGCTACAGGATACCTCAAACCACCAAGTGCACTCAGTGCTGGTGTTTACTTGGTCTTGGTCATACGAGAAGCTGTCAGTGGATTGTTTTCTCACAATCACATCACGACTGCCACCTGGCTGATAGTGACTGTAAGACGTCGCTACACAGTACGCATCCTGACTTTGAGAGGTTAAAATGTGCACAATTTATGTCTGAGGATTAATTGGATAGGGTATAATTTTAATTCAAAGCAAAGGCATTTAGTTATTGGACAATGGGGAAACTTATGTCAGAAAATGACAAGGGAGGATAAAATGTGAACATGTGTATTATTCAATGATCACGGACAGAATCTGAAGTTAGTCCCACTAGTGAAAATATCACAACCCCCATTGATGAATCAGTTGGTTCAAACCTATGTCTCCCCAGTTTGTTATTGGACATATAATTCAAGAAGGGAGGGCCTCCTGAGTAAGAGGCACAGAGCAAGGTGTGGCGTCCAAGGGGGTAAAGTAATTGGACACTCACGTTCTCATTCACTCACATGGGCAATGAAAACATTTCAAAAGTGTGAACAATTTTCTTACTGTTGCTTTGTCAACCTAGTAGAGTGTCTGCACTGGTGACTTACCAAAACTGGACACATTTGGGAACGAAGCTTCCATCACAGGCTGATCACTGAGCTTCACTACTATACAGGTAGATGCTTCAGAATCTTCTGTTCTTATCTTGGCAGCTACATATTTCTCATCAGGGGCAACTCTGATGGAGTCAATGAAGGGCTGTTCTAATTTAAGTTCCTCCAAATTGAACAAAACTTCATAATTATCATTGTCTGCTGCATAAAGGATGAAAGAGATAATGTCCAAAGATGTATTTAAAAATATTTTAAAGTGCTATTTCAATGTTTTTTTATTTTTATTTATTTATTTCTTTCGATGTTTTAAATTAGCATTCCTTGTCTATAAGATGCTATATTCGGGTTTCCTTCAGCATTAATGGCAGCTTGATTTGCATAGAAACTGGCATTAGTTATTTAATGCTACTCAATATTATACTATGCACCAACTTTTGTGATAATTTGATATTGTTACAGACTAGTATTTATAGACCATATAGAACCTAGAAAGATGGTGTAAACAACACTGAATAATAAAACAGTATGTAGCATAGTACCTAGGATATAGTAGATGCTTAAAAAAATGCTGGTGCCTTGGCCAGTGTGGCTCGGTTCTTTGGAGCACCATCCTGTGAACTGAAAGGTTGCAGGTTCTAACCCCAGTCAGGGTACCTGTCTGGGCTGAGGGTTTGATCCCTGGTCAAGCCATGTACTAGAGGCAACCAATCAATGTGTCTCTCTCTTTCTCTCTCTCAATGTCCTCGAGTGAGGATTAAAATAAGAAAAAGTTTGTACCTCCATTCTTCCTGTCAAAGCTTTTGAATGTAGCTGTTAACTATATTTCATACAGACCCAGATGTTAAAAACTAGCTGTTTTTTAAAAATTCAGAAATAATCTAAAAAACACCTTCTATATCACTGAGAATTGAATATAAAGTTTCCTGTGAAAACCGTGAAATCTGACAAACCAGAGCATGTTAAAAGGAGACTTGGTACCTTCTTCATCTTTGGAACGAACCAAGCAGCAACCTTCTTGATAGTAAACAAAGCCCCCGTGTTTAACCTGACAACGAAAAGAACGGTTTATTTAATAATAATAAATAACTTAGTAATTCAAGGATGACTCAATTTAATTAACTGTTTCACGGTCTGACTAGTCAAGATGAGGCAATGAGACCTTTCATCAAAGCAGACCTGTTGAAGTTTATGAATGAACACATAAAAAATATAAATGGATCACTTTTAAAAACACAGTGGTTAAGAAATGATTTTCATATGTTCATAATCACTGAACAAGTTTCTTATACACAAATGTAAGAGACAACAAAGGGAAGATGTAATGAAATCTGTGTCGGTTCCCTTGACTGCAGGGGACAGCACTTGGGCTGTATTTCAGGGATTCTGATATCCCAGTAGTGGGATTCAGATAACAGAGATTCCATTACGGTAATCCAAAATGATGCGGATGAGGAAACCGTGGCTCAGACTGGGCTGGGGCCCCAGTCGGTAACTTCCTGAGATTCTTGCCTCTAACATGTGCGGTCACCACCAACTGCTCATGGTCTTGACTTAATGTTACAGAAAGCGTCCTATCTTCGGTGGGTAACAGATATACACAATTTGACATTGAGAGAACGAGTCGTGCTCCTAATACCTACATATTAAATACAATTGATTGATATGATTTCGGGTAGCTTAAGACACATTTATTACCTGCCCAGTAGTGACAATTTGGAATTTGTGTTTCTTCACCTTATGCAATTTCCACTCTACTCTGTATGCAATTTTCATTTATAAGTTGTGGTTCTGTTTGCCAATCTTACTGAAAAATTTTCAACATGCATGTTTAATCTGTTTCAATTGAATATTTATGATTGTGTTAACCATAAAATTGTCGAATAAATACTTGGCTTTTAATGATATACACTACCTAAAGTGTAGTAGAGATACAGCAAGCAAGTACTTTTCAAATGATAAAGAAATATGACTTAGTTTCATTTGAACTTATTCTTGGAATTATTTTTAAAAATCTAAAACAGAAATTTTTCCAAAACAGAATTAACAAAATACAATGGGAAATTCATCCTGGTTTTGATCTTTGTAATTTATTTTAAGGATTCCACTATACTTATTTTTTGTTCTCTAAGTTTTCAAGCACATTCTAAAGGTCAAATGCAGTCTAACTTTGATGTTGAATTGTCTCTATTAACCTGGTAATATCAGATTTTTAAAAAAAATTTTATTTATTTTTCAAGTACAGTTTTTTGCCTATTTCTCCCATCCCAGCCCCCCCGCCCCGTCTCCCCGCCTCCATCCCATTTCCTCCCCCCCAGTATCAGATTTTTAAAAAGTCATAAATATCCTACCTCTGCATTGATGATTTCGTATTCTTCTTGTGGCTGTGTTTCTAATTTTGTTCTCACTTTTTCAAATGCATCCATGTTTTCTAAAAGGGATGTTTCGTTTTCTTGTTTAATTGGCGGAAAATCCTGGAAGAAGTTTTATTGGTATGATCATAATATTTCAAACTTGAAGGGAAAAAAACCTTTGCTTTTAAAAGATAAATTCTTATTTCCTTTTCATACAAGTACTACAATGTTAGGTTTATATGTATGAAATAGTATGCATTTCACGGGTCTTAAATGTTGGTTTTCAACTTCAGTAAGTGATCTCCTTTTCATTTAAAAATGCCAACAAAGAGCCCTGGCTGGTGCTGCTCAGTGGATTGAGCACAGGCCTGTGAAGCAAAGGGTTGCCAGTTTTATTCCCAGTAGGGCACATGCCTGGGTTGCAGGCCAGGTCCCCAGAAGGGGACACATGAGAGGCAATCACACATTGATGTTTCTCTCCCACTCTTTCTCCTTCCCTTCTCCTCTCTCTAAAAAAATAAATAAAAATATTTTTGAAAATGTCAACAAAGAAAATGAGGTAGATACTTGATAGCTACACTATTAATTTAAATGGATAAATCCTTAAGATGCAGAATTATCACAAAGCACTGGAGAATGTTCAAATACTACAGAAAATGAAGCAGTAGCCCTGGCTGGTGTGGCTCAGTGGACTAAGTGCTGGCCTGTGAATCAAAGCATCGCTAGTTTGATTCCCAGTCAGGGCACATGCCGGGGCTGCAGGCCAGGTCCTCAGTAGGGAGCATGCAAAAGGCAACCACACACACTGATGTTTCTCTCTCTCTTCCCCGTTCTCTAAAAATAAATGAATTCTTAAAAAAAACCCAAAACAAAAAGCATTAAGCAGTAAATGAAATCCTATCAATGTTTACATATTTAATTATCAGAAATGATGGGTATAAAAAAAAAGGTCTCCTGAGTTTTACAAAGTACTGCAATAACTCCTAAAAGGAGGGAAATGTGAAGGGGAGAGGAAGACACTATTTTTATTAATAAGTGTTCACTCTCTATTTAAAGCAAGAGTTATGGTAAGAAATTTGTTCTCCTTTATATCTTTATTAGCCATAATTTCCTTCTCTCGTGGGGCTAAGGAGTCCCCCAAATAGAACTGTTTATCAGATGAAAAGGTGAATTAATGCTTTATAAAACAGAGCTTCTCTTTGAGTTTAAGGAAAAGAATAATATATTCACCTTATAAAAGAAAGAACAAGAAAAAATAATGGGAAGTCGATGAGCATAAGCAGAGATATGGATGGAAGCTAAGCAAGCATCTCTCTTACCGGGAGCGTCTCTTCAGCTGAGAACCTTAGCTGACCTCCATCCAGCTAGCACATAAACACTACATAAATTATTAACATTTATATAAGGTAAAACACCAGTTGTCAGATAAAAAGAGTTCCATAATTCAACACTCCACAGGTTTGCCTTGTTTAGGCAAAAGAACTGTAGCCAAGAGTTTCAATGTCCACTTTCTGCCAAAGATGACAACTGTGCAGTGCTTTGTGCCAGAAGGGCACTAAGCCTTTGGTAAGGACCTCCGACAGCTGGTAAATATTTACTGCACGGGTGTGTCCGTGGTGCTTTACCAACACTGCAGAGAATGCAGGCTATAAATACAGCTTTCATCACAAAGCGTTTACAATCTAAAATTAAACGTACAACCAAAATGGAAAAATCATCAAAACAAATTAAATGGAAAATCAATCATTTTCAGAGTTTTTCCTTCTGAGATGCTCTGTGATTTGGGTGAGATTCAGATGGGCAACAGTGGTTGTTAGGGTATTCTAAGTCATTGTCTGTGCTTAGTCATGGAATTGATATGCTCCCCAGGGGAACCAAGTTCCAGTGGAACTAAGGTGAGGAAAGCTGCACTTTCAGTTTTAAGAAGCCGACTCGTACAGGACCGCTCCATCAGAGGAAAAAAGCAGCACTCCCTTCCCACTGCAAAACCATTTTAGGAATGAAAACTTACACATGAGAATGAAATATATAAATTCTTTATGGTAAAAATGTGTAACTCTAAAGACAGAAAAACGGCACTATAGAAAGGTACTAGACTGCTTTTAGTGAAGGTGGTGCCAGGAATAAATGGCTAATTCCAAGTCTGAGGCACAGAGAGAAAAAGTAGGCTTCGGACGTCTTCTGCCAGAGAGCGAGAAAATGCTCGAAGATTAATGGAGGCTTGTCAAAAGGACACAGGGCCGGTTTGAAGGGGTTCCTACTAGCCACATTTGGGACAACTTGAGCATCAAAAAGAATATTGACTAGTTAATTGCAATACACTGAAAAAAATTCACGATAGCTTGAAAACAAGCAAAAACCTCCCCACTAAACTAAAATAAAAAGAGATACAACAAAAAAGGAAACTTCTTTGTGGAGTAATACTAGCTAGTAAAGGTAGAAAGAATAATAGAATCAGAAAAATCATTAGCAAGCCCCAGTGAAATAACTGATTAGGTTAAAGATCATTAGTGGTTGTTAAACTCATTAGGTGAAATTATGTTGGGTAATACAGTATTTTCACAGAACCAAAGTATCACCCTGCTGATTACTTAGCATTTGCAAAAGTAACAGTGCCCCTTTAACAATGGAGAGGACAGGCAGTGGACATCCCCCGAACCAAAATGACCAAGCAGAGCATCAGGAACAGTGGGAGCATCTGACATTATGTGTCTCCTGATACAAAGCATTTCAACTTAAGAAGACAGACGAGGAGGAGAATATACCTAAAGGGAATATAAGAAAGGAAAGAAAATTAATTTGTTTCAATGAAACTGATGAAAGAGAGGATCAACAGAACATAAAGTTGGTTCCTTGAAAAATGTACTAAAAAAAAGACACGTATAGCAAAACTGATCTAAAAAATATGAAGAACATTAGGGATGAAAAAGATGGCATAACCAGAGATAGAATAAAGATTTTTAGAAAATCACAAAGTTCTTTAAGCCAATACATTTGAAAACAGATAAAATGAATAATTTTTCAGAAAATAAAAGTTACTAAAACTGACTCAAAACCTGAAGAGCTGTATAAGCCAATAACTATCAAAGAGACTGTGTTGGTAATTAAATGTCCCCTGCTTAAGAGATGGCAGACCCTGGTACTTTCAAAGATAGCTTTCTTGAATCTTCAAGGAGCAGATAATCTTTTCATATGTTAACTACTGAAGAAAAAAAATGCTTACTACTTAAAACTACTCAACTAAATTTTACCAGGCATATATAAACTGGTAAGAAAACTGGACAACGGCAATATATGACAATTAAAAATCAATCTTATAGTATAGATTTAAAAAATCTAAGATAAAATGAGAAATCAATGTATTCTTTTTAAAGCACAAAATGAGAACAATAATAGTAATAAAACCTGTGTGACCAAGCAGGATTTATCTTAAGAGTGAAAGGATGGTTTGTCAGAGAAATGTATCAATATCATCTAACACCAATAAAGGGGATAAATCTTAGCGCCATTTCAATGAATGCAGGGGAAAAAAGAAAAGAACACACTCCTTAAGTCAGGAATAGTGAGAGGAACTTCCATGACTTGATAAATGGTCTCTGTATGGTTTGACCCAGGTCCATAGTAAACCTGTAATTAACATACCCAGTGTATTCGCATTAGTACACACCTTATTTAGCATCTGTGAAACTTTTCAAGAATCTTCGTTATATTCATTTAAAATAACTAGTTCTATTTACTGTCTATTTTATTATTCAAAAGTGATTGCAAAATGAAAGAAATGAACTGTTTCCTTTGCTTCCTGCCTCCAATTCTTTTCCTCCCCCCATCTCTGGAGTCCCACATGATTGCTGCCCTTCTCGGTCTACTGATCGCTCCTGTCAAAGTCACTGGTGACCATGATAATGCAAAGTACATAGGTTAACTCTAGGTATTCACACTCCTGGAGGTGTCAGCATCATGGCACAGCCGATCGCCTCCTCCTCTTGACTCTCTTCTTCACTGGCCTTCCAGGACACCTCATCCTCATTGTTTTGCTCCTATCTGCTGGCCTTTCTGTCTCTGTATCCGGTTTCTACTCATCTCTTCGGGTTCTGAACACTGGCATGCCCCAGACCTTTTTTAAAAAATCTACAGTCTGCACTAATTCCTTTGGTAATCTCATCTAGCCTCACGACCTTCCTTAAATGCTATTTATATGCCAAGGACTCCCAAATTTGTATCTCTAGCCCAAACCTTTCCTCCAAATAAGAATAACTTGTATACCAACTGACTACTCGATATTCCTACTTGGATGTCTAATAGGTATGTTAAAAAATGTCCAAAACTGAATTTCCAATCTCCTCCGGCACCCTTCTCTCCAAAAAAACCTGTTCTTCGGGCAATCATTCCTGTCTTCAAAAATGATAACTGTCCTTCCAGCTGTTTAGGCTTAAAAGCCTTAAAGTCTTCTTCGTGTATTTCTCTCTTGTCACAACCATGAGATCTGCAAATCCTGTCAATTCTAGATTCACGGTATGTCCAGAATCTGACTACTTCTTACACTTGCACCGGTACTACTCTGGTGGTACCGGTTTAATTGTGGTATATCAGACCGCCACACAGCAGTTGTAGGAAGTGAACCAGACGTAGCTGTTTTAGTGTGGAATCCCAAATCCCAGTGTTGAGCAAACAATCAAATTATACAATTGTATTTTATTTATATAAAGTTTACAAAAACATGCAAAACAATACTATGTATCATCTGTGGATACAAACACATGTGCAATTTACATAAAAACATACAAGGAAAGAGACTGAAGACACTGATCTGCACTGGGGAGGTAAAGTGGGAAATGTGAAGTACAAAGTAGTCTTTGGGTATTTGTTAGGGTAATTCTTTTTGACTTTGTATTTATTTGTAATAATTTATAAAATAAGGTATTAAAAAAGAAAGGTAACATGAATCAGGTTACCCAAGGTCTAGTTCTGATTCATACACACACACACACACACACACAGTTTTTATCTTGGTTCTATGTTTTAGTTTTTTATTCACAAGATGTAGCTCACACACTTCCTGATTTCAAAACTTACTACAAAGCTATAGTAATATAGAGAACACTGGCCTAAGGACGGACAGACAGACAAACAGGACAGAACTGCGAGTCCAGAAATAAACCCTTACATTCATGGTTAATACATTTTCAACACGGGTACTAAGACAGTTCAATGGGAAAAGGTCTTTTCAGTAGACGGTGCTGGGATAACTGGACAACCACAAGCAAAAGAATAAGAGGAAGAAACGGACAATCAAAAGAGCCGGTTAGGTGACTTTACCCGTGGTCCAGGTGAAAGACCACCAAGTGATGATGGTAGAGATGGAGAAACATGGACAGATTCAATATATTTTGGAGGTTAATGCAGCTTCTAAAAGCATGTCAGACATGATGGTATACACAATTTGGACGTGAACACTTTATTAGAAAGAATAAAACTAATGCATCAGACTGATGATAAGCTGAATATCATCCCATGGGATAAGACAAATTGAGTAAACTCAAATAGTTAAGTAAATAATAGCCTAGGCAGTACGGACAGGTGACAAAAAATATCATAAGGCTGTTTAGGATGCCCTGCTAATGAATATGACGGCAGTGGAAGGGCACAGGAGGAATAAATGACGTTTTCCTGTGTTGCAGTTTGAACTGCATACAGAGCAGGGGTGTCAAACTCATTTTCACTGGGGGCCACATCAGCCTCACAGTTGCCTTCAAAGGGCCGAATGTAACTTTAGGACTGTGTAAATGTAATTCTCCTTAACAGTTAAGCCAGAGCTCAGCGCTGCTGCCGGGTAGAAACAAGGCGCCGGGTGGGATGAACCAAGGTGCAGGGCCGGATCGTGGGCCTTGTGTTTGCCCCCTGTGGTCTAGAGCAATGAGGTAAGAGCCGAGTCAAGGCTGGAAGAGCTGAAATTCAACCGTGGATAGTTTGTTTGACAAGTCAGGGAGCTGTCCACAATGTGCAGCTCAAAGGGGAGTTTGGGATGAAGACAACTGCTCTGGTACTTAAATCCAGTGGAAAAGATAAAATTACTTAGGAAGAGAGAAAAAGGGGTCAGAAGTAGGCCCCGAGAAATTCCAAAATTTAGAGGTTATATGAAAGGAAAGTTAGGCGAGGAGAGTGAGGATAGGATTGCAGGGTAGGAAAAACCAGGAAAAGGTTTGGCCAAGAGGCCAAAAGGGAAGAGTGGTTCAAGGCGGGAGTGGTCAAGAGCGTAGTCTGCTGAGAGGGCCCATAAGAGGAACGGGAAGCGTCTCCTGGGTTGAAATACGGCATGTCTTTGGTGACACTGACAGTGTTCGCGGACGGACAGCAGCCATACTCCAGCAGATTGAAAAGTAAATGGTGTGCAGAAATCACCAACAATGACGCTGTACCTGTAGGGCAGTCCCACTCTGTGAACTATTATAAAAAATTTATTGCGAGACATTTCTTAAATGTCTTTCTGGCTTTCCTAACTTTTAAAATTTTCCCATTTCTTCTTTCCTGGCAACATTTTCAACTTGTTAGTGAGAACCAGTGATTCCTACAAATCACGGATCAGTAGTGCCAGTGAAGGAGATATTTCTTTCCCAACCTTAGGGAGACTGCTATAGGAATTGCTAATCATTACTGAAGAAACAGCCAGTGGGCCGGTGTTTCCAAAGTACGTAGTACGTGGTCCTTCCTCTTTTCTTTCCTTATTTCGTTTTATTGTATTTCATTCGAATTATCGTGACTGAAGATTTTAGAAAATGTTTTTGTAATCGGAGCAGAGCCAGATGATGTGGCAGATAAGTGTGGTTATCTAGTCTGATGCTAGTCTTTGAATATTACTAGCTGGTGCAGGAGTAATGGAGTAGTTCATCTTGCCACCTGGATAATGTAAAATGGACAGCTAAGGTACTTGCCAATGAGAACTTCAGAATGAATGGATTCAATCAGGTTTAGGTCAGCAGAACTTGATCACTGATCGCCATGAGTCTCTAGTTCCTAAATGCAGGTCCACTGTGAGTGGCAGGCTGGGAATTACAAAATTACCCAAGAAACCAAAACCAAAAACCACCACACACCCCTCAAGTGCAGCAAAAACATTCAACTGACCCCCTAGGCCTCAGCCATGGAGATTCTGACCCTGCGGACGTGGGGTGAGATCCAGGAATCTGCATTTATACAAAGCTCCTTGGGACATCTGATACAGACAGAATGTAGGAGCTGGTCCTACAGAGTTCAAACATAGGTGCTAATTTGTTTCTAGTAAGGTAGAAGTACAGGAAGAAATGAGCACTTGGAGGACTTTTAGAGCAATGCCCCCCAACCTTTTTGGCTTAAGACTGGTTTTGTGGAAGACAATTTTTCCATGGACCCAGAGGGTGGCGGGGATGGTTTCAGGATGATTCAAGTGCATGACACTCACGCTCACCTCCTGCTGTGTGACCCAGTTTCTCACAGACCAGTGGCCCAGGGGTTGGGGACCCCTATTTTAGAGAACATCAAATCAAACCTCCTCCCCACCCTCACACACGCCCCTCAGGAAGATTAGAGGCCAGACTAGTTCCCAGACACACGAGTCATGGCTAGATCCTTTGCTTTTTGGCATTTCTATTATGTGTGTTGTTCTTTAGTTACCTTATAAAAATAGGTCTGTACTTTAAGCAAGTATGTTTTAATTTTTCTATAGAAACCAATCACTTTTTCTCCTTTACTGTACCCATAAGAGTGGACAAAGTTAGAACTGAGTCAATGTTTGCTGAAAGGAAATGTGTTTTCTTGCCTACAGGTCCCTTCAGGTTCCCCAGATCCCGGGGACGGTGAAGACAGAGACCACAGCTTTTAGGTCTTATCTTTTCTCACAGAAGGAATGGTTGACAAATGACGTGAAAACAGGACCATTTTATTAGGCAAAAGAATTACTAAAAGAGCTACTTTTCTTGAAGTTAATGGCTCAGGATAGAGTTTCTAGGTAGTGAGTATCTATGAAAGAAAATTAAAAAGTTCCTTCAGGGACAAGCAGAGGGAAAAAAAAAGCCCCCCCCCCCAACCTGGGTGTGAGCTGATCTCACAGCTGTTACTCTGATGGCTGACCCTGCCTGCCATTCATAAACTAAGACCTAAGAGAAAAGCACAAGATGGTAAAATGTTCCAAACACATGCAAAATAAAATGATCTAAAGGTCTAAAATATATCCCATAGGTAAAATTTAAAGCCTGTTTTTTACATTTTTTAAAGTACAATAAAGCTGTTCATGTGTGCACACACACAAAAGGTAAGGATGAAATAAAAGGCACAAAGAACTTCTGCATGAGTAAAGAAAGAATCAGCCCTGGCTGGTGTAGCTCAGTGGATTGAGCCCAGACCTGTGAACCAGAGGATCAAGGTTCGATTCCCAGTCAGGGCACATGCCTGGGTTGCAGGCCAGTTCCCAGCAGGGAACACACAACAGCAACCATACATTATTTCTCTCCATTTCTCCTTCCCTTCCCCTCTAAAGATAAATAAATAAAATCTTTTAAAAAGAGAAAGAATCAAAGTGCTAAACTCAGATGCTTTGAAAAGAAAAATAATTTGAAAGACTAAAAGGTCGGGAGTAAAAAGTCTAGGGATTAACAGATAAAAAGTTAAAAGCAAAAAACAAAAACAGTACACACAAAACTTACAACAAATAAGTCTGAGCTAAGAGAAGAACATAAATTAAATAAAAAACCAAATAAACTATGTAAAATAATATTAAATACCATTTTTAAATTACAAGAATCCATTCAAGTGTCCACCAATAGATGAATGGCTAAACAAAATGTGATATATACACATCATGGAATATTACTCGGCCATAAAAAGGAATGAAGTTCTGATATATGCTACAAAATGGTTGAACCTTGAGAAGATTATGTTAAGTGAAATAAGCCAAAAACAGAAGGGCAATATTGTGATTTGCTTATGTGAATTACCTAGAATAGGCAATTTCATAAAAACCAAGTACATTAAAGATTTTCAGGGGCTCAAAAAAGATAGGACATTGCTTAATGGATCTATGTTTCGGGTGGTGATAGGGTTTTGGAAATAGATAGTGGTGATGGCTATACAACATTGTGAATGTAATTAACGCCATTAAATTACACTTAAAATGGTTTAAATGGCAAATTTTATGTCACACTTATTTTACCACAATAAAAAAATGAGGAAGTCAAAAAGCAGAGTAAGAAAAACCAGTATGCAGCAAAACAATTAAAACCAAAGATTAAAATAATAAAATACACTAAATATTACAAGAATATCACCTCCAAATGTAATTTAAGGAACCTCAGGGCCATAACAAGTATGAGGTAAAAGAGGTGGGCAAAGAGGCAGCAGCTTAATCTGAAACAAGCAGGATGCACTTAATTTACCATCCTAACCAGGGCACTTTTGAGAGGGAAGGGGACAATATTTGCAATTACCCAGGGACAACTGGTGTAGACTGGGACCCTCCCAGGCTACCCAGAATGAGGTTGCTCTACATATAAGGGCAACTGGGTTCTCAAGGCTGAGGTCGCGACTGACTGTGGCCTGGGATCCGGCCAGAGTACAACAATCTGAAAGTGACTTCCTAAATGACTCAGGTGGTCCCACGTGGAAGTCCTTTCTTCATTTTACACAACAGTAACACACAAGTACATGGCCTTTACTGAAGTTTATTAATGTGGTATTCAGAAAACGACTATATTAGACAAATTTATTATGAGTTGTTATGATATTCAAGGAATTTTAGAAAACTGAATACTCAGAATTGTACTGGTAGGTACACTAAGGAATTTCTAAGGTGAGTCATTACATAAATATTAAATATATCTTTATAGGTTAACTTAGAACTCTATAAATATATGTATATATTCTTTTATACTTATTTGGACTATAGACAATTGAGCCTGAACATTTAAAAAATCAAACTAGAATTATTTTTAAACTAAAATTAATCTTAATGACCTACAAACAGGTAAACTTAAACAGTTCATACCTTACATGAGAAGCTCCGACTCGGGATGTTTCTTGCTAACTCTGATATCTTGAGTTTATTCTGCAGACACTTGGTTAGGTGATATTTTTTCAACTTTATTCTACTGTAATTGTGATCAGCGAAGGTACAGTGATTCAAATGCTGTTTCTGCATGCACTTCCCGAGGTGAGGAATACTATACTTCAAAGCTCGGAGAAATAATCTGCTCTTCAGCTGCATGATATCACAGTCCCTGGTTTATGCTCCCTCTGGGGCTGCCAGCATGAGTGATTTCATAGGTATGGTTATACAGTAGTGGGTTCTCAACAGCATCTAAGATCCGCAGTTCTTATCCCTACCCTTTAGGGCCACACACCCCTCAGGTAATGAATAACTGAGAACTCAGGTTAAAAACATCTGAAAACTTGTGAGTTTCATTCAAATTTTACTTCTTGGCAGATGTGCCTAAACTGTTTCATTTGGAAAGTCAGTCCTATCAAGTCACACTATGCAGCACCGACTATGGCACACATAGGGGCAACTAAAAAACAAAACAACAACAAAAAACAAAACAAAAAACAAAATCAAAATTTGTAAATAAGTGCATAGACTTAATGGGGGGGCATCTCAGGGACTGAGGGTTTTAAAAGGCGAAATGGCTTTGATCTTACATAACTGAGAGCAGAGGTTGGTTTAGTGTGTATATGGATCCATAAGGACCTGATAGAGTAGCTATTATGATGTTCATTCTACAGGTGAGCAAACTGGCTCTGGGAAGTTTAAGCAACTGCCCCAGTAAGTAGTACAGCAAGAAGTCCAAAATGGTTTGGCTTCAAATCTTGGACCCCAGCGATTGGATTTCAACTTACAAAGGTATTTAGCTAAACATACAAAATTACTTCAGGATGCACAAAATAAATGTGACCATCTCTGGTTTCTGTTGTGAAGTTGGTTTTTACTAACCTCTTACTAACCTATGAAGGTAGTTAAAACTAGTAAGTATTTAAGAGTCACAGAGACCTGGATTAAGGTCTTCACTCGTGCACTTTCTTCTTGTGCCTAAATTTCTTCACCTGCAAAGCTGATAAGGGCACTATTTACCCTATGGAGTTGTTGTAACGAGACAATTTAGGTTAAGATCTTAATACAGTGCCTGACACGGAGTATCCACTCAGTAAATGGTGACTACTATTATTAGGATAGAAAAAAAATCTAGACATGTTGCAGCGTCAGATGTCATCATGGAAGTATTCCACAAAACGCCCCTCGGTATGAAAGGCACAATACTGCGTCAGATTTACCACAGCTCTGATCCCCTACCACGCCAACAGCCCCCGCCTCCATTAATGCCTGTGTCGCAGCAAAATAATGGGCGAGTGAGAATAGGGGATCAGTAGCCGACACTAGCAAAATAGAAACAAATAACCTAAATCACTATATCCATGTGGACAGCCTCAATTCATCCATCCATCATATGCAGGGAAAAGACACTATGCAAGGCTAAGGATGGGGGTGGGTCAATGAATGGGTGTTCCCGGGAGAAAGTATTTGTTTTCCCGGTGAAACTCTCCACCCCAGGGATGAGACGGCAGGAGTGCGACGGCGAGGGGAATGCCATGTGCCACGCAATGAAGGGACATTGGTCAAAAAGCGAGGAACAAGGGACTAAGGGGTGGCTGGGGATGGGGGGTGGGGGGAGAAAGGGAAAAAAGGGTAGAGACCCCCAGCATACGCCACCCATACGTACGCAAATTCAAAGTCAGTCTGGCTCTGAACACCGAAAGAGTGAAGACAGACCGCCGAAGAAGCTCTTAGGAGTAACGGAGATGCAACCTCCGTCGCGTCCAGCCGAGATCTGTGTTCTGCAGCTTGCAGAATCACAACCTACCCAGAGTTGGTTTGCAGCACGCAGATCTACGTAACCCAGATCCTGCACGAGCACTAAGCAGATTTCGCCATCTTTACTGTGGTCAAGAATGGATTTCTCTTTTCTCCTGGGGTCTTAAATCCTCAAAAATATAATCCTTTTGGTTTTTTGCTAGCATTCCTAGCTCTATATGAGGTAGGGGAGAAGAAAACAAAGAGAGACAGCGTTTTATTACCTCTTTTAAAGATCCCTCCCCCTCTGGCCCGCCCTCACTCAAGGTGGCCACCGGCAAAATGGTGCAATGACGTGAACCTCGCGGGGCTGGTTGTCAAGGAGACAAGAAAACCGGAAATGCGGATTTTAGGGGGGCCTGGGCAGTTCGTAGGGAGGGTTGGCGTCACAGGTCCTGACAGGGAAGAAGTACGCTGGTCCTGGCAGGGGAGAGTAGTTGTGGCGGCAGCTGGCATACAGTTGGCTCCGGAAGGATGGAGTCTCGAGTCTCCGACACTGTGGCCAGCCAGGCTGAGCGCGCCTCGGGCAAGGACAGAACAAGCAGAGGCGCGGCTCCTGGGCACGCAGGTTCCTCGTCCTTAGGAGCCGCCCGATGGAAGCTCTTGCGGCAGGTAAGGAAGAGAGAGCCGTCTCGTTTCACCTTTGCCTCTGGTCACTCCCCTTTTGTGCGGGGAGGGCGACGGGCAGCTACTTAGTAGCCCGTACAGTTTTGTCCAGAGCCTTTTGCTTCACCTAAGCGTCCCACCAAAAGGGAGGATTCACGTGGGGTTGTGCAGGGAAGAGGCTCCCAACGCTGAGTTCCTGGGAAACTCAGCGAAGTAGAAAATGCCTTTCTAGACATTTGTCTGATCAGGGGGACTGTTGCTAGAGGGCGATCGGTGGGACGCTCCCCACCCCAGACAGTTTTTTTTTTTTTTCCCTGCTTCTGTTGTACTTCCTTCCCCAGGTTTCTTCTACTTGCTTTTTAACTCCCAGCCTCATTGTAGCCCTAAGTCTGGCCCTTGCTTTGGAGATCGTTGTGCTTGACTGTTGGTGGGACTTTGGCTTTTCACGCGTTGCCTCTGTTTCTTCAGTGACAGCGGAGAGTGAAGGGAGTAGCTAGAGCTGCTCCCTCCTGCCCCCTTTTCTCCCGCCGTTTGAAAGTTATCTTGCAGTTGGAGGTGATTGGAGAGAGTCTCCCCGCCCAAGGTGCAATAGTTTGTTTAATGGCCGTTATCTTCTCGTACCTAAAAGTTGCTGCTATTGGCTTATCACTTCAGTCCTGTGCAGGTTTGAGAGATTTCTGATTTGACATCACTGAATCTTTCCAAATTGCTGGAAATGAAATCTGTTTATTGTTCTACACTCCAGTGTTGTACCTCTGCTTGAGGCTCCCTGCTGAAGATTTTACTCGAGGACACTTGCATTTTCGATGTATTTCAAGAGGAGTTTCCCAGCTATTGCCACTTTACTTGAGATTGTGTGGGTGGTATTTGGGAGTTTACTTTGTTTGCACTCACTTTGCAGAGTCACCTTTTCGTATGGCGGCCTTCCAGTGTTGTCACGACGTAACTCAATGATCATTTCTTTGCTGATGCTTTGAAAGTCATCCCAGAGCTGGTTTTTCTATTAATGTTACAATTGGTATTATGGAGTAATAAAGTGAGCGTCCTCAAATCATTATTACAGGAACTTTCTATAGTGAAGTAAACATTGATTAAAGTCCAATTTTGAAATTAGTAAATTAGTGCCTTAAATTAATCAAATCTTATTATGATGACTTCATTAATTCTTAGTATAGCAAAAACTAGTTGACCAGCACTTAGGCTCATTCTGAATTGCTGTCTACATAAGAAAAGTTTCAGCTATGGCTACCACTTGAACTCTCCAAAGGCTTTGACATTTAATGTTTTGGTACAAATCTGTCCTCTGCATAAAGTCTTTTTATCTTCTCTACTTAGTTAATGACTATTTATCCTTCAGACCTCCATGTCAATCTCCTCTTTTGTGAAGCCTCTCCTAATGACCATGGTCTGAGTGAGACCCTCTGCTCACTCTTTTGGTGAACCTCACATCACATGATTTTGTGATTATTTGGTCAGAATCTATCTTTCTTAAAAGAATGGGAGTTTTCTTGGGAAAGGATATTTTATGAATCTTCATCTTCTGCACCTGGCTTCTGCACAGGGCCTGGCTAGTTGGTTTTTGGTAGATATTATCAATTCTTATAGAAAGCCTTAGAGTATGGACAGTCTTTAAGTGGTCCATAGTACGAAGTCCTCAGTATATTGTATCAGCTAGCTGTTGCTGAATAACAAGCAACTGCAACATCACAGTGGCATACCACAACAAGCATTTATTCTGTCTATGCATCTGTGGGCCACCTGGGAGTTAACTGGCATAGGCTGTCATCAGCTGAGTGGTTCTATGCTGCATTCTTGGTCCACAAGGCTCTCATTCCTTGAACTCACAGTGGGTCATCAGCCCATGGGGGTCAGGGAAGAGAACAATCACACCATTATTACACAGAGTGAGGGAGGAGTAGTTTCTAAGAGGTAAGGGATGTAGGGCAGACAAAAAGTAGCAGTGACCATTACATGTGTACAGATACCCAATGAATGAATAATCTAGCCTAGAAGCCTGAATACTTGGCAGAAGAATCTGATTAACAGAATAGTTCACGGCACAATTTATTTATTTTTTATTACTTTTTAACCTTGTTTGAAATTAGCCCACATGCTACAGAGCTATGAGGCCCACTCCAGTATTACTTTTCCTCCTTTTATGACCAGCATGGGGCATGGGAAATGGGAAAGGGAACCAAAGGGTTCACAGCATGATTTAAATTAAAGTAGGGTGCTCTATGTTTGAGACTATTAATGCTGAAACAGACAGCATGATTTCTGTCATTGAATTCTATTAACAACTTGATTTTAAGCCCAGAGCTGTCCTTAATAACTTACATGATTATGATCAACTGGGACTAGATTTCTTTCAAGCCTTTTTTCATTTCTGAGTATTTTAAAGTTGAACTACTTTCCAGGGTTAGAAATCATTCATTTTGTATCTTCAAATCCTATTTTCTTTTTATAACAAAGGATTTGGTTAACTTGCTTTTAACACCAAAAAACATTTTATGACTTCCAGTTAGGATGGCAACATAATCATGGCTTGTCATTTTGCACACCACCACCAAAATTACAGCTGGAATATAGAACAACCAACACCCAGAACCACAGAAGAACCTGAGGTTGTCTTCTAAGATCTTACCACTTACCTAGCATCTCTGATAAGTAGCTGTTGTGAGGTTTATAGACTCTAGATGTAAATCTTATCTATTAAATTTGTTTGCTGAA
The DNA here is from genome assembly GCF_021234435.1 of Artibeus jamaicensis. Lineage (NCBI taxonomy): Eukaryota > Metazoa > Chordata > Mammalia > Chiroptera > Phyllostomidae > Artibeus > Artibeus jamaicensis. The sequence continues at coordinate 27,169,210 of NW_026521843.1, forward strand.
ATATGGCTCTTCTGCTGCTCTTATTCTCTATTAAGTTAGAGTGAACACTGGGGACTCTGCTAAAGGTGCTGTACAAGAATAAAATGTCTTTATAACTATTCTTACCAGTAAAAGTTGCACAAATACAGTTACTACTATCTTTTCAAATCTCATGCTAGTGCACCTGATTAGCTAAACTAAAACCATAGATTTGTAAATTTGGCTGCTATGGATTCTGGGAAATGTAGTCTTTAGTTTCCAGCTTTCTACTATAGGTAGGTATCTTAGAAGGATGTTGGAATGGATGTTTGATGCCTGTCTCCCATATTCTCTACAAGCAGAGGTTTTAAGAGTTTAAGCAGTCACACTATCTAGATTTGAAGCCTGGATTCACCTCTTAAAAGCTCTCTGATTGAACAAATTAACAAATCAATTACTTTGCGTCAGTTTCCTCTGTCACAAAGTTTTTATACCCTAGGGTTACTTATGGATTTAAGGAAGAGTGTGGTAAGATTTGCATTAATTCTTACTTAGACTGTGAGCAAGGTAGATCTGGAGTTTACTTTGTGGTAAGGTTTTTATTTATGCTCTCTATTTTAAAAATAATTTAAGACTATTTACAATTTCTGTTTCTTCTTATATCAACTTTGGTAGTTGTATTTTTCTAGGAATTTGTTAATTTTTTCTAATTTTCAAAGTTAGTTTTCGTAATATCCCTTTGCTATTTTTAATGCCTGTAGGATGTATAGTAATCTTCCTATGTTATGTTGATACTTACACCTTCATTCTTTTGTTCATATTAGTCTCATTGAGGATTTATCGATTTTATTTAATTTCTTCAGTGAATCAATTTTGGTATCGTTAATTCTCCCTGAGGTCTTTGTTTTCTACTTAATTAACATCTGTTCTTTTAGGGACTTGATTTGCTTCTTCTAATTTTGCAATGGATGCTTAGTTTATCCATTTTTAGCCCTTCTATAAATTTCCCTGTAAGCATGGATTTAGTTGCATTTTATATGTTTTGAAATGCATTTTTATTATCATTCAGTTAAAAAATACTTTGTAATTACCATTATGCTTTCTTTCCCTTTTTTGGTTCACAGGTTATTTAGAAGTATATTGCTTTCTACATATATTTGTAGTTTATATTTTTAGCTATTTTTACTTGTTTATGACTGTTAGGTTGTTTTATATCTTTAAAAAACTTTGTATTTTGGGAAACATCAAACATATACAAAATTAGAATAGTTTAATAATCACTCATATACCCATCCTCTTCAACAATTTTTAACTTCTGACCAACTTTGTTTCATCTCTATTTTCTTATTATATTCCCAACTACTATTATTTGGAAGTAGATTTCGGATATCATGGCAGTTTTTTTCTGTAAATATTTCAGTATGTATCTATACAAGATGACATTTAAAAACATAATCACAATGCCGTATCACACCCAGAATAACTCTTTGATGTCATGAGACATCTGGTTGCTTTTAAAAATTTCCCTTTTGACCTGGCTGGCATAGCTCAGTGGATTGAGCGCGGGCCTGCGAACCAGAGTATCGCAGTTCGATTCCCAGTCAGGGCACATGCCTGGGTTGCAGGCCAGTTCCCAGCAGGGGACGCATGAGAGGCAACCATACATTGATATTTCTCTCCTACTCTTTCTCCTTCCCTTCCCCCCTCTCAAAAAATAAATAAATAAAATATTTTAAAAAAATTTCCCTTTTATCTCATAATTTTTCTTTACAATTAGATTATTTTGAAACAGGATCAAAATAAGGTCCAAACATTGTTATTGGTTGATATGTGTTATTGGTTGACTTCTTAATGTACATGTTCTGACTTTTAGAATGTTATTGGTTGACTTTTTAATCTAGAATGAACTTTTAAATTTTTAATTAAAAATGTTCTTTTTAATCTGTATATCTCCTTTTCAACCCTTGTCTTTAATTTACTGAAGAAACTGGGATTTTTGTCTTGTAGAGCTCTCATAATTTAAATTTTGCTAATTGCACTTGATGAGTATGCTTAATGTGTTCCTCTCTTCCTGTATTTCTTACAAAATATAGGAACTTGGCTTCAGATTTGATGGGGTTTTTTTTTTGTTCTGTTTGGTTGATCAAGGTGATGGTGTTGTGTACTTTCATCAGTAATCATAGGAATGTCTTGTTATTTCTCTTCTTGATGGCAATTGCCTAGGTTTATGAGTTCATGAGAGGGTTGAATATAGAGATATTCTAATTCTGTAATTCTGTCTTCATTTATTATTTGGAACCTTCCCTTGATCTTCTATTTGGACTCTCAGTTGCAGTTCATAGAGAAAAGACAGAAATACTTCAGTCTCTCTATTACTGATTTTCAAAGTTATATGTTGGTTCTCTAGCACCCTTCCATGGTCATCAATGAAGCATTTGGAAAAATACCTTTATGAACTAATGTGCTTCAATTCCATTACATTTCTTGCTGTTGTTAATACTCACCCTGTGAGTATTCAGATTGGCCAGAATACTATGAATATTCCTCTTTATTTTGTGTGGCTTTCTTGTTTACTTGTATAGGATGTTTTAGGCTCATCTTATATCCCCACAGTTCCTGCCATTTTATAACCGATGCAATGGGTTGGCCCCTTGGGGTGCTCTCTTCAAGAACTAGATGTTGTTCTTGTTGGGGAGTTTTATCTCTTGCAGCAAGTAAAGGAGACAAGGGCTTCACATCCAAGCTCTGTATCCATGAAGGGAGGCTTAGCTATTGCTTATAGGGACTATCTGGTTAATTACATGTTGGTTTTTTCTTTGCATTTGGCTAAACTTATCCTTGGGTTGTAGTCTAGCTCATCAAGTTACAACTGAGTCTGCAAAGTACTGTTACATTTAAAAATTAAGCAAGAATAGCATTTAGTAAGGACCACCCTGACCTTGAGACCCTTGTCCTATCTAACAATTTCCCTAAGGGACCTTACCCTGTTTTAATTGAAAATAGTGTTTAGAGATAGTACCCTGTGTTTATTACTTCTAGTTGGTCACTCACTGTTTCTAGACTTTTGCAATGGTCAGATGTAGGAAGGATATGTATAGTTTTTTAAAAAATGAAATGAGCCCTGGTTGGTGTGGCTCAGTTGGTTGAAGGCTCGATTCCCAGTAAGGGCGCATACCTAGGTTGTGGGTTTGACCCCTGGTCAGGGTGCATATGGGAGGCAACCAGTCAATGTTCCTCTCTCGCATCAGTGTTTCTTTCTCTCTTTTCCTTCCCCTTTCTCTAAAATCAATAAACATATTTTTAGAAAATGAAATCATTAGTTTCTATTATACTTTATTCAGATTCAGAGGCATAGGGTTTTACTTATCCTCATTAATTTTATAGCTGTATCTCCTTTCTCCCAGACTTAAAAATCCAGTTTCAACGATATCAACAAAGTTACTCATGTACCTTAAAACACACACGCACACACGCACATACACCCACATGCACAGGGATGGGCTCAGATGCTCCTGCTTGTGTTGTAAGCTTTGGAAGTCAGTCTGCCTCTGCCAGCTGTTACAGGTGTCGCTCTCTTCGCAGCCCTTTCTTTTGGGGTTGACAAACGTCCTCCAATAAAAGTGGCCAGGCTCACCTCTGTACACCTAACTCCTTTATTAGACTGGTATACCTTCACCGTCTTCTTTGCTCTCTGATGCCTTCAAGTAATGTTTTAAAATAGTTTGTTAATCTTTTCTGGTTGTTTTCTGTAAAAAGTTGCTCTGAATTTTCTGATAGTCTATTATTTGAAATAAAAGTCCCTTTACCACTTAAATTCTGAACACTTATGTTTATATATTATGACCAAAATATCTGGTTTTATTTCAAAGGTTCTGAAGCAAAAACACCTGGATGATTGTCTACGACGTGTATCTGTAAGAAGATTTGAATCGTTTAATCTGTTTTCAGTAACAGACGACCTGACAAGGGAAGCTGAAGAGGACTTTGGTGCGTGGGCCCAGTACACAAGTGTCTTCTACCCGGAATACAGTATTTCCTTAAGGTAAAAATCAGTCTAGTTAAATATTTTTTAAAAAAGCATTTTTCTCTTAGAGAAACAATAATAACCTCATTGTGCATTCTATTTCATTTGCAGGCAATCTTTATCAGAATTTAGGTTTTGCAACTTTGTGTTAGGAATTCCTGCTGCTTTAACTGGATCCCGTTGTATTCTCATGACTAAAGAAAAAAACTCTTAGAAATGTGGTGGCAGTTGAGGATACACTGTGTTGCAAATCAAAGGGTCCATTTAACTATTCGCCCATAGCATTTGGTTATGACAAAAAGCCAAGTTCTTTGTGAGGCAAGGAAGGCTGAAAGGGAAAACAGGATTTTTCTCAACTACCCTTGAAGTAGTAGTTTTCTAAAAAATCAAGCTTTGGTACTTATCCCATTCATGTTTTGTCACTTTCAGAATAGAATCTTAAGAATAGGAGGAGAAAATTTAGCTGAAAATACCGATATTGTGGGAAGCTTGCAGACTGTTATGGCTGTAAAAATCACTCGAAAACAGACAAAGGAGTTGCAAACTGAAGTGACACCAGCTTTACTGAATCACTTTTCCCTACAGCTACAATCTCTCATGTTGCCGCATTACTGTAGGTGTTTGATATCATAAAATCTGCCTTTTTTGACAAGATTTCATACTTTGGGAGGAGCACATTTACAGTAACTGTAAAAGCAAAAAACATTTTAAGTGGCAGTGTGACTGAATAAGGTTTAGAAAAGGCTAGGAATAATTTTAGAAAAAACGTTCTCCCAAAGGATGTCTATTTATAGTATATGTTTCTTGAACTACTTTTGTTTAAAATATCTAAGCTTTAAAAGTCACCATAATAGCTAAACTTTGGGATTTGAATAAAAATTGAGCAGGGAGAGCAGGGAAGAAAAATTAGGATTTGGTTTAATAATACCACTTTATTGAACATTTCAAACAAAAGATAAAAACCTGTTGGACTTGTTAGCTTGCCTGTATATTCTTTATGAGATTCCATTTAGAATGCCTCAACTGCCTCACAGTCTAATGGAGATAGTTTAGTTCTTGGTTAAGAAAGAAAGAAAAATTCATTAGGTACTTAGTCTGAGCCAGGCACAGAATTAGATGCTTTGATGTATTCTAATTAATGGAATCCTTACAATAACTCTGGGAAGTAGAAATAAAGGTAATTAAACTTTTGGAAGATAGTACCTGTAAGGGAATTAAAGAGAAGGAAGGAGAGATCTAGTAGGGTCTTCAGATACGAAGTTCTAAAACGTGTCTTCTACATCCACTGGTAACAAGAGGTGATGAGTGTAAACTGCCGAGAATAATTTCCTGATGTCTTCAAGGCCCTGGTGAGCATTACTGCAGATCACGTGGAATCTGTTGTCCTTGAGAACTTTCGTAACAAGACACGGTTCTCCATCTCATGGATAGAGGTGACTTGAACGTAGCCGGAAGCCAGGCTGCCACGTACACTGAGACTCCTGTCCAATGGGTTGTTTATGATATATCCATTTCTGAAAGAATAAATATAGGTGTGTCTATATAATAAGACATTTAATACATTTATGGAGGGAAGACAGGTGACTGTGCTAAAAATTTGATCAAACAGCTTAAAACATACAGAATTCTAGAGCTGAACACGATCTTAGGGTACATTTAAAAAAAATCATAACAACATTAATAATGGCTATTTATTGAGTGCCTACTGTGTGACATACACTGTTGCAAGTGGTTTACATGGATTAGTTTATTTTAATCTGCTCAACGAACCTTATGAGGTGAATGCTGTTATTATCCTCCCTTTATAGAAGAGGAAATTGAGGCCCAGAGAGGAAAATAACTCAATTGAGGTCACACAGCTAATAATGGATTGTGCCTCTGTTCAAACCCTGATGGTCTGGGTCCACAGCCTGTACTTTTAAACATCTTTATTTTGAAATAATTACAGATTCTCAAGAATTTGCAGAAAGAGTACGAGGAGTACCATGCACTTTCACCCAACTTCACTTCTGTACATCTTGCCTCTTGTGAAGCAGGCATGCGTCCAGTTATTCATTTTGCAGATGGACTGAGGCCTGGCACAGCCAGTGTCCACCTTGACTGTCCTGAGCATTCCATTTCTTGCTCCATGATTCTGTTACTGTACAGGAAGTTGCAAACGTTGCTGAAATTGCGTAGGCAGGGGAGGATTTCTGCCAAGACTAATTCATTCCATTCCATTGCCAGTTTCGCTCATGTTGGTTTCTTATGGTTACAGCTTTTCCTTGTTTCCCGTGATCTGCCAACACGGACTTCCACTCCTGTTCCTTTGATTTCTCACATCAACTCTTCTCAACATGTTTCCATAATTTCTTTAGCAACCTACAACTATTTTTAAAATAGATTTTATTGATTTATTTTTAGAGAGAGGGGATGGGCGGGTGAAAAAGATGGAGAGAAATATCAATGTGAAAGAGAAACATCAATCGGTTGCCTCTTGTATATGACACCCCAACCAGGGACCAAACCTGCAGCCCAGGCATGTGCCCTGACTGGGAATTGAACTGGGAATGTTTTCCTTCACGAGAGGACATCTAAGCAACTGAACCACACTGGTCAGGGCTAGCTACATTTATCTGCTGTCTTCAGTATTATTTGAGTTGTGTTATTTAAAATTGTGAAAAGGTTTGTTTTTATAATTTTATTTTTTAGAGAGTTTTTACAAGAGTCTATTTGAGCCCAGATTGCAGCAATTGAGGGGAAGCAAGATCTAAAATGCTTCCAGGCAGTGAGGAGTTTGAAGGAAATCCCTTGCACTCGTCAGAAGCAGTGGTTTAGAGAGCAGCTTTGAAATGGAGCGCCATCATCTTCCTCTGTGTCTTTTAAGTTTGTTAAATCAGCACGATGGAATGAATGGTTTTAAATAAATTAAAATCAATAAATATTTAATAGTGCCGTCTATGTAGGCAAACAAAAAGATATAAAATATACTATCCTCAAGGAGCTTAAATATGTGAAAAGTTAAATAATAAAATAAGTAAGAAGGAAAGTTAACCATCTACTCTAAGAACTATCGACAGGCAGTGCATACCTAATTAACCAAATGGGTGGAATACCTCACACATACGGAGAGTTCAGAGTTAGGAGTGGTTTGGGGAAGGCCTTGAGGAGCAGCATTTTAAACTGGGTCTAAAGTGTTGGAAAGTTCTAGGAGGAAGGGAGGACTCATTCCTGAGGAGGGCAAAGGCACCAGAGAATATACAGGAGTAGAGAGTGCAGGGCGGAATCGGCAGAGGCCACTGAGGAGTGGTGATCCATACACGTTACAAGGTGGATCTGCTTCTGGGTTCTGATAAAGGGCTGAGCATTTGGGATGTTTTGTTCCTCACAGGTCATAAATATAAACCTCCTTTTCACCACCTCGGTTCTTATCACCTAAGACGGGGTGTCATATTCATTTTCACTGGGGGCCACATCTGCCTCGCAGTTGCCTTCAAAGAGCCGAATGTAACTTTAGGACTGTATAAATAAATGTAACTTCTTAACAGTTAAGTGACAGCTCAGCACTGCCGCCAGGTAGAAACAAGGTGCCGGGCCAGATAAAAGAAGGTGGGGGGCTGGATTCAGCCTGTGCGCCTTGTGTGTACCACCTGTGACCTAAGAGCACCTGTCACGGTTCGACAGAGATGATGTGTATATGGTGATTAATACTTATCAGTACTTTTTGTTAGTCTTGTCCTGCTTAAAATTTCCCTGTATATTGATTTCTGTTCCTTTAAAGTTTTGTTAGACTTAAAATTAATACCCAAATTGAGTAAATATTTAGATATTTGTGAATTCAAAGTACACAGTTGTATCTTTTTCTATTATTATTAAAAGGTATATAAGCAGTGGTGCCTATTAAAACATTGGCCATTATTTTCTGTCAGCTTTACATGATGATGCTTAAAATGAAGGAATAAAGAATGTCCCTTGGTGATTTTTCATCAGAAGCAAAAGTCTGGGCAAAGTAAATGTTAGGTTGTGAAATCCCCAAGATCACTGATTTTCTGTGTATCTGAGGGTGGTTGACTCTTTGTTTTGAAGTGACTGTTGAGAATTAGGAAATCAATACCTAGGGCATGACTTGTACTTATTCCTCGTCAAAGTCTTCCTGTCTTTCTGGTGCTTTATTGCCTCAAACTTGCTATTAGATAGATGCATGTCTAAAAAACTAGTATGTCCTAGGAGATGTTTATGCTGAAAATCTTCCATTAAAAATCCCTTCTCCCAGTCTGTCATTGTATAGCATGTGCTCCATGGATACTACAAATCGTTCCCCACCCCCCATATTTCAACTTATTTTGAGTGCAGAAGGAATTTACATATTCCGGAAGGTTTAAATACTTCCATTATATTTGGAACCATAGAATTGCCGGGATTACTCATTTATAAATGTATACATGTGTTAGGTATAGAAAAAGCTGAGAGGCTTGAACTGTCCTTCTCTCTTTGAATAAGACCACTGTTGCTATGGTAATTGCTGAATTAGAAGCCTCTTGACTTTGCCTTGTCCTGGGAGCTTAGAATGGGCAAGAAGTCAAGAATGACTTGTCTTTGTGGTGCATCTTTCGAGTACAATACAACAAATACGCTGCAGCGAGATCACGTATTGCATCTCTAGGGAAAGGAAAAAATTAGACAAACCCTCACCCCACTGAATTTAGTAAATGTTCTGGGAGGGCTCAGTAGATAAAAACCGGTGATGGGAATGGCACGCCTATGATACCAGACGGACTGCAGGTTATCCTTATATGTGTGGGTGTCACAGGCGCCCGTGAGAAGCCCGGCAAGGTTGTCACCTGAGGCAAGTGTGACCACTGAACTTACATTAGAAATGTATAGTTTTAATGTTAGTAGTGTGAATCCTGAGAGAGAAGATTCCTACTAAAAAGGGCTCCTGGTGGCTAAGTGGGCTCACGTTAAATAAAAAACAAATCCTAGCCTGGCAGCCATTCCCACACAGGGGGCTCTCAGGCACGGCAGGGAGAAGCCTGCACGGGACCCCCCCCCCCCCCCCCCCCCCCCCCAGTGCACTGTGTGTCTGCCCTCTGAGCCAGCCCTCACAGAGCGGTTCCTGGAATCCTGTTTCAAACGCAGACCAAACTCTTAGCACCATACCCCGATGATTCTGAATCTTCTCTGCATGTGCAGGGTTCCAGGTTTAGGTGAGGTTATTTGTGCTCACGGGGCAAATGAGACGAAAGAGAAAAGGAATGAAGTATCCAGCATCTCAACTACAAGGTGAAGCGATTAAAATGGTCAGCAGTACAGCATAAAACTCAAAAAACCTTTTCCTAAATGTAAAAGCAACATATGGTTCCTTCAAGAAAAACTTCTTATAATCCCATCATGCAGAGGCAGCCACAGTACATGCCTTCAGATTTTATGCTGAGCTTACATACCTGTCATCAAATAACTGGAAGCATTGTCCATGTGTGTTTTCACCTTGTGTGTTTTCATTTAACACAGCACAGTTTCCCACATCATTCAGTGTTATTCCCCAAACATGATTTTAATGGCTGCCAAGTAGTCCAATGAGTGAGTGTTTGCATCATAATATATTGACCAACACTTTATGTTGGATTTTAGATTATACTCAGTCTTGCGCTGTTATGCATATTGATACCATGAGCATCTTATAGAAGCATCCGTGAACCCATTTCTGATGATTTCTTTAGGATTCATTCCTGAAAGTGAAATTGTTTTATTGCTTAGATGGCCTAGTTTTAATAAGGACATTGTCTCATATTTGTTCTCCTCCCCTTTCCTCCCCTCTCCTCTCTCTCCCCCTACTCCCTCTTTCTTCCAAATCAGAATACAAGAAACTTTAAAAATGAAATCTGACTCTGAGATAAGTGTAGAAAAAAGGTGCATCTATGTTGTAAAGAGTTAAATATATCTAAAAAGCAGAAATTGAGGTAGCTGAAGTGAAACACGTTTAAAAGTTAAAAGCAATATTCAAAATAAAAAGTGCGATTTTCACAGTTATCACTGGTGCAAACTTACCTTCTTAAAAGCATTATTTCTTAAAGCCAAGAAACTGAACATGTATCCTAGGACACTTTTAAATGAGGTCAGGGGTAGAGAAACAGCAAACTAACCCCATACCTCTAAGTAGCTAACAAACATGAAAGCCAATTACCTGTGCAGTCTAGAAACCCTAAGAGATGGGATTTCATGAAAGAATAATCTTAGTTAGTAGTAATTATAGGAAAGTGGACACAAACACAGTGCGGTAAAGATTTACTTTGATTATTTCAAGTTCACTTTTATTTGCTCCAAACTCCAGGACTATTAGTTATTCTTTGAGTCATCTACTTTATTTAAGTGTCGACTCTATGAGACCTTGTCTATCCTTACTCTTTCAACTGCTTACCTAAGTCCTACCTAAACAATATGGTCACATAGTAATACCTACAAGAACAATCTTAGCATTATACTGATAATTAATGTTGGTATGTGTAACAATTACAACTTTTGCCAAAATATTTTGCCAACCTAACTTTGTTCTAAATCCCAAGTTTTAACTCATCTCCCAAGACTTTAATTTAGATGTTTTCACCACAAAAGAGAAATGGTAGTTATGTGATATCATAGAGGTGTTAGCTAATGCTATGGTAATAATCATTTTACAGTATGAGGGGAACCCCCCCAAAACCAGAATTTTCTCCTGGAGGGTGGGCCCCTTGCAGTACAGGCTTCCCCTGCTAGGTGAGTTCTAGGAACCCATCTGTAGCGGTATACCAACTGGTGTTGTTGTGAGAGGCTGCATTTAGCTTCAGTGACTTCTTTCTGAAGATTTTTCTAGTATGTTTGCCCATTTCACAATGGGCGATTTATGACCACGCCTGCTGAGTATTTACAGCATGACCCCTCTGCCCCACCCTCTCTATTCCCCCGATCTCACCCTAAGTGACTTTCCCCGCTCCCCGATGTGGAAGAGGTGAAACAAAAAAATGATAGAAGCACTAAAAGGCATCAAAATTGATTAGTTCAAAAACTATTTTGAGCAGTGGAAAAAAGCATCTCGCTAGGTGTATTGCATCAAACAGAGGGTGGTCTGAAGTTTACTTCAGAAGGTGACTGAAGTTTACTTCTGAAGGTAACTGAAGTTTAAATATGTAAGAATGAATACACAATTTTTAATAAATAAATTCCATTTTGGGGATCCCCCTCATATATCAAATAAAAATATGGTGCACCTTAAATTTCACAATGTTATACGTCAATGGAAACAGTATTGCCAGTAGCCAGTTTCTTCTTCCCAAAGTCAACCAACTTGCTCACAAGCATCTAACCTAGGAGCTGAGGACCTGCAAGCTCTTCCAAGAACAGCTTGTGAAGACATAAGGACTACAGAGTGAGTCACTAGGGAAAATAATTATTTGAAGGGGAAAGAAAAATGGCACTGGTTGAAACTAGAGGTTAACAGTAAGCCAGGCCTAAACATGACACTAACAGCACAAACAACAAAAGAAAAAATAGGTAAGTTGAACTTCACCAAAATTAAAAACTTTTGTGCATCAAAGGATGCTATCAAGGAAGTGAAAGGACAACCCACGTGACAGGAGAAAATATTTGCAAATCACATGATCTGATATGGGTCGAGTATGGAGACTATGCAGACGGAATATGCAGACCCAAAAGCTGATTACTTCTTTGTAACTGAAGTTCTGAATTCTTTGGGCTTCTCTAGAGGACATTTATGTATTGTTGATGTCCTGGGGTTGATTATGTTTCTTTTGAGATTCTCAAAGTGTAAGTTTTTGATATCTTTTAAAAAGTTAATAATTAATCCCACCTTTATATAACTAAAACAACAATAAAAACAGTACTTTAAAAGGTAGATTAATCATCAGGATATACCATTTCATTTAATATTACAAAGACTATATTATGTTATTTCTTTTCCTTCTCCCTCTAGTGGGCAGAAATATTTAAAAAATACAACATGGAAGGGTTTATTGGTATGGAGTATATCACAGTGCATTCTCAGCTTTTAAAAAAATTAGCAAGTCTTAATATTTCAGAATCATTAAAGGAAATATTTTACTCCTTTCTAGGCATAACAGTGGATCTTTGAATATTGAAGATGTTCTTACCAGCTTTGACAATACAGGGAATGTTTGTAAGTTATATGATCACTATATAGAAATATTTTTAGTATTTAAAAAAGTGAATTTATAATTGGTATTTGTTCTCACTAATGTTTATTATGCTGACTAATGTGTATGCATGCATGGTGTGTATGATGGAAACTCTTACTTGTTTTAGCTGCAAAGTCAGCCTCATAGAATGTGCCTGCGAAGTGGGATTAACAGTTTTATGCTTGGCAGTTGTGTGTGCGTGACAGAATGTGGGTCAGAAGGAACACTGGGTTCTCCAGGTCCCTTTTGTTGCCGTTTTCATTTTGACCTTCTCAGTTAATCCAGCCGAGGGGCTACCTCCTCCTTCTTTGTTGTGTTTTGGGTGCTTTCTTTTCTACTTCCCGCATCTCCTTTCTCACTACAGAATGATGCCAGAGCACATTTTCCTTGCTGCTAATATACTTTAATCCAAGAATGCTTTTGTTTTATGCGATATCACAATATTATAGAATATACTGTTCTTATATCTAAGCCTATAAGTCATGATTTCCCCACTGAGAAAGCCATTTAAATAGTCATAATGTCATATGATTAAAGAAATCAAAGAATCTTTATATCAGTACACTAAACACCATACCTTGATAGAAGCTGTGTACTTTTTTATGGGTGTTATCTAGGATATTTCTCTTAAAATAATGAATTATCAATGAGATATGCCAGTTTTAAATGTAAACATTTAAGTACTCAAATAGTTTTTTTTTCCTCAAAGGAAATCTTGGGGCTGTCTCAAGACAGTCCCAATCTTGGGATTATTGTCTCAACTAAAGCAATATTGTATGCTAGCAGTACTACTTTATTAAATCAGCACAGAATAATGCCTAACAATACTTAGTTCTTATGCCCACATTATCATAAACTTCACATCGTATAAGGAAATATGTATTTTGTCACTCAGAAATTTATAAATACCCTAAAAATCCGTATATATTTAAAATAATGTAGATTTCTTTTTCGCAGACAGTGAGGTGTATCTTTTAGTTTCTACATGTTGGCACTTCATCAATTCTTTCCTGTTTAGGCATAGCTCATATTTTTATTGGGGCTTTGGGCAAGGACTGGCCATGCTAATAGTGTTGAGGAGGACATTGTCCTTTGGTTTAGGGTAAGGTAGAATATCATTAAGTCAGGCTTATGCATACATAGTTTAGGAACATGATTTGAGAGTGTTAAATACGGGAATTTTGATTCAGTCATGTAAAAATCAAGTATTGTTCCCAGTGACTCAGTCTGGAATGGGGCCACTAGCTGGCAGCATTATGTAAAACAAAAATATTTTCTAAAGGTCTGAGATATGATATGATATGATATGATATGATATATGATATTGTATTATATTATAAACTACACCGCTCTCTTTTTTTCATCAACTAGCCCCCCCCCCAACTTTTGTCAGTTGTCACACTGACAAAATGGAGAAATTGCACGTGAGAAGTATTTTTCCACTGCTGTCTATTGTTTGGTAGAAAGGTTTGAGTCTTTGGAATGAGACCTACTTGTATTTGAATCTTGGTTCTGAAATTCATCTTGAACAATTTATATCATATCCGTGAGCCACAATATTTTTTTGTGTCTTGGAACTGGATATAATGTGTAGAAGCTATGTAACATATACTACATTCTCATAATTGATACAATAAATGGAAATTATTTATTATTATTGGTGATGAATATCTTTTAAACTTCTTTCAGTTTTTTTTAATAATGAAGGTAATATTAAGGGTTATTCTGATGTTTTAAAATAAACTATTTTTATTTAACTAACGAGGCAGGAAAATAAATGACCAAAATAGTAATTTGTTAAAAAGTAAAAAATGTGGACTTCACAACCTGAATATATTATCTTGTTATAAATATGGCATTCAGAGCCTGCATATGCCAAGTGACAGAAGTGGTAACAAAAATAAGACCTATTAAAACATGTTGCTTAGTGTAATTTTTATATTATACTCTTATTTTAAAAGGAACATCTATACTCTCTCGAGAGATATTTCTCTCAAGGATAAATTGTAAAGTCCTGTTACAGTAAAGTGGTTATTGGTTATAATTTTAATATAATTTTTGCCAAGGCTTAAAGTGATCAAATATTGAAAGTAATTTTTCACTTGATGCCCAAGTGTTTGATTTTACTAATTGTGATAGTAGGTTGAGTTTGTGACTAGAAAGCCCGGCAGAGGGCGCCACATCATAATGCTGTCTCACTGCCAATGTACTTGGAATTAATAACTTGAATAGTAACTGTAAGCTTTCATCATGTAAACATGTAAAACTATATCTTAAAACATTCCCATTTCATTTATTTTTATATATGCAATATATTCAGCAGCTTGTTAATATAAAAATAGGTTTTTCTGACCTAATTTGGAGTTTATTTGCTTTTTGTTTTAAATACCAGTTTACTTTTTATACTTCTAGATTCAAATAAAAGAATACTTTTGACCATGTTAATATGGATATAGAGAGAAAGTTCTATACAACAATATCAATTCCTAAATCACTGCCGTGGTCGTATACTGAAAGCAACTATACTGAGGGATGTTTAGAACAAAGCAAAACGTTTCCAGTACTGTGAGAGAACCATTACATAGACTTATCCATGTATTTCAGGAATTCTTTTCCAGGTGAATGTAGCTCTCTGATAATAGAAAGAATAACTTAGTTGAAATATTTTATAGCTACAGAAATCTGATGTGGTTATACAGTGTATATATACTATACTATATATATATGTATATGTATATCTTAACATATATTCATGGTTTGTAGAACCATTAATCTCAATTTTAAGCTAATTTTAAAGTCAAGATTTTATTCATTGTAAGTTTTCAAAGAGTAGAGAATCAGCCTTCCTGAATTTGTTCATCCTCTAACCAAAAAGATATGGGAAAATCCTTAATTTTGGAAGATAAATGAAACCGTTAGATAGTGTCTTATTTCTTGACATATTAGAAAAGAAAACATTACTTATATTTACCTTTATTATTTAGAAGTGTTGCATATTTTTAGATGTATCACCTGTAAAGCATTTTATTTTATTTGTTTTATGTTTTTGAGATATTCTTTCATTGTTTAAATTTCTTTGAATGTTTTAGGAAGAAATTTAAATGAATCTCATACAATCATTTTTGCATGATTCATTGCTGTGTAGAATATGACCCCAATCTTATTTTTATGTATTTATATTTGCTATTGTGGCAAACAAATGATTTTGAAAGGTAAGCTCCTTTGGGCTTCTAACTAGGGATGGGTATACATATTTCATTCTTGGGGTTCTATAGCTTGAGGTTGTGTCTGCTATTGATTCATCATGCCTGGAGAGAGATGCCATCAAGCCACCTAGGGAAAAGTCTAGGATGACATCCTTTACCCCAGATGAGGTGCTGGCTGTGCCTGCGTTTCACATAACACGTCACTCTGGTACTTTGGGTCAGCGGTACTCTGCAAGCACCATAGCAGATCTCTTGCTTCTGTTTTTGCTGTGGGCAGAGTCTCATTCCAGTCAGTCCCTGACCTCCGGTCAAAGAATCTCCACCATGCTAGGTCTCATCCAAAGCCACGTTCTCTCTTCAAAGTCATGTCTTTCCTCTACTGGAATTAATTTTTTAAAAAAGTGGTTCTTTTGAGCACTTTGTTGATCCATATTTGGCTGTTATCGCATATAATCAACTACATATTTGGTATTTGGAATATAATAGCTTCATTTGTACTTTTTAAGCACATGGTCTTTGACAGCATAAACAGATAAGTTAGTACTTCCCATACAATTTACCGTACATACCACATACAATATGATGTTTATAAGTCTTTAAAGGGTAGGAAATCAGTGGTTATTTTATACCATTACAGTAACCTAGTGTGAATCAGGACTTTTGGCTAACACTATAGCTTGAATTTGGAGAAATGTAATTCCTTCTGCTATATTTTTCTTTTTGCCTTTTTTAAACCCTTTTTTTTCTTTCTTTCTTCTTTGTATTTCTGCTATTCTTTAAAAAAAGTATTTTTTTCTCCTGGTTGTGCCCCATGACAGTACTCTGTGTGCTCATTGGTGTTGCATGGTCTCCTGTAGAGACCGCTGCCTGATGAGTTTTAACCCGTGAGGGTGGGGTGTTTACCTTTCCCCACAAGTGAATCCTAGGGGTGACCTTGAACGCGCACAGCTGTGCTCTCCTGCTTCTGGGTCCTGCCCAGTTGCCTGATAGCAGAACCTGTTTTGCAGTGTATCCAAAACTGATCGCTTTTGGGTTAGTAGTCAATTATTATTTAAGGAAATATTCTTATGAAAATACAAAATAGTTTTACTTTCTGCCTGTATTTGAGGAAACCAAAAGTAACCATCTCTTAGAAAATACAGTTCAATTTTTGGTTTTTCAGTTTTGGTGTTACTGATTTTCTTATGTATTTAGGGTCCATAATATTGGTGAAATTATTAAAGCTTCAGGAATGTAAGTTTGGATTTAAAAATTGAGCAAATATAAGCAAAAAGGAAAAAGGACTCATAGACATGGACAACAGTGTGGTGATTGCTGAGGGGAGGGGAGTATAAGGGGACTAAATGGTAACGGAAAAAAATACAATAAAGATTAAAAAAATAAAGGAATAAGTGAAAGAAAGTAAGTTTCTCTTCATTCAAATAAAAGCCTGTATATGAGTTTCTATATGCCTTTGGCATATAACACATATATATATATATACATGAGTGTTCATATATGTGTGTATATATGTGTATGTTTATATATATATCCCCCCAACACTTGGTAAGGTAGTTTGCTTAAAAAATGAGAAATTGGGGCTTTTATGGCTAATTGCTCTATTTTTAACATAATGGGGTCATGGATCATGTAATATGAAGTTCAAAGGTTTTACTACTGCCAGTTACTAGCTCTGTGAACATAGGCAAGACTTTGAGCAAATGCTAACGGTGTATTATAATTGAAAAAAAAGCAATAGCTGTGTTGTAGTATAATGAACATAGTATTAGACGGTGTGAAAGAAAGCACTGTGTATGCTATAAATAATACTTGTAACAGTTTTTATTGTTAGTATTAATATCATCTGTTTCATTTCTTTTTGAGACTTTCAATATCTTTGATTTAGAAATTAGCACAAGCTAGGAAATATTTTTGGTGTGTGCCATCCTCTTTGGTATTTTACATTATTTTACATATGAAAGCACAGTGCAAATTTACCTAATTACGAGTTTGGCGTTATTGCAGAAATACACATGTAAATGAGTGTTTTCGAATAAAGGATTTAGAAAAATGTGTGATTTATCATATAATAAAGATGGAATTTCAGTGAGAGAGGAAAGGATGGATTCTTCAATATATAGTATTGGGATCACTGACTAGCAATTAAAAAATATAAAGCTGAATTTCTCCTTTATGTTATATACCAAAAATAAATTTAAGATTGATTGAATATTTAATTAAGAATTCCTAACACTTCTAGATAGCTCAGGAAGGAATGTTAGGATACTGAAATAGGAATGCCCTTCTTGGTGTGATCGAAGCACTGGGAATGTAAAGATGGATAGGTGGACTAAATATAGACTTAAAGTCATTTTATTAAAAATATGTCAAAAAAGCCGAAAGACAAATAACAAACTGGTCATTATTATTTATGACATATATGCAGGCAAAGATACATCTTCTTCACTGGGTTAAGAGTTCCTACTAAGTAATAGCAGAAAGAGATTACAAAGCTATGAAACAAAATATAGCCAAAAATTAGGAAAAGGCATTTCACGAAGGAAATACCAATGCTCTATACACACCTCAATGATTATTTTACTAATAACGAAATAATGAAACACAATCAAAACAGTGAGATACAATTTTTGTTTTATCCAGTTGACAAAGATGAGAGAAGATAAGCAATAATCAGTGAATTGTAGGGAAATGAGGCATTCTCATCTACTGCAGGATTTGAAAATTGATTCTACTTTTCCAGAGGTAATCAGGCAATATGTTTCATAATTTTGAGTATCCATATCATTTGACTAATATTTCTTTTCTTAAAAATAATGAAGTGAGAATGTAAAGCTAGAATGTAAAGGGATTTATGTAGCTCAGTGAATAACTGGGAAAACTAACTCTTTAATTTTAGGTGACTGGTTAATTATGGATGAGCCATGAAATGGAATATAATATAGGTATTCGAGAGAGCGCAAACATATTCTCTATAGTGAATATGACCTTATAGAGAATATGATCTTATTTCTGTATAATACACATATCCATTAAGTAGGTATGTAGATGGATGGGACTATGTCTTAATGTTCATAGTATTTGGTTTGGATATTCGGGTTATTGATGACTGCCCTTTTCTTAACATCTTCCAGTAGTGCTTGATTTTTTTATGGCTTATACTAATTTTATAACTGGAAAAGCGAAGTTATTTTTATTTTGAATAAAAGTAGTTACTCTTTAAGATCCAAACTGAGCACTGATTATTTATTTATTTATTTATTTGACTAAAAGCTGTGATAAAATCTCAAAGTGCTTAGGATAGCACTGGCGGGGAAAGGAGCAATTTATTTTACTAGCGAACAAATATGAAGTATTTATTTTTAAGTCACATTCTTCTCCAAGGAACTCACAGTGTATTGAATGTTAATGTATTAGTGTCCCAATAATTTTATGAGATAAGAAATCAGAGAGCAGATCATTCTAGCCCATATTAGGTCATAAAAGTACAAAGAGGTTAAAAAACTCAGTCTGGCAGAATATTGGGCACAGGAAACTTACAAATTCTGTACAAAAATGAAATTTCAGGTTCAGTGCATTATATTGTTAATATGCATGAATAATGGTCAGCAGCTCCGAGACTCCAGGGGGCCCAGTGGGAGTGGGAGCTGGCGGTGTGCAGGGCTGGCTCTGGATTTGGTTCTGAGCTCCTGTGGAGGCTCCCAGTGTGAATGGAGACTTTGGTAGAAAGACTTCTGGGGGTACGTGAGGTATCCAGATGGTGGTTTTCTAGTCATGTATCCACTCATCTGACTTTGTAGCTCTGTAATTGTCAGGGCAGTTTTTTCTTTTGATACAGTAGTAGGTAAGCATAACCCTAAACCTTAAATAGAGTCTTATACTTTTTTTTTAATGCTATTTACCAGGGAAGGAACTTTTAGAAGACATCTCTTTTTAATTCACTTTTAAAATAAAAAATTATGGAGTTGGACTAGTTCTCCTTGATAATAGAAAGTGCTGCAATTGTGAGAAAAGACTGAAATAAAACCCTGTAACCCTTTCTAAATTCATAACGCTAATCAGTGCAATAATACTGGAAGGTAGTTCATGTCTCTGTCGGAAACCTGCTAGGTTTTCCCTCCTTTAAATATCTGAGAAGGTGTTCCTAGTTTAGGTGCCTCCCACCTTTTAGCAGAAGACATGCCAAGCAAGTGATTTTTTTTTCTTTCTCCTTGAGCAAACACTGAAAGTACTTTTTCTTTGTCTTTTTAAAAATAGCTACCATTTCTTTTGCATTCCCAATGATCAGTATTTATCAGGGACTTTGCGAATATTATCACCATTTAATCTTCTTAAATATTTTACAAGGTTGCAATAATGTGCTTCAAAATTAATGTTTAGTAAGTGGTTGCACAGGAATTTGTAACTATTTCACTGTATTTCTTGAAGGTGGCATTTCCCCAAAATGGCGAGAATTGAATTTTAGAAGTTCACGGTGGGAATTGAAACTATAAGTGGGAACTTGGAGTATTAGAAAATTGCTTCGGGCAAATGGAAGCGAGTTCTGTCAGTGGCCTGGGTCTCAGAGGAGGCTGATTAAAGGCCACTGGGACACGAGCTCTTGAATCTGGAAGGCAGTTGACAATCCACTGGAGCGGGTGTCTGGGGAGTGAGGGTGGGGCAGAAGAATGCATTTTCTCTCAGTAGCCTAAAACCAAAGGTGGATTTTGTTTTATTTTAGATTTTTTTTGTTTTTTGTTTTAAAATACTGCTTTTTGCTTGGTAATATAATAGTAATACTGATTTGTGTTTTTACATAGCCCTTTCTCTAAGGTATTCAATATGTTTCTCAAGTTGTATTTAAAATATTTGTTTTTAAATATTTGATCACAGTGATATTTAAAAATTGTTTACATAAACATGTCACACAAAAACTCAACTAAAAGGATATTTTTGGTGTTGAGTTTTATCAATTCTTTATAAATATTGGATATTAACCCCTTACCAGATATATTACCAAATATTTTCTCTCATTCTGTGCATTGTCATTTTATTTTGTTGATGATTTCCTTTGATGTGCAAAAACTTTTTAGTTTGATGTAGTTCCTTTTGTTTAGTTTTTCTTTTGTTTTCTTTGTCTGGGGAGATATATCAGTTAAAATATTTCTATGAGCAGAGTCTGAGATTTTACTGCCTGTGTTTCCTTCTAGGATTTTTATGGTTTTGAGTCTGACATTCAAGTCTTTGATCCATTTTGAATTTATTGTTGTGTGTGGTGTAAGAAGGTGGTCTAATTTCATTTTTCTGCATGTTTCCCAGCACCATTGAATAAACCATTGTTAGTCCATTGTATGTGCTTGCTCCGTCTTTCAACTATTAATTGACTATAAAGGTGTGAGTTTATTCCTGGGCTCTCTATTCTGTTCCATTGGTCTAGGTGTTTTTATGCCAGTACCAGGCTGTTTTGATTACTATGACCTTATAGTACAGTTTGATATTAGGTAGCATGATTCCTCCAACTTTGTCTTCTTTCTCAAGATTGCTGTTGCTATGCGGGGCCTTTTGTGGTTCCATATACACTTGGAAATATTCATTCTAGCTCTGTGAAATATGTCGTTGGAATCTTGATAAGAATTGCATTGAATCTATAGATTTTTCTGGGCACATTTATCTGGAGATTTTAATGATGTTAATGCTTTCTATATATGAACATGGTATGTGTTTCTACTTACTGGTATCTTTTTTAATGTCTTTCTTTAAGTACAGGTCTTTTACATACTTGGTTAGATATATTCCTAGGTATTATTTTTGAAGCAATTGTGAATAGGATTGTTTTCTTAATTTCCCTTTCTGTTAGTTCATTATTGGCATACAAAAGTGCAACTGATTTCTGTGTAAACTCAACACTAAAAAAAAATAAACAATCCAATTAAAAAATAGTTAAAGAACTCAATATGCACTTCTCCAAAGAGGACATACAGATGGCCCATATGAAAAGATGCTCAACGTCACTAATCAGAGAAATGCAAATTAAAACCACAGTGAAAGAGCACCTCACACCTGTCAGAATGGCTGTCATCAATAATTCAACAAACAACAAGTGCTGGTGAGGATGTGGAGAAAGGGGAACCCTTGTACACTGTTGGTGGGACTGCAGACTGGTGCAGCCACAGTGGTAAGCAGTATGGAGATCCCTCAAAAAAATTAAAAAATGGATCTGCCTTTTGATGCTGCAATCCCACTTCTGGGAAAATATCCAAAAAAACCTAAAACCCCAATTCAAACAACATAAGCACCCCTATGTTCATTGCAACATTATTTACAGTCACCAAGATAGGGCAGCTGCTCGAGTGTCCATCCACGCAGTAGATGAGTGGATAAAATAACCTTGGGACATTTTTACAAAAGAATACTAGTTGACTGTAAAAAAGAAGAAAATTTTACCTTTTGCGATGGTGTGGGTGGACCTGGTGAACATCGGGCTGAGTGAAATATGGTATTTGTCTTTCTCTGCCTGGCTTATTTCATAAGCCATTTATCTTATGGAATCAAATATATTCCATATATTTTATTATATATGGAATCTAATAAACAAACCAAACTAACAAGCAAAATAGAGACAGACTCATAGATGGAGAGCAGGATGACAGCTGTGGGGTGGGGGGATATTAGGGGGTGGAGGGGTTGTGCAAAAAAGGGAAAAGACTCATGGACATGGGCAACAGTGTGGTGATTGTAGATGGTAGAAGAGGGCTAAATGGTAATGGAAAAAATACAATAAAAACTGTTTTAAAAAGGATAATCTTGTCTTTAACAAAAGCAGCTTGGATTGTGGACATCCTTTCCGCAGAGAATGGTAGATATTTGGACATTTGCATGGCTCCCGAGTGCTGCATCAATCTATAAATGCTCGATGTGAACTGTTTGATGACTGAGTGAATTTAGTGCTGTGTATGTGTAGCTCATCTTTTTATGTTCTCTCCCCTCACCCTCCACTCCCAGCCCCGAATCTGCGTGTTTGTGTCATATCTTTGTGAGGCGGGGACAGTTCATGGAAGGAATGAAGGGAAGTTTCAGATTGTTCCATCTGTGTGAGTTGGAGAATGTGAGTGTAGCGTGTACCTCGCTCACCGTCTGCTTGTCCTGGAATGCTGTGTCAGGTGGGGTCTTGGAGGGAGATTCGGGGTTTGTCTTACGCCGTAGTGCGTGCAGGTGGTTGGAGACCAGATTTACGCGTCATTGCCCTTTCCCAGGGGTCCCTTAGTTTCTGGCTGAAAGGTGTGGCAGAACCTAGACTTACAACTTAAAGTATCATTTTTAATGGTGTGACAGTCAAAGACAAATAGTATTTCAATTAATCCTGGACTTTGGGTTTGTTTTAATATTTGAAAACTTAGTTAGAATTTAGTGGGGTTTTGAACTGAGAGGTAAACCACAATCTCTCTGCTTGTGCTTGTCTCCTGGATTCCTTTAAAGACGAAATTACAGTAACAGTGAAGGGTGCTCGATCCATATTGCTCTCTTTGACCTTTCTATTTTAAGTCCTACAAAGAATTTACAAGTATTTTATTTAGGTAGCTTTGATAAACAAAATGATTCAGCAGAATCGACTCTTAAGTAAATAATCTAAAAAATATACAAAGACAAACATGCCTTAAACGCTTGCAAATATAGAGCGTGTGTCAGATGCCCCTGGGTAGGGCGCCGAGCACCTGAGGCCGAGAACCACTCCGCCCAGGCGGTCCCCAGGCGGTCGTGGCGCGAGCTCAGGCTCAGGTGGCCGGACTACTACTTTTCTCCACGAGAGAGTGGAGCTCTAGGGTTCTGCGTGAATTTTCCTATTTCCAAATCCTGGCAGTGATTCAGTTTTCTTTTCAGTTACTGAATTAGCTAAGCAAATCAAGTGTCTGTTCTGAATTTGGTTTCTATTAATTTAAGGGGCCCATAGTATATGTCCTATAAAATTAAGACATGCCTGTAATCTGGTAGTTAAGTTTTCGTTTAGAAATAAAGATTAACAAATAGTTAATATAATATGATAAAAAAATAAGTGCTAAGTTGTAGGATACAAAGTACAATTTTAGCAAACTACAATATTGTAAATTCTTTTGGAGATAGGTCTTTTTAATTCTTCAGGTTAATCACACATTTTTGGAACATATTCCCATACTAGCTAAGCAACAACTATTAATGAATATTTATATTTAATAGAAAATAAGGCGATACTATTTTAAATATTTTTTAACTGCCAGTACCTTTAATAAAACACATTTTTGAAGCAGTCATTTCAGTTAAAATTATGAAATAATATTAAAAAGTGAAGCCGAAGACTAGTATACAGCTATGAGAAATAAATATTTGTCAGTGTTTGTGTTTGCATGTGTATATGTGTATATATAAAATATATAGTTAATTTTATCTTTGTTTGCTTTTTACATTTATAGATTGGAAAAGAAAGAACAGTCTCAATAAATCTTTATTAAGTACCTAGTATGTGCTCTTCTGCATTTTCAATTCTCAAGTGGTTTTTCAACTCTGACTGGAAAGGAATAAAATATTCTTTCCACACATGTTAAAGAAACTATTGCGTATTAAAATCTGGACAGATAGCAAACATTTAAAAAATAATTTAAAGTAGCTACATTGCTTCATCAATGAAGAATTCATCCTGATAACCATTTTTAGAACATTGGCGATAAAGTGCCTAGACTTACTCTAACTACATTAAGATTAACTTTAGTGGCCTGAACATGTTATCTTAAGACATGATTGTATTTGTATATTTTTAACACTTAAGCTGTTTTCAGTTAAAGTTATTTATATGTAGATCATCGATGTTTTGCAAGTGTTTTCTGAGGCCTTCCGACCTGTTCCAGTCTGATCTCTAGGCCTGCTGCAAACCTTTGACCTTGAAACCTTAAAATCTCCCTTCATTGCCACCCTGGGGGTTCTTTTTATCCGTCTCTTTTGTCCCATCTCATTCCCCAAATACCATGGCTTCCTCTTTGTTTGTGCCATCATTTTGGGTGATTATAAACCCCAGTAGTTTCCTGATAAAGTAAAGGGATGTGGTATTTTAAGATGTACTGATACTTTGGTTGGATATAAAATAATAGAATTTGAAATAGGT
The DNA here is from genome assembly GCF_021234435.1 of Artibeus jamaicensis. Classification (NCBI taxonomy): domain Eukaryota; kingdom Metazoa; phylum Chordata; class Mammalia; order Chiroptera; family Phyllostomidae; genus Artibeus; species Artibeus jamaicensis. Next base: position 27,193,672 of record NW_026521843.1, read on the forward strand.
TCTGTTTCTAAATTTTATAGCAGTGTGTTGTAGAGTGTAGTGCTGCATTTGAGAAGTCTGGTGCTGTTCTAATTCTCTTGTAAATGAAACCCATCCTCTTATTCTCAGTGTTTATAATATAATATCTTGGTGATGCTCACTTGCAAATACTGTGTTGGACATTTAGTGGGTACTTTCAATTTGGAAAGTTGTATTTTTTAGTTCTGGGAAATTTTCTTGAATTAATTCTTTAGGGATTTCCTCCTTTCTGTCATCTCTGTTGCGCCTTTCTGGAACTTACATTTTTCAAATATTAGATATTTGAATCTGGACAGGTTCTCTAATTATCTTTTCATCTTTTGTTTTGTATTTTTTTTACTTTTTTTTTTACTCCCAGGGATATATCTATACTTTTATCTTCTTTCCTGTTGGATTTTTTTAATTTTTATTTTTATGCTTTTTAATGTCTAAAAGCACTTTTTTTCTTAGTTTCCTTCCTCCATTGCATTTTTAATTGCTTCTTAGTTTTTAAAATATGATTTATTGACTATGCTGTTACAATTGTCCCATTTTTTCCCCTTTACCACCGCGACCTGATACCCCCATGCCCTCCACCAGTCCCCCCGCCCCTTAGTTCAGATCCATGGGTTGTGCATATAAGTTCTTTGGCTACTCCATGATCTATACTTTCTTATCATCATCCTGTCTATTCTCTACCACCAATTTGTTCTTCTTAATCCCTGTACCTTTCCCCCAATTTCACCTCTTCCTTAGCCCAACTGATAACCCTTCAAACAATCTCCTTATCTTTGATTCTTTTCCTGTTCTGCTTGTTTGCTTAGTTTGTTATTTGGATTCAGTTGTTGATAGTTGTGAATTTATTGCCATTTTAAAGTTCATCTCTTTTCTTATATAATTCCCTTTAGTATTTCATATAATAATGGCTTGCTGATGATGAAGTCCTTTAGCTTTGCCTTGTCTGAGAAGCACTTTATCTGCCCCTCCATTGTAAATGATAGCTTTGCTGGATAGAGTGATCTGGGTTGCAGGTCCTTGTCATCACTTTTAATACCTCTTGCCAGTCCCTTCCGGCCTGCAAAGTTTCTTTTGATAAATCAACTGACAGTCTTATGGGGACTCTTTTTTAGGTAATTCTCTGCTTTTTGTCCTGCTCCTTTTAAGATTCTCTGTATCTTTAACCTTTGGTATTTTAATTATGATGTGACTTGGTGTGGTCCTCTTTGGGTTCAACTTGTTTGGGACTCTCTGTACTCCCTGGACTTGTATGTCTATGTTCTTCACCAAATTAGGGAAGTTTTTTCATTATTTCTTTTAAATAAGTTTTTAATTTCTGTTCTTCCTCTTTTCCTTCTGGCATCCCTATGATTCAGATATTGGTGTGCTTGAAGATGTTCCAGGAGTTCCTAAGCCTGTCCTCAGGGTTTTTAATTCTTTTTTCTTCCTGCTGTTCTGATTAGATGCTTTTTCCTTCCTTATCTTCCAAATTGTTGGTTTGATTTTTGGGTTCATCTCCTCCAGTTTTGGATCCCTGTAGATTTTTCTTTATTTCACTTAATGCAACCCTCATTTCTGCCTGGGTCTTTATTATGCCTTTCAAGTACCCAATGAGTTCCTGGAGCATCCTGATAACTGTTGTTTTGAACTGTACATCTGATAGATTGCTAATCTCCATTTCATTTAGTTCTTTTTCTGGAGTTTTGTTTTGTTCTTTCATTTTGGCCATATGTCTTCGTCTCCTCAATTTGGTAGCCTCCCTATTTGTTTCTGTGTATTAGGTAGAGCTCTTTTGACTTCCTGTCTTAGTGCACCTGTTAAGTTTTATGGGGTGGAGCCTCAGGTAATTGCTGGGGTGGGGCAACTCATGTCACATCTCTTTGGCTCTGAGTGTGGGAGGACTCATAGAGGGGACAGTGCTGCTTCCTGGCCTCTGGAGTTTTGCCCAGGAAGAAGCTGTCTTCCCACTCACACTTCACTTTCTCCCTTTTTACCACTGGTGCCCTTCCAGCTGTTGCCCTGGTGCTGAATCTCAGAGGGGGTGGGTCTTTGTGAGTTCTAAGTCCACTTGGGTCCTTTAAGAGGACACAGTTTCTTCCACCTCCCCAATGCTACTGATTTTTATAGCCAGAAGATTTGGGGACTTAACTTTTTTGGTGTTGGGACCCTGGGCTGGGTGGTCTGGACTGGGGCTGGGATCCCTCACTCCTGAGGAATCCCTTTCTTTTGGGGGGAGGAACTGCCTGTTCCTGTCTCCATACCTTTCTGTGCCGCTCTGCCTCTCTGTACCTCTCCATGCTTTTCTGTATCTCTCCATGTCTCTGCCCCTCCTACTTGTCTGGATGAATGTGGCTTCTTTAAATCTTTGGTTGTTGAACTTCCACACAGCTCAATTTTCTGAATTCTGGGTGAAAGTTGTGTAGTCTGGTTGTATTTTTTGCTATAGCTGTGTGTGGAGGTGAGGCATGTTTACCTACGCTGCCATCTTGACTGGAAGGCTTAGTTTTTAAAAAATATATTACTGTAAGTTTTTTCTTTTCTACTGATTGTCTCTCTTTCCTTCTAGTTAGTTTTTCTGTTTAACTTTGGCCTCTTTTCTTTTTTTAAATAATAATAGAGGTCTTCATTAGCTATCTGGGGATGTTTAAGGGTTGTATACCACAAAAATGACTGGATTCTAGCTTGCTGTGATACCCTGGCTTGTTGGATATGGGTTTCACTGTGGGATGATTTGGCTGGACTGCTTCTTGAGAAATCTTGGATGTCTACATGTTTAGGTATATCTCTTATCTGTCTCCCAGAGCAAACTCTTTGGAGTCTGCTGTTTTTTGAGTGTGTGTATACCCTAGCTGCTGACATTTTGGCTTAGGTAGGAAGAGGAGTCTCAACATCTAGTTACTTGATTTCTTTTTAGAAAGATATTTAACCTTATTCTTAGTGAAGGGTAAGCCCTACATTCCAGGGACCCTCTGATTTATATTCTGTGGAGATTAGACTGGATGACAGTTGCTTGGAGTGGGAGATATGATGATTTCAAGGTCTAACTAACTGCTTTGTAAATAGATTTTCTTTTCTTTTTTTTTAAAAGATTTTATTTATTTTTAGAGAGAGGGGAAGGGAAGGAGAAAGAGAGTTAGAGAAACATGAATGTGTGGTTGCTTCTCACGTGGCCCCCACTGGGGACCTGGCCTGAAACCCAGGCATGTGCCCTGACTAGGAATTGAACTGGCAACCCTTTGGTTCACAGCCCGTGCTCAATCCACTGAGCTACACCAGCCAGGGCTGTAAATGGATTTTCAACAAATCTTTCTGTATTTAGTCCATTCTTATCTCTATTTATAGGGATATCAATGCTTTTCCCTACTGCCATTTTAGGATTCAGCCTTTTGCTGTTATCTTCTGTACCTTTATGAACTCTCCCTTCATTTTCAAACTTACTTCCTTTTGTTTTAGGTCATGTATCAGGAAGGGAGTGGAAGCTAATATATACACTCACTCCAACACCTTTAACTACACACACATACATTGCCCAGTCTCACATAGATGCTATAACAACTTAAAACAGTTTAATAAAAAATTTAAAACTTCATATAAGTAAACCATATGTGGTTCTTGTCAAATCTACACTAGAAAATACTTCCAGTTTACATATATTGAGATAAATCACTCAGGCTTTGAACAAGTTTTAGAAATTCTTTTCCCTCTCATGTCTGAATTCTTTAGCCTTCAAGAGTCAATTCAACTGTCAGCTCTTCTAAGAGGATCTTCTAAGATCCTTTCTTGACACTTTCTAAGCTCCAGTTACAAACATACATCTTATGTTTATCTATAGACTTAAAAAATACACCATTAAAATGTGGCTTCCTTTTTTAAATATTGTTTACTAATCTGTAAAGCATTTATTGATTATTCAGAATATGCCAGTCACTGTAGATACACAGACAAAAAAAATCACCCCTGCCTCTGGGAGCTTACAGTCTAGTGAGTAATTTAGGCATGATTATAATAATATGTCATATGTTTTAAATAAATTAAGATAAAAAATTTAAAAATCCTCACCTGAGGACATTTTTATTGATTATAGAGAGAGGGCAAGGGAGGGAGAAAGAAAAGGAGAGAAACCCCGATGTGAGAGAGAAACACAGACTGGTTGCCTCTTGTATGTGCTCTGACTGAGGAGCTGAATCCGCAGTCTAGGCACACGCCCTGTCCGGGAATCGGGCCCGTGATCTTTTGTTTGGCCAGATGATGCTCCAACTAATTGAGCCATAGTGGCCAGGGCAAGATATGATTATTTGATGAAATGTTCACTGTATAAAATAATTTACTTTAGGATTCTTTAAAAAATATTCCATGTCTCTAGTACATTTAAAATTTCATGTGTTTTTTTTTGTGTATGTATTTTTCAAGGAACACATTTATACCAAGTCTCCCTTTTGTATATTTGTGTACATATACACGTTCTATATTGCCTTTCTTTAGTAGTGATGTTACAATACTTAAAAAGAAATAAATGTTAATTTTTGTTACACATTGGTGATGTTTTTTCCTCCAAATATCTTTTGCTGGGAGAACACTAAGTGGCTATTCACCTAGCTTGCTGATCAATGCAGTATATTTTAAGCAGCTAGTTCCGAAATACTTTCAAATAGCATGTACTATTTATTCCTTGTGAATTGTTATTTCCTTGCTTAAATTTCCCACTCGGACCACCAGCAATTCCTTAAGTACTTTTCCAACCAGCTAATGCTAGCTTTTAAAAATCTACTTAATGTTACTCCTTTCTATCTCTTTGTTGCCTTGGTCATTTAATATATCTCTTTGCCTGCCTGATATTGTTCCCTTGCAAGGTCTTTTTATGCTTTCAGGATGATCTTTTCTAGTCTATTTTTCTGGTGTCTTAGATGCTTTGATTCTGCTGTTTCTCCATCTCAAAGAGCTTAGTAGGAGGAGGAAGTGAATATTATGGGTGATTTTTTTAAAGTTATGAACAATATTAAAGAGAGTACAAATGCTGGTGATTGCCATACACTAGTGTCTGAAAATGATTTTTATAAACTTTTAGTCATTCTTGGAGACAGAACTGTTAAAATGGATTTTGAACAGTTTTTAATAGTTTAAATAGATTGTAATAGTTTAAATTTCATAGACAAGGGGAAAAAGGGAACATTAAAATTTGGCAATTCTTAAAGGTGAGTGGTAGGTAAATTTGAGTTCATTATTTTCTATTCTCTTTATTCTTGTACATGTTAAAACTATCATAAGGTTTTAAAAAATTGAAATATAATTTTTAATTTTTAGTTCAGCAGTCCGTTTCTTGGTACCTGCCCTCCAGTACAAAAGGATGTGTGCATAGCTATGTTAATTACAGCATTATTTGCCTGGGAAAGGAAAATAATCTGAAATAATCTGAAAAGTCTATTCCCATCATTAATGGAATAGTTGGGTAAATGATAGTGTATTTATACAGTGGTTTATTATGTAGTGAGTAAAAAGAATAAATTGAGTTATATGCTATATTCTGGAGTGATGGCCAACGTGTACTCCTGTGGCCAACTGTGGATACTGTGTATGTGTGAGTTTGCTGAAAGCTGTGAAAGCGTACATACTGAATCGTCAGGGTCGGCCATTTCTGCGAAGTGGGACCCGAGAGGATAGGGTGGGGAAATTAATTATTTTTCTATTAATCCGTGTATTTTTTGATTTGTCTCAAGTATGTATTACTTTTTGGGAAGGATGTAGTAAAGATTTTTTTGCGTATTTTCAAAGTATCACTTCATCCATGACAATAAGCACTCATTTTTAAAGTTTTGCTGAGAAGCGGAGAGTGATGTTCATAGGAAACCAAATGTTGAGTTAGATTCTATTTTGCCTTTGAAAAGAAAAATAAATGAACTGATACACATGTCTGTGGAATATGGACTGAATTGACTCTGTTCTTTAACTTCCAACAGACATTGCCTGGTAGCAGTTAGAACACTTGAGCCTTCTCTACATTAGTAACTGAGTAGCCCCTACATTTTTGACTGTGCCCCAAATTCAGGCTTTTTCTATTTTGGTAAGTGAACCAATCTCTTTCATATATAAAGATGTCCAATTTTGAAGAGGCCACAGTTATCCTAGAACTAAGGTATGTAGTTATAGCAGTTAGGGTTCTTTGATGGCAAACAACAGAAGTGGACTCTGGCTAACTCAGGCAAAAAGAAATGTGTTGAGAGGATAATACTAAGCAGGTAATAGGATTTATGTTTCACTTGACAGTTGGGCATTTTGCTTTGTTTTACTATGCCTCTAATTATATTTCCTGCTTTTAATTAGAGCTTTGCACTGAAAGGTACTAGCCAAATGCCTTTTGTAATCTTGCCTTTAAAGGATTAAATTTAGTTTTTTAAAAATTACCATTTTTTGAAAGAACCTTGCATAGCATCTATTGTTTAAAGTGTGCTGCAGTAAACTAGGTCAGTTTGGAAGTAGCTTCTTAGTGCTATAGCGTTCAAATGCTTATAGATAGTCTCAACCTACGTACATTTTTTATTTTTAAAAATTTGTTTATTGAATATATTGGGGTGGTATTAGTTAATAAAATTATATCAATTTTAGGTATATAATTCTATAATACATCATCTGCATATGGTATTGTGTGTTCACCATCCTAAATCAAGTTCAGCCTACATATATTCTTTTTATAATTTCACCATTGAGGTTCTTGTTAATGTCGTATCAGTATCTCTGTGTGTATGTGTGTTTTGCATAGTTTTTTGTGTTTATTTTTATTGTTTTAATGGTAAGTTTCCCAGGGAGATTCACTGTAAATGTTTTTTTGTTAAATTATAATTTTATAGCTCTGCTATTCTTTATAATTTCTACCTACTTAATTGGAATACACTGATTTTACATTATAATTTTTTTAGATCTATGAAACAAATTCTTCCAGAAGTTTCTCATATCCCCTTTAGAAATAGCACACTAATTTTGACCATAGTTTTTCAGTTGATTAAGTTTCACACAGACTTTTCTAAGAGGCTTAACACCATTTTTATTATAAATTATAAATTATTTACATATTATAAATACATTTATATGCATAAATTATATATACATAAAAAAATCACTTGGAGTGTTTTTTGCCATCAAAATGTATAGGAACAGCATGATGGAGGTATATGTAAGATGATTTGTTTGGTCATTCATTCGGTGAATTGATGAACAGATATTTACTCTGCTAAACGTTTTGTGAGGTCCTGAAATACAAAGAGAAATAATATCTGGTCCCTGTTCTCAGATGGTATCTGGTTTAACGGGGTAGACGACTAACTTGCTGAATAATAACAGGTTAGGATGTTTAATAGACATCTGAGGGAACTGCTATGGGAACACACAGAAAACTGAGAATTGTGATGTTTTTAGTACATTTTCTTTTCATAGTTTTGGTTTTCCATATCAATTTTTGTAGAAAAGTCTGAATCTGTGAGCAAGCATGTTTTAGCAGTTTTATGTGATGCGCTATCAAAAGAAGGAAAATATAAGGAGCCAGGAATCGAGCAATAATCTGTGTGTACTCTGATAAACTTGTGTTTACTTAGCATAACCTGTAAATGGAAATGCTTCCAGTTCCATAAACAAGTGGATGTTAGTCAAACAACAGTGTATTTCACAAACTTCTTTACCTGCTATATGAGGATACTTTCAAGCCAATGCAAAATATGGAGGATCCTCGTAAAATTGAGAGCTGCAGTCAACCCTGAAGTCATGATTCCAAGGCTATTCAAAGCCCAAGGCAGCTTTCATAACTCATTTCATCTAAATGGAACACACTCTAATTTATTCAAAGCAATATTCTGGTTACCTATTCTTTAATATGCCAAAAGACAGTTGCCTGATATTAATGGGGTAGCAGTACACCCAGAGATTAAGAGTTTTAAAAGGTTAAAAACAACAGTTGTGGTTAAGGAGTAGTGCGTTTTACTTCACCTCCAGCAATTACTTTTTTTGTGAAAAATATTTCATTATGTATAATATTAATTTTAAAAAGAAATTGATAGTTCTAAAGTATTAAAGAACTTTTGGCAGAGATATTCCTATTGAAGTTGTACACCACAACAAAGGAAACCTAATCTCGAGTATTGCGTTCTCAGAAATGGTCTTTACTGTTTATACTCATTAGTTCCTACTCGTCACAGTTTCTAAAAGTGGGAAATTGGATTGTTTTGTTTCTTAAAATGCCTTTTTATTGTTGTTTGAGCAAATATAATTTGCAGTCTTTGTAGAGACTTTGTACATAATATTCTTGGACATCCAGAATGATTAGGTAGATATATTTATGATTAATATTCTGGCCAGCAGAGTTCATTCATTCTATAGAGGAACGATATTTGGTTTTCAGAGTTTCTGAATATTTAGAATCCAAGGGTATGTACATTTTATACTCATATTATATTAGACATAGTTGCATTCCTAAGATGACTTACCTTGAGCATATAATTCATCTGTTTAGACTTTAGTTTCTTCATTTATAAAGTGATGCTTTTGGATTATATAACCTAAAAAGTTTCCAAATGATATTTTTAAGATCTTTAATAGTCTGCCAGCACCTTGAGATTTTGACTAAGGGTGAAATGAAAAAAAAAAAAGGGTAGCTGATACTTTGTTTTCTTAAGTAGCATTTTGAATATGCGAATGAACATAGCCTTACACAGCATGATATGACCGCTTTTCTGTTATATGTTGTATCTATCATCACAGCAACCTTTTCCTAAGTTTTACCTCGTTTTAAAGAAATTCCATTTATTAAGCTATATTTAAAAATGGTTCTGCCAATTGCCATTATCTTTTTAAATTGTCATATTCAAGGTAATCTTTTAACTATTTTTTCATTGGCATCCAAATCTCTTCAATTTTCAATGGCTCTTGAAACCTCACCTTCATTTTTGAATTGCTGCCCAAAGCATTGTTAATATTATTAAGAAACTTAATCCTTGGATATATTGCCATTCAAGAGTTAAATGAAACTTCTTCTAAAATTGCTTTTTTCAGCAGACAGTAAGTATAGAGTGCGCTGAATCCTCCATAATTCTTCTGCCAGAAATCTTCAAGGGTATAGGCCTGAGAGAAGACAGTGTATAAAATCACTACAAGGAGGAGGAACTGATTGTCATGAGCACTAATTCATATACTAAATGAAACAGCTGGAGGGAATAACTTATCTATTCTGTATAGTCCCTGCAGCCTAGTGTATGTAGCCCTAAACCTACAGTGAAAGAGCAAATATTTGTTGAATGAATGAACGAGTGAGTGATCAGAATAATGAAGAGTATAACTTTGCCATGAATCGGTTCTGGGCCATCAGAGTATTTGTTTAAATTATGTACTATATAAATAGAAGTATGAGATGCTTAAGAAGAGGGAGTTTATGCAAAAAACTCTTCCTATATTTTTGTTCCATTCTGTAATATTCCCCATTTTTAGCCTTTTTATTTGAATTTAGCTGTTTTTTGCTTACTTATAATTCCAACATTTATAATTTATAAATGTTTTCAAGTACACAGAAAAGTATAGAATATATAAGAAACATATCTTTAGCCACTGTCTAGAGTTAGCCTGAGTAGACACTGAATTTTTTAAAACATATATTTTATTGGCCCTGGCTGGTATAGCTCAGTGGATTGAGCACGGGCCTGTGAACCAAAAGGTCTGGGCTCGATTCCCCGTCAGGGCACATGCCTGGGTTGCAGGCCAGTTCCCAGCAGGGGGTGCATGAGAAGCAACCATACATTGATATTTCTCTACCTCTCTCCTTCCTTTCCCTTCTAAAGATAAATAAAATTTTTTTAAAAATATATTTTATTGGCTATACTATTACAGTTGTCCCAATTTTTCGCACTTTGGCCCCCTTTCCTAGAACCCCCCCTTCCTGGAACCCTCCCTTCATCCAGTAATCCCCCTCCTTAGTTCATGTCCATGGGTTGTGCATGTAAGTTCTTTGGCTTCTCCATTTCCTACACTATTCTTGACATCCCCCTGTCTGTTTTGTACCTGCCAATTATGCTTCTTAGTCCCTGCATCTTTTTCCCCATTCTCCCCCTTCTCCCTTCCAGATGATAACCCTCCGAATGATCTCCATATCTATGATTCTGTTCCAGTTCTGATGTTTGCTTAGTTTGTTTGTTGTAGGGTTTTTTAAGATTCAATTTGTTGCCCTTTTAATGTTCATAGTTTTGATCTTCTTCTTTTTCTTAAGCCCCTTTAACATTTCGTATAATAATGGCTAGGTGATGATGAACTTTTTTAGCTTTACTTTGTCTGGGAAGCACTTTATCACCCTTCCGTTCTAAATGATAGCTTTGCTAGATAGAGTAATCTAGGTCACAACCAAGAACCTTGGGTCCTTGCTTTTCATCACTTTGAATACTTCTTGCCATTTTCTTCTTGCCTGCGAAGTTTCTTTAGAGAAATCAGCTGACGGTCTTATGAGAACTTTTTTGGAGGCAACTCTGTTTTTCTCTTGCTGCTTTTAAGATTCTCTGTTTATCTTCTTTAACCTTTAGCTTTTTTATTATGATGTGCCTTGGTATAGTCCTCTTTGGGTTCAACTTGGTTGGGACTTTCTGTACTTCCTGGACTTGTATGCCTACATTCTTCACCAAATTAGGGAAGTTTTCTTTTATTATTTTTTCAAATAAGTTTTCAATTTCTTGTTCTTCCTTCTCATACTCCTATGTATGATTTGGATGTTGGAATGTTTTAAGTTGTCCCAGAGGTTCCTAAGCCTGTCCTGTTTTTTTTTAATTCTTTTGTCTTCCTGTGGTTTTGATTGAATGCTTTTTACTTCCTTGTCTTCCAAATAGATGATTTGATTCTCGGCTTCATCCTCTCCACTCTTGATTCCCTGTAGATTTTTCTTTATTTCACTTGGCAAAACCTTCACTTCTTTCATTATGTTTTTGCTGTGCTCCATGAGTTCTTTGAGCACAATGATCACCAGTGTTTTGAACTCTGCATCTGATAGGTTAGTTATCTCCATTTAGTTCAATTGTTTTTCTGGGGTTTTGTTCTGTTCTTTCATTTGGGCTATATTTCTTTGTCACCTCAGTTTTGTTTGAAACTGTACCTGGCAGTTTTTTCCACCACTCCAACCCCGACTGGTTTTTATAGCCAGAAGTAATGGGGATATCTCTTCCTGGTGCTGGAACCCTGGGCTATGTGGTCTGGCCAGGGCCTGGGATCCCTTGATCCCAAGGTATCCCTCCTGATTTTTATTGACCGCACATGAGTGTGGACTGCCAGTGACGTGGCCACCGCTGCCTCTCTGCACCCTGCAGCATCTCTGTGACTCTGCCCCTCCTTTCTGTCTGGATGAATGTGGCTTTAAATCCTTGGTTGTCAAACTTCCATACAGCTTGATTTTCTGACAGTTCTGGGTGTTATTTGTTTGGAGATGTAGTTGTTCTCTCTGTGGTTGCACAAGAGGGCAAAGCACGTCTACCTTTGCCTCCATCTTGACTCTGAATTTTTTATGACTGTGTAAGTTACAAATCAACCTTGCCAGTCCTATACTAGTTATTTCCACTGTTTCCAGACTGTGGTGCTAGTGATAGAAATTAAAGGATCACACCGATAAATTAATGGTTATACTTTGAGGGGTTTTTCTTTTTGGCCTTTAAATTGGTCACTTCACTGTCAACCTGTGAACCTAAGGGTCTCCAGCTTGACTCCCAGTCAGGGCACATGCCTGGGTTGCAGACCAGGTCCCCAGTAGGGGGGCAAGAGGTGACCACACATTGATGTTTCTCTCCTTCTCTTTCTCCTTCCCTTCTCCCCTGTCTAAAAATAAATAAGAAACAATAAATTGGTCACTGTGCATTTACCTGTACAAATTTCTAATGTAAACAGAGAGCAAATTGTGTGTGTGTATATATATATATGTATATATATGCATGTGTATGAACTCTGTAATGGAATCACAGGTTAGAGAAGGCATTATATGTTTAAAGACTTTAATTTTGCAAAAATAATGATTCTACATTTCTTCAAGTGCTGCCATAGAATGGAAATTGAAATCCCTGAGTAGGATTCCTTTTCAAAGTATTTCGCATCCCCTTGTATGTATATTTGTCCATTCATTTCTAACCCCTACACAGTGAATCATGTTGTGATTCATAATACTGTGTTATATCTTAAATTCAAATATTGTTTTAAAAAGGCATTGGTACTAATGTTGACGAAGCTGCACATAATAGTTTAGTAAATGGTTGTAGGTTTAATTCTTCGCAGGTCAATCTAAACGTGAACTAATATTATTCAAAATCCTTTCAAGACATAGAAAAATTATTTCAGTTAACTAAATGCTTTACCAAATAATATCAATTTATGAAGTATAGTTAAGTTTAGTGCATATATTGTTTAAAGAAAAAATAATAGGGGCATATCTGTACGATTAAATGTTAGTAGATATTTTTTGCGTGACCTTGTATTTGGAGAAAGAGGCAATTTAGTATCTTAACAGAACAATTAAATTATATATCATTGAACAATTTCATAAGTAATATATGACTTAGTAATCTTTTTTCCTTTAACTTTTTAAAATAGCAACTTTATTGAGATATAACTTACATATAAATATAATGTGTATATTCTATTTTACATTTTGATGAGTTTTGAAAATTTTGTATGTTCATGTGACCAATATATTCATGTAATATATTCATGTAATCAGTATATTCATTGATCTATCTTTTATGCCAGTGATGATCACATCTCGATGTAAAACATTCCCATTACACAAAGAGTTCCTTTGTGTTCTTTTCCAGCTGATGCCCAGTTCTCCTCCCAGGCAACCCCTTACCGATTTTCTGTTACTATAGATTAGATTGGACTCTTCCAGTGTTTCATATAACTGCATTCTTATGTGTACTCTCTTTTTTTCTCTAGCTTCTTTCACTTAGCATATGTGTTTGAGATTCATCCATGTCATTAATGTATATCTGTTGCTTATTTCTTTTCTACTGCCGAGTTGTGTTGTGTGAATATACCCAAGGTTTGTGTATTCATTTATTTGTGATGGGCATTGGGTTGTTTCCAGTTTTGATCTGTACTTGAATGATACTACTGTGAACATTCATGTACATGTTTGTGTGTGTGTATAATGTGTTTACATTCTCTGGGGGTCACTACCTAGGAGTGGAATTGCCGGGTTGTATCAGTGTAGGTTTAACTTTGTAAGATACTTCCGAACTATTTCCCAGCCCGTCCTATTTACAATTTTACATGGCCTCCAGCAGCAAATGAAAATTCCAGCTGCTTCATATCCTTGTTAGTACTTGCATGTTGTCTTTTTATTTTGTTGTCTTACTATTTTATATTATCTTTTAAGCTATTCTGTGGGTATACTGAGCATCTCATTGTGATTTTGTGCATGTACCTGATGACTATGATGTCGGGCATCTCTTCATATGCTTATTGGACATTTGTATATTTTCACTTGTGAAATATCTGTCAAATCTTTTACCCTTTTTAAAATTGGGTTGTTTGTCTTCATACTGATGAATTGTAGGAGTTCATTGTATATTCTGAATGCAAGTCTGCAGTCAGGTATGTTTTGAGAACGTTCTTTCCCATCTGGTGGTTAGTCTTTGCATTTTCTTAATGGTATTTTTCTTTCTTTTTAAAAAAGATTTTATTTATTTACTTTTAGAGAGAGGGGAAGGGAGGGAGAAAAAGAGGGAGAGAAATATCGTTGTGTGAGAGATAAATTGATCAGTTGCCTCTCACATGCCCCCATCTGGGGACCCGGCCCACAACCCAGGCATGTGCCCTGACTGGGAATAGAACCAGCGACCTTTTGGTTCTAAGGGCAGCACTCAATCCATTGAGCCACACCAGCCAGGGCTTATGGTATTTTTCAAAGAGCAGAGGTTTTTAATTATGATAAAGTCTAACTTCATTAATTTTCTATGGTTCATACTATTTGTGACCTGTTTAAGAAAACTTTGCCTACACCAAAGTCATAAAAATTTTCTCCTATGTTTCCTTCTAGAAGTTTTATAGTTTTTGCTTTCATTTTTTCTGTGGCCCATTTTGCAATATTTATGTACGGCATTAAGGTGGAGGTCTAAGACCCTTGTTGTTGTTACATGTGGCTGTTCAGTTGTTCTAGCACCATTTATTGAAAAGACTATTCTCTCTTTATTATTCACTATTAAATCCCTTTTGAAAATCAATTGAACATATATATATATATATATATATATATATATATATATATATATTTCAGACTATTGTGTTTCATTGATCTATCTTTTATGCCAGTGGTTTTCAACCTTTGTCATCTCATGGCACACATAAACTAATTACTAAAATTCTGTAGCACAACCAAAAAGTATATTTTTTGCCTATCTGACAAAAATAGGTATAATTTTGATTTCACATTGGATGGCCATTGTTGTGTTGCTGTTGTCATTTTTTAATTGTTGTCTAAAGGAAGAGAGGCCAGTGGCCCCGATTAGATAGTCATGTGTTGCATGTTTTAAAAAGTCTATGGCACACCAGGGTGCCACGGCTCGCCAGTTGAGAAATCGCCGTTTTATGCCATTACCAAATTGTCGTGATTGCTGTGGCCAGTGAGTCTGGAAATGGGCTACGTCCTCCAACTTTGTTTTTGTTTTTCAAAATTGTTTTGGCTATTCTGGGTTCTTGCATTTCCATTTAAATTTTAGGACCAGCTTATTAATTTCTACTAAGAAATCTCCTGGAATTTTGGTTGAGAGAACACTGAATCTATGGATGAATTTGGGAAGAACTGACATCTTAATAATACGAAGTCGTGCAATCCATAGTTAGGATATGGCTGTCTTTACGTAGGTATTCCTTTTATGTAGTCTTAATTTTATAGGTCTTACACATATTTGTTAAATGTATTCCGAAATGTTGGATATCTTTTAAAAAAATCACCTTTTTAAACATTTCAATTTCCAGATGTTTGCTGCTAGAGATCATTTTATTTGTAGTTGACTTAAAAGGTGCAGATAAGTTTTAGGAGGGTAAATTTATCACCATTTTATGATATATGCATTTTAATACATTTTTTCTTTTAATTTGTATATATTGAATGTAATATTAGCTTACAAATTTAAAATGAGTTTATTGGTTACTTTGTGACTTTTGTAATCATTAAACCTTACAAGACAGCTAAAATTACTACATTTAAGTAAATTATTGCTTTTAGCATACATAAGTTCTTGATTGCATTTGTCTCTTCTACTCTAATCCTATTTTAAATGTTGTATTATTCCCTCTCAAAACAAATGTGTATAATTATAAAATGTTAAGTCCTAACGGCCACTTCCATGAACATACTAGTATATTCAAGGGTAGTAAATTATGTGCACATATTTGACTATAATGCTAATGAAAAACCCAGCAGTTATATATCAAAGTAAAATGAAAAAATAAAATTAAAAAAAATCGTCAGTTTAGTTTCTAATAATGGTAACTGTTAGCTCATCCCTGCTTTCCCTCATCA
Organism: Artibeus jamaicensis; assembly: GCF_021234435.1. Taxonomy (NCBI): domain Eukaryota; kingdom Metazoa; phylum Chordata; class Mammalia; order Chiroptera; family Phyllostomidae; genus Artibeus; species Artibeus jamaicensis. The sequence continues at coordinate 27,209,183 of NW_026521843.1, forward strand.
TTCATTTTTAACCCTAAATTTGTAAAGTTTAAAAGGATCTTAACTCTTAAGTGAATGTGTCAATATAAATAAAAGTATGGTTTTACACAACAGCCCTCAGTTCTTTCTATTCTTTGCTAACTATCTTTAAGGTCTGTTTCTAAAATGTGAGTAAATATAAAGATTTGAGATTGCCCCTTCAATACGTAAAAGCAAGATGTATGCAGACTGCCAAAATACTTTATTCTGTACTAATTGGCCTTGAGAACCCATTGACTAAGACATTGATGAAGCACAGTGTTGTCTGGATGCGTTCTGAATTTAGCATGTACTCTGACATTTAAACTAATTGTTTACAAATGTTTGGTTTTAACTAATGACATTTAACTGATGAGTTTACTTTTGTAGCTCTCTATCAGCTTAATAAGATCACGTTAGTACTGCATCTTTTTGTTGTAATAAGAAACCATCCAAATAAAAGCTCCATTTAAGTACCATAGTTTGAGTGACCCAGGGTATTCAGGAAGACTACTGAGGCACTTCTATTAGAGTTAAGATATTACCATATCTGAGCAAGACTTAGAAATCACATATTAAATGATTTCTATTTAAATTCCATAAATATTATAGAAATATTAATACATGGATAAAATTGATGACATTTAGTTACCTGTTTAAAAATGGGAATGCATTTATTTATTGCTTTCCCATGTAATACATGGCCATTGAAAAAATATCCAGCAATATAAAAAAATGCAAAAGTCCCCATCTATCCTATAGAGATAACATTTGTTAATATTTGGTGAGTTTCTGTCTAGACTTTTTAATGTAATATAAATATTTCTAAAACATATTGAATTATGCTGTGTATATATTGTTCTGTACTCACTTTTTTCTTCTTTCTCTAATTTTATGAAATGTGATCGTAGAAGCCCATCAAAATTCTAGTTCATCTATTTAACGGTTGCATAGTATTGTATTGTGAATTGTTCCTTAATTTATTAGACTTCCCATTGATGTACAGTTAGATTTTCTTTGACTGTTTCATGTCTTATACTGTGTTTTGAGGGGATTACCCTTTGTATTAGTTTTGTACTATTATCCTAAGAAATTATCATAAAATTAGTATCTTAAAACAACACCAATTTGCTATTATTATCTTACAGTTCTTTGTAGGTCACAAGTCCCAGTGGGCTAAAATCAAGATGTGTGCAGACTGCCTTGGCTTAGAGGCAAGTCCATTTCCGGTCCCTTACCATCTTCTAGAGTCTGCCCATGTTCCTTGGCTCATGGCGCTCTTCGTCCATCTTCAAGATAGGCCAATAAGAGATCATCACTGGGACTGCTGAGTTCAAGAATATATACCAGAGATCTAGAATTGAGGAACTACCATTGTACATGCTTCTTTCATTCATGAAGCTAATGGCTGTGCAGTGGAATGCTTTTGTAGAAAAATCCAACATGTCTATCCCTGCACTTTCCTATGGCAACAGCTTAGGGAAAAAAAAGCATTGTGTTAATGTCCACATTTCAAATCTCATGTCAGTGCATATGAGTGATGTAAACTATTTCATGTCCAGAAACTTAGCTGCAAAGGAATCTGGGAAAGTACTTTTCTTGCTTCTCTAGTACAAGAACACAGTTTAGAAGAAAGTTGGGGTATATTGTGAGTGTTTCTATTTTACCCTATCTTGCACAGTAGAGTAGGTACCTAGCCATGTGCTGAGGGGTTGCTACTAATGTGGATTTGCAGCATGGAGGTTGACCAGCAGGTACGAAAGTGAGTCCTTTTTTGTGATTTGGGATTCTTAGTTGCAAAAGAAAGAATCTGTGCCAGTCAGTTTAACTGAAAAATAATTTATTAAAGTATTAAGGAATTCGTGGAATCCTGGGAGAGATAGAAAGTCAGACTTGGAGGAGATGCATCAGATACAATGCCCGAATCACACTGGGAAAGTGCTTTAGTGCAGGCATTATTGATGCTACCACTCGTCAATGAATCCACTGTCTGTTGAATTCCACAAAACACTTGCCATTTCACTTTGCTCACTAGTCGAAGTCACATGCAAATGTGTTTGATTGTTTGATCTTTCTCTGTAAGGTGGCAGTGTGAGTTCTGGCTTTTACTCTGGAGAGGAGGAATTCACAAAATGGGAAATTTTCTAGGCCTTAAAAGGATGTTCAAGAGATATGCAGTATCCATAGACATGAAGATGTCCACTACAGTCAGCAATAAGTTGAAGACAAATAATATTTTATAAACTGTGTGGTTTTACATGATATCTAAATTTCTCTTTGTTATCTCCTTTTTTGTAGCTCTGGTTTACACAGCCCAGCCTGTCTCAGCCAGGTAATGCAGGGCTGTTTTAGGAAATGCGTAGCCCTTAGGAACTCTAACTTTTGGAGCTACTGAGGTCATTAGAGTGCACCCACCTTCCACATTAAATACAATTTAAGTACAACCACGTGTATTAAATTGAAGTTTACTACTTGTTAAGTTTTGTAGACATTTGTTTGAACCATTGTTAATTTTGACCCTACAGTTTGTTTTCAAACTATTGTTTGTTGACAGAAAATTTTTTTTTAGGTTTCAGATATTTTCAGAAGTCTGTAGGAAGCATACAGTCCCCAAGCAGTGTATAGTGTATAATGTATCAAACAACCCTAATACTCTGGGTGAAATCATTGTCCAAACTTGAACCAAAGGGTAAAACTGGTTGCTTCCAATTGGTGAACAGCAAGACAGCACCATAGCAACACTGGCAATAAATGGTGAGATTTCCGAGGGAAAAGGGGAAGATAGGAGTCGGGCTGTGTGTACATCGTAAGAAAAGGAACACATTGGTAGTGACTTTCTTCATGGTTTAGAAAATATAACTGTTTTATTAGAACTGTAAAATTAACATATAATGTGCCATAGAAGAAAGGATGTGTAGGTATGTAAAATAGTAAGTGTGTCATAAAAATAAACCAAGCTAACGGGTATTTCTCCCATCCATGTACTAACAGGCCCAACCCAGCTTAGCTTCCGAGATCAGACAAGATCGGGTGCATTCAGAGTTTTGTGTGGCTGTAGACCTAACAGGTATTTCTAAATGGGTAGCAAGTGTTAAATAATCTGTCTACTCTGGAATCCCTTTTAGTAAGGATCTTTTCAAAATGGGCAATTCATTCCTTCGATCATTCTTGTTAGCCTAATGTGACAGTTTCACGACAGCATATTTTTCTGCGTTTTACTGATGTTGAAAATCTTGGTACTTTTGTGAATAGATTTCTGTTTTTTCTTGTAAGTCTATACATGGTTGTATGTATTTTATGAGGTTTAGAAAATAGGCTTCAAAATGTTTTTCTTCCATGATTTGTAGTAATTGTTTTTAAAGTGCAGAATACCACAATCCCAGACACACTAGATGATGTGGTGCCATCATTCCCTCTTTTTTGGTATTTAGAGCTTTTTTCCAACTGAGAAAATACTCGTGCAATGCCACCGATTGTCCAAGTTTAAGTGAATCCTCAGGAGATGAAATGACATAATTAGTTCACGTAATTATACATAAAAGCTTATTAATTAAGTCTAACATGAGTTTAGTATATAGGGTACAGCTTAAATTTCTGGCTTTTATTTTAAAAATTTCCGAGGATCACACCCAGGTACATGAAATAAAAAGATTACACGTTCATCTGTGAAGTCTCAGGCTGTTTTCTCATGAATATTTGTTACTGCTTTTATTATTTTCTTTCTTTCTTTTCTTTTTCATGAAAGCAACAAAAAATATCTAGGACCCAGCTGATACTTCCCCGCCAGCTGTGAGAGAGGGCATACATATATGCAGAGAGAAAGAATGTGCTACATCTGGGTGCAGTGAGGGGCACCCAAGACCTTACCTAGATTATAACTAGACCCTTGAGGGTAGTGTGGAGGATTTGCTGCTAAAAGCATTTAATTACATGTTTGTTTATTTATGTGTTTAGAAAGCTTTTATTTATTTTTAGAGAGAGGGGGGAGGGAAGGAGAAAGAGAGGGAGAGAAGCGTCAATGTGTGGTTGCCTCTTGAGCACCTGCTACTGGGGTCCTGGCCTGCAACCCAGGCATATGCCCTGACTGGGAATCAAACTGGTGACCCTTTGGTTCACAGGCTGGCACTCAATCCACTGAGCCACACCAGCCAGGGCAGGCCATTTTTAATTTTTTGAGGAGCCTTTATATTGTTTTCCATATTGGCTGTACCAATGTACATTTCTGTCTATAGAACAGCCAGGTTCCCTTTTCCTCATGTCCTCATGAAAACGTATCTCATGTGTTTTGATGGCAGCCTTTCTAACAAGTATGATGTGATACCTTATTGTGGTTCTGACTTTCATTTCCTTAAGTGTGAGTGATGTTGAGCACCTTTTCATGTACGTGTTGTATGTTTGAGTATCTTCTCTAGAAAAATGTCTGTTCAGGTCCTTTGCCCATTGGATTGCTTGTGTTTTTGCTGTCGAGTTGTATGAGTTCCGTGTCTATTTTGGATATTAACCCCTTATAAGATGTGTGGGATGCAAATGTTGTTTCCTATTCTATAGGTTGCATAGAAACTTTTTAGTTTGACATAGTCCCACTTTATTTTTGATTTCATTGTTTGTGCTTTTGGTGTCTTATCTGAAAAGTAATTGCCAAGATTCTTGTCAAGGAGCTTTTTCTGTTTTTTTTTCCCCTAGGGGCTTTATGGTCTCAGGTCATATGCTTAAGTCTTAGATTTGTTTTGAGTTAATTTCTGTGAGTGGTGTAAGATAGGGATCTGGTTTCATTCTTTTGCATGTGAATATATTTACATATGTGATAAAAATATCCATGGACCTCTCTTTCAAAGATATAAATTTGTGGAAATTGAAGTTATAAAATTAAGATGCTCTCTCACCTAAGAATTCCTATCTAGAAATGTATAAATGTAATTATCCCTTAATAAATAAACATATCTTGAACTTTTCATAATAATGTGCCATTGAAAAAATGAAAAGGTGACATCATTACTCACAGGAACAGTGTGCAAAATGAAAACAATTGCAGCACACAAGTAGGACGGTCGAGATGAATGAAAAGTTATTCTTGTAATTAAAGTTTTCTAGTTTAATGTTTATGAACAGGCTTGGAGGCTTCATAATTACTTGGGTGAAATACTATTTTGTTTCGGATGCATTCTCTTTTTCTTCCTATGTCAAAAACAAGGAAGACTTCAAGCATCTGACTCAGTTTTAGTTTTTAGAACAATGGGTACCATAGTTTTTAAAGACTTAGGAATCCTTCACTCTGTTTGACTTTTCGTCATGTCCATTCTGTGTCTGGTTTTTGGTCACAAAATAATGGAAACAGATACTGAATAAAACTTGAGTAGAGGCAAAACTTTATTTTATTTTTTAATATTTTTTCCAGTTTTAAAAATTGTATTGTTGTTCAAGTACAGTTGTCTGCCTCCCCCGCCCACCTCTCCCCTGACCCCAGCCATCCCCACCTCCCTCCCCTGATTCCACTCCCCTTGGTTTTGCCCACGTGTCCTTTATAGTTGTTCCTGAAAACCCTTCACCCTTTTCCCTTCATTATCCCTTCTCATCTCCCCTCTGGTTACTGACCATTTGTTGTTAATTTCAATGTCTCTGGTTATATTCTTGCTTGCTTGTTTGTTTTGTTGATTAGGTTTCACTTAAAGGTAAGATCATATGGTATTTGTCAATTTCCAGAATCTGGAAAATGGGACTTTGGAAATGGTCAGGAAACAAGGCAGGATGGGCCCAGGAACCTCTCTCTCCAGATCCGCCAGTCTCCACCTTTCCACGAAGTGAGCTGCGCTTTAACGAAGGGATGCGCAGGGACAGCGAGCTTCCTTGTTATCAGCAGGTGGCTTTACTTTTTGCACTGTGAACTGGGCGGCATGGTGTGCGGAATGCCCACTATGCCTTCAGTCTCAGCTTTTCTTTCCTTCTCATCTTTCCTCTATATCTCTAACCCGCAGCAGTAATGAAAGTATCACAAATCATTTTTAATGGATTCTTAAACAGAAATAGTATTTCCTTGACTGGTTGTCTTGGTTTTAGTGAAATTATCTCAGGAGTGTGAAGACTCGTCATCATGTGCTCCTAGAGTCTTGTGGGTCGTGTATCCCAGTTCCCAGAATAACAGCTTTCCACATGCATTAATCACTCAAGCCTATCAACAATAACTACAGCTAAAATCTTTAACTCTTGAGTTCCCCCATCATAATCATGGGATCTGAGTTGAGGCAGAATTTTTCCCCCAAAAGAGAAAGTCAAATAAATGGGAGGCAGTCAGGCCGAATGACCTTCATTATGAAAAACGCTCAGGGTCATTTCTATCCTGTGAACTGGCAGAACCGAGGCGGATCCAAGTTTTGCCTCCTGATCTTTCTGTATCTGGCATTTAGTGTAACATCAACATGAGCTGTAGGAGAATATTAACAGGTGCTTTATCCATGTGCAGTAATCATAAACAGTGGGACTATATGGAAAAGCCCAAAGAACAAATATAACTATTATTATGACTAATGCCATTAGCAGGCAGGTAAAAACAATCAAAGCAGTTAACAATTAACATGATAACAGTAACAGCAGGGGTTCTGTGGTCTGCTTTGGTGCAGTGCTGGTGCCCCGAGGGGCCTGGGAAAAGCAAATTTCCCTGATGTTCCAAAGGTATGTTATTGTAGATGCAGAAAAACAAGGAATGGACAGGCTCAGTCTCCGTAAAGACTGACCTTTGTGGAGGAAGTTCCCGGACCAGGACATGACTACCTGCCATGACTTGCTTTTAGGTAGACGGTTTTAATTTCAGACCATCCTGTGTCTTTGCTTTTTTGGTCTCTGACTTTGCGAGGCGCCATGTAGGCCTCCCCTCACTTGTCAGGTTTAGTACGTGGCCCCTTTTTCGTCCACAAGAATTTTTATATATTGTTAATGCAAATGAATGTTTCCAGATATATAGATGATGTTCCAACTATAGTTTTAGCTGGTCGTTCAGTCCGAAATAGCCTTAGCCAGACCTGTGTCTTTGCCTCTTTCTTGGCCTCCATTTTATCATACTTCCTTCTGCACCTTCTACCAGAGCTGAGCTGCTGATGACTCGGTGGGTTAGCCTTTCCAGGTTTGGTTTCTGTTTGCTCTGTTTTTTGAGAGTGTAGTATTTTGATGAGACTAAAAGAGTAATGTGTAAAACAAAAGAATGAAAGCTACCGGATTTAGGGTAACTTACCATAATTAGATAGGCTGTCATTAAATAGGGTTAAATAGAGTTTGTGATACCACATGTGACAGGCATCACATCACCAAGGGAGAATGTCGTCATGAAGGGAGAACATGGTTTTGGGGATTATGTCTTAAATAGAGTGTGCTTCAAGCCCAGAATATTTGAGATTCACATGTTGTTGGATCAAGTCAAAGTATTCTATCTGGAACAAAGATACTCTTGGTGGAACCTTAGGAATAACCTGCCTTGTGGTCTCTGATGTTACAGAGCAGCCGTGCAAACACGATCTCCATCAAACGTAAAGTTAGGGGCTGGAATCATACCTTTCATTTTCTTTTTCACCCCCCTCCTTTAGCGGCCCTGAAGAGTTTTCACCCAATTGCTAACTGTAGTCAGGTAATAATGTTTGTTTCTGAGCTTTCAGAGGAAGCTGTTTATTTTAGTGGCAATTTTCCTGTGTGATGAAGTGAAATGTGGGAAGGCAGCCTCTCATCAGTGGACAAACAATGCCTAAGAATTTAGCTAATGGCCCCCCTTCAGCGCACAGAATAGATGGCGACAACTGTACTTGCAGACTAGACCCCGAGCTGCTTGTTGGCTGCTAGGTGTTAATGCAAATTTGTTCTTCAGCTCATTCAACCCTGGGGCTCCCATCCTTTGATTTAATTAAATGTAATTGGTTACATTGCTCCTCCCAGACCCCTGAGGTGTTTTTGTTTATTGCTTACTCTTTGCAATAAAGCTACAATTCAGGCACAAAATGCTGGATAAATAAGGGTCTTTTTTTTTTTTTTTTCTATGTTGGATTTACAGGGAGAATATTCCGTTCAAGTAGTTTGGCTTTACTGTTGAAAGGAAATGACCAGTGAAATAAACTCTGGGTGGCAAATGTGGGTATCCAGAAGTAAGGAATTAAGTAGGATAAACTACATGACATTAGGAAAAGATATGAAGTTGTAATGCTAAATTAGTAAAGATTTGCAAGAGCACTATGAGATATCAACACTGTAAATAAATGAGGCTTTAATAAGTAAGATTATCATTGTAGCATATTGTTATTAAAAAGTTACTTTAAAATGCCAGTTGTGAAAGAAGAGTCCAATATATTAATCATGCAGAATTCTCTCACTCATCAATATGCAAGTGGCATTGTTGGGGACAGAAGCGAGAATGACACTGGCTTAGATTAGGTCAGCACAACGCACCTGTTCTTTCTTAGTAAAAGGTTTTAATCCTTCCCCCTAAGTTTTATTTTTAATCTGAAGTTTGTATGGCATTTTTTGGTGAAGTGATATTTTTCCCTTTGAAGTTTCATTTTATATTGAGAAATGGGATAAATTTAGTAATTTCTGAGGAAGAGAGCTCAAAAAATTTTTAAAAAATCAGAAACATTACCATTAGCATTGACTGATCCAATTTCAAGTACCTAACTGTACAAATGACTTTTCTTCTTTCTGTCCTTGTCATTTGAATAAAATGGCCTACAGAACCTGGCATTTAGTATGAGTTGCCAGCTTAGTCCTTTATTGCTCCCCCCCCCCCCACCTTTAGGTTTTCCTTTTCCGCAGCTGTGTAAGATACTGCACTGATGACATCGTCATCAATGCAGTGACTTCTACAACTTGCTCTGTCACAGGCCTCCCTCATGTTTCTTCTGGTAGAAAAAGTGGAAAATCCATGATCAGAACATAGGTATTCTCAGTGCAATATAAAGCTTTCAATTCCTCACACAGGATTGTTCTGCAGGAACTTTTTTCTAGGTTCTTCCTCTATTCTATTGCTGAGGTACTGGGGCTTGAAGCTCATCACATTGTGCTATCAGGAAGTTAGGGCTTTTTTTCTGGTGGGTGACCCCGAGGAAAGCCAAGTGGTAATTATAACCGCAAATGGGAAAACTGCCCCCTTGCATGGTGGAGCCCTGGCCTCGGAGGGTAGCTCGAAGTAAGTGTTCAGAGAAGTGGAATGCCAAACTGACCTCTCGGAAATGAGCTGTCCGCGAGACTGCTTCACTTTCAGAGGGAGTCTTAGTTAGCTGCCATCAGCCCCCTGACATGGTCTCAGGTCCTGAAACCTGGATGGAAAGTACCGGCTCTGCCAGCTGGGTGCAGGGTGATTTCACTTCTTGCCTAGTTTATTGTGAAGGTGTCAGAGTTTAACTGCTGACCCTCATACTGGCAAATAAGAATGTTTGACACAGTATAATATGCTGGATACTGAGGGTTTCTTTTGTAAATGGAAATGTAATGTCGCACACAGAAGGGAGGGAAGTGTTCCAGTGGTCTTTTAGATAAAACCAGATACTCTTCTCCTGTACTTGAGTAATTTTCCTCCCTGTGCACTGGTAATAATGAGCCCATTGCCCTTCCCCTGACTGTGACTCTCCTGAGCCCTCAGCTTTGATTGGAAACTCTCAACCCCTGGCTGGTCTCGGGAGCACTGATTACGGAGGCACCCCACACACTTCCCTCATAAACATTTGGCAGATCAGGAAGTGCTGAAAAGCGATGCCCCTGGCTCTCAGAGGAGGGTACCGGTGGGAGAAGAAATAGAACATTTTCCCTCTTGCAGCTGTCAGAGAGTGATTATGTCAAATGGGTTTTCAAGGAGCTACAAAGTAATTACAGGGTAACTTCTTGACATTATTTTCCAATGTTTGACTCAGCAGATGATGATGATTAATTGATGTGTATTATTTTATGGCTCTCTGAAACTTTGTTTGATACTTTAGATGGAGGTCAGAATAATTCTTCATTTAGACTAAGATGGTAAATTTGCCTTAAATTTCATTGTGTTAACTCTCCCTCTATAGTAGATGCAGATGATTTCCTAAACTAGTCTTCTGGTGGCTAATAGAGGCTGTACTCGGGCTACCTTTTTCATGTAGATTTTCAAAAATAAAACTATGTACCTTTGAAGTAGTATTTCACTCTTTTACTAAGATTTCTGGGGCTAGAGTGAGACTTAAATGAGTTAAATTACGAAAAGTAAAAGTATTTGGCGTACTTGGCATGCATTAAGTGTTCAATAAATGTCAGCTTTACTGAAACAAGACATCATAATCATTAGACTCAGGAGAAGGTATTTCCTTGTTTGTTCTCTCACTAACGTGGTCTGGTTAGCAGATAAGAATCGGACCTCCTGCTTGGTTTCTTCCACAGCTCTGTTAGAGCTGGTCTGTGTGTTGGTTTACGACTTTGTGTTAATTTTAGTTGTTTTAAATAGGTGGGAATATTTAAATACAATGGACTTGAAATATATTTGTATTTGTGTGTTTGTTTCCACGGCATTATGTACGGATATCTGTATGAATGGATTCCAAGCAAAATTGACTCACATAGGCCAAGACCTGGACACTCGTGACTGACGTAACAGAAAGATGTAGTAAATTAAGACATATGAATTAAATAAGTAACACATAGTGGCATGTTTATTATTTTACTGAGTTTGGAAATTTTAAGTGTATTTTTTCAAATCAAAGTTGTCAGTGATTGAGAAGTGTGCAGTGATCTTAGACTTTCATGAGCTTGTATACTAAAGGATGTTTCAGAGCCACAGTATCTCTTATGAGAAAAAGGGAAGTACTTGACATTCTGAGAATTCACTTTAGACAAGGGTGGGCAGAAGTGGGTGTACATAATACCAATTTATTTACATAATACCAGTTTATTTACAAGAATAAACTCTATTTCTTGCACGTACCTGTGTTCAGCCTAGATAGAAAATTGTCTTAAATTTGATTTTTGCCTTTGTTTTTTATAAAATAATGTCTATGTACTGACTCCAAACTATTTGCTAAAAAATAGTTACTGTACATATAAATGTCATATAAATGACCTGGCTGTGGTATAAATGCTAATATTTGATTAACTTTTGAAAACATGCTTGAATATAGTTATGTAAGTACCTCTGAGTACATTTTTAAAGTTTCGAGGTATCAATATTTCATTCAAAATGATTATGTTCCTATAAATTTAAGGGCGATGTTCAGAATCAGACACCTTGCTGTAACAGGGCTCTGCCGCATCCTGGTACGTACTGAATACATTCCTTTGTGTGGCGGTGTCTGCGTGCTATGCATTTGCATGTTTTGTGAGTAAATGAAGTAGATGAGCTATTTATTGGCCACGCTGCTTCTGCCTGCCAACTACATATATCATCCGCATTCCAGGTACAAAAGACGGTTAACCAGTTCAACTCAGTGGTCTTCCTTTGTCTCCACATATGTGTCACAAAGAAAAGACGCTGCTCTCCTGGGAACAGAAGGATGGCCGTCCAGGGTTGCAGGCCACCGTTATTATGTGATGCTGGGTGAAAAGAACCAGGGATTCGACTGTGAGCTGTACGGTTGCGGGGAGGGTTTTTTTGGTGTTGGCTGTGGTCTTCATTCATAAGATGTTTTAGACTTTAAAAATACCATCTGTTTACGGGAATCACAGGGGGTGCACCCTTCTGTTGAATTTATTATGCATAATGCAAATAGCAGATGGCCCAGCAATAGGTTTGCCCTTCTCTGTAGGAATTTGTTGTTTCTAAAAGTAACAAATTTGTCTTTCAATATTAACACATCTTACCACGTGGACTGAGGTTTATTTTCCTTCTAAAATACTGCTCTCTTTGGCAATCTAGTCACTTGTCAACTGACTTATTCTCACCCGGATGCTCTTGAATCATCAGCGTCTTGCTCTACTCACGTTCCATCTTTGACATCTTTGATAATTTTTGTTCTCTACCAAAATTACTATATTATCAGAAATGTTAAGTGCCCAGGACCTTACTAAATCCTAAGGCTATATGTATATATATATCCCTTATATTTCCCTGTGAGGAATTTTGTCATCTGAGGAAACAAAAGAAGGTCACTTAGGGTGAGATCAGATGAATAGGGAGTGTGGGGCATGGGGGTCATTGCCAATTTTTGCTGAAAAACTGCCGAACACGCAGTAGAGTGCAGGCAGGTGAAATCACTTGTAAATCACCCATAATAAAATAGGCAAATGTGTTGAAAGAGTCTTAAAAAAAATTCATGGGAGCCAAAAGCAGCCTCTCACAACAACGCCAGCTGGTGCACTGATACAGATGGGTTCCTAGAACACTCACCTAGTAGGAGAAGCCTGTACCACAAGGGGCCCACCCTCCAGAAGATAATTCTCTTTTTGTTTTTTGGGGCCCCCCTCATGTGTGTGTGTGTGTGTGTGTCCTCTCTCTATGATTGCAATATAGCAGATTGACATGGACTACTTCAAAAAAGATTATGATGCTCAGGCAACTCTATATTATTGTTATATAACTCACTTTACAATGTTTCCTTCATTTAAATTTTCTACAGCTCTTGTGTTTCCTTGAATTATTTTTTTTTCTTGTGAAGTAGGTTCTTAAGCATGATGCCCTGCTTTTCTTTCTGTAAACTTACTTAAATATATTGTTTTTATTTAAGATGCTGAATAGATACAAAATAATATTTACAACATATAAGGGATCCACATAACAGGACAACCTATGTCCATGAATCCCCTACATTGAGTGAGTGAACTGTCCAAGGTGTAAAAAGCAGGTATATGTGCAGTATTGAGGGGTAAATGGATAATATGTCCAGCCAAGTTATAACCAGAAAACTCTTTCTTGGCAATGGATACTAGTCTGAAGCCCGGCCAGTAAAGCTGCCATAGGGAACATCGCTTTTCTTTGAACAAAGTTTTGGCCCTGCCACTGCGTAGCAGCAGCATCTCAGCCAAGTGTGATGGTTGTAAGCTGGTCGGCCAACATTTCAGACACTGAATAGAATGCAAGCACTTTCCACAGCATCTTGTGTACCCAAACGGGTGTTCAGTAAATGCTGTCTGTTATTTTGATTATGATATAATGATGTGTAATAATTTTAATCCCTGTTTCTCTGACCCTTGCTTCTGTAAACACTTTCTATAAACTTTTCAATATATAGTCTTAAGTTCATTATGTCCTTGTTTCTTCTGTCACTCTTATCTTTACATTTTCCAATTTTTTAAAGCAAAATATATCTATATCGTGGTTTAATTCTTCTATATGATATATCTGTATTTATTACAGTCTTGTTTAGAGATAAAATTAAGTTTCTGTATAAAAATACTTAACCTAATTCATAGTACCCTCAAAAAAAGTGGCCTCAGTTTTTGTGGTCTTGCTTGATTTACATGAAACTTGAATTAAAAAAAAATAGAGGCATATGTAGATATCCATGAGCCTATAAATTTCACTGTCTCTTTCCCATAATCTGTTCTCACTGGTCCCTGCACCTGCTATCGCCTCTTCTCAGGCGACAGGGACTGTGACCTGTTGCTCCTCAGTGGGGCTTACCCCCCCCCCCCCCCCCCCCCCCGTCCCCAGCAGCATTGGTGACTGGCTTCTCTTTGTGCCCTGAGCTCTCTGTTTATATCTTAATTCTAATAGTTGTCCTATAATATCGTAGTTATCCGCTTACCTACAGGAAGCAGACGGGAGTGACTTTATCATCTTACTCATTTTGCCTCCTCAAGATCAATAAACGTGTTTGTTGACTGAATGAAGTCATTGTGAGTGTGTGTGTGTGTCTGTGTGTGTGAAAGAGAGAGAGAATCATCCATCAGAAGATATCCAGAGATACAGTTAATTCTCCTTTTTTAAGGATTAGATGAAATTATTTTGTGAAAGCGCTCCTCTCCATTTTAGATAAAGGTTGCTAATAGGTTTCCAACCAAAATGGTAGAAACCTAGACTGTTAATTCACTGTTTATGTTTGCATATATTCAACTAGGACCCCAAATGAAACAATAGAGTAGAATATTAATCATAATCTGAGGTCAAATCAATTAAAAAACATAGGCAAGTTCTGATGTTATTTCCAACTTTGCATAATGGCATCATGTTCTCTCTGGGACACGTATGCCTTGGAACATGAGTATCGTTATGTTCTATGTACTATCTCATGAATTTACATATATAAATACTACTAATGAACATCTGTTTATTATTTTGCATTTTACTGCTATTTACTAACAGATTTAAAGACAATAGGCCATTTTATAACCTCAGCTTTATAAAAACCACTAGTATTTTTGGTCCCTAGCAACCATTTAGTATGTAAATTAGGTATTCTCAGGCTTAATGTACTTCATTTTTATAAAACAAATACATCATTAATCTGATTACGTTCTTGGATGGCAGGCTGTCCTCAGATCACTGTGGATCATTTGTCGTTGGTCACTCATCCAAAAAAAAATCCAAGGGTGGCACTTACAGCCTAGATTTAGGAAAACGGTTGACACCTCCTAAAGGGCCTTTTCCAGAAGAACAGAAAGGCACTGCTGACTTACAGTTGCAAACATTGCCTAAAACTTAACGATGTTCTTATCCTTAATTGCAGCTCAGTTTGATGATTCAGTGCCCGAAATTATGCCATGCTTTGCTTCGGTGTTATAAAATGTGTAATGAAATAAAGGCGATGCAAGTGAATCAAAAGTAGATCCGGTTTTCCGGTAGTGACGTGGTCACTGTGATTCTGAATTCCCAGGTGGCTTCACTGTCCTGACTATTATTTGGTCTTTAGCTTTTAGTCAAATTCACAACTTAAGAACTGAGAATGCTTAATGTTAAGGTTAAATAAAGTTTATGATGTTTTAATTTATATAACAGAAGGTCCTTTTAAGAAAATTTAAAACAAAGTTTATGGCATTCTGCCTTCTTGGTCCTGTTTTCAAAGTTGTACGTATACATTCTTTTTGGAGACAGTCTTCAGTAAAGGGCAGTTGTCAAAATGGTTTTATTTACTGAATGTCTACAATACTGCCTCATTGGTTCTCCTGGAAGTCCTGTGAAGTTGTGTTTATTCCCATCTCACAGACGACTAGACAAAGGCACAGAGAGGTTACGTTAGTGCCCAAGGGCATACAGATGGGCTGTGGTTAATCTAGGATTCAGGCATAGCTCTGACCCGAGAGCCGCTGTCTCCTCGAATGGGGTGGGGGAGGGGAGAGGACGTGATGAGCACAAAGCTGGCAGCCTAGTGACACCAGTCACTTTGGACGGCAGTGGGCAAACTTTTTTCCGCAAAGAGTCAGTAAATATTTTTCCTCCCTTAAGGATCATGCATATGTGGTCTTTATCATATAGTCTTGCTTTTATTTTACTCAAACCTTTAAACATGTAAAAACCATTCTTAGCTCGCGAGCTCTCTAAAAACAGGTTGAGGACTGCATTTGATCCAAAGTCTTAGTTTGCTGGTCTCTGACTTAGGGTGGTGTCATTAAATCTTGCGTATTGTCTAGAACTGTGTAACTATAGTTAACAATAAAATAATCTTTACCTATTACAGTAACTTTTAAACATCAAGAAAAAGGGCAAATTATGTTCTGTATACCTTATTTAAGAAGGCCTGAAATCATGACATTTTAGATTTTCATCAAAGAAGTCAAAACAGTTTCAGTATTTGTACTGGTATTTTAGATATCTGGAAGATTCAGCTTTTTGATGAAACTATTTTTAACAGCAAAATTGAAAGGTTGTATTGCAAGAAAATTTGACAGTTACAGAATTTAGAACATACCATTTACTTTCATCCTTGAGTCTTTTAACTGTATTTACAGTCACCTCCTCGCCTGGCAGTTTGATATTGCAGGCCCCTGGGTCCCTTCTGTCTCCGGCACACGTGTCATTGAGGGGTAGCAAACAACAGCGGAGAAAATGAGTCTTCACTTTTCTTAAGAAAAAAGCATCCTGTAACTGCAGGTGCTGGCTGTGCAATATTTTTGTTGAGAGGTTAATGTTTACTGAGATCTGAATGTTTCTTCCTCCAACTCCTTGATTTATGCCTCGTCTCAGCTGGGGTCAGGGACTCAGGCTCCAGTTCCTTTCCTAAAGACACCCCAGGCAGGGTCGCTGAGGGGCCGCCGCCCCTCTGATGGGGCATGGGGATTGGTGGGACACCTGAATCTGTCAGACCTGCAGCTAGACCTTTGTTTCAGTGCAACTGCCTTGTGCCTATGTTTTCCTAATTTCTTAATTTTTTCCAAGCCATTAGTAATGTTCCTTTTGTAAAATTCACTATTATTTTGGCTAAACTAAGAAGGTAGAGAGACATTTGTATCTTTTACCAGACTAGACCTTGTATGCCTAGCCAGTGGGTGTGTTGTTAAAGGAACCCCAGTGGGCTTTGGTCCTCCCTCCCTCCCTCCCTCCCTCCCTCCCTCCCTCCCTCCCTTCCTTCCTTCCTGGAGGTCAGCCTTCTTAAAGCTTTTCTCCCAGCCCTCAAGGGGCTGCAAGGGTAAAATGAGTTCCACAGACTCTCATAAATGACTTGTAGGGACAAAAAAAAAAGTCGACGTTATTATTTGTAATATCAAATTATAGATGTAAACCTTTTGAGTCATTATTTAGGTAGTGAGGTAGTTTGTTCATTCTTCGCCTTCTTTTTTAAAAAATTAATATCCAGTGGACAAAACATGCAATTCTGTAATTAGCGGGGAAATGGAATGGTTTGACATCTAGTTCAATCACCAAACCAAACCGCTAAAATCTGATATACAGGAGGTTTTCAAATGGTGTTTACTGAGCAGTTATTATGTACCAAGTCCCATCCAAAATGCTTTAGATTCATTATCTCTTAGTTTTCACAGCCACTTCTGGAGGACACTGAGGTATACAGGGGTTGAGTAACTTGTTCACAATAACCCAACTAGTAAGTCACAGAGGCAAAATTCGAATAAAGGCAGTGTGACACCACACTCATGCTCTTAAATAAAAATAAATTTTTATGCTTTAAGAAATGTTTTATCCTTCAGTAAATGAGTCTTTATTTGATCATACTGAATTGAAAAGAGGACATTGTAGCTACAAATGGAGGCCATAAAGACCCGAGAAACTATGTCTGGGTAATTGCCTGAGAGCCTTTGCAGGGAGGGGAAGGGAGGGAGAGAGGTGAGGCCGGAGGGGTCAGAAGGCCCGGATTGTGAAAGGCCTTTTGTACCTTAGGCCAAAAAGAGTGAACTTGATCTGGAAAGCAGTGGGGAGCTCCTGCAGGCGCAGGGCTCAAACCTGTGCTTTAGAAACATTTTCACTCAGGCTGTGGCGTGGAGATGGGATGGAGGAGAGCAAGCAGGGAGAACGGTTAGGGGGCTGGGGATGGGGCAGGGGGGAGAGGTACGCGGGTAGACTCTGGAGATTAAGAAGGTAAAATAAACAGAATTTGGTGAAGGAGCAAACTGAATGTGGGGAGAAAGGGAAGAGGGGGAAGTTAAAGATGGTGTCTTAGCCATTTTTTAGAAGGAGGCAGTAGGGCATAGAGATGGAGCTAAAAAGGGAGAATAGGAAGAAAAGTATACGCATGGATAGGAGTTTAGTTAAAGGTGATCTGGCAGCAAAAGGTCCTCGTGTGCGGTGATGGGATGGTCCCCCGAGCCCTGCTTTCCTGCCCCCATCGGTGGCCGTCCTTTGTTTCCAGGTTTGTGTTGTACGACTCGTCCCCCCAGTCGGTCTATACAGGGAGTCCAGGAAGCGGTATTTTAATTTGCTGGGGGCATTTTTAGATGCGAAGCTTTTATCAGCCAGTGTTTCTAAAATGCAAGGAACAGACCTTGTTAGTGTTTTATATACCATCATGTTATTAAATGTTTTGATGTGATAAAGTTTTAAAATATTGATACTTGATAATAATGTTACTTGAAATTAAAGTTCTGCTTTCTAATTCGTCAGCCAAATATGTATGTAAGTGTGTGTACATAAAATACAGTATATGGCAGTAGGTAGCCCAGTGCATTATATAAAACTTTAGAAGCCTGACCTGCTTTAAAATGTCCTTGGGATTCATCCACTTTACCATTGCTAATGGATGCAGTTAGGAGATGTGATCAAATAGAACTCAGAGACCTACTACGGTCCCCAAATTTCTGGGTTTGTAGACTTCTGGATTTTTTTATGTCATCTGCTCCAGATATCCACCAGGGTGTATAGTCTGTTTTCCTGACACTTCTCTTGGTTTTATGGAAGTTAAATATATAGACAGCTAAATTTTAAGTGCTTACTGTTACAGTGTTCCAAGATTTTTACATGTATTAATTCACATTATGTTCTCAGTGATTCAGTGAGGAAGGTAATTTTCACCCCCATAAAACTGAGACATAGACGGGTTTAGTCATTTGTTCAAGGTCACTCAGCTGATAAATGAGGGGCTGGGATTTGAATTCAGGCAGCCTGGCTCCAAAGTTCCTGCATATAACCATTAATCTCAAATTACAGATAACACTAGATTTACATCTTCCTACTATGAAATCTAGTTTTGATAAAACAACCTTCTCCATTGAGGACCTCAGTTTGAATTTAACTGGTCTTGAAATTTTGTCTTTAATTTGCAAACTTGTTTTGGTTTCATGGTTGTGTAAAAGCGATAACTATAAGGAAGTTATACATATATAATTTAAAACACAAATATAATTAAAAATGAACTGTTGGAGTAGTCCTCAAATGTTTTCCATTAATTAAAAAAAATATTTCTGGTGTTTAAAAAACACTTGCCTTCAACATAAGGGCTCCATATGGCATAGAGTCCCTTAAAGACACGCTCCATACCTGTGTCTTCAGTTTGATGTCTCACCATTTACAGCTTCACACTTCTGGAACACTAAACCCACGCAGGTGTGGTTTTCCCTCCTCATTTGCCGCCCTCACATGGGATTATTTCTTCTTATCTCCACCCCCAAGGCGCAGTCTAAGGCAGATCAGGTGCCACCTCTGCTGGGAAGACTGGCACAGCGTGTCCGAATGTCTCCCTTTTTGGTAACCCCACAGTATTTTGTGTACCCCTTTATCATTTCACTCAGCAAGTTGTTTTATAGATACACTTATTTTCTATTAGACTGAAGAGTCTTTAAAATTTTTATATTGATTGATTTTTTTTGAGAGAGAGAAAGTGGGAGAGAGAGAGAGTGTGAGAGAGGAACATCAGTTTGGTGTTCCACATATTGATGCATTCATTGGGTGACTCTTGTATGTACCCTGACCAGGGCTTGAACCTTCAACCTTGGTGTATTGTAACTATGCTCTAACCAACTGAGCTGCTCGACCAGGGCTGGCTGATAGTCTTGAGCAAAGAGGCACTGAATTAAAGGTCTACATTTTTGGCCCAATGGACTTCATTTTCCTGAAGTCCCCATCTTTTTTCCAACTGCCCTGTGGAGGCCCGAATTGAAGCTACTATCAGCCGTCACTGAAACATTAAAAATGCTCATCCTGGCTGGTGTGGTTCAGTTGGTTCTGTGAACCGGTTGTAGGTTCGATTCCTGGTCAGGGAACATACCTAGGTTGCAGGTTTGATCCCTGGTTGGGGAGCCTGTGGGAGGCAGCCAATCAATGTTTCTCAATCGATGTTTCTCTCTCTCTCTTAAAAAAATTACAAACTCATTTTGGGGCACAGTTTACAGTACCGTGTGATTTCTCATACCTAGCTCCTTCTCTTCTCATTGTCCCAGTGACTTTATCCTGCAGAGATTTCTGTCTCCCATATCCTTAATCCTCCTCTAAAGACTTATACCCACCAGCAAACAAACACGCCACAGTACCGTCCTTGTTCAAATAGTGCTCTGTTGACCCCAATTTTGTTCTAGCTACTGTCTAACTCCCCAGCCCCCCCCATTTCCGTTTTGGTTTCCATTAAAAAAAATGCCTTAGTAGAGTTGGTCCTAGTTACTCTCTACTGCCCCACAGCTCCTGGTAGACAATTCAGTTCCTTCTTCTGTGTGTCTGGTGCCTTTCAAGCTGCTGGAGCTCAGAGGAAGTGAGTCCGAGTAGGTCCAGACATGGGCCCTGTAAGAGGAACTGTCTGGGACTCCAGAAGCATCCTCCTCCCTCAGCCTCAACCTCAGCTGATTTTTACAGCCAGAAATTATGGGGACTTCTGACACTGGAACCCTGGCCAGGGTGGGGGCTGGTATGGGGCTGGGATGCCTCAGCTATCTCTGCAGCCAAGATATTTCTCCTTATTCTTTTCCATCACACCTGGGTGTTGGACCAGCTTGTTCTGCATCTCTGCCCCTCCGACCCATCTTGATGTGGCTTCTTCTTTAATTATCTGCTTGTAGGACTTCCATTCAGCTCAGTTTCAGGCCTTTCTGAATGATGGTTCTGTGGTTTTGTTCTAATTTTGATGTGGCTGTGGGAGGAGGCGAGTACCGTGTTTACCTACGCCACTGTCTTGCCTGGAAGTCCTGTTTGATGAACATTTCTTAGTCGGAGGCAAGCATCTCACTGGAAGACTCAAGTTTCCTGTTTTTTTCTGATAATGCCTCCATATCCCGGGATAGGACTTCTTATAGTGCGGGTCAGAGTGAGAGAAAGGATGGTGGTTGGGGATGAAGGGGCTGAAGTAGGAGGGGATGGAAAAGAATTTTTGATGTATCTATCTTATCAAAATGTACTCAGTTGTGCTGGGCTAAAGACTGATGCCTCTGGTCTCATGATTCTAATTCAGCTCACAACTTCCTGAGGAAATCCTAGGATTCTGAAAGCCAGATGGTGCTCTCCTTCTCCTCCGTTACCTCAGGACCTCAGGGAAGTCATAGAAAGAGTCTTGCTAAGAGTAATAGAAAATACAATCCCATTTTTCTGAATGAAGAACCTGACATTCAGATTGCCCCAAGAAACCATGCTAGTAACGCAAGTATCAGTGCTGGGATTTGAAACCCAGGTCTGATTTCAAAGCCTGTGCTTTTTCCACTGTTACATTTATAACAAGTACACACACTTTTTAAGTTTAAAGCTGCACTGTCCAGTATGGCAGCCACAATCCCATGGCTTTTTCAAATTAAGTTTACATTAATTGAAATAAAATAAAACTTAAATAATAAAATTGAAAATTCAGTCCTTCCATCCACCAGCCACATTTCAGGTGCTCAGTTCACACATGTAGTTTGTGCCTTTCGTGTTGGCAGGAAAGATGTACAACGTTTTGATCAGATGTAAGACAGCGCTACTTCCAAGACATTCATTTTCTACGGAGGAACTCCACAGTGTTATAGCTCCGTACTATTGGTACTGATCCTAACTGTAGAGTCTTCGTTCCCTTACTTATTTTATCTCATTATCCAGTTTGAGTACCTTGGCATTATTTTTCTCAGACTTCCTCTTTTACTTGGGGTGGTCACCATGCCACATCCATCTCTTAACCTGCAGTTTCCCAAAGTAGCCTGTGTCACGTTGGCCTCGCCACTGCCACGGATTGGAGTCCGTGTCATGGGGTGAATGTTAGCGTTGTGCTTTGTGCTCGCCTGGCCGGCACCTCCGGCATTCAGCTGCAAGGTCACGTCCTCCCCTCTGATGTCCCTTTGGTTCTACTTCCTTAGCATTTTTCCCATTTATTATTTGTTCTTTGGTAAGTATCAGAACACTTTTCTGGTGTCCCAATACATGTTGGTATTCCAGTCTCTTTCTTTTTTAAAATTTAAATATTCAATTACAGTGGGCATTCAGTATTATATTAGTTTCAAGTGCGCAGCACAGTAGTTAGACATTTGTATCATTTAGCAAGTGACCCCCACGGTAAGTCTGACACAATACCTTCCAGTCCGTGTTTCAGCCTGAGGTTCCTGGAGACTTTTGATTTGAGTTCCTGGAAAATAAAGTGGGAATATAGTGAAAATACATTTCTTTCCCTATACTATGAGTTTTCAGGATTGAATACTTCTTTAACCTTTAAATCATTACAAACAATTTGCCTAAATCAGCGTTGTTTGGTACTAAGGTCCTGGAAAAATCAGAATGATGACTCTGAGGTCTTAATCATCAGCCTGTGTCTTCAAGCCGGCAAGCAGAGATGTCTTGGGCACTAGGACTCTGTCTTTGCTCCCCCTGTGGTATGTGCTGTCCTGGGTATTGAGTAATGTAAGATGAATGGCCATATAAAAAAGGCAAGTTGGTTATATATGGTTAACTGTCTCTTGCTTTTTTTCTTTACTCTTTTTTTAAAACTCAACATGGAGTGTATAATATAATGCCTTGGGGGGGGGCTAGGGGGTGGAGGGACTGAGCAAAAAGGAAAAAGGACTCATGGACGTGGACAGCAGTGTGGTGATTGCCAGGGGGAGGGGGACATAAGGGGACTAAATGGTAATGAAAGAAATATAATAAAGATTATATATTTAGAAGCCATGGTGAATTATTGCAGACATAGTTCAGATTTAGGAAGTGCTGGGTCTTCTGCCTCATAATTTCATAGGTGTATTGTTTCCTTATGCCAACAGGTTTCCCAGTAGAAGGTGATTAGGGAACTTACAGCTACAAAACTCATTCTTGCCTTTTTACATCCACTCCACATTGAACCACAGTCTTCTGTGCATTTTGACATGGGAGCTTTTATACTTGAAATGATAGAAAGGCAAGGAAAATATCCTCTTTATCTTGACTCCTAAGACTTAAGCTGTGTTTTTCTCTTCTTTTTCTTTCAGCACCTGCTGTGTGCAACTATATACAGGATTGATGGGGAGCAAAAGAGGCTGCCCCGTAGCGTTTTAGAGGAAAGATGTTGGGCTGGACTTCAGGCTGGCCCTTGAGGAGCAGGTAGCTCCCTTGCTGCTGAACGGATGTGCTGGCAGCAGCTCGGGGATAAAGAACATCCGCAGAGTCTGGCCTGAGTGTTCATCTTCACTCTGAGAGACTTCAATCTGAGAGAAGAAGGAACTGTAAGGATGGGATGAATGAGGGACCCGGCTCTTCCACGTGCTTTGCAAAAGCATCACTGGCCTTAGCAGAGGGCAGGTCAGAAGACCAATAGCATTGGTTATAATTCACCATAGAGCTATATGTGTATATAAATATATGTATTTGTTACATATTACATATATATGTGTGTGTGTATATATATATAACTTTCTGTGTCCATATATATATATATATAACACATATGAATGTAACAAATATATATGTATAGTTTATATGTTTATTTTTTGTTTAGTGCAAAGGTTGTCTTGAATATGGCGCCTTTGGCATCTGTTCATAGAAACTTGAACCCTATGATTTCTAGGCACTAAATGTCGTCTCTTAGCTGTAGTAAGCCATGATGTAATTGTCAACATTCCCAGACAGGCCAAAATTTTTAATGGCAGCTTGTGTTTCAACATTACGCCACCCCCCTCCTCCCCACCCCCCCTGCCTTGAAGATTCTCCTCTGAATTCTCTGACAGACTTTTACTGGTCTTTCTAGATAACACCTGAAATGTTACCTTCTTATTAAAGCCTTTTCACATTCCTTCAGGCCAGGGGTTCCTCCCCTTGAGCCCCCTCTAGTACTTAGTTTATTCTTCTGTTACAGCCTTTGAAACGTGTTGGAATTATCACTGTGTATGTGTGTCGTCCCCCTGTCTGGTGAGTTTCTGGAGCAGGGGTGTGTGTGTGTGTGTATGTGTTTTAATCCTCACTGGAGGATATTTTTATTGATTTTAGAAAGAGAGGAGGGGGGAGGGGGAGAGAGAGAGAAACATGGACTGGCACCTCCTGCACACGCCCCGACCAGGGACGCAGCCCTCAGCCCCGGCATGTGCCCTGTCCGGGGGTGGAGCCTGCAGCCTTTTGCTGCTTGGGACGACTCTCCAACCAACCAAGCCACTGGCCAGGGCAGGAGGGGTTATTTAGATTTTTTAAAAATGTATTTTGTTGATTATTACTTTTATATCCTTAACATTTGGCACAGACCTAGACTTGTAATAAGTTCTCAATAAGTGTTTGAATGACTAGAACAATAAGTGAGTGAATAAAACGTACCACCTCATGTGTAAAACGTGCTTGAGTTTTTCAAATTGCCTTTCTTTCGTGCTGCTTTTCTTTATCTTCTGTCCTACATGGTAGATTTTGGAGCTTAGGAAATATGTGTGTGAAGATTTAAAATATAGTGCCATGAACTCCTAGAGGAAAAGTCTATGGATAAATAATTAGACTCATTTCACATCAAAATCTAAAGTGTGAAAAAGTGTTCGCTATCACTCGGTGCTTTATTCACTTGTCTGGTAATCTAATGGCATATCCATTGTTGTCACTGAAGTACACCGAGATATTTTACCCTCGGGGCTCTTTGCATCTGACAAAAGGAGAGTTTTTGAAAATGGTTCGCTAGAGGGGCAATTTATTAGTTCTGTAACGCATGGGTTAATATTACCATGTTTTATATTGAACATTACTTGAAAGAATTACTATTAATATCACCGCAGCAGGTATGTACGTAACTCCTGTCATATTTGGGGCATGTAAATCAGGAATGCTGCTGGAGAACTACTTAGCATTTTCTTGGGAGTGAAGCGCTTAGTTTTGGAATTTAATTGTAGGTTTTACATTTAAGCTGCTCAGTATTACTCTTATAAAGGTTCTATAAATTTCTTGCTCTGTAGTCTCACAGGTTTAGTCATCGCAGCTGAAAGGCATCATCCTCATAATGAATTCGGAAAAGAATAAAGGTTGATTACGCAGGGCTGGCTGGCTGTGACCTGGAACAATAGAGCTTGACTTCTTCTTGTCTGTAAGGTTAGACTATGGTGCGTGCTTATCTTGCTGGAATGATATGGAATTGTAACAACAAAATGTTATGTTGTGCAGCTCTGCAAAGGGGTGTCCATCTATTCTTACTTCACATGTGCGGGAAAGGTTTTAAAACACTGTTGAAGCTGCCTCATGAGCTTAAAGTCCAATGGCACAGACTGGACATAATAGGGAACAAAAATAAAGAGAAAAGCACAAAGGCTTTTATGTGTCCTGTGGAGTTTTTTTCCCATTGCAGTCTCTTTAAAGAGCTGAAGGCAGCTTAGGAAGGGTATGCTGGAAAAATTTGAGTTTGGAGAGGTTTTTGAAAGAGATAAATTGTATGTGCGACCTGAGGGAAAAGAGGATATTATGTTACCTGGGTGACAGGTTTATTCTAAACTTTTCTACAATTGTAGTTGGTACAGTTCAACTCTAAATATTAATGGTACACCTACTACGTTCCCAAAACTGTTTCAGGTTTTAAAAAAGCAGGCTTTTCAGTTCTGCCCTGAGGAATTTAGTATCTTTTTTGAGGTGACAAAAATTAAATCTATGAAATGACTTCTTAGAATTGTTGGATGTGTGAGTGACAGTATTGTAAGCTGTCAAGATCATTTAAAATTTTGATTCTGTTATTATATGTATCATTCCCAGATGTGTCAGATGAGCATAAATGATAGGCACCCCTTTTATGTCTTAAGTTACTACTAAAAATATTGAAAAGTCAAGGCCAAGGTTAGGGTTAAGAAAGAGCCTTTGGTCTCTTTCCATACTTGTTTTTAGCATGTTATTTACTCTTGAACTCTGCATTATTTTATAAACACGTATAAACCACCTAGTTAATAATGTGTTATAGAATCTTATGAATATTCATTTCTCCTTTCCAAAAAATCAGGACAGCATCTCCATATTCCTGTTTCCTTTTTTCCTCCCATTTGTCATGATTCCTCAGCATGACTACTAACGAGGGATTTCAGGTTCATGTGTTAAGTTTAGTTTGCGTGGCGGAATGCAGATTGCCCTGTCTGGAGGTTCAAACCCTCCTAAAACAGCTACCAGATTTGCTGGTATTTCCTTGCCTCTCAAAGCTTGCATTTTCTTCTTTATGTTGTTTGTCTCTATCTTCCTTTCTTAAGACTGTTTTTCTTCATGGGAAAGATGAAGTTGAAGTATTAGAAGATGACTAGCTATATACCTGATGTCCATTTCCTCTCCCTTCTTCCTTAATAGGAAAACCAGAATTCAGGTTTTGTTTAAAGGAAGACTGTGCCCAGCAAAAATAAATACTATCTGGAGTCCCTTGCAGCTATACATGGCCTTGTGATATATTCTGGCCAACAAGTTATTGTTGTAAATACTTTCACATCTTGATACTTTTAGGTTTTAGTTATTTGTAGGTGAGGGAAAAGTATTGCTTAAAAGATGAGAAATCTATGTACAATAAGCTCTTATTCATTTTCAGCAACATGAATACTTGTCCAAAAGCTACATATAATAGTAGGCTTTTTGTTATCAATTCTTTGTTTTCCTATCATTATCCGGGTGTCTCTTGTTTGGGGGGGTCAGTCATGTGGCAGTCGGTCTCCTCTTCATGTGATATAAAGATGTAAAGTTGAGGGTGCCAGGTATATTAGTTAGCTGGTGCTGCGTAACAAATTATCCCAAATTTTAGTGGCTTAAAACAACAATAAACATTTATTATCTCACACAATTTTGGGACACAATTTTTAAGTACCCATAGTTAACTCAAGAGAGCTAACTATGTGGGCTCAGGGTCTCTCATGAGATTGCAGTCAAGGTGTTGGATGGGCCTGCAGTTACCTCTTAAAGTTTGACTGAAAGGATCTTTTAACCACTATTGTTACTTATGCCTTGGTAACAATAATGATGATGACATTGGTGATCAAGATGATGAAGATAATGATGATGATAATATCTTCCCCAGGAAGGCAAAGCTAGAGTGTGTACAATGCTGTTACAGGCCAAATGCTACTGTGAACTTCAAGATGTTAATTAGAATTAGTTCATATGAATAGTCCCATGCACAGATTTCTCTAATTTTTGAAGTGTTAAGATGTGTTGAATCCTCTCTTGGCTGCTATAATTTGCTTTCTTTTGTGGAACTTTTATAATCAGTCTGAGAAGGACATCCTTGACCTCCATCTAACCAAATAGCTAGTGCATACTCTCTATATTTGACCTAAAACCAACAAAAATAGTATAGAGTAATACAAAATTAAATGTTGACTATGTTGTTATCAGATGTAAAATCTTCCTAACAAAGGTTACTTACATGAGTCAGGAAGGAGAGAAGTCGGCAATGCCGGAAGCGCACATCTCTGGGTGAGGAGGAGACCGACTGCCACATGACTGACCCCCCCAAACAAGAGATCCTTTCAGTGAAACTTTAAGAGGTAACTGCAGGCCCATCCAACACCTTGACTGCAATCTCATGAGAGACCCTGAGCCCACATAGTTAGCTCTCTTGAGTTAACTATGGGTACTTAAAAATTGTGTCCCAAAATTGTGTGAGATAATAAATGTTTATTGTTTTAAGCCACTAAAATTTGGGATAATTTGTTATGCAGCACCAGCTAACTAATACACCTGGCACCCTCAACTTTACATCTTTATATCACATGAAGAGGAGACCGACTGCCACATGACTGACCCCCCCCAAACAAGAGACACCCGGACGATGATAGGAAAACAAAGAATTGATAACAAAAAGCCTACTATTATATGTAGCTTTTGGACAAGTATTCATGTTGCTGAAAATGAATAAGAGCTTATTGTACATAGATTTCTCATCTTTTAAGCAATACTTTTCCCTCACCTACAAATAACTAAAACCTGCAAGTATCAAGAGGCAGCTAAGCAGAGCACATTACTAGCATCCTAGGTACAGGATTGGGGTGGTGTGGGACATCGGCAAGGGGGCACAACAAGGCGCCTGAGGCCTCAGCTGATGTTAAGTAGCTTGTTCTTCAGCACATTATGTTCTTTTCTTGGTGGAAGAAAAAGCCTGAAACAGCTTATTTGGGGTCTTAATCTCATGGGAGTTGGTGTTTATCAGAAGAGAGAGGGCCTTAGCAATATTATTAATCAGTAAGTTGGTCTTTGTGTTTGGTTTGGGAATATTTGGGGAATGTAAATCTTCTTGGTTGAAAAGTTGCAGTATTCAGTCAACAGTTCTTTATTGAGTGCCAATTATGGGTCAGGTTTAGTGGTGTTGATTACTGCTTCTCCGAGTTTCCTGGCTTTGTTCTTTCCCTTATATTCTCCCTTCAGCTGCCTAAGTTCAGACCCAGCTGCATCCTTGCACCTCTGCCTTCCACTGCTCGCCCACCCTGCCGCACTGCCATGGGCTTGTGGGAGCAAATACACACACATTGTTTTGGATCGAGGCCTTTCACCAATCACAGTCTGTGCCCCAAAGTTTATCTTCTGCCATTTGTCATTATACCACAAGGAAATATGGATGCACTTATGTCTTTGGCTTCACTGTCATTTATATTAATGATTCTCATACCTGGTCTTTTGCTTAGTCTTTTTTCACTTTAGCATTTATGAGCAGCCTGTACTTGGTTATCCAAGTGTTCTTCCTTTAATGTAACTCATGTTCCTGACAGCTGAACAAAATTTGGTACATTGAGCTATTTAGGACAAGAGTAAATAATTTTATCTTTAAGGTCTATTTTAATGTAGTGGATATATGACTTGTATAGAAACATGGGAGCTCAGAATTGGAAAAAACTTAGAGCTCAGAGTACATACTCCTTCCTTAATCTCCACACAAGGAAACTGAGATCCAGAGTGGTTAAGAGATTTGGTTTAGGGCATTTGAATAATGAGCAGAAAGAGTAAGATTAAAATTTATGTTTTATAACTCATCATCTAGTGTGCTTTCCACTAATCAGTTCCTCTTATATTCCTCTTGTTTTATGTAGCTCATTTATAATATCTCCAAAGGTAAGAGCTGTATTTTAATTACCATGTAGATAGATGTATGTAAATATATTAGTCATAATGGGATACGTTATGCTGCAATAACAAACAGCCCACCCCCTAACCGCAGTGACTTGAAACACAAGGTTTCTATTGTGTTGCATCTTTGTCTTCAGTTTATTGTGCTTCACTTCCATGTTGCCTTCAGTATGAGACCCAGGATGATAAAGCGACTTCTGGAACAATTGTAGGATGGAAAACAGACACTGAACTCTACGCTGGGTCTCCAGTATTTTTGTTTTCACATTTTATTGGCCAGAGCACTTTACATGGCCTATCTTGTTATCAGTAGGATAGAAAAATATAATCCTTCTCTAGGTACAGACAGCAAATATTTTTTTATTTTTATTTTTTAAATATTTAATCTTCATTGTATTTTTCCCATTACCATTTCGTCCCCTGTGTTCCCCTGCCCCCAGCCATCAACACCCTGTTGTCCATGCCCATTAATCCTTTTTCTTTTTAAAGCTGCAAATATTTTTTTAAAATAAGACCAAAAAAAAGTCTACTGTGATCTTATATACAGAGTGGTGAGTAATATACGTTTCAGTTTGTGGCTCACTGTTATCATTGGTCCCAGTACGGTCACTTTCTTTTTTTTATTTATTTGTTTCTCTTGTTTTCATATATTCTTATAAAATATGTATTGTGGTTTGGGGTATGTATTTTAAATTTATATAAATGGTATTAGGGTAGAGATTGTATTGTTTCTTGATTTTTTTCATTCAACATTGTAAGATTTATCCAAATGGCAATATATTCATCTACTTTCTTGCATTTGGTGAACACGTAGTATTTCGTGATAAGCATCCACCACTTTACCCGTCCAGTCCCCTAGATCGCCTCCAATTCTCTACCACAGTAAGGACGCCGTGTGAGAATTTCTGTGGGCTGTACACCCAGGAGTAGAATTGCTGTGTCATGTGTGTTTTATTTAATAACTAAGTATTACAGTGGTCTGTGACTGTATGGACTAGCTTTCAGAACTATTAATTCTTGGTGTTATTAGATTTTTTAGCAATTTATTATACCTTATAAATCAATGTTACTAATTTTGTAGATCAGTCAAGTCCACCTGACTAAGAACGCACACATCACCAAAGTGACGTGTAATTCACATCTACAAGGAGGTTTTTCACTGCTGATGATCTACAGGTGTGTGTTAGAGTCTGTTGTTCTGAGGCGTTATTTTATATTGCTATAAAAGTCAATCAGTAAATAAACAAAATGTGGTTTATTCAATGGAACATTTTTCAGAAGTACAAAGGAAGGAATTACAGATACATGCTACAACCTGGACAAACCTCAAAAACATTAAGTGTAAGAAGCTACTCACAAAAGCCCACATTTCTGATACCATTTGTGGGGACTGTCTGGAACAGGTAAATCTATAGAGACAGAAGGTAGGTAAGTAGATGCCTGCTCCAGGGGACTAGGAATGAGGACTAAATGATGCAGAGTTTTGGGGGGGCATGATGGAAACGTTCTAAAATTGTAGCTACAGTTGTACAACTCTAAAAAATAGATGAAAAATCATTGAGTTGTACACTACAAATGGATGAACTTTTATGGCATGTAAGTTAAATCGTGATAAGACTGTTTGAAAAAAATCCCAATGCCTCAACTGGATGATTTTCCAAGAAGCAGGTTAGAAATGGGGCCAGGGCTACCCCTCAGTTTCCTCCTTCCTCTGTGGAAAGAGGAGCGAGCAGACTCTCCTGCCGGGGCAGCCGGAAGGGGAGAATCAGGACAGTTTTGTCCCTGAGCTCCATCCTAAAGTCATTGGAAACCCACGCCTGTTGTTTCAACTAAAGAGCTCTGAGCCGGAATACTCCCCGGCCCTGACCTTTGGTTTCACCGTTTATATTATGTTCAGGACACTTGTGCTCCTGTGACCCACCACTGGTTCCCTCTCAGATATCCCGTTTCTGCCATACCCTCAATTTTTCTATCTCCGTGTTTAGAGCTCTGGGAGATGTTCTTCTTTCTCTTTCCCAGACTCAACCTTTTATCATCTCATATCGTGTCATTTTGAAATTACTTTTCCTATATGCCCCCTTTTAGGCTTTATCCTGGCCAGAAGGGGAATGTTTTTTTTTAATTTTGGAAAAGATAGGATTGGCCAATTTCTGCTAATTATAATTGTTTAAAAATAGCAAGGAAATTTCTCTCAACAGTTTTAACAAACATCTGACATAACACATTTGTGAATAAAACTGGAAAATTGAGTTTGATTTTTTTCTTTGCTTTACACATTTCATAGCCACTGTAACAGTTGTGTTTGTCAAATAAAACCATGCTAGTTTTTAAGTAAAGTATCAAAATCCATGATAAATAAGGGTGCTCAAGGGATGTGAATGCTTCAGCTTGTGATGGGTCAGCTCTCGGGGTCAAGTTGTGAAGAGAAAGCCATCACACACACTTCATCAACCCTGTGGAATGAGAGAGCAGTGCATTTACCGGGCAGTGGGTTTCCAGCGAGCACAGAAACTAATTGGTGGATGAACATGCCACAGGGGCAGTGATTTTAAGGTCATAGCAGGCTCAGTGAATAATGCTGACTTACACTGCGTCTCACTGATAGCTGATCTTACCAATGAGCAGTTTAGAGGCATTCAAGCTCCAACTCTCTTCCCTGTGCCTTGAATGGCATGTCAGCGGTCACTGTTTTTGACATCCTTTATATTTGTCCAGTCAGCTCTAAATCTTTAGCTTGGGCTTCAGAGTACTCAGGAAAGAAAAGAAAAGCAATTAGTTTCAGTCATTGAGTTTTGAAGATCTTAGCATTAATTATGCTAAACATTGTTGGTTCATCAACAAATAAAAACGTTAAAAGGAGGTGCGAAGCATTCTAAACTTGCTTAAAGCATAGTTTGTGGTGATTAAGGACATCTTGTATACACTAACATGCTTTTTAGGTACACTTCCACTCATGCATGCTCATGTATAGTTTCAAAGCCAAGTATCCAAATTAAAGTTATTTTCAAGTTTGGAGAATAAATATTGAAAACTTGATTTACTTTTAAGAATGAAAATCAGAATTCACTGTTCCTGTGTGGAGCCCAGGGTAATTCTAGGTGTGAAAACTACTTCAGTAAAACAAAGTCACAATGTTCTAGCTCTAGTAATACTTGTTAAATTTTTTAAAAAATAATATTGGCCTTTGATTTAGGGATTTTTTCTCACACCTAAGTCTTTAATTTATAGAAAATTATTTGAGCATTAAAAGTATGCTTTACCTATTGTTTTTCAATCGCCGTGCTGTCTGACCTGTTGAAGGTTTGCAGATGTGCCCAGTCAGAGGGTTCGAGGCAGCAGCACTGAACATTCTTTGCAACTGTTTGTCTGAGAAAGTGAAAGTTAGAGGCTGAGCTGCTACTCTTGTTTGTTATTGAAATGTTAAAACTTGTTTCCCATATAAGTAAAATAAGTGAAAAGTAGAAGGGATGTAAATTCCTAAGTATGCCAGAATCTTAATGAAGAAATAGTTTTATTATATCAAAAGAAACACATTTACTTCCTAGAGAGCGTACCGTGCGTGATATTCTTTTTTGAAGTAGAGATTTGAAGTAGAATAGTTTTTCATAACATATATATATATATATATATATATATATATATTATGCTAGACACAGTGTTGGGTTAGTGTGGTTTTGGTTTCTTCTCTGTTTTTTATCATTTTATTAAGAAATAATGGACACATACCACTGTGTAAGTTCAAGGTGTAGAGCAAGCCATAGCTGCACCACGGTTTGATTCACACAAACCTTGAAATGATTGCCGTAGTCTGTTTTGTTAACTAACAAACCTCATCTCACACAGATACAATAGAGTTTGAGTGTTTGATACAACAGTGCTTAGGAAAATAATTACCCTAATTCTTATTGTGTAACTGAAAAACAAACCGAAAAGATTGGGGGTGGGAGGTGGGGGTGAGTGGGGGGTGGGGGGAGCAGGGCGGAGCGGTGGAGGGAAAGATGGATACAACTGTATTTGAACAACAGTAAAAAAAATTCTAACTGGACATAATTATGACTATCTCAGCTTTGAGAGAGGGTATTTTGTCCTGAAAGAAAATAAGGGCAATAGCTGCATCTTTTGGATGTTTTCATTCACCTGTACCTGATGTATTGGTGACTCATAGAATCAACACTGAAGTGTAGGATGTGGATGCCCGCCTCACCCTTTTATTTTAACCTACCAGAAAAAAGCATTACTATTTTTCCTGCCTGAAACCTTTCTGGGGGCGGGTTTGGCCTACAGAGTTTTAATCTTGCTGAAATACTGGTTTATTTTACCTTTACCAACATTGGAGTCTATAGGTTTGTAAGTCATTATACCTTTGATATTCCGAGGTAGTACTGAGAGATGGTTTTTTTAGAGTAAAACTTATTTTTAATGTTACAAGTATTATAATCTCTTTTCACATGACTCTACTAGTAGCCACTGTTTATCAATGAAAATAAAGACTTGTGAAAATAAAAAGAAATCAGTAATCTGATCCTTGCATATATCAGAAACATTTACGAGTCACCCGTGGTCAGTTTAGTCACCATCTCTCCAATGTCCGATAGCTGTCACTGCCTGCCTTTGGGGTCAGGATGTCGTGCTCTGGAAGAACGGTTCGGCTATGGGCTCTATGTGCTTCTTTACAGTTGTTCACAGCGTCCCAAGGTAAATGATATGGTGAATCATTGTACGTACGCTGGTCAGAAGCATGTCCAGTTGATTCACTGCGCTAAAGTATCAAAGGCTCCACGCTGCGGGAGTGAAGCTTCCAGGCGGCAACTGGTCTCATATTCACCGAGACGACAGCGCCTGCTCACGCACTGGCAATATTATCTAATCCATGTGCCCTGTGTTGTAATTCGGTCATCCATTATTAACAATAGATAGGACTGTACAGAGCAAAGCCACATGCACACCCTACCCATACATACAGGGGTGGGCGAAAGTAGCTTTACGGTCGTTTGCGTGGGAAAGAATACAATAGTTGATAAATACTGATATCATAAGAATAAACTTCCGCATGCTCATCACTGTAAAGCTGCTTTTGCCCACCCCTGTATGGGCACATTTATTTACACAACACTTACATTCAATGAGTTTTTTGTCTTACTTGCTATTAATGCTTGTACTAGTGAGTCAGAAATGGAAAATATGTATTAGCTTTAAGGTAAATGAAATAGATTTTGATTTAGTTCAAGTGAACCATCTCATTTAAAATTAGCCCATGGGTCTTGTAAAGCAAGCAAGCAATCTAAACATAATAACGCACATTGCCCAATTGCTTCTGTGGATGATACAGGCTTAGTGCTGGAGTGCTTTGACAGCCCATTACTGAATGCAACAAACAGCTATTTTTAAACAGAAGAAATTCAAGTTGACAGCTTAGCAATGAAATTCAGTGAGATTATTTTCATCATCTTCAGTATAGAGAGTGGAGTCAGGTTGGTTTTAGGAAATTTGTATCGCGTAGTTTACAGAGCAAGCATTTTGATTGAAAGATAACTTTGCCCATTGTGGGAGTAGATGTTATTATTAGGGTATGGCATTCACTTTTAATGTATATTTTAATGAATTACCGAGACATACTCTCTAGAACCTAAGTTTAAAATCAAATTTCCCTTTTTTCTTTCCTGCTGAAGTAGTCTAGTAAAATGCCTGTAAGAGGGACTATAAAAGGTGTGTTTCAGAGCTGCTTTTTATTCTCGCAGAGTTTAAAAGAGGCAGCTTTTAAGGTGTAAGGGAGTCTTTGGAGATGGACATAAGCTTGAGGCCATGTTGTTTTAATGGAAGCAAGGCCTGAAGTAGGCGGAGGAATAGGGAGAAAATGCCTGATTACCTTTCACAGAAATCTCTTCCCAGGGATAAGGGGATCGGTGACATCTGATTGGACAACTCTTGGAAAAGTTGGAGAAGCTTGTTCTGCCATTCTTAAATGAAATGAGTGCATTGTTAAACTCATACCACAAACAAACAAACAAACAAACAAACAATAGGGTAAATCAGAGTGAATTATTTCACTTTCCTACAGCAAATGTCTAAGAAATTACTATTTTATAAGCACAGCTAATAGAGTTTTTCAGATAGAAACCTTAGGTTCAGCAGTAAAGATGTGTGTTAAATGTAGTCAGAAAACAGCAATACATTATTCAATGAAATTTGGGTGAACTCAGTAAGTAAATTGATTGCTTTAGCTAATATCCAGTTATGTGTCTGACCCAACCAATAAAACAACCAGTTTATAGAGTGGTGGAAATTAAAAAATTGTCAGGTCATGTCTTCCCCTCCAAACACATTGCTAGGAGCCCCCATTCATGGGTCTTCCTCACCCTTCCATGCTTCCAGGGCACCTACTTGGGTCCCTGAGGGGCTGGCCACTGAGTGTCAGCTTTGTTTGAGGACTATGCCTTAAATTAGGAAAATAAAGCAACTCATTTTTAAAAGCCAGTGGACTTTTTACTCCTGATCTATTTCTCTGTTGTACTTGCCTCTTTAGAAGACATAATGGCCCCAAACATGGTGCAGCCATGAATCTGTACAAAGTCAAACGTTTTTGGAGACACTATCGTGTTAGGTCACTGCTGTACTCTTTAGAATCGTATCGTATCAGTGGGTGAAGAGAATTTCTTAACGTTCAAGAATTGGTTTATCTTAATACACATTTAAATCTAGAGAGGCTATTGTGCATCTAATAGGATCTAGCTTATTTCTACCAACTTACTCCGTCAGTTTGTCGCCTGAACTTTGAGCTCGTGATTTTCTTGTGAAGTGACCCTCTTGAAGCCTTGGCTAGAGGACCTTGTCCGAGGCAGGAGGGGTATCATCACTTTAGCCCCGCTTGTCTGTGGCATCATGGGGTGCCAGCCCCAGTACCTGAAGGGTGCTTTCACTTTCTTGATGGCAGAACAATTTGATAAGGCGCCATGGTCCCCAGGTGTTAGATTAATAAAATAATTTGTTACAATAGATGATACCATTCATGGGGAGGAAAACATTGGCAAAGTGGAAGCAGGACTGGCGATGCCAAAAACCAAGCCTAATATATATATATGAAGGCTTAGCTCTGTGGATGGGCAAGGTGAAGGAAGTCAGCAGCCATTCCAGTCAATGTTTCTGTATTATTTTATTACCTTGCTTCCTTTTTCTGTCCACCTGTACTCTCAGGCCTGAGCAGGGCAGGCAAATGAGAAGAAATTGTGTTGCTGCGATACACTGTGGCAGGACTGAGGAACATGCAACGTGGCAGTGGTTTGCAAGACATTTAGAAGGTTTCCAACCCAATTATCACCCATCGCAGCTGGAAGAACGTAATGGGATATGGCCCAATGAAGCACACTGGTTGAAAACTTCTTTAAGTGACTTCTAGTGTCTTGAGCGTCAGGGTTGTGTGGTGGTGCAGAAACCTCCTGCCTGGGGCCTCGCTGCCTGGGCTTGGACCTCATCACTCACTGGCCATACAGATTCGACTGAGCTATTCAGCTGCTTTGTGCCATGGTTCCTTTATCTGTAAAACTGTAAAAATCACACCTAACTGCCAGGTTTAGTGTAAGGATCAAATGAGTTAAACATTTGAGAACAGTGCTGAGCATTTAGAAAGAGCTTAATCCACATAATCTGTTATTGTTGTTTCAAAATTCTTTTTCTGCTTACACTTACATTTTTATGATTTTAAAAATAATTTGAGAGTCATTATAGCTGGAGTGTTTCTTTTTAGAAATTTGGGTCTTTTATTAAAGGCTAAAGTTATCAGGAATTCTAACTTTGAAACAAACTTAAAGTGAAAACTCCATTATATTTTGTTAATATTTATCCATCATAAATATTAAGTGGCATGGAGG
This sequence comes from Artibeus jamaicensis, assembly GCF_021234435.1. Lineage (NCBI taxonomy): Eukaryota > Metazoa > Chordata > Mammalia > Chiroptera > Phyllostomidae > Artibeus > Artibeus jamaicensis. Next base: position 27,245,750 of record NW_026521843.1, read on the forward strand.
GGAATTTATAGGATATTGAAATCACAGCCTCTGTCTTTCTGGCAAACTCCTTTGGGGTAGAGGGTGTGCCGTACGCTGCCTGTCTTTGTGACCTAAATTGTACCTAATGTACTTTAAATGTTGATTTGATGAAAATCAGATAAAAATTCGTATAAAATCAGACAATAAATTCGTAGTACATATTAAACACTTGGATGGTGCAACTTGAGTAAGAGGATATTTGTGTGTGTGCATGTCTAAGTGAGAGAAAATACATGTCCCCATTTTCTCCAGTGACAGAGGACTTAAATTACAGTAGAAGAGTTTCGGGTTAGATATAACAAAAAGCATTCTGACTACGGAGTTGGAAAACATTCTAGTCTTTTACTAAGAGAAATGACAGAATCTATATAATTGTAAAGCATAGGTTATCAGTTGACCTTTCCCTCTTTATTTGCTATAGAAGAATATTCAGATCTTTCTTGAGATTCTCAAGCCTTCTTACCTTCACATTCTCAGATTTGCTACATATACTTGTACATTCTTGTGAAAGGAGCCAAAGGACCTTAGATCGAAAAGGTTTACAAGGGGACTAAATGGTAATGGAAAAAATACAATAATTTTTTTTAAGAAACAAAAAGATTTATCTGTTGCCAAGTTTACCTTTCCTTCATCCCATCGTCTCTCTTTGGAGGGAAAGCAGTGAGGGGAAAATGAAAGAAATCATGACAATAACTCTCTGTCTCTTTTGCCTTACTGGTAAATACAGAGGGAATGCATAAAAAATATTTCAGCTGAGCCAGCCCACCGGGTTTGGCTTCATCACCTTGACTACAGTGGGAACAGAAATCCTCGTTCTAGATGTTTTTCTTCTTTTCTGGAAGATCAGTAATTGGTTGTCCTATTTTCCTATCTTACGGTTCCCCTCTCTCCATCTCAAGTATGAGTTATGTGTGTAAAACTAGTATCTGGCATACTAACTCTAACCCATCGAAACAAGCTTCTATGCTGTGCTGTTAGAATCAATTCTATTTAAAATACTTAGTGAAGTACAAAATTCCTAAGACAATTTTTGCTTTAGGTTGCAGCTGCAGTGTTCCTGATAACAGTCATCATAAAAGGTTGTTGAAAGCGATTTATTTGTGTTTGTATGTACGTCTGTATGTTTTGAGTAGGTAGGATACTCATAGGGTTCAACATTCAAAATGTCTGAAAAAACTGGACTGTGGAAAACCTCCTGTCCCTCCTTGGCTTTGATCAACCCAGTTTCTCTTCCTGGAGGCCACAGCGATGTCTGTTGTCTTTTGTGTCCTTCTAGAGCCATTTTCTGCATAGGAACAAAAATGTGTAGTTGGCTGTATTTTTACACATTAAAAAATGGAGACGACTTTCCTTTGGCACATGTACCACCTTCTGGAAGGCCAAGAGATGAAGCCAAGTAAGGCGAAGAGCTCCTTCCGAGAGCACAAAGCACCTTAAGTCCTTTTTCTTAGAAGTACCCAGTGTGTAAGAGTTTTCAAAAATACATATAAATAAGGAAAGAAACCAAAGGTGGGTGAGAGTCTCAGTAACTGTTTTCCTCTTGAAAATTTTCTTCTCAAAACAAAAAATCCAGATTTTACAAAGTTGAGATAGCTTGTTCTTCCATGACTTGCTGAAGGCTGACACAGTCCCTCTGCAAAACAAAAGTGAACCCCAAGATTCCCCTGCGGAAGTGGAGTGGCATGCACAAGGAATGAGGAGGAGCGTCCTTACTTGGGGGTTCTATTTACCTGGGTTTGGCAACCGGCGTGAGAACCCGGTGGTTACGTGACCTTTAACCAGTGCCCGAGCCACCTTCTGAGATGGTATGTTAGCAACCAAGCCTTGTAGTGCCTCAGAGGACTCACTGTAAGGGAGATAAAGTCTGACACAAAGTAGGGACTTAGTAAATGTTAGCATCTTTTTTTGCCGGTCCAACATTATATTTAAGATGTAAAGGTCTGTCTTCAGCAGACCGTGGGGTTCAGTCCTACTGCAGTTCTCAGAATTGAAAACAACATTTAGAAAGAAGGTTTTAGAGGGTCATTCATCTTGCTGGTGTCAAAAAAACTTTTTAACTTAACAACCAGCTTTTGTGTGGTGCTTTACCAGTTTACAATAGTTAACTTTTTACTCTCTAATCTCTCTCTGAGGGAGATGAGAGAAACGGACAAAGGGAGATTGTAGATGAAGACATCTATAGCAATATGAGATAGATACTTAAATTGTTTGAAATGTTGCTTGCTTTCTTTTGCCCCAGTTGGCGTGGTACAGAGTCTTCAAAGGCTGTAGTGATGGACATGAAGAGGAAGAGCAGCCGGGGCACAAAGATCCTCAGACAGTAAGACAAATAGGGAGGCAAACGTGTCACCAAATTTTAAGTGGAAGACAAGCAAATTGGAACTTACCACCAACTTTCTGAGTCTTATTTACACTAACTCGCTCTGGGTCTGGGACCAGTCACTTCACCTCCATAGTCCTTAGGTTCCCTCTAAATGATAATAATAGTAATAAAAAGGTTTGGGAATAGTACTCTTTATAGGTTCCCTCAGAATTATAGCTGTAAGCATTATGTAAATTCATAAAAAATAGTTTTGAAGACCAGCTTTAGAATTTCAATAGTTATTGTATATTCAAAACAGCTACAGAAGCACTTTATTTTCACTTTAAAGATTTACAATTAAAGTGAGTTTATGTATACCTCAAATGTCTGATTATATACAAACCCATTACAAGGTTTATGCACACATTAAATCCCTTCTTATTATGGGGTTTTGTGCACATTAAATGCCTGGTTGTTATAGATTGTTGTTTTTCTTGCCACTGTTAAATGTAACATTTCCCTAGGTGATGAAATGTGTTATTATTGGAAACATTTATTTTAGTGTATGTTCTGAATTTTCAAAGAGAAAGGTATTTAAACAGCAAAAGACGTAGCTGTTAGGAAATTTATTTTTTTATAAAATAGCTTTCAGCAGAAATCAGAGCAGCACTTTAAAATCACAGTTAAAAATCATTTAATCACCACACTCCTCGTTGGCTAATAGGGTGCTAAGTGACTTTTTCTCCCCTATGCAATAGGCTATTTTTGACATGCTCACTAAGTGAACCTAAGAATACTAGTACCTTTTACGTTAGCCAGCCTTGATCGCAAAGTACTGAAAGTTCAGGGGGCATTTGTCTCCTTTCTCACAGATTCATTTAAGTACCCGTCTTGCTGGAGCTTTAACTGGGGCAGGCAACCCTAATGACTTGAGATAAAATGAAAATAATGTACTGAGCCGTGCTCTGTGGATGGTAGTTATTCTGAACACACATGAATAAGCCTGAGTGTGATTCTATGCTAATGCAAGCCCCACGGATCAGCTTTCTCTTTTAGCCTCGAGGACCATTAAGCTCTGGAAGCTGGGTCAAACTGAGAGAGTCTGCAAACAGAGCCCATCCGCCAGCAGCAGAAGTTAACTGGCCGGGACTCCTAATGTGTGAAACCGGCGCTGCTCAAAAAGCTCTGTGCTCAGGACACAGGTCAGGACGAAGACAGCCGATTCTATTTGAATTTGCATAATCAAAGCTCCTCATTTTTCCCCGCACAGAGATAACGTAACTCGGTGGGGAGGAGGCCGTGACTACTTCCATCACGTTGTTAATCTGGAATCACAGCAAATAATTCCCATAAAAATGTAAATAACTTGTTTCAAAAGAAAAGAGTATAATTGAAAGATTTTTGGTGGTATTTCTTTGGAATTAAACTGTAGGCACAGTTATGCAGGTTAGGTAATGAGGCTCTTGGGGCTACGAAGTATACATTTTTTTAAATGGTGTCTTTTTAGTGATTTGATTCAAACACTGAAACTTGATTGTCTGTGGTAACTCAGGTTTCTGTCAGTGTGTGAGCTTTGATGTAGATGTAAATTAATACCCAGACCAAAGCTACGAGCAACTCGATCATGTCCTTCTCTCCCAAGAGAAAATGAATTTTTGTTTAATAGGGAAAATTACAACGAACAACACCGGGATGGAGAGAGTCAAAGACAGTGTTTACTTTTTGGGAGCACAGATGCGGGGAGGCTTCTGTTTAGGAGGCAGAGGGTCTTCTGCTCACACCGGTCCTCACACCCGTCCTCACCCCTCGAACCCGCCCTTTTCACACCTGCATTTAAACACACTACAACCGTGGAGAGCAGTCCTGTGTCGGACCAACGACGATTTTCATATATATTGTAATATTTCAAGTTCTCTACCTTTTACCTGAGGGCATGGTTGGTTTTGCAAACATTTTAAAATCATTTACTTCGAATTCTACTATGTTGACATTTTTGTGATGTGAGAATGCTGTTGGTTCGTTGAAAACATGTGACCATGTTTCTGTCGAGCAGACTCATACCAAATATTGTGCTGTTTTTAACCCTAGGTTTCCAGACTATCTCAAACATTCTGAATGTAAAGGAAATAAATATATGTTTGTTAAATAAAATTTAAGTGCTTTTGTGTGCCTTGTTATCCAGTCTCAAATCTCTATGAAAAACCTAATGAAATTCTAGATGTATAATTTTTCCTGCATAACTAATATATATGCCAGTGTTTAGGAAATATATATGAAGTGTTTAGGAAAGATCCTAAATACTTCACTCATTTATATTTTAAAAACTATAACTCAGAGAAGACAAATACCATATGATTTCACTTACATATGGGACCTAAAGAACAGGATAAATGAACAGACAAAACAGAAACAGATCCATAGACACAGAGAACAGATTGATGGATGCCAGAGGAGAGGGGTTGAGGGACTGGGTGGAAAGGGTGAAGGGATTAAGAAGCACACACTGGAAGTTACACATAGTCACGGGGATGTAAAGTGCAGCGTGGGGAATGTAGTCAATGCTGTCGTAATAATGCTGTTACAATGCTGTCGTGTGTGGTGCCAGATGGGTACCGGCAATATCGGGGTGCGAACACCTCGTAAGTATATGACTGTCTGACTACTATGCCCTATACCTGAAACTAATACAAACTAATGTTGACTGTAAACTGTAATAAAATTTAAAAAGAAAACTTGAAGAGGAGATATTATTATTATTTCCAGGTGAGAAAAGGGAGGCAAAGATGTTAAGTAACTTGCCTTAAGCTGTGTAGCTAGTAAATGAGCAGCAAGATGGGCTTAAAACCTGGGCGCTTCGGCTCCAGAGTCGGTGCTCTTAATCACTGTCAGTCTGTGGCAACCTGAAGAAATTTGTTTAGCAGAAAATGTGTTGCCAAATAAAAATGTAAGTTCTAGGAGGCTGCTGATCACCACTAGAGCTGCCTTGCCAGAACTGCCCGAGGGGGTCGTTCAGGTTAAAACAAAAGGATGCTAGACAGCAACACAAAAGCAGATGAAGAGATGAAGCTCCCAGGTAAAGGTAAATACATAGACAAATATAGAATCCTATAGTGTATTGCAATAGGGTCTGTAAGTTACTTTTCATTTAAGTATGATTAATTGGAAAGATAAAAGCATAAAATAACTATAAAGCTTTGTTAATGGATACAGAATATGAAAATGTATAATTCGTGACATTGCTAACACAAGGCGGGTGGACGTAAGGGAGGAGTAGTGTTTTTTGTATGTGATTGGAGTTATCAGTTCAAATAGATTGTTGACATTATACTGTGTTTCATATAGTTGGGTGCTCTGAGGTTAGGTGCATCTATTTATATCTGTATGCTAAATTGACCCTTTAATCATTATATGATGTCCTTCTTTGCCTCTTGTTTCATTTTTTGACTTAAAGTCTATAAAACTTATAGAGGAAGACATAGAGGAAAAAGTTCATTACATTGGATTTAGCAATGGTATCTTGGCTCTGACACCAAAAGCAGAGGCAACGAAAGTAAAAATAGACGAACAGAACCATATCAAACTAAAAAGCTTCTGTGCAGCCAAGGAAGCCATAGACAGAATGAGAAAAGCAGCCTGTCGAGTGGGAGGAGAAGACATTTTCAAATTGTGTATCTGATAAGGGGTCAGTATACAGAATATGCAAAGAACTTCTGTAACTCAACAACAAAAAATACAAGCGATCCAGTTTAAAAATGGGCAAAAGATTTGAATCGACATTTATCTAATGAAGATATACAAATGGCCAACAAGCATATGCAACAATGCTCAAGTTCACTGTTAATCAGAGAAATGCGAATCAAAACCACAGTGAGATATCGCCTCACACCCATTAGGAGAGCCACAGTGGAAAAGAGTATGGAGAGTCCTCAAAAACATTAAAAATAGAATTATCGTGTGATCCAGCAGTCCCACTTTTGGGATTGGAAGCAGAGTTTTGAAGAGGTATTTACACCCTCATGTTCACTGCAGATCACGCACAGTATCCACAAGATGGGAGCAACTTAAATGCTCATCAGGAGATGAACAGATAAAATGTGATGTATAAAACACTGGAATATTACCCACCCTTAAAAAAAAGAAATGAATTCTGTCATTTGCTACATAAAAAGTGGACGACTCTTGAGGACATCATGCTAAGTGAAAGAAGCCAGTCACAGAGAGACAAATACTGCCCGATTCCACTTGTCTGAGGTACTTAAAGCAGTCAAACTCAGAAACACAAAGCGGAATGGTGGTGTCCAGGTGTTGGGGAAGGTGAAAATGGGAGATGTTCAGTGAGTAGAGTTTCAGTTTTATAACTGAAAAAGTTGTAGAGGTCTGTTACACAGTAACATGGATGAAGTTAACAGTGCTGTATGGTCCATTTAAAGTGGTTAGGATGGTAACTTTTATGGTTTTTGAAACATAATGGCTTAACACAACAATTTTAATGTATCTCATGAATTCTGCAGTTCAGGCATTCAGGCAGGGCAACCGTGCTCCTCTTCTGCTCCTTCTGGTGACTTAGCTGGTGGGTGGAGGGGTCCAAAGGACCCAAGACCCCAGCGTCTTCACTCCCATGTCCTGTGCTTGGAGGGGAAGTGCTTGGGGCTCCAGAAGTTTCTTCCACTGACTCAATCCCCACTGGCTTTTGCAGCAGAAGTTATGGGGACTTATCTCCCTGGCACTGGAACCCTGGGCTGGGGGGCCTGGTGTGGGGCTGGGACTCCTCACTCCGGAGGTGTCCCACCGTAATTTTTATCCACAACATGTGGATGTGGGACCAACGCATTCTGTGTATTCGTCCTTGCTACCAGTCCTGATGCATGTGGTTTCCTTAGTTCTGAAGTCGTGGAAGCTCCATTCAACTCGATTTCTGATGGTTGTGAGGGATGGTGGTTCTATGGTTTAGTTGTCATTTTGATGTGGCTGTGTGAGGGGGCGAGCTGTGTTTCCCTGTGCCTCCTTCTTGACCAGAAGTTACAGTACAATTTTAACCATGGCATGAAACTTGCTTTTGGGGTTTCTTGTTTTGGGGTTGCTGAGTGCTTATTATTTCTTGTTGTGAAGGTTAAATGAGATCATGTATATGAAGTCGATACCATGGTGGTTATTTAATAAATGGTAGCTTTTACTAGTCTGTCGTGAGGCTCAATCTTGTAAGTCGTCCATGGTCTGAACTTATGTTTCAGCCTTCACAAGCCTCTGCACTAAAATATACCATCTAAAAACATTTATACTACAAATATTCTATATCTTCTCTTGTAATTGAACAAGTAATTATAGATGATACGATGTAAGCCAGGTCCTCAGGATACAAAATAGTTTTTGTTACATAGGAGCCCCCACAGGTAGAGGACAGGGAGGTGTAAGAAAGAAGAGCTTGTTTTTTTTTTAATCATGTAAGTCAGAAAACAGTGCTTCGGAGCCTGGTTTTTAGCAAACCTCAATTCTCCAGGTAAAAGAAGTTACGTAGTGATGAGGTTTAAAGTTGGAGTCAAATAAAATACATATATTTGTTTGTATACATTTAGTGGCTCTTTATATAATCATTACATTGTATTTTTCTAACTGCTTTTAAATCTTCCTACGTCTCCTGAGATCGGCATGCAAACAGCACATCCAGTTGCCACCACGAGGAGTGAAGCAGAGGCGAGGAAAGCGGGGAGGAGCTGAGTTAGCCTTTACTTGTCCCACACAATGTGTCCGAAGGGGTAGCTCTGCCACTGTCTTTCTTCAGTCCCTCCCGGATTTGGATTTGCGAGGCAGCAGAAATGTTTCCACTGCTGTAACCGTGGTTGAACTGTCACAGGACACATTTTACCATCAATTATTACTAGAGGACATCAGAGACGTGGGTCGTTACTGGTTAAAGTATATTTTTGTGGGCATTTCATTTGTGTTTCACTTTATGAAAAATTATAGGCCTCCTATTAAGAAACTAAGTAGTTTATGTAATTGAAACCTCAGTAGACTTTGCATTTTATTTACTTAAAATGCAAATAATCTATGTTTAAAAAATTAAACATTAAACCACTCGATCAAATAAATAATTACATTGTTGGAGAAGGATCATAGTGGTGGATTATATATCAGATCTGTTTTTTTAAAAAGAGCACTGCATTTAGTACATTTCAGAAACAATCCCATAAAAATGTTTAAATTTTAAAATGTAGATTTAGAGAGAAAAATTATCTAGAGAAAACTTATGTATAACAAATTCCATTTAATATGGAATAACACCTTTAGGCAATGAAACATTTCCATCTCGTTTTATTCTATGTGGAATTCTTGGTAGATTTTGGAGGTTACAAAATATAAAAACAATCTATTGTGAAATTTGTGGTTTAGTGTGGAATAAGTAAACTACGTGGCAGAAACCCAAGTGACAAAAGCTAAAACAGAGTGTGAGGAGACAACCCAACTACCCTGGGGGGAGGTACACCTGCTGGGATCGTAGTCTGATCCTAACCTGATTTTTGGTTCTGGGAGTGCCCAGAATTTACCTGTGCCACTCTTTTACACCTGCCTTTCAACCAGCAAGCTGGAACCAATTGTAGAGAGTATCTGGAGGCATCACCCAAATTGAATACTATCAAGCGACAAAAACACGAATTCTAGCAGATTATCTGCCTACTTGTAGCACAAGGCAGAAAGAAGAGTGATCTGTTTTGGAACTTTAAGTTCCTCACATGATGCATGACTTATGAGCATCATAATTGGTATAGTTGTTTGGAATCGTGACATATTTTTTAAAAATATATTTTATTGATTATGCTATTAAACTGTCCCATTTTTTTTCTCCCCTTTATTCCCCCTGGTTCTGTACCCTGCCTCCAACCGTCATTCCCCTATCTTATTTCATATCCATGGGTCATACATACAAATTCTTTGGCTTCTCCATCTTCCATACTATTGTTAACCTCCCCCTGTGTATTTTGTGCCTACCATTTCTGCTTCTCAGTCCCTGTACCTTTTCCCCTCCCCTCCCCCTGCTAACCATCCATGTGATCTCCATTTCTGTGATTCTGTTTCTCTTCTAGTTGTTTGCTAATTTTGTTTTTTTTTTTTTTAGGTTCAGTTGTTGATTAGTTGTGAGTTTATCATTTTACTGTTCATACTTTTTATCTTCTTTTTCTTTTATCTTCTTTTCCTTTAACATTTCATATAATGTCTTTGTGATGATGAACTCCTTTAACTTGACCTTATCTGGGTATCACTTTATCTGCCCTTCCGTTCTAAATGATAGCTTTTCTGGATAGTCATCTTGGATGTAGGTCCTTGCCTTTCATGACTTTGAGTACTTCTTTCCAGCCCCTTCTTGCCTACAAGGTTTGTTTTGAGAACCTATCAGCTCATAGTCTTATGGGAACTCCTTTGTAGGTAACTGTCTTCTTTTCTCTTGCCGCTTTCAAGATTCTCTCCTTATCTTTCATCTTGGGTAATGTAATGATGATGTGCCTTGGTGTGTGCTTCCTTGGGTCCACCTTCTTTGGGACTCTCTGAGCTTCTTGGACTTCCTGGGAGTCTATATCCTTTGCCAGATTAGAGAAGTTCCCCATCCCTATGTGTTCAAAGAAATTTTCAATTTCTTGCTCTTTCTCTTCTTCTACCACACCTATGATTTGGATGTTGGAATGTTTTATCTTGTCCTGGAGGTTCCTAAGCCTTTCCTCAGTTTTGAATTCTTGTTACTTCATTCTGTTCTGCTAGAGTGTTTATTTCTTCCTTCTGTTCCAAACCATTGATTTGAGTCTCAGTTTCCTTCCCATCACTGTTGGTTCCCTGTACATTTTTCCCTTATTTCACTTAGCATACCCTTCACTTCTTCCTCTATTTTGCGACCATACTCAGCCATTTCTGTGAGCATCCTGATTACCATTGTTTTGAACTCTGCATCTGGTAGATTGGCTATGTCTTCACTACTTGAATTGTGAAATATTTTTTAACTTAATAGAAATGTATGATATAGAAAGAAGACAGGCATTTAGAGAGATAAAAAAATGAAGAAACTAATTATGTGCTAGTATAATTAAAAGTATATCTGTGTATGTGTGTGTATTTAAGTACACACACACACACATATATATATATGTATATATATATTCACATAAAATTAACTAGGTAGTTGTGAACATAAGGCTGTGGCTGCTTTAGGTTCAAGTTTAGCAAACAACTGTGCTGTCTTTCCTGATTTTCTCACCTTGCTAGAGCAAATGTTCTTCTTCTGTGTTCTAAATAGCATTGTATGTTATCTCTATTAGTTGCATTGACTCCATTGTAGATGCTTTGAATCATTGTCTATTGAAATACTCTATCTCCATGTCCGTTCCCTTATATTACTGTAATATAAACTCTTCAAGCTAGTAACTTTGCCTTATTCAGTACCTGGTCCAGGGAAGGCTCCATGTAAACTGAAGTCTCAGTTAACTTAATATATATTTACAAACGATATCATTGACCATGTGAGATTCTGGCCAGGCGCAGAGCAACAAGACCTGAGTAATAGTGATAGATGTGAATCAGGGATATTAAAGTAGTTTCACCTTAATCGTGGTTTTGCTTTCTGTGGTTTCAGCAACCTGAGGTCAACCATGGTCCAAAAATATGAACTGGAAAATTGTTGTCTTGAGTAAAAGAATATAAAAGTGGGTCTTATTTGAAAAGTAGGAATTTGTAAACATAGCTAAGAATAAGTAAAAATTTTAAAAAGTATCAACTGGTACGCCCAGAGCAGAGTTGGCAACTTTCCTTTGGCTGCTGGATGGTCCCCCAAAGGGAAGAGGTGGCCTATTCCATCTCTTGTTGGCCGTCCTATTTTAAAGGCAACTTTCATTCAAAAAGACACGTGCATGATCTCATTGTCATTTTGATTTACCATGGTCATTGGGTAGGCATATCAGCAGTAACCTTCAAACCAACATGTGCTGGTTTAGGAATTTCCGAAGGGGAGATAGTCTGTGACTGCACTCCCTGAGAACTGTCCATTCGCCCACCTGTCTCACTTAGAACGGACACTTTGGGGTATCCATCACTGCCTTTTCTTCTGTTCCTGACCTATATAATGAATGGTAACTGAAATGTTATTGTTAAATGACTTTTAAAGCAGGACTAATCTGTTAAAAAAAGAGAAGGAGATGAAAGTCTTCTTAATATATTTAAGACATCTAAAATGCCTTTTTTCCTCAGGGTAGCACTGTGGTTCTTCGGGGTTCGAGTTGATATCGCAATTTAGTACTGCACCTACAAAGAAAATTACAGTTTTTATACTGTTTATTCTAAGTGCTTTCAAAATGAAGACACTACAGAGTGGTAAAGGAGGCTGTTGAAAACATGAGGTAGGAGATTATTAATTTCTTAAAAAGCAAGAATATTGCAAATTCAAATGATCCTGTTCATTATCAATATGAGGTACCTTTACAGGTTTGCATATTGTAACATGTTCTTAAATTGGAATAGATGTGACTTTGTTCATCAACTATTCACACTTTCAAGCTGCTGAATCTTTTTTTTTTTTTTGGCTGTGAAATGTGTTCATTTCATTGTGATAATATATATCAAGAATCTAAGTATAATTTTAAATCTTTTCACATTCAGGTTTTTATGTACTTTATGTATTTTTAAGAACTTTGAGTGGCCCAACTTTAAAAAAAATTGTCTTATAAAAAATTTGTAAGCATCCTTTGTTCCATGTGGCAGTTCCTCAATAACATTTTTAAGTTGAATTACATTATATCCACAGTTGCTTAATGGAAACATCACTTAATTTTTAATCCACAGGTTTCATGGCTTTGGACAAATCATATCATTTTCCTACCGTTTAGTTTCCTCATCTGTAAAATGGAGATAATATCTCACAGAGCTGATCTAGGGATCAGTGCCCATGAATAAAAAGCCACCAGCATGTGACAAATGATGGGTACAAACGCTATCATAGCTGTTATTATTTTCCAAGTGATGTGCAAAACCAGGTAATAATGCATAATGCAATAGTAAATAAGTAAATAAATGAAACAAAAATAAACTGTTTCCTGTATTCACAACAGAAAACCTGCTTTTGCCTGCCCCTATAGTGAATATATAGTTTAGGAAAATAAAAAGAATATGTGAAGAAAATTTGAGAAACACTGTAAAAATGTTTTACCACATTATTCACTAAAATTATCTCTCTCTATATATATCTAATCACTGTCTTTTAAAAAAACACAAAAGTCCAGTTTGATATAGTTCATTATTGAGTTAATAGGAACTTGGAGATTTAATCTAATTAAAGCAATATACACTTCATAGTAGAGCAAACCCGAGCTGCCATCAGATTTTGGAGAAGTCCAGGATTAGGGTGTATTACTTTCAGTACAATGATTATGTTTACATGTCAATATAGTTCTAATAAATTTGCTTAACCCTATGACAAATAGACACTATTTTATTTTTTAATTATATTTTATTGATTACGCTGTTACAGTTGTCCCAATTTTCCCCCTTTACCTCCTTGACCCAGCAGCCCCACTCCCTCAGGCCATCCCCAGAGCGTTGTTCATTTCCATGGGCCATGCATATAAGTTCTCTGGCTACTCCATTTCTTATACTGGACTTTACATCCCTATGGCTGTTCTGTAACTACCTATTTGTACTTCTTAACCCCCTCACCTCTTTCCCTCACACCTTCCTCCCATCAGGCAATCATCAAGATACTCTCTGTATCCATTATTCTGTCTCCATTCTTCTTGTTTGCTTAGGTGGTGTTTTTTTAAGATTCAATTGTTGATAGATATGTATTTATTGCCATTTATTGTTCATAGTTTTAATCTACTTTTTAAAAAATTAAGTTCCTTTAACATTTCATATGATAATGGTTTGGTGATGATAAACTCCTTTAGTATTGTCTGGGAAGCTCTTTATCTGCCCTTCAATTCTAAATGATAGCTTTGTTGGGTAGAGCAATCTTGGCTGTAGGTCTCTGCTTTTCATGACTTTGAACATTTGTTGCCCATCCTTTCCAGCCTGCAAAGCTTCTTTTGAGAAATCAGCTGACAGTCCTATGGGGATTCTCCTTTAGGTAAGTAACTGCTCTCTCTTGCTGCATTTGACGAAGATTCTCTCTTTATCTTTAACCTTTCGCATTTTCATTAGGATGTGTCTCAGAGTGGGTCTCTTTGCATCCACCTTGTTTGGGGGACTCGGTGCTTCCTGGACTTGCATGTCTACTTCCTTCACCAGAGTAGGGAAATTTTCTTTAACTATTTTTTAAAATAGGTTTCCAATTTCTTGCTCTTTCTCTTTTTCTGGCATCCCTATCATGGAAATATTGGAATGCATGAGTTGTCCCAAAGGTTGCTTATATTATCTTGGTTTTTTTGGATTCTTTTTTTCTTCTTGTTGTTTTACGTGGTTGTTTTTCGCTTCATCCACTCTCTTGTTAAATTGATTCCCCGTTAAATCGTTCTTTATTTTAATTAGTGCACCCTTCATTTCTGACTGGATCTTTTTAATGCTATTGTGGTCCTCACTGATTTCCTTGAGCATCCTTATAACCAGTGTTTTGAACTCTGCATCTGGTAGATTGCTTATCTCCATTTTGTTCAGTTCTTTTCCTGGTGTTTTGATCTGTTCATTCACTTGGGCCATGCTTCTGTGTCTCCTCATTTTGACAGCCTCCCTGTGTTTGTTTCAGAGATGCTTTGATTCTGTGTCTTGGTTGTGTGGCCTAATGTAGTAGGTGTCCTGTAGGCTTCAGTGGTACAGCCTGCCCCAGCACCCAAGCTGGGTACTCAAGGTGTGCCCTTTGTGTGGGCTGAGTACACCCTCCTCTTGGAGATGTGCCTCAATTGCTGATGGTTTGTCAATGGGAGGGATTTACCCAAGCCAGTCAGGTGGAAGGATTGGCAGTGACCACTAAGCACCAACCCCCCACCCTCCATGGAGTATCAGCTGTGCAGGGGCAGGGTAGGGCTCTTCACTTCATTTAGTTCTTTTTCTGGGGTTTTAGTCTGGGTTTTTTTTGTTTGTTTGTTTGGGCCATATTTCTTTGTCTCCTCAATTCGTCAACCTCCTTGTATTTGTGTCTGTGTATAAGGTAGAGCTGCTTGGACTCCCTGTCTTAGAAGCATTGCCTATTGTAGAATAGGCTCCTGTAAATTGTGTGGGGTGGAGCCTTAGGTAATCACCAGGGTGTGGCAACCTGCTTTGTGGCCCTGTGTGGGGGGAGGGCTCATAGAGAGGACAGTGCTGCTGCCCGGCTTCTGGAGTGTTGCCTGGCACTTGCCCCATTTTCTGTCACTTCTCCCACTCCCCATATGCAACTGGTGCCCTTCTTACTGTTTCCCTGGTGTTGAATCCCAGACTGGGTGGGTTTGCAGACATTCCAAGACTGTCCAGGCCCTTTAAGTGGAGTCTCCTGAAAATCCAGTGGTTTCTTCCACTGCTCCAACCCCCACTGGTTTTTACAGCCAGAAGTTATCAGGATTTATCTTCCTGGCACTAGAACCCTGGGTTGTGCATTCTGGCCTGGTGCTGGGATCGCTAGCTCCCGAGGTATCCCTCCCAATTTTTATTTACCATAAGTGAATTGGGACTGCCCATTGTGCTCCCACCCGCCCTGCATGCCATGTGCACACTGTCACATTTCCACTGGTCTCTGTGTCTCTCCCCCTCCTACCCGTCTGGATGAATGTGGCTTCTTCAAATCCTTGGTTGTCAGACTTCCATACAGTTTGATTTTCTGACAGTTCTGGGTATTATTTGTTCTGAGGTTTAGTTGTAATTCTTTCCTTAGTTGTACGAGGAGGTGAAGCATGTCTACCTATGCCTCCATTTTGACTGGAAGTCTCCAAAAGACCTATTTTAAAATTACTTTTTCATCCTAGTTTGGGCATTGAAAAAAATTTAATGTTGAAAGCTTAAACTGTAATGATGTAATAAATAATTTTAAAAAACTTGTGTAGGTTGCTGGAAAAAATTTATCAAAACCTGGAAGTGTAGATTTAATGCTCAGTTACCTAGAATTCTTAGGTACTAGTCATTTTTGATTGGGCACTCATAGATTCTATTTGTCCACCTTGCCTGGCTGCAAGTTATCAGGTATGAAATATTTTGTCTGTAGCACAGAGTAGTCATTTGAAGAAGATGGTAGCAGATGAGACATGTGAAGGCATAAAGAAACAAGTAAGTTGCTACATCTAAACTGAGGACTATCCACATATTCTTGAAGGTAGAGGCAGGGGCTAATTGTTGGCACAGCTGAAAGATAGGAGTGTCAGAACTCACAGGATTAACAAGCTACTGCACACAAAGGGAGGGATAATACTTCTGTACATAGTCCACAGTGGCAAACGCAGCCCTACGTAAGGCTGCAGTGACAATTTACTTCAGTGTCCTTAAAAAGTATCTGTGTAAGGCTGCAGTGACAATTTACTCCAGTGTCCTTAAAAAGCATCTGTAAATGGCCCAGCTGGTGTGGCCCAGTTGGGTGTCCTTCTGCAAACCGAAAGGTTGCCAGTTTGAGTTGCTGTTGGGGCACAAGCCCGAGCTGTGGGTTTGTCCCAGGGGCACGTGGAAGCAGCCACATAGTTTCTCTCTCACATTGGTGTTTCTCTCCCACTCTTCTCCCTCCCTTCCCCTCGCTCTAAAAATAGAATTTTAAAAATTAAAAAATCTATAAATATAATAGATTTAATGTGTCAAGATAAGGCAGTGTGTAAAGTATATTCTAGGAATCTCTAATTTCGTGACCAAAGAGCTGAATGATACTCAAAAACAAATCCAAGCTATTATTTTATAGTAACATAATAAACATCTGAGTAGTTGGCTAAATTTTTCAATATTCATTATCTAATAGTTCAGGAATACTCAACATTTCAAAAATAATTGTATTTTTCATAGCCCTGGGTTGGATATTGTTTTGTTTCATTGTTCTGTCCTGGGCCTACATTTTTTTCTTGTCATTTGCTGTAATTACAGACAGAGATTTAGAGTTTAGCATTTGCAATATCTTGCTGTTGAATTCAAATTGTCAGTTGATGGAATGTCTATAGCTGTATAGTGGACAGTATGTTTATTTATTTTCATAGCTTGAGTGCTACTTGACTCTGACTGAATGGTTTTCTGTTACAAGATTTTCTTTGGTTTTTAAGCCTACTGTACCTTGGCTTCTGAATACGCTGAAACCCTTTACTTTGGCCCTTGGCTATAACACCTCCCCCCCCCATTTAAAATGCTCTCAAATCTTTAACAATAATAAAGCTGTTGGCTATTTTAATTAATTAGTATGGAGAAAATAAAAACACAGGAAAATCCTTTGTTTTGTCATTCAATGGTTACAATAAAAGCATAGAAACATCAATTGATTTTATTTTCCAAGAAAATCATGCTGGCATCTTTTGTACCTGTTACTACCCATAAAGGTTTGAGGTTTTGAATCCTCAACAGTAAACATCTTTAAAAATGTATAACCTTACTTAAAATAACTTCAGTATGCCACAAAAAAATCATTGGCTTTATGGTTACTTCATTGTAAAGTAAACTCTAGGGAGATGGCCCTGATTGTGGTAATTGGCATTCTACACTCTGTACACACTTTCCTTAATTCTTTCCCTTTACAGCAGTCTCAGCAGAAGGCCTTTTTCTTCTGTGGCCTTGTTGGTACAGCGTGGCACCAAGTGACATCAGATTAGCAACTGGGAAATTGTTTATCGGAATGAATTTGCAGAGTTCAAGGCTGTGTTTTTCTATCTCAAATCATTTAGCAACTTTAAATTCAGTCAGAATTTGGAGTTTATTTTACAAAACATGAAAAAGCTTTTAAGCCAATGTCTTTGAAGTACATCTGTGGCAAAAGTGAGGCCACCTGCTGTTCAGAAAAGTACTTACACATTCAGCGCATTTCTGTCCCCGATACTGCTGAGTAAAACGCTGCCATTATTGTTCGGATCCTATAGGTGGCAGCAATTCCTGCAGTTTCAAAGCATAACAATGGCTTGATTTGTGGGTCTAAGAATAAAGCTGTCATGAACTCATGGGATCTTTATATTGTAAGGACTCTTCTTTGAAATGTGATACATGAGTTTTAGTTTCCCCTTTAAGATATAAGTAGCTTTTCTTTCCTTTAAGTTCCATTTTTAAATTTTTAATCATTTCCTCAAATAATGTGTCTATAGCCCTGATTTTATGGTGTTACATTTTGAAGTATAAATTTTTAGGTAATCGGAGAGAAAGATGTGATAGAAACTTTTTTCTCCCCCCACCTCTACCCATTACAGGAATAAGCTATCGTTAATGTTTACGGCTGCAGCAGTCTCGGGAAGGAAACCCTAGTTGCCACGCCAGCGTAGTTTTCCTCACATTCAGGGTCTGGGTGGTTAAAGGGTTTAACATGGCCATTCAACTTCTAGGAGGCTTTGAATCAAATTGTAGCGCCTATGGAAGAGCGACTTTTGTAACTGTATTTAATAAGTACTGTGGTTTCCCTGTAGTCGGCCGGGGCGTGGAGAAGTGGGCAGTCTCAGAGCCATGCAGTCACTTTTTGCCTCTGAGGAGCAGCAGAGTCATTTTAAGTGCGACCGGTCACTTACACACTCTCACACCCACACTCACACACACATCCCTACAACCACCCAAAGGAAACCCTCGTTAGGTATCAAGACTGTCATTCAGTTCAATTCAATGGTCAAAGTGTTTTCTTTTTAAAAAATGTCCCTGCTGGTTATTTTGTTTCATTCAGACACTTGCAAAATCCTAAATGAAACTAGTTTTTTTTGGGGGGGTGGGGGGGTTGAAGTTAAAATAGTTAAACCTACTTTGAAATGTTTATTTAGAAATTTAGCAACCTTTGGCTTATTGTTCAAATGAATTATCCAGGAAGTTTAAAATGATAATTTATTCAAATATCACAATCTGGAATTTCTATTTTTTTTATTTTGTAAAGGCTATGTTCTTATTACTTATCATTTGAGATAACAGAGTAGCAAATTCACTGCACCTTATGAGAGCCTAACATATTTTGAGGGGAAGAGGTTAAATTGTTTTTCTTTGAAGCAGATCTATTTTTATTACCAAATGTTTTGAACTGTAAGATGCACTGAACCATAAGATGAACCTAGGTTTTAGAGGAGGAAAATAGGAAAAAAATTTCGAAGCAAAAAATGTGGTAAATTATTTAATAATGTAAATAACATAGGCCATCGCCCTTCCCCCCAACCCCCTGGTGAGCCAGGTAAGCTACATTCAGACTATAAGATGCACCCCCATTTTCCTTCCAAATTTGGGGGTAAAAGTGCATCTTCTAGTCCAAAAATACGGGTATTTAGATACTTTTTAACTATTGAATCTTAGTTTTTGGACTTGATCTATGTCTAGTAAGTAAATGCATGATTGAACTCTAAAATTAAAGCATACATACTTATATGTATTATACATATCATGTACTGATGGGCATATGTACGTTTCTTGTAGACAGAGGAAATACATACAGCTTTAGGAGATGTGGGACATTTGGATCATACGAGGGAAAATATCATCCACATATCAAAGAATTTACCTATATGTTCAGAATGGCGTTTTTCATAAAGAACGATCAGCGCTACATATACTTCCCCTTTTGATGGATATGAAAGGAAGCAAATATATAAAAGTAAAAAAGATTGATAGAAACCTTCTATACTTTTTTAAAAAAATATTTATTTATTTTAGAGAGAGGGGAAGGGAAGGAGAAAGAGTGGGAGAGAAACATCAATGTGTGGTTGCCTCTCATGTGTCCCCTAATGGGGACCTGGCCTGCAACCAGGCATGTGCCCTGACTGGGAATTGAACCTGTGACCCTTTGCTTCACAGGTCCGCGCTCAATCCACTGAGCTACACCAGCCAGGGCTATACTCTTAATTCTTATATTGTGTGTGTATTCTCTACTATCCAACAAACCTGTGTTATTTTTAGAGCAGTTACCAGGAGTAAAAGTACAAATTAGTTTATTTTTTGAATACCTAATATTCTAAGCTCATATGAACTTGATTTTTATGGCATAGTGGTAACTTAATTATTTGTAAACGTCTGTCTTCAGTCCTTGTTGTTGTGTTTGGCGTATTCACAACAGCTTGCATTGTCCAGCACTCAAGGGAAGTCGCGTTCCATTGTCTGTGAGCACCACGGTCACTCGGACATTATTCCACCCAGGCACACACCAAGGCACTGCAGAACAAATTTCATGTATTTTTTTGTGCCATTATCTTTCAGGAACTTATGTTAAAGTTGATTCCAACTTGTTAGATTCCCATGTAAACAGTGAGTATGTAAGGGTGATCACTTGGCTTTGCTTTGTACATTTTATGAAATATTTCAATAAAATGATTTATCCTTCAATGAATTTATATTGCTAGCTTATGAGGTATTCCTTAATATTAAAGTTGATTTTACTTTTTGTAAGTAAAATTATTTTGCTGCTGAAATTCTAAAATGAAAAAACAAAAAGCTTTTGATGGATCAGATAGTACAAATGCTTGGAGTTGTTTGTCGGCAATTGAAAGCTATGTAGGTTTAAAAAAATAAAGTAAAAAATATTTCAGGAATGTAAGTGTAGAAAAAGTGAGATATTTGGTTCCACTTGAATGCTGTAGACTCATTGAAAGCCAAGTTTTTGCGTTTCTTTGTAATTTATTGTAACACCAAGTTTTACCAATATATTTAAAAATGATTTTGCATTTTATTTCTTCATATTTCATAACCGTGAGCTTTAATATTAGTAAATATTATCTAAAGTGTTCACAGAAACTGTTTATGTGTTTGATAGGACAGAATAACGTTAGCTTGCATATTTCAAGGTGAATGTTAAGGCTCAGAGACCCGTGTAACAGACTGATTGGGAGGGGCTTCACAGAGAAGAAACACAGCGCCTGATATGTCTGAATTGAGAAAACAGCAGGTGAAAATACACCCTTGGTTCTATGTAATGGTCGGTGAATGGAATTTTTTATTAACGGTTGTTTTCTGTTTCACTGATTATCCACATGCGTGTCCTATACATGTGACCATTTCTTTAAGTGTTACAATACAGTAAGATGAACTTAACTTTATACATACACTAAAAGTAATTGCTTCTGAAAGGTTTTTTTCCAGGATGCCCATTGGCACCCTTAGTCTAAATGATTACCATCATGAATGTCTATTGCTAGTTTAGAATCTTGTTTAAGGTGGGAAAGGGTTTGATAATGATTGAGCTTCTGGTTATTGGTTTCCAGATTAACCAGAGTATGTTAATATTCATTCTATAAACTTAAGTTACTTACTTATGAACATTCAGCTAAAATATTATATAAGCACAGTACTTTTCTAAGTCATGTAATAATGTAGATAGAATAAGAGGACCTCCAGCAACTGGCTTTCTTTCTTCCTGGGCACTAGAAATGGTCTTATTCATCTGAGGACAGCCGTGCTCACTTATAGGCCTGAAGCTGTGTAGAATCTAACGCATTGGGTGTTATCAATGAGTGAGTACGTTTCTTTCTGCGTAGGGAGAGTGATGGTTGGAAAGGCCATTTAGCATCATAAACATGCCAGGCACGCCAGTAGACGGGCGGGATGATTTTCTCCCTTCATGGATGCCACTTGCCTTCATGACCCACAAAAGAGACCCTTTCGTCCCAGGGGAGCATGTAACATCAGGCTCTGCTTAAAGTTAACGCTGTAAAAAGGTACCCACCATGTCATAAAGCAGTGTGATGCTACACGTGCAGCGCTCTCAGATCCAATCAAGTGGACGTAGCGTGCGTGCAGTGTGGGCAAGACGTGCTCAGCGCTGTGTGAACACACGATGAAGACTCTCGCAACTGCCGTTTTCCCCGTCTGGCCTCGCTGACCAGCCGCTTCACTCTTTCCCCTGAATGGATGTGCGCCCTCAGTGACTACGTGGAGAAGAAAGCCCAACGTGAAATTTGTCCTCCCTACCTAACATTCAAAGTCAACTTTGCATTCAATTTATGTTTTTTTCCTTAGTCTCTCGTATGTTTCTTCAGGAAAACAATGATGAGATCAAAATCAATTATGAGCGCAGCCACGATTGCTGAGCTCCGCCGTTTTTAAGGTGCAGGGGTCCAGCAGCCTTGGTCCTGAAGTCCTTCGGAGTCGGATGGGCTGTACCAGCTTTCTGTCCATCACCCCCTGAGTGCAGCACGTGAAACACAGGCTGCTGCTCTTTCGCGTGTAGAAAGTCTGTCTATGAGTACTTACAAATACTAGATGGTACAGCCCAAACTGGAATCCTAAATTATCATTATTTTTTATTATCACCAGGAATTTTTTCCTCACAACTCTAGAGGCTGGAAGTCCAAGATCACGGTACCAGTATGGTCAACTTCTAGTGAGGCCCTCGTCCTTGTTCATAGCCAGCATCTTCTCACTGTGTCCTCACATGCACGGAAGGCCCGAATTTTTCACTGCCAATTTTAGGCTGTGTACTTCTAAAGTGCGCTTGTAAGATGGGTATTGAGAATTCAGAGCATGAGACCATATGAAAGTCATTATGTAGCTGAAATTCTAAGGGAAAATATACTGTTGCTGTTCTTGCAATAGTATACAACACAAATGATTATATGAGAAGTTATTCATTTTCAAGTAAAACTGGGTCTAATCAAAAGAAAAATAATTCTGGAAAACCATTTACATCCTAGAATTCTAACAATTTTGTGATTCCACTTGATTTTACAGGGCAATGCAAGTGAAACTTCCTTGATGGACCCTGAGACTTTACAAGTATATGATGCCGGCATTTATCATAAAAATATATTTTTAAAGAATTCTGAATACTTGTCTCTTTAAAATATGTTTCCCTGCAGAATCTCTAAGGCAATGAAGCAAGTTTTTAAGTCTAAAAATCAAGGGCTTGCTCTTCAAGCCATGCTAGGAGCCTTTAGTCTGAAACACCTGGTACTAGTACCCCTTGCCTTCCCGGCAGAACCGGTGCCCCTCGCACGAGGCCCTGGTGGGCTGATCCGAGGTTACTGGGAGGGACACAGGTGGAGTTTTATTAGCAGAAAATGACACCTGCTTCTAATATTTATATTGAAATTCAAAGGACAATAATAGAAGGATCTCGAAGAAAAAGAAGTTGTAAGATTTATAGTACCAGGTAATCCATTTTTATTATAAAGCTACAGCAGCAATTTTCAACCGTTTTCTTCTCATGTGTGCTACATAGCACACAGAAACTAATTTCTAAAATTCTGTGGCACACTAGAAAGTATATTTTTTGCTGAGCTGACAAAAAATAGGTATAATTTTGTTTCATTCACACCAGATGGTGGCTATTGTTGTGGTGTCTATTGTCATTTTTTCTATTTGACAATCTAAGGGGGAAAGAAGTCAGTGCCCCTGACTAAATAGTCAGGTGTTGCATGTTTTAAAGATTCTTGCAGAGCACCAATTGAAAATCGCTGAGATGCAGTAATTAAGGAAGGGTAAAGGTGATTTGACTTTGGGTGGTGGGCACACAATGCAATATACAGATCATGTATCATGGAAATGGACACTTGAAACATGTGATCTTGTAAACCAATGTCACCCCAATAAATTTAATAAAAACAAAAGTATTGAAAAAATTTAAAAAGAAATTGTGGAAAGGGTCTAATGCAACGGTATAGAGTCCCCAAACAGACCCATGCATATATGAGAACTTGATTTCATGACATAGATGCACTGCAGAACAATGGAGATGGATGGTATTTTCAATAAAATATTCTGAGTCAACAGAATAGCCTTATAGAAAAATTAAACTAGGATCACTTACCTGACATACACAAATATCAATTTTAAGTGGATTTTAGATCTAAATGCGAAGCATGAAACAGTAAAGCTTGTAACATAAACATATCTTCATGACCTTGAGGTAGGCAAGTATTTCTTAGGCAGGATTAAAAACATAACCACACAGGAAAAGATTGATAAATTGGTGTGCATTATAATTAGGAACTACTTTTGCTGAGGAAAAAAGCTACAGAGTAGAAGATATTTGCAATGTATATAACTAGTTAAGGACTTTTTTCTAAAGTATATTTTTTAAATCAATGGAAAAAGAAAGAACCCAATTTTAGAAATGCAAGAAGACATGATCAGGGACTTCATAAATAGGGTATCCAAATGGCCAATAAACATAAAAAAAGACACTAAACCTATATAGTGATCAGGGAAATGTAAATTAAAACCACAGTAAGAACAAATACACTCTCAACAAAATGCCTAAATTATGAAGACTGACAAAACCAAGTGTATATACAAGAATGTTTATAGTATCATTCATGTACATACATACTGAAAATAAGACAAGTGCCCATCAACATTAAAATAATAAATTGTGGTTTGTTCATATAATGGAATACTATAAAAGCAAAGAAAATGAATCCACTACTTCTGCACACGTAGCCTGGATGACTCACAAGCATGATATTGAGCAAAAGATGCCCGACTCAAAATAATGCATGCTATATCATTCCACTGATATAAAATTCAAAGGATGGCAAAATTAATCTCTGGTATTAGAGATCAGAATGCTGATTACATCTGGGGAGCAGAGAGAAGGGCACAAGGGAAGAAGCTTTAAGGGCGCTGGTGATACCCCAGTTATGTAGGTGTCTCCAGTTTGTCACAGTGATGATTTTATTTCTTTTTCTGTGTGCAAGTTGTACTTCAACAAACAAGTTTAATAAAAAGCAGAGAGAGGGGGAGAGAGGGAGAGAGAGGTGACAGTTTCCCCCTAAGCTTTTCAAGTAGAGATCAGTGGAAAAACAGGCCGGAAAGGGGGAAGGGGTTCCGGAAGCTGCTTTTCTGATGTGAGGGATATGAGTGAATCACAGACAAGGGAAATCAGTGTGTTTCACGTCGCCACAAACTCATAGAGTGTACTGATGTTCATAGGAGGCCGCCGTATAACCTTCTGTGGGTTGTGGAGTTTTTGTTACATGGGATAGCGATTGTATGCCTGGGTGTTGTCAAAGGCCAGGAGCCTTCGTCATAGCACTCCAAGTTATTGAACTCTGAGTGCGTGTCGCTCAGCACAGACACCACTTCCTTCTGAAAGCCTCTCCTGACCTAGTTCTGGCTGGTTGCTCCTCTTTGCTCTCATACTTATCAATCCTGGGTGCGCCCACCCCCGCTCCCGTCCAAGACACTGGAAGCTTCTTGAGGGAGGAATTTTGTCTCGTTTTCATTTCAAATTCCAGTGTTACCTAATCATAGTGCTTAGTGCTGAGAAAAATAATGACATGAATGAATGTAAGTCAGATGTTTATCCCATGAAAGGCGCCTGCATTTAACTACATTATACATACATTTGATCATTTTGAAATACATAAGTTTTGTTAGCACAGAAATGAGGATGAAAAGCTTGGGACTCTTTTTTTAGGCACTTGCCTTTTGTTGTAGCTAAGTTTTACAACAGAGTAGAAACTTGGAAAGGCCTGGGACTCCTGGTTCTAGAACATAGCACTTTTCTTAAAGCAACAGCGTGCTTCGGTTACTCCATAAAAAATGTGAAATTATTTCTTTGTCCTGATAATAGAGAGCTTTGTGATATTTTCAGATTGCTCTTCAGTATTTATAACTCACAAAGAACTTCATAGCAAAATTATAGATAATATTTTCTCAAATGTCTTCAGTTTTTGGTGACTTTTGGTGTCTTTCAGTTTATTGAACTATGTTGAAATATGAACTATAGTTATAATTGCAATTAAGTAGAGAAGCCAGGCTTGTATTTCATGTTTTGTTTTGTTTTTTCTTACCACTGGTATGTTTTCTGTCAAATTAACTGTTTTTAGAAAGCGAGTTTTGACATTTGAGTCATAAGAACAGATGTCTGTATTATACAAAAATATGGACTAATGACAATGCAGAGACCAGATTACTGGAATGGGGACAAATGAAATTCCTCCTTTCATGTTGGTTGCTGTGCGAGGGCAGTCACAAACACCGTCTGTGTCCTGGGACGAGATGTGTGAGCTGGACGCAAGTCCTCAAATTTCTCTTTCTTTCTTTCTTTCTTTCTTTCTTTCTTTCTTTCTTTCTTTCTTTCTTTCTTTCTTTCTTTCTTTCTTTCTTTCTTTCTTTCTTTCTTTCTTTCTTTCTTTCTTTCTTTCTTTCTTTCTTTCTCTCTTTCTCTCTCTCTCTCTCTCTCTCTCTCTCTCTCTCTCTCCTCTCCTTCCTCTCCTCTCCTCCTTCCCTTCCCCCCCCTCCTTCCTTCCTTTCCTTCCTTCCCTCCCCTCCCCTCCCCCCTCCCTCCCCTCCCCTCCCCTCCCCTCCCCTCCCCCCCCCCCCCCCCTCCCCTCCCCTCCCCTCCCTCCCCTCCCCTCTCCCCTCCCTTCTTTCTTTTTTTTTGCATTCAAATGGATAGGCAGAAGATCACAAGGCCCTCTAATGTGGAAATTCCCACATTTCTGAACCCGGGCTCTCCAGTGGTCTCTGCTGTTCCCTTTTCTAACGTCTTTGATACCATGTCTCTCTCAGTGAAGTCATTCTGCTTCAGAAGGTGGATTTTCATGTTCGTGGCCTACAGGCCGATTTCAGATGTTCTTTGGTATTTTCTGTAATTCATGGTACACTTGGCTTATGGGTGATTGCTGCCTCATATTCAGAGCAGCTTTGTAAAGGTTTCTGTAGTATGTAAGAAAGATCCAAAATTGAGGTTTTCCAGCTCTGGCTGGTGTGGCTCGGGATTGAGTGCTGGCCTGTGAACCAAAGTCTTGCGGGGTGGATTCCCAGGCAGGACACATGCCTGGGTTGTGGGTCAGGTCCCCAGTAGGGGCCATGTGAGAGGAAACCACACACTGATGTTTTTCTCCCTCTCTTTCTCCCTTCCTTCCCCTGTCTCTAAAAATAAATAAATAAATAATTTTTTTTAATTGAGATTTTCCAGATAAAATTGTATGAGAAATATTTTAGATAAATATAAGAATGTCATGAAATATATGTCTTATACCAACAGTAATGACATAATAGTCTCCAAAAGACATTTTTTTATCCCATATGTATCTATTGTCTATTTTTAGGGCTATGAAATGTGTAAATTTGCCAGTATGTAATCTGTGTTATTTTAATAACTTATTTGTAAAGTGATGTTTAATTGTGTTGATATAAAATAAGTAGTCAAGACCTTTTAAGCTCAACAATAGTTATTAGAAATGAGAAAAGCCTTAGTTTTATTAGGTACATTTAAAATATTTATGAACATTTTAAATTTTGGTTTAATTTTCTAAATTTGAGCTGATTTCACTAGACAGTGTTCTGTTGTTTTGCTGTATAATTTTGGAAGATTTTTACTCTTTCTCTATTCTAGTCTAATGATTTCAAGATCTATTTTTCCATGGAATAATTTTTTTGTTGTTTCTCAGGCATTGTTTTTATTCTGTTTTATTTTATTTGTTTTTATTAAATTTCTTGGGGTTACATTAATAACATTATATAGGTTTCAAGTGTACAATTACATATCTGTATATTGTACTGTGTGTTCACCATTCAAAGTCTAGTCTCCTTCCATCACCATTTACCCCCGTTACCCCCCTTCTATTTGTTCCCACCCCCTTTCCCTCTGGTAATCACTATTCTGTTGCCTGTGTCTATGAGATACTTTTTTTTCTTAATTTCTTCAGGTATTTTACCCATTCCCTTCACCCCCCCTCCCCTCTGCCAGCTGTCAGTCTGTTCCCTGCATCCATGAGTCTGTTTCTATTTTGTTTGTTTGTTTTCTTCATTAGGTTTCACATGTGAGTGGAACCATGTGGTATTTGTCCTCTCTGACTGGCTACTTTCACTTAGCATAATACTCTCCAGGTCTGTTCATACTGCTGATACTGCTGTGAAATGTAAGATTTTCTTCTTTTTTATAGTTAAGTAGTATTTCCATGAAATAATTTTTATATTATGATTTCTTGATAGAACTCCACAATGAATTTGTAAGATATAATAACGCATTATAATACCTGGGTTAAAATTGACCAAAAACCAGAAACCCTATAAACTAATTTCTATGAGAAATAGCAATTGTGATAATTATGCCTTAAAATTTTTATAAGAGGATGGGAGAAATAATGGTAACATATTAGAAAAAATGGATTATTGTATAAAAAACAAGAAAAATTGAGTTTAAAATGAAGTTTAAAAAAGCTTTCACTGCCAGCTTTTATTTTGTATCACATATTTAATATAAGGGTGTTTCATAGTTGGATCTACATACTAGGTACAATATTCAGTTATATTATTTTGAGTTTAACAGAGAGAAATATAAAAATTCTTTTTCACATATATATGTTGTATGAAAAGGAAAAATGTACAGATTATTTTGCAGCATCTAGATGCTCTTGAATCTGACTGTTCCAAAACTGTTTAATTATTGATTATCAACAGCTCACTGCTAATTTTTTCTAGCAACTAAAAAGCTCTATTTATCTTCATTTTGAAGTGTTTTGGATTTTAAGGGCATGGGTATTATAGCCCGTGTTCTGAGAGCCGTATTTTACTAGTAGAGCAGTATCTCAGTTTTGTTTCCCTCTCTATTCCAGCTGAATAATTAAATAAGATCTAAATTCAGCTTTACTGTCACCTTTGTAAATGCTTAAAATTGAACAAACCAGAGGAGAAAACAGTGATGAGTTCACTTGTGATGGTAAATGCAGAGTGTGCCAGAGGTTGTGACAGGTCTTTGCTAGTCATCCTTTTTGAAGTTTCCGGCAGCTCTTGCAAGGGCTTCAGGGAGTAGTGTGTGCATGTGTTGGGGGGAGCAGTCTGAGGGTATAAGGGATGTTAGAGAACTTTAAAAACTACTAACATTGAAAGTTGACCT
The DNA here is from genome assembly GCF_021234435.1 of Artibeus jamaicensis. NCBI lineage: Eukaryota > Metazoa > Chordata > Mammalia > Chiroptera > Phyllostomidae > Artibeus > Artibeus jamaicensis. The sequence goes on from NW_026521843.1 coordinate 27,273,922, forward strand.
ACTTCTGATTATTACCACATAACAGTGATTTTGTAAAATGCCGGTGATAAAATATTTCTCCCTGTGGGGGTAGACCACTGGTTTCCAGTGTATTAAAAAAATGAAGAAAATGCTGAAACAAGGTTGTAAACATTGTGGAATATTTTAAATGTCTTTATGTAATAATTAATTATGTTAATGCAAAAATCAACCTAATTGAGCTATTCTATTCATAAGGTCATTGCATATTCATTAACAATATTAATTCACGGTGCACTATGGTAAATGTCTTGTCCTTCAGTCCTGTCAGCGAATCTCTTGTGACCATGCATCTGACCTCATGTTGTGTTCTCGGTGACTGTGAGGCCGGGCCCTACACTTCTCTTGCTGCTTTGATTTTACCCATTCCACCCCCTAAGCCAGAAGGGGAACCCGGAGAATAAACATTATTTGAAACTATCAACAAATCTGTAACAAAATTTTGGAGAGCATGAAATTCAGAAAACGTTTCCTTCTTTTTAAAAAAAATAGCCATACTTCCTTTAACTAACATTATTGATTCATCTTTTTTCCCAGATTTACTGGCATACAATTGATTCATCTTAAATCCAGGTTCCAGCTGACCAACTTATTGAGACATGATGTATCAGCTAGTAGTTTGAGTACACAGATGTGTGACCATTATCATCTAGATTTTAATTACATTTTATTGGTCATTTGATTTTGAAAGACAGAGGGAAAAAGGCAGGGATTAAACATGAACTTCAGAGATGCTCTATGAAGAATAATGAAGTTATGTCTTATAAAACATTTGAGATCTTGTTTGTCTGCAGAATGCTGCCATGTGAGAATAAAGAAGATACTCACTGGTATCTTCTAACAAATTTGAAGTGTTTACAGAAACAGATCATACTTAAAAATAAAGTTTAGACTATTGTTCAGTTATTTTCTCTTTAAATCATCAGCTTTCATAAACTGAAATTGTATTTTTTTATTTTCCTGTTTTTTCATAGACAGTATTTCTGACCTGCATGGACAGTCATATAACACTGTCAGGTTTCTAAGCGCTCTAAGTTTCTCAGCTCCTTTTATTTCTAGATAAAAATAAAACTGTAAAAAAAGTTCTAGAAATTAAAAAAAATGCCAATCATGGTAAGCAGTGTAATCAAGGTGTGTTGTATCCTGAAGTATCTGAGTGGCCAACTTAACTAGAGTTTGCCCTCAGTGATGAACTATTGGGGTGATGTATCCTCCTTGGACCCAAAGTCACTGATGATGTGGGTTTGCAGGTTGGCCATTCCTCTCCCCTTGGTCCCATCTTTCATGCCCATCAGTGATGGTGTTAACTATTTATCAGTGCAAAAAATAGGGTGTAGTTCTTCATAGAGTACATAAAGGGACAGGCTTTCCTTCAAGGCATTTGTACCTACTTTAAGGATTGATTGTAGCAGAACATGCTTCTTTCATTGTATTTGTTAGTGCCAAGGTATCTGATCTTTGGGGGACATACAGCATCTTATTTTTTGCTAATTAAACAATGGTCAATGGGAAAAATTGCTTTTATTCCTAAATAAGTTACAGATAAGTACTTTAGAAGAAAGTCACCTATACCAGGGACCTTGGACATAAGACACAAATGATCTTTGGGCATATGCCGTGTATTTAAAAACAAAGTAACAAAGCTTCTTTTGGTTTTTAAGTGTTAGCTCTGAACTCTACAAACCTGTTCTTTCTGTCTTTTGCATCTAAACAACTCAAGAGTATGCACTCCGGTTTCTATTTGTTTTGCAAAGCACTAATCAAACAATGGAGGGGAAAAATAATTTATCTGGTAATAACGATTTTTGCTTTTTGTTGATGTTCTTCTTTATGAGAGTTTTCCTAAGGCAAGTGCACGAGGACACTTCGACCACCTAAGTTTTTACTGCTGCCATTGACTTTGCCTTTTTGAAGTGAGACTTAGCCTTTGACAGCTCTTTCTTTGGTGATTCATAGAAGAAAAAGCCTTCAGGAGAAAAAAAATGATTGTGCCTGATTTGAAGGGGTAGCTAAATTTCTTTGTTGTTTGTTTTTTGGAATTGTGTTAAAGAAAATTGTGAAATTGTAATGACTAAGTGCATATTTTTGAAGGTTTTTACTTTGTGTATTTCCTTCCTCCAGTCCCCTCTGCCCCGCCCCTGCCATGCACAACCAAACCAGTAACTGTTAACCCTAATTTATTTTTACTCTTCAAGTGACATTACTTTTAACTGGCTGCATTTGGATAATAAAAGCGAAGGATTTTAAACCACTTAGTAATTTGGTTTCATTTTTAACACAAATAACACCTTTTCATCCATTTTATATAAACTTCAAACAACATATGTTTTAACTTACTGCCAAATAAGAAGAAATGTGTTACATTAAAGTACATGTTGTTTGCTTGCGCATTTGGAAATACCATTCATTTTATGGCAATTTTGAGTTATTTTTCTGTCACTTTGTATTCCTATTCAAAGAGACACACAGAAACACTCACTCAAAACAACTCCCTTAGGAGTTTACTCCTGAATGTCAGTAGGCATGCGCAGGAGGGAGGCACTGTATACAGCAAGCTCCGGCCGTGGAAATGTCAACTCTTGGTGACTTGCATTTATTATTATCCTTTGAATTGTGTCCTCTTGAAATTCTGTAAGTGGTATTTTAATATATTTCTTTTATGTTTAGGTGAGCAAAGGAGAGTTACCACCTCACTTGGTTTTTTTTTTTCTTCCCTCGGTTGATGTAAAAATTCAAGACTAGGATTTGGTACAAATTTTAAAAATTCATGTTGCCAAAGGACAATGCATACAGAATGTGCAATGGGAATAACATAAAAGACTAGGAAATAAAAATGGGAACTTTTTCAATGTTAAGATGCAGGTCGAAGTGTGAGATTGTTTCTCATTTAATGAAGTGAAACAAATATTAGAGAAATTCAGAGCCAAATTGGTTTCACCGGGTTCTTGTTCTTATGTTGGATAACTAGGGACGGTTGTTTTGGTTGAGAATTCTGAGGAATAAAGGAATGAGCAGGTATAGAAACTAGTACCTGTTGGGCCTCTAATTAGCTGTGTGACTTTGGGCAAGCCATTGTATCATGTGAGCCAGGTTCTCTCTGACTGTAAAAGTTCAAGGTCTGGTGTGACCCCCAAAATGGGTCAAGCTGTACAGGGTAGTGTGATAAGCTTGGGATACCAGAGGAATGAGGTACATGAGAAGGTGCCTCAGATTTAGTGTTATCAGGTAGTGTAAGAAACTTTGGGAAGAGAAGGTTAGTAAAAATAGTTGATTACATGGCTGTTTCATCTTGTTTTTCTTGACATCCCTTGTAAACTGCAACAAATTCAATTTTGCAGTCATCAGCAAAAAAGTAGGGCAAATATTTTTTTCAAAGAAAAACCATCACAGCTGTTACATCGATGTGTGTATCACTATATGTATATGTTCTACAGTAGTTTCTGTATTTTCCTACTATTTGAAAAGTTTGCTAGAGAGTTATTTGAACTTCTTCTAGTGTTCTTCCACAGATTGTATGGCAAGCTCTCTGTCTGGAAAGCGTGTGAGGTGACTGGTTTGCCCATTTATTCTCCACACTGCCTATTTTTCTCTCTTCTAAATTTAAAGCAGTTGAAATCATCATAGGATAAGATATAGAGGAATAATGGAAAATAGTTCTTCGGGACCTTCATTGTTCTCAGACAATTGTGCAATGAAAGGTTAGAAAGGATTACTTCGTGCAGAAATACGTCAATATTTTAGAAGTCCTTTTCCTTTAGCACTTTAAATTAAATCGAGAGAATGTGGTTTCTTTTAAAGAATATGGCCCTGGCTGGTGTAGCTCAGTGGATTGAGTGCGGGCCTGTGAACCAAAAGATCGTGGTTCAATTCCCAGTCGGGGTACATGCCTGGGTTACAGGCCAGTTCCCAGCATGGGATGCACGAGAGGCAACCACACATTGATATTTCTCTCCTTCTTTCCTTCCCTTCCCCTCTAAAGATAAATAAATAAAATCTAAAAAAATAAAGAATATGGATTAGAGTTACATAAAACATACTAATTGGTATAATAATAGGACATATTAGTATACTATATTATTATATACAATAATATATTAGTATGTTAATAGGACAAGGAGGCTCCTTGACAACAGATGAGGCTTAGATGTAATTTATAGTTAGTAAACTAGAAAATTCTAAAGCATCCCCAGGAGCTTTCTCTGACCTACCACATGTCCGCCTCAGTTGAGTTAGGAGCTCCTCTGAGAAGCTCTCGTGGGCAATGGTCTGTGAGCTGCTGCATACTCATCATGACCAGCGTAAATAATCCTGCCCCATCAACGCAGCAAAGTCTGCTTCCCTCTTGCTTTCACAGTAAGGACACACTTGTGCTGGGCCATAACCAAGTTTATACTTTTTAAAATATCAAAGCATTTGAAGTTTTTCTGTTATAAAAGTCCTCAGTGCAATTTCACACTATCCTTATGTTGACTGGCCTGAAGATTTGACTATTAATTTAACCAGCATTATTACACTTATCCTCTAGAATAAATCAAAACTCTTTACAGGAATTGATTCCTTACTGCCTGGTAACAGTAAAGAGTGCTGAGCAGTTACATTTTTCAGACACAATTGCACGTTGTCATTGATGCCTGAAGAGAAGAACAGCTGTTGTGAGTGAGGGTTAAGGGTAAACACTCCCTCTGATTCAGAGAAACACAGGTGCCCTGCTTTATTATGTATCTGTAAGTAGAGCTCAGTAGAAAGTATGGTTAGATTTCATGTATATTTCGTAGAGTGAGGGCAGCATTTTTCACTTTTGGCGAGTGCAGCTTTCAGAACCCACCTTTGTTGGGGACTCAGGCATGGCCAGCTGCCCTGCAGGCGCCTGGTAAGTGTTAGTTGATGATGAGAGACAAGCGTCCTTGCTTTTAGATTCTGCACATGAGACAACCAAGTCTTTTACACAGAGTTAATTAATATCTGGTAATCTTCCACATTTCTAAGAGAATATGAGTTTGAATCATCTCTCATCATCTTAGATAGATATGTGAAGTCACCAAAGTAGTTGTTCCAGTTTTAGACGTGGGAAATGAGATTAAAGAAGTAATGGTACTCCATCGTGATAGAAATGCTTAGTTCTACTGGCCATTTATGTGTCAGGTGCAGGCACTTGGGGACCCCAATATGCTTAGTAATGTGAGTGAGAACCTTGGTGCCCTGGACATGGTATTTTTTTGCATTATCAGTGCAATGGTGGACTTGGATGGTAAGTGTGAGCTTTTGCCTGGAATTATCTGCTAGCCAAATCATTTTAGCTACTTTTGGGTTTAGCCATTTGGAGTTTTTTAAATGGTAAAGGGGATAACATCCCCATTTGTTATTTATGGATGCGGTATATTTTTATGATTCCTTTGTTTATAATGAGAAATACAATTTTAAAGACTTCAAAGTAAATTAGAAAGATGGTTTCATACATCTTCAAAAAATATGGTTTTAAATTTTATTAGCTGATTATTTCACCTCAGTTATTATTGGGGGTGTTGACAGATAACTACACATTTGCTTTACCAGAAATACTTTGTCTCTGTTTATTTTCATAATCATGTAAATTAGATTTTTCCTCTTTATAATTATAAAAATAAACAGAATATTGGATACTATTCATTTTTCATGGAGCGAAAAGGAAATGGCATAGTACTGGGCAAGGGTGGAGCAAAGTAGTTGGGGTAAGAGATGAAAAGTGAATGCGCACAGCTCAGTGTGTGGAATGGGGTGGATTCAGGGAATTCATGCTTTAATGTTTAATTTTTAACAGTTTTCCCCATGTTGGCATGACAAAATATAAGAGGGAGAGAGAGAATGAAAGACCACTTGTATGGAGAAAAATAACAAAAAAAACCCAAGCAGACAAATTTGTCTAAGTGTAGAGAAAAAAAATACCCGATAGTTGCCCACCAAAATTATTATGAACAACAACTACCTCTCAGGATCAAGGCTTTAACCAGAGGGGCTTTTAAAATTTACCTATATATTACGTGAATTCATTTTTTGAAAAGCATGTATCATTCCTATAATTTAAAAAAAACAAGGAAACAAGCAAAAAGGAGAGAGGCAGAGATGGCGAGAGACTCTTAAGGGCTATAGGGAGCAAGGGAATGGCAAGAAAGGTGAAGACTGGGCATCAGAACTGGATCCTGACTCAGGTCAGTTCAGACACTGGCTGTCTGGTGTCTTCCTGACAGATGAGGAATCGGGGCCCAGGCCAGTGGTGAGGGAGCAGGGCCTGCGTGGGAAAGGCAGCAAGACTGACAGAGTAGGATTGGAAGGGCAAGGCAATTCATTACAGAGATAGCTTGAAATCAAGACATTGTGATCATGGGCTGTAGTTAGGACTTAAGCATTTTGTAAGAGTTTTACCCTGGGAAGCCCTAGGGAATTCCAGGAAGTGTGTCTGTTTAGAGACATCAGCTATAGTGAGCCTTTATTTATTGTTGTTATTATTAATCAGAAAATGAGCAAGCTTAGCCTCTCTGGACGACTTCAGTACAGTGGCATGACTTTCAGAGTTGGCCAGGTTGTATCAACATTCAGAAATACAGCTATTTGTTTTCTTAGTTTTGATGAGGGCCCAGGTGAAATAATTTTAAAATTGTCTAATATGAAGTTTGGCTCTTACATCTAGAAATCCAAGAATAAGAAGCTGTCTTTTAGCCATTGGAGTCAGTTGATTAGGCCTTTGCTGAACTAGACATCTGGAATTGCATCAGTATATATATATAGAGAAACACACATATGTGCATTCTCTACACAAGGTTAAGATCTAGAAAGCTAAATATATTTATCAGTATCACTTAGGGGATGGTCTGTCTTTTGTCACATTTCATTGGCAAAAACCATTGGCAGTTTTGTTAGCAGTGGTTTTGATGATAAAATCCTGTAATTCAAGAGGTTGGCTTATTCAACCAAACAACTGCTACCTTGGGCAGTGCTGGACGGACTGTGAGGGGCCTGTTTTCTTGAGACCTGGAAAGCTGTTCTGTTTGCTAAACAAAGGAATTGTTGATTTCAGTGATTTAATTCCCCTTTTGGCTAAAGGCTGCTGAATGAAAACATTGCTTATTTGGGAAGGAATCTGTTGCTAAGGCAACTGATATCTCCTTAATTATTGGCCAATATTCCCATATGAGATTGGTCTCTTTTGATGGTTGGAAATAACCAAATTATCCTGAGTACTTTCAAGTCTCTGGTTTGGTTGTGATGTTGGGCTGTGGGGAAAGGATTTCTCTCTGGTATACAATCAGAAATCTCTCATCTGGGTTGGCATAACCAGGGCACTGTGTTTGGTGGTGGTGGGGTGTGTGTGTGTGTGTGGTGGGGGGGCTGTTAAAATGTAGATAACCACATCAAATTGGCACAGTCTCCTGCATTTGAAGAGATCTTATTACCTAAGACTAGTTGCAGTTATGAGATCAGTGACTCATGTTCAATCTTTTTTAAGAAACTGAATTCTTTGCTATCTGTAAGAAAATATGTTTAATTAGTCACTTATCCTCAAGAATGGGCAGATATAAGGAAAAACTTATAAGTACTCGAGTAATTACATTAGCAAGAACTGTGTTCAGAATGTCTGCAGCCATTTATGTAAAGTTTATTTTTTGAGTCTATCTAGTGGTGCCAATGTTGACCTTGAAGAATGACCTCTTTTTGCCTACTGGGTTGTCCAAAAGGTCTGTTCAGTTTTTTCCATAAAATAAAAGACACATTTTTCATTTTCACTAATAACTGTATTGATGTGGATATTTTGATTTTGTTGGCTCTCTCCCACATAGTATAGTGTTGATTTTTCTCAGTCAATGTCTCTATTTGATCACTGTCAACTTCACCTGGTCTCTCCAACTATGGAGAAATGTCCAGTGAGACGTCTGTAGCATGAAACTTCCCGAATGACTTCTGACACATTCAGTCAGTGATAGCACCTTCTCCATACACTGCACAAACCTTTTTCTTTTGCATTTCAGGTGAGTTTTTACCCTCCTTGAAATAATAAAGCATAATATGCTAAAAATGTTGCATATTTTCTTCCATCTTGAATATTAAAATGGTTGCACAAAAATTCACCAATTTTGATAAGTTTCTTTTAAAATGCACCTTGATATGACAGCTGTCACAATACAATCTGACAAAATTGTTTTGAGTGAAATTAAAGACAACTAAGCGCTATTAGAGCCATCTTACAGAAAAAAACCAAATGAACTTTTTGGCCAATCCAATACTTTGTACGATCATGTGAAAGATTTATGGTTTCTTGTTGCTTAGCAGTGCAGTTGTTTGATTGTTTAAAATTAATTGAAGCCTTGACTATGGCCAGGTTCAGGTTCTAGTGTATTCATATTGTATTTACTTTATAATTATTCTCTTCTAGTGTGAAGGACATACTGAGAAATCAGTACAGTTCTTAGAGAGTGGGATTTGTCTTTATAGTTCTATTGTATGTCTTTTAAAGTCTTACTGTAGATCATAGAGACCACAGGGTATTTCCTGTCCTTACAACAAAAGGAAACTTACTGCACCTGTCCTCTGACACACTGTCCTCCGATGAGCACCGATGAAGTTTTTCTAGTGACACTCCGAGGAGCGCAGATTTCTGTGCTGTGGGATCGTTGGGATTTTGCAGGGGTTTCATGTGAAAGGCTTTTCACATGATAGTGCTGGATAAAATCTGTTTTTCGATTCTTTTGGATGTTTATAGTTCTTACTCAGGATTAGTCTTTCCATGTGTCATTCTTAGGGATGACAACGGTTTTACACATTGGGGTGAATGGAATATGAAAAGCTGGCACTATGTTTTGAGACAATACTTGAGTTGGATTTCATGTGCATTTCTTAGCTATTCTAGACTTTCAGAGCTCCACTCTTCATTATAAATAGCCACAATAAGGAAATATAAATAAGATTCATTTGATGAAACCATTAAAATACATGAACATCCGCACTAGCCTGCAACACTGTTGACCAAAACATAAGCACAAAGTCACAGGTTATAAGTAGCTGCTTTCCCTACGTGGGTCTTCAGTATCATTAATGTAGTTCTCACATGTGAGCTTTGTGGTCCTTTCCCAAGTTCTCTCATCTAAGGCTACAATTAGCATACACTTAATAAGCACACACTTAAATGCATGATATATTTTGAATTAGCCTTTTAAAAAAAATTTGAGCTTGTATTACATAAGATATGTTGACATCTGAACTATCAGACATTTTTTTCTGAAAAGTATTTTTATGCTTTATTTTTCCATTCCTTAATACTTATAAATTTTAAGACTCAACCAAGGCTTGGACAAATTCAAACACTGCATCTACTTGGAATATTTTTAAGGCACAGTTCAGATGTCTGAATTAGATCATGCATTAGAAAATGTAAAGGTTATAGAAAGCTTCCCTTGGCCAACATCATCAAATAGGCACACATTTATTTTGGTGTTTTCCAACTGCCCAGGCTTACCTCATCAACTGAGTTGTGTTTTCCTGTCCGTAAACCCTGCCCAGTGCTCTGGCGCACCCTCTGACCGATGGGGCCCCTTTTCTCCATGACCCCCAGCCTGCCTTCCTTCCTCTGTTTTTCCTATCTGTATGCTCACCTCCCATGTTCTTGCATTTTTTCCACTTCCTTTAAAAATTGCCACTGCTTCATTTCAATCACTCTGTGTGTCATTCTTCTGAAAATTGGTTCCATGCATTAATTATTGTTAAATTGATAATGGTTGATAATGTGTTATCCTTTTGTGGTTTGCCATGTTAATTAGAATTGTAACTTGCTCAGTTTTTTTGGTAAAGAACCCTTTGAGTATACTCCCTTGAAGGCTGGACTTGGATGGTCAAGATACAGTTTCAAGCAGTTTCATTAGGTATTTATTTTAAAGGAAAACAACACTGACAACCTGTCATGTATATGCACTTTCAAGATTTAATAATTCAACCACAGCAGGTCCTCACAAAACGTGGGTTCATTCAATGTCATTTTGTTATTAACATCGATGAGATGCCACAGGCACTTAACTCTTGTTTACATCAATTTCCTGTGATAAAGTTGGTTTTGTTATACACCATTTTTCCACAGTTCTAAGAATTCAAAGATGATGTTAAGTGAAGGACTTACTGTGTGAAATTCTGACCTCCCCTTAAAGGACAACTGAGTTTAGAAGACAGAGGGCAATATTCAAAAATTATGATCCATAATAAAATACACTCCACTTCCATCTTCTTAGCCAATTAAGTGATTATATTTTAAAGAGAAAATGCTGTATATTGATAGGCACACAGTTTGGGAAGATAGAAAGCATTTCCATTTCTACTCATCTGATTGGTTTTAGTCTTTGTGGTGATGACTGCTGGTTTGCCCTGTGCTCGAATTCTCTGTCGGCGTTGGTAGTGTATATTAGAGGTAATCTCTCATTTGTTAAGATATGAAGGGGGCATTTTATTCTTTTCTTGTTATTTTTTTCTTACCAAAAGAATGCGACAAAGAACTAAAGTCTATTTAAAAATAGATTATTTTATTATTTGAAAATTCCTTTCCCGTATTGTATATTTCTGTTAGTGTATTGATCACCAAATTTTTTCAGATATTTATGTAACCCCTCCCTTGTTTGTGCCATCCAGTTTGACCCAGGAGGGAGCAGCTGAAGTGCTTCCAATCTGCGTTTGTTGGAAACTCTGAATTTCGAATCAATATTTGTAGGATTGTGAGGAAAAGCAGCAGTAAAGAGGATATAATATAGAATATAGAATTCTCTCTCATAAGACATTCATGGTCTATTGGGAAATCAGGTTACTACATATGAGGTAACCTGTTAGCAAGCCAGAGGAAATTTAAGTTGTAAGATATTTGAAAAAGTTAACGGTGTCAGGCATCAGAGAGAAAAGATAAATTACAACAGGCTTGAGATGTCAGAGAAGATTTAGGCTGAGCTTTGATGGATAGGTGAAGGGAAGAGGACCTCTGAGACAGAAATGTTAAAATGCTGTCATCAGAATTCTCAGTCCAAAGGTGATACCTATAACAAACTGAGAAAAAGAGAAAAAAATTATTAGCTTCTAGGTTTCCTCAGTAGTCCACAGGAAGCCTGTCTACACCCGATGGACTGGCCCCTCCCATTTTCAAGCACTCTGTCTTGGTCAGCTCCGACAGCTATTACAAAATACCATGGATTACATGGCTTAAACAACAGGAATTTATTTCTCACCATTCTGGAGGTTGGGAAGGCCAAGATCAAGGTGCAGGCAGGTTCAGTCCCACTTCCTGTTTCTTAGATAGCCGTCTTATTATGTCCTGCCGTAGCTCTGCCTTGGTGCATGCACACCAAGAGAGAGAGGGATCCCGGGTCTTGGTCTCTTTCTCTCTTTAGGTATTATTGACAATAAAATTGTAATACATTTGAAGTGTAAAATATGATGATTTGATATACATGTACTTTGTGCGAAAGGATCCCCCACATTCAATTCATGCATCTATCATCTCACATAGTTTTTTTTTTGATGAGAACACTTGAGTGTTACTCTTAGAAAATTTCAATTATAGAACACAGTATTGTCCACTGTAGTCACCACATTATACACTAAGTCCTCAGACCTGATTTATCTTACAACCAAAACTTTCCCTCTTTTTCTAGGACACTAACCCTGTCATAAAGGCACTGCCCTCAGGACCTCTTCTAAACCTAATTACCTCCTGAAGGTTGTGCCTCTAAATACCATCACATTGGGGTTTAGGGCGTCAGCGTGAATTTTGGGGCGTGTTACTCAGTCCATAACACCCCTCGGAGCCCATTTGTGTTTGGTTCAGTCCCATCCGTGCTGTGTCTTCCTTCCGCACCCTGGGAGACGAGGTACACTACAAAGAGAAGGTTCCTAGGGCTTTGTCCGGATGAGTTCAGGGCCCTCCCTTTAGGTCATGTATGTATTAGTACTGATTTCAGACATTTGCAAATATTTTTATTTTATGTTAAATTACTTTCTCAAATTAACTTCCTGAAGAAATTGACTCCCCTTATGACTCCATAAAAATGAATATTTGGCTTCACATAAATGTGGTTTGTTTATTTTTTTTTAAATCCACTTAAGGATGCCTGGGATATGCTTCTTTCTGATTTTTGTCCTATGTTTGTTCTATTTCTTGTCCCTATACTTACAGATGCAGAACTGAGCTGGGAATAAAAGCGCTTGTTGTGAAGTAGTTATAATCATTACTGAATACATGTTTTAAAGAACTTTTATATACCCTTTATCCCCACTGCCCCCAAATTTTTGTTGTGCACATATTATATGCAAAGTATTGTTTAGGGCAGGCATTTGCAAACTTTCTCTTAAAGGAGCAGATAGTAAATATTTTAGGCTTCATGGTTATATGGTCTCCATCACAAGTACTGAACTCTGACATTGTATCATAAAAGGAGCCATAGGCACTATAAGTAAATTAGTATAGCAGGGTTCTAATAAAACTTTATTTACAAAAGTAAGCAGCCAACCCTTGGGCCTTAGTTTGCCAACCCCTGTGCTGGGTGGTGGGGCTCCCAAGATCTCTATGACATGATCTCTGCCTTTGGGGCATCTATAGTGTAGCTAAAGACTTAGACTCATAAGAGAAAATTTCAGTGCGTTGTTAATAAGATCAAGGTAATGCGTGGGGTACTTTGAAGCACAGGGCATCATGAGCCATTTGTTGAGTAATAGAATTGAAGAATTAGATGGGACCAAGTCATGGGAGAGCCTTGTGTGGCATGTTCAGGAGCTTATGACATTAGGTTGGAAAATTCTGAGTTGCACGTGCCTCTGGGACAGCCAAAGGGATGTGCCCAGATGAGTGTTTGAACCTGTCGTCCTAATATAAATGAGGAATCATTAGTATGTGCATGGTTGTTAAAACCATGAACGTGGGTGAGATTACCTTGGGACTGGGTGGAAAGTACAGAGTAAGGAACTGAGGACAGAACCATGGTAAACAATCAGTGTTTGCGGAGTGGACAGGGAAGGCTAAGTCCAAGAAGGTGTCTGAGGGAGGAAAAGGAGTTAGTGGAGGGTGTTGTCACAGTGGCCAAGAACACTCACCAGGGTTCAGTACAGCTAAGCTGCAGTAACAACAAAAGCCACAAACAAGAAATACTGAAATCTCAGTGGCTAAACACAAAGTTTTATGTCTTCTCATACCAAGCCCAGTGCAGGTCTGGCTAATAGCTTCTATCTGTACAGTGGAAAGGTTCACCAAAGGAACACATCTGACCAATTTTAAGAAATGTGAGAATGTTCCAGCTAGGGATACCATTGATGTTTCCAGAAATATCCGTTTCCAAATGAGAAGTTGTGGTACATCCTTGCATTTAGCCTGTGAAGAGGGCATGTTTGAAAATTTTTATTTTTATAAGTTCATTTTTTTCTAAGAATCTCTCTGCATTTTTTTCCTGTGAAGCTTCTTGTCAGGTCAGAAGGAGCTTTGTGAAGAGAAGGAAGAGGAGGCAGTGATGATGTCACTGCTAAAATGCAAACCTATTTTTCTCTACTTAAACAATGGAAAGTGACTCATGGGTCAGTTTTGTGTTTTTTAGGAATCAACATTTTAGATTGCTAACATCTATCCATCACTTACCTAACAGGATTAAATGCATAATTTGGGGGAAAAGTATCAGTAAGAAGATGTGGGGGATTTTGTAGTAGTAAGAATGCCCTAAGTTGTTTCTTAAGCAAAACTCTGGCCTACTAGCCAAAAGATTGGATTCTAGTTGTAACTGAAAACAATAGACAGTTGATAAAATAGAATACACTGGAACCTATTACATACAGGAAGGCTAAGTATTGTTTTCTTAAACTTTTCTTTCAGTTGCAGGTGTGTGTGTTTGTTTATGTATTTGTTCTTATATAAAGCCTTTCTTACTGAAGGTCATGGACAAAAAAAGATCAAGGAACACTAGACTAGATAGCTTGCTGGGATTCAAGGGTGTAAGTCAAGACTGCTTTTGACTTATGACGAGACACCTACCTGAGACTGGAACCTGGGGCTGAATGAAAGAGGACTCCAGGGGAGAGGAGACAAGAGAATCAGAAAAGGGGAGGAGCAGATGTCTGCTCTTGAAGACAGCAGAGTATTTCAGTATTTCAGAAGATGGGCATGTAAGTGTCGGGGAAGCAGGTGACCCCTGTCACCTGGAGGCTGGCCTGCTCGAGGGTAGACCTGAAGGCAAAATGGCTGCGGGCTGTGCCAGCGGTTTCGGTTGTCTGTTGCTTGCCTAACCAACTGCTCCCAAATTTAGTGGGCTAAAGCATTTTCTGTGCTCACGACTCTATGGGATGAGACTGTGGGAAAGGTTCGGCCAGCCGGTGAAGATGGCTCTTTGCTCACGTGTCAGATCCCTGGGTACTGTTTGGCCATTCTGTCTCCACATGTGTTGTCATTCTTCAGGGTATGACTGTTTTCGTATGGCGTGGGGGGTTCTGGGTGGTCCTGCTCTTTCATGGCAGCTGACTTCTAATAGCAAGTGTTTCAAGAGACAGGAAGGACAAGTTGCCAGTACATCAGGGCCTGAGCCCAGAAACTGGCACAGTGTCATTTCCCACCGTGTTGTACTGGGCGTGGGAGTTGCAGAGCCGCCCAGATTCAGAGGGAAGGAAAATAGACCCTGTTTATCCAAGGGACCATTATCAAGAAATTTGGGGCCCCTTTAATATGCTACACTGACCAATCTATGGTGATTGCTTTACAAGGATAGACCTAGCCTGACATAACTTAGCAAAAGTTTTTTTGCTGCCTTTATTAGAATTGTTAAGATCAGAAATAATTATTTTGCTAGGTCAATCTTAAACTTTCAAAAAATGTTGCCTTTTTCCTTTCCTTTCATTTATTTTAATTAACCTTCTGAATGAATTGTAGATTCACATGCAGTAGTAAGAAACAATACGGAGGGACCGTGTGTGCTCCTGGCCTAGCTCCCCTGTGGTAACCCTTGCAAAAATAATGGTACAAATAGGAAATTAACACTGATACAATGCACAACTTTATTCAGATTTTCCAGTTTTACATGTTTTCATTTGAGTGTATGCACACACCTTTGTGGGAACACATTTAGCTCTGTGCAATTTTATCACACTTAGGTGTGTGTAGCCACAACCACAGTCAAGACACTGAGTAGTTCTATCCCCGCAAGCATCCCTCCCGTTGCCCTTTGATGACCTCACCTACCTCTCATCCTTCATCTCTGGCACCCACTAATCTGTTCTCCACGTCTATAATTTGGTTATCTTAAAAATGCCCTGTAAATGGAATCATACGATATATAACCTTTTTGGACCGGCTCTTTTTACTCAGCACAGTGCTCTAAAGATTCATCCGTGGTGTTGTGTGTGCCAGATGTTCGTTCCTTTGAATTGTTGACTGCTGTTCCGTGGTGTGGCTGTACCACAGTTTGTTTTACCTGTTGACCTATTGAGCACATCTTGGTTATTTCTAGTTTTTGGCTTTTATGAATAAGGCTGCTGTGAACACCCATGTACAGTTTTTTTTTCTGAATATACTTTTATTTCTTTAGGATAAATACTTATTAGTACACTTGCGTGGTGGTGTGGCAGTTGCATTTTTATTTTCAAACTGCCGAGCTGTTTCCCCCACTGACCGTACCATCGTCCATCCCCAATCCTGGTCGATGTTGGGTGGCGCCATCATGTCTTACTTCCACCATGCCGGTGTGTGTGTGGGGACATCTCATTATAGTTTTAATTTATATTTCCCCAATTGTTAGTGATGTTGAAGATGTTGTCATGTGCTTATTTGCTATCCATATATCCTCTTTAGTGGAACATCTGTTCATGTCTTTTGCCCATTTTTGAATTGCATTTTTTTTAACAACTGAGCTTAGAGAATTATGTATTCTGTATACCAGCCCTTTGTTGAATATGTGACTTGTCAATATTTTCTTTTAGAGTGAAGCTAATCTTTTAGAACAATGGTATTTAACTTAGATGAAGTCCAATTTATCTGTTTTCCTTTGTGGATTGTGTTTTTTGGTGTGAAGTCTAACAATTCTTCTCCTAGCCCTAGATCCAGAAAATTTTTCTTCTGTGTTTTTGTCTGAATTTTATAGTTTCATATTTTACATTAAGTCCATATTCCATTTTGAGTTAGTTTTTGCATATGGTGTGAAGTTTTGGTTGAGATTTATTTTTGTTGTTGGTGGTGGGGGTGATGGATATTCAGTTGCTCTGTTCTTTAAAGTTTTAAATAGTTTCCTTGAAAAAGGTCAGCCTGTCCCAGTTAGGGAGAAACAGGAAAATTTAACCCATGCTTCTTCCAAGAAAAGAGGAAGCAGAAAATGACCAGTCATTAAGCTGTAGCGAGATGACTGAATTAGGAAAGTTGAGATACAAGGAGAAAGATCTGAGGACCTACTTGTATACCTCACCCCTTTGGCAGGATATATTTTCTTCTATCAAGAACTTTTATCATTTTTAAGGATCTTATAAAGGGACTGTTCTCTTCCTTGTATATAAGACAGTTTTTAGAGATTTTTATTTAAGTATAGTAAATTATTTTTCTTGTCTGTTTCTTCTGATTATACTTGACTGTTGACATTTGGGGTTAATGGTGGTTGTTTTTAGTCAATATCTGTGTAATTTATTCTCTACTTGATGGAGTTGAAATTAGGTTAAAGCCCCGATTGTGACCTGGTCAAAAGTGAACCCCATTTCTCACTGCAGAGGACACTGCACGTGCATCTACCCACAGACCCAAGATTTTAGTGCTAATGATGATGATAACATGAGGTAGTTCTCCTAGTGCAAATATAGTTAAATAAATTCATCACCTTATGCCAAATTTTCTACTATTTTTTTCCAAGATTAACTTTGTTTAAACCGTTCTTGCTTTTTGTCATATTTCAAAATGTGTTAGCTAATAGTACTTTAAATGATCAAGGTATCTTTTTTATCTTGCAAATTTATGCTGATCAAAAAATCTTCAAATTTGAAGTGTTTATAAAAATGACTATATGACAGAATTGGAAACATGCTCTTTAAAATGTTTTAATTTTAAAATCTCACAAGGCATTTGGAAAGCTAGTGCCTACTAGAAAAGCTAGTGCCTTCAATATTATTTACTTGTTCATTTTGATGAGATTTGTTCATTTTTTTGTGTGTGCGGAAATTCAAACATGTGGGTCCTTATCATCAGAAGGGAATAGAAAAACTGAAGGCAGTTTGGAGCCGAATAAAAGTTATTTTTTAATTGAATTTATGGGGGTGACATTGGTTAATAAAATTATATAGGTTTCAGGTGTACAGTTTTATAATATATCATCTGTATATTGTATTATGTGTTCACCACCCTTAGCCCAGCTTTCTTCTCTCACCATTTATCCCCCACATAACCTCTTTTATTTCCCCTCACCCTGTTTTCCCTCTTATAATCACCACACTGTTGTCTGTGTCTATGAGTTTCTTGCTTTTTTTCTTTCTTTTGCTTAATCCCTTCACCCTTTCTATCCAGCCCCATGCAAGCCCCTCCCCTCTGACAGCTGTCAATCTGTTCTCTATCTATGAGTCTGTTTTTATTTTGTCTGTCAGTTTATTTTATTCATTAAATTTCACATATGAGTGAAGTCATATGGGACTTGTCTTTCTCTGACTGCCTTATTTTGCTTAGTATGATGCTCTTTAGATCCATTTATGCTGTCGCAAATGGTAAGATTTCTTTCTTTTTTTAACTGCCATGTAGTATTCCACTGTGTAAATGTACCACTGCCTTCTTATCCACTTATCTATCTCCTGATGGGCACTTGGGCTGCTTCCAAATCTTGGCTATTACAAGTAACACTGCATTGAGATAGAGGAGCATCTGTTCTTTCGATTTAGTGCTTTGGGCTTTTTCGGATAGATTCCCAGAAATGGAATCATTGGCTCGTAAAGCACTTTCATTTTTATTTTTTTTGATGTAACTCCACACTGCTTTCCACAGAGGCTACACCAGTCTGCACTCCCAACAACGGCGCGTGAGGGTTCTCTTCTCTTCACGTCCTCACCGGCACTTGTTATTTGTTGATTTATCGATGACAGCCGTTCTGACAGGTGTGGTTTTAATTTCCATTTCTTGTATGATTAGCTATATTGAGCATTGGCCATGTGTACATCCTCTTTGGAGAAGTACCTATTCAGGCCCTTTGCACATTTTAAAAATTATATTGCTTGTTTTTTGTGTGTTTAATTTTATAGGTTCTTTATAAATTTGGGTAATTAACCCCTTATCAGATGTATCACTGGCAAATATGTTCTCCCATTCAGTGGATGGTCTTTTCGTTTTGTTGTTGGTTTCCTCTGCTGTGCAAAAACTTTTTAGTTTGTTGCAGTCCCATTTAGTTATGTTTGTCTTTTGTTTCCCTTGCCCAGGGAGATATATATCTGATAAAATACTGCTACAGGCAATGTCCCAATTTTTGCTGCCTATATTTTTCTTCTACAGTTTTTATGGTTTTGGGCCTAACATTTAAGTCATTAATCCATTATGAATGTATTCTTGTGTGTGGTATAACAAAGTGGTCTTTCATTTTTTTGCACCTATCTGCCCCATTTATTGAATAGACTATCTTTACCCCTTTGTATTTTTTTTGCCTTTTTTGTTAAATATTAATTCAGCGTGAAGACATGGGTTTATTTCTGGGTTCTCTTGAATAGAAGTTATTAAGGAGATTAGTTTTGACTGAAATATGACCGATTAATGGCTAAATTTTATTCTATAGCAAGTCTTAAAACCTCTAGCTTGGTTCAGTACATTCTTTTTGTCATTACAAATTGTAGGCAAAAGGCAAAGTAGTTTTAATTTCAATTTTGAAATTCAGACCTGAAATCTTTAGTGAACTTTCTTCTAAACAAAGACTGGTTGTACTGTTTTGAGCAGTAAAAAAAAAAAAAAAATTGGACATTATGAATCATGTAACACATAACACTTTCTTTTTTGTATTGACTATTAAAAAAGCCATTCAATCAAATTTGTAGGCTACTTTTAATCCATATACTCTACCAGTGGTATATGCCTTTTTTGTATCTACCCTGATTTCTTCTCCTTCTTTCTTACGCTCTTTATTCTGATTTCCTCATCATTTTAGAAATCCTTTCATATTAATAATAATTTATATTTAGTGCTCTCTATAAGGACTCTACATATTTATATTACATTTAATGTTTAGTGTCTTTTGAGATAGATATTCATTGTCTCCCTTTTATTGATAAGGTGCAGAGCAGTGCTAGTGCATATTAGACTGCAACAAAATTAGGAGCTTGTGCAGAATTAAACCAACTTACTGTTTCCTTTGTCAAGAAATTCATGCTACTAAAAAATTGTCAGTGGAACTAAACATTGTGCTTCATGACATAATTTTCATTTTTTCTTTTTCGGTGTTTATTTTATCAACTTAAGTGCTATTTAACATTAACATATGAACATTGTCTGATTTGCATAACTGTAAATCGAGGGTCACATTAGTGGGAAATAGCAGAGTAAAAATCTAGGTGTTATTACTCCCGTCTGGGATACGCATCACTGGGTGAAGCAGTTTGCACCTAGCCAGTCACAGCAAAGGGGTAAGGCTCTAGTTCCACGGGGCAGTAGACCTGTGGTGAAAGTGGTCACTAAGGTTTAAGAGACTTCACACACAATGGACTTCCTCCCACTGTGGGAAAACACGTTTCTGCTTTCCTCCCACTTAAGGGTTGAATGTCAGCCTGAAAGTTATGAACGTGACCCTGATGGTAGTGCTCATACAGGATTTCATCCACCGTGAGAGGGGAGGTGGGAGCATCCCCTCCTACAAAGGTCCATTTGGCTGTCCACCTAGAGATTAAAGCGCTTGACTTTCTCCCTTACCCTAAGGGAATGTGTGTGTGTGATGTGTAGTAATATGAAAGTTTGAATAAATTGAATCATTTTACATTGGATTTTTTTCAGTCAAATAGTTCTATACTATGAATAATCTGGAAAGGGTAGTGTGGCGGTCTACGTTTCACGTGGAAGGCGGGCGGTGAATGTGCGGCGGTTCACGGTGGGGCTTCAACTTTAGCCGCTTTGTTGAGAGGACGCAGAAGTGCGGCGGGGGCTGGATGTACTTCCCACTGGAGTCCAGCCTGCTACCGAGGGCTAGAGCGCAGGCTGAATGTCCCCAGTCGCTCGATTCTTCTTCTTTCTTTTTACCTCTTAATTCTGAGATAATTTTAGGTTTGCAGAAAATTTGAAAAAGGAATAGTGTTCCGAAATACCCTTCTCCCAGCTTCCCTTAGTGTTATCATCTTATAATACTGTAAATAATTATCAAAATCATGAAATTAACATTGATTCACTACCATGAACTACTCTACAGATATTATTCAAACTTCACCAGTTTTCCCAGTAATGTCTTTTTCTTTCCAGGACAGGATGTGGTCCATGACAATGTATTGCATTTAGTTGTCACGTTTCTTCAGTTTTTTAAACTGTCACAATTCCTATCTTTCGCGACCTTGACACTTTGAAGAATACTGGTCAGTAATTTTTCAGAATCTCCTCCTGTTTTCGTTTGATGTTGCTTCATGATTATATTGAAGTTATGAAAGTTGGACTAGAATACCACAAACGTGGGGTGGCTTTTCTCAGTGCACTTATCTGGGGTTACATGATATCAAGGTGACTCATTAGTGGTGATATCAACCTTGATCATGTGGTTATAGTGGTGCTTCTTAGATTTCTCCATTATAACACTGTTATTTTTCCCTTTGAAATTAATAACTAACTTATGGAGAGGTACTCTGAAACTATGCAAATATGCTATTTCTTTTTTTATTGAGGTATAACTGATATATGTATATAATATTATATTAGTTTTAAATGTACAATCTAGTGATTTGACACTCATATATATTGCAAAACGATCACCACAATGAATCTAGTTAACCTTTGTCACCATACATTGTTACAAATTTTTTCCTTATGGTGAAAACTGTTGATATTTTCATAGCAACTTTTAAATATGCAAGAGTACTATTAGCTATAGTTACCATGCTGTACATTTCTCCCCCATGACTTACTTATTTTAAAACTGAAAATTTGTACCTTTTGCCTCCTTTACCCATTTCTCCTACACTCCTAGCTCCCCATCTGTGGCAACTGCCAATCTGTTCTCTTCATCTGTGAGGTCATTGTTTTCTTTGCACGTTTGATTAAGTTCCACATTTAAGTGAAATCATCAGTATTATCTTTCTCTGTCTGACTTATTTCACTTAGCATAATGCCCTCAAGGTTCATTCTTGTTGTCACAAATGGCAAAATATAATTTTTATGGCATACCCATATCACATTTTCTTTATCCATTCATCTGTCTGTGGACACTTAGGTTTTTTTTGTGTCTTAGCTAACACGTAGTAAATAATGCTGCAACGAACATCGGGGGGATGCATATTACTTTTCAAATCAGTGTTTTCATTTTTCTTTGGATAAATACCCAGAAGTGGAATTTCTGGATCATGAGATAGTTTTACTCCTACTTTTTGCAAATATCTTTATTCTCATCATATTTTCCACCTCTGAGTTTAGCATCCACTGATTCCATGGCCCACATTCTCAATCATTACATTGTACCTTTGAAAGCTGTCTGCAAGGGAAAAGATACTTCAGCTGAAGGCCCAAGATCAGCCTCCTAAAACCGCCTGTGGCCCTTGCTCCAGCGTGTCCCTTGCTGGCCTGTTCTGCCCCAAGGAAACACTGGGCCAGCTCCCCCACTTCAAGTCTTGTGCCAGCCGGACCCCCCTGGTGCAATGAGACCCCCTGGAGGGTGTGCAAACTGCCCTCCCCAGTCTTCTCACTTGCCCTCCTCACCCATGTTCCTTTGCCTCGCTCTTCTTTTTCTGGTTTTCATAGCACTTACCTTCCAATGTCACTACCCAGTTTGCATATGTAGACCTTACCTTCTGTCATTTCCGACTTTAGAACAGTGAAATGTGAATCATGGCATTCTGAGAACTTCGTGTGCCTGCGGGCAGAGGACAGTGCATCCGGCGCTTGCTGACCGCCTTCCTTTGACTTCCTGGTGCTGCTGCTTCCCTAGGGGCCCCGACTCCGGGCTGCAGCTGCCGCCTTGCACGGCAAAACCATCTGATGCTCGGCCATTTCTCTGTCATTTTGTACATCAAACATTTTTCTTTTTCTTTTTCTTTTTTTTTATTTATTTTATTTATTTTATTTTTTTTAAAGATTTTATTTATTTATCTTTAGTGGGGAAGGGAAGTAGAGAGGGAGAGAAATATCAATGTATGGTTGCCCCTTGTGAGTCCCCTGATGGGAACTGGCCTGCAACCCAGGCATGTGCCCTGACTGGGAATCGAACCGTGGTTGCTTGGTTCCCAGGCCCGCGCTCAATCCACTGAGCTACACCAGCCAGGGCTCTTTTTCTTTTTTTATAGAAAGCAATAGTGTAGTGGTTAAAAACAGGGCATAAAGTTATTAGCGCCTCCCCTTCACCAACCTTTGACTTTGGACAAATAATTCCACCTTGCTGTGTCTCGTCTTTCTGAACTGAGGCAAATAAACCATTGGTTTGCTGTTGGGATGGCACCCAGCAGCACACAGCACTTAGCGTGGAGCCTGGCAGGTTGTAAGCATTCAATATGTGGCAGCTATTATTATTATTATTGTTGTTATTATTGGTTAGCTTTTCTGGATGTGTTTTAAACATGGCACAAAATTATTCTTTCATTTATCACATTTTAACAGTACGTTACTTCTTCTGACCTACATATACCCAAATTTAAAAAACATTTTTTTCTTACCTTTTCATTATTGCTTCCCTTTCAAGAATCCCCTGCCTTTTTTGGACTGTTTCAATTCCTGTGACGTGGTGTGTAGAACCACAGCAAAATAAAACTGATGGTTTTTCTGTGTTGGAAAGCCAACTGGTTAAAAGCAAAATAAAACATGTGTGTACCTCGGTCTATATCTGTATAAAATGTTGAAAGGCATGGCACCCAGCCAACCTAACATGGTTTTATTATACTTGCTTTATATTGAATTTTTATTTGATTTATACTTTTGGGTTTTTCCTTAAAATAAGGTTAATGTAAACAAACTTTCCTTTTCAAGTAAATAAAATGAATGTCAGTGTCCCTGGGATCTCCTGAGGTGCTTGCAATCGCATGGGAGCTCCATCTACATGTGCAGAGCCAGGTCAGAAAGAAACCTGTTTGATTACATTTGGTGTTAATGGTATTCACAAGAAATCTTGCATTTTCATGGAATTAAACGTATCCCGATGAGAACTTTGATGATTGGTTATATGTGCTTATTTTCAGCGTTGGTGCAGGCTGTTGGAGGGAGAAATGCCCTCAGGCAGCCCCTCCCTGTGGCCCACTGCAGACAGCCAGCTTCCCCCCTGCCAAGCCCCCCGCCTACCCTCTCCCCACTCCACTCTTCCCACTGAATTAGACGGGGATAGAGGAGAGGTGGCCGGAGCTTATAAATGTGACCAGTATGAGGTAGTGACTCAATAACTGTTGAATTAATAAACAGATGAGCAAACTACATTTCTATGCACAACTTCTAGAAATATAAGAGATAAATTTACTGTTTATTTATGGCAACTAAAATGTGCATCGGATACCTGGTATTTCTATTCCTCATTGTTTTTAAATTTTGGTTATCCAGCTTTATGGATGCTTTACTGTCATAAGCTCCCTCCCACACGTGGACCATGAGACTAAGAAAGATTGGTTTCAAGCACATGGTGCTCATGGAAGGAGAGCTTCTCCTGGGATAATGAATAGACAGTTCCCGCCGTGCCTTCCTCGCACCCCAGCCTGCAGCCCTCGCTCCCCTCCCCCTTCTCAGGTGGAGCACTGGAAAGGACGTATTCTGATTACCCAGTACCTTGACTTAATTCTGGTGGTGTAGACAGGGCACCATAAAAGCTGAGACTGGCATATTTGCTAGCTTCCAAGATAGAAAAGGTTAAAGAGCAAATCCCTCAGCCCTTAGAGGAATCAGAGGGTGAATGGTTCTCTAGGGGCCTTCAGGAAAAGCTCAAGAGGGGTGAAGAACCCGAATGAATGGGGTTAGGACCCATATCCAAGAAGGGCAAATGTGTTTAGAAATAAGATAAAATGTACTTAATGTTTGTGTCAGGTAATGTATCAAAAATACCTTTGGCACCTTGGTGATTGACTAGATAGAGGGCAGTAGAGGGTGAACTTGGTGAAATGAGGCATTTTTAGTGTAGCATGTCATACACGGTCCAGATTGTCCAACCACATCCAAGGCGTCCCCTTGCTAAGGACTAAGCAAGCCTAGTATTGCCTTGTTCTGAAGGCAAGTGAACATTGGTTTATGGCAGTTGTAGTTTATATTGGGTAGAAAGTCAAAAGAGAAAGTGCTGTGCAGATTAATCAAGGGTATCTGCTTCCAAAGCAAAGGATGCTGAGATGATAAAAAAAGGCAGTGCGAGGACTAATGGGATTGCAGACATCGTGAGGCAGGGACCTTTTTGGTCTCATGCATTGCTCCATTTTCAGCTCTTAGACTAGGGCCTGACGCACGGTAGATGCTCAGTAAATAGTTTTGAATGACATTATTAATAGGAGATTCTGACAGACTAAGTGCAAGCTCAATTATATATAAGGGTGATTGCATTGTTAATGATATTTATGCCTGGGTTTCTCCCCATAGCCTTCCTTAATATTTTAAAATAATTAAGTATATATTGAAGGAATAGTTTAGGTAATCCTAGGCTATAGTTGCTGTGGTTGATAGGATGGTGCAGTGGGTAGTTTAGCATGTTCACTGTTGGATGGGAGGCCTGCCCAGCCTCCGAGAAGCTGGGCAGCCTGTGTGGACTGCTTGCTTCTCTGTACCGGGCTAAGTGGCAGACAGAGCTGACCCAATATACTTTTATTTCTTAAATTCTGCAGAACTCTAAGGGGTGGGAGAAGGGAATGGCCAGAGAGGGACCTAGGACTCATGTCATCGTATCACCTACAAAGATCGTACCCAGAAGTCAGTGGGGCCTCACTCGCGGTTCTCATTTCCACCAGAGGAATTAGATCTACTGCTGGAGCAGTTCTTCAGACGTTGGCTTTGGTGCCTGAAAAGCTTTTTGGGAAAGTGGTTCTGGTCACTGCATGGGCTCTTCAGGGGACCTGGGAGGAGTTAGGAAGAATTTTGAACTAGGGTGATAAAGACTTGTTACACTAAAAAATGTTCCGAGCCTGACAAAAGTAGCTCTTCAAGCTCGTGAGGAATATCTGCAATGTCGATGACATATCCTAGAACACAGTCGCCTTAGGGAGGGAAATGGCCATTGGAATAGTTGATTCATCCATCTGTCATTCACAGGGGTCTTACTTCTGGGGGAAATGTGAAATGGACGGGTCTACTCTGTTATAAGAATCAAAGATATGACTTAAAAAGTTGAGGGAATAGTGGCATTAGTGAATGAGGGACTTGGGGAGGGGGAACTGTTTCAGGAGCAAGAATGGTCATTTTGGTGTTAGAAATTGTGAGTTTGGAAGGACAGCAGGGCGTGTTGAAATGTGTGGCAGACCGCCGGGAAGAACAGAGGGGAACTTAGGTGAGAAGACACGTTAGGGTCCACTAGTTCTTTGTCCAAGTCCGCATACAATCTGGTGTTACGTGGGTTTGGGGCTCTTCACCTACGTGTCGTCTAAGAGCGTTAGGAGATTGTGTGGTGGGCGAAGTGGTGAGGACACAAAGCACCGACTTCTATTTGTTAGAATGAGAGTCTACCAAACAAGAGCCACAGATGAGCAGGCTTCTTTTTGTGTTGTTGTTTTTGCTATTTTTTTTCTCTTGTGAATTTCTCATTATTAGCAAAATTATATCAGGAAGTATATCCTCAGGGCCAAGCAAAAATGTCTCATTGCTTATGGTGAAGTGCATTAGGGTGGCTGATGGGTGAAAAAGAAAACCTCATACAGAGCACCAAATGTTCCGGTAATTCTACTCCAAAGCAAGCTGGTTTACTTAAAATTTCTTTCACAGTTCTGGTTAGACTGATGTAGTAAATAAATTAAGTACCTTTCCCACTGGGAGGCTTTTAGAAACACTTAATGAAGTAAATGCCACTGTGTTAGGTCAGAGGGAAGTCATGCTATTGAGTTATTTTTAACGGGCCTTTCTAGCTTAATTTCTGTTGGTTTCTTTGCTTAGGCTTGAGTCTTAGCCAGATAGTGGGTTCAGGGGACAGAGGACAGGGTGGAGAGAGAGTCAGGTTCATTGTCTAACACATAACCAAGGGAAGCCGTCTCCTTTTCAAAGGTTCAAAATTTGATTTGTTAAGACTGCCTTCTAAATATTGAAATAGCTGTATTTGGCATGGCTAAAGAAACATGCTATTAACTCATTACTCAAAAATTCTACATGTTAATTTTAACCATACTTCCTTTCAAGCATAGTATTATTGTGTACTATTAAAAAAATAAACATACTTACCAACAATAAGATTATTTTAAATATAGCTCAATCATTTAAAAAAGATTTTATTTATTTTTAGGGAGCAGGGAAGGGATAGAGAAAGAGAAGCTGAGAAACATTGAGGTGAAAGAGAATCATCTATTGGTTGCCTCTTGTATGTGTCCCCAGCAGGGACAGATCCCACAACCCAGGCATGTGGCCTGACCAGGAATCAAACTGGCGACCTTTTACTTTGCAGGATGATACCTAACCGGCTGAGCTACACTGGTCAGGGCTACTGCTTAATCTTTACAAATAAGAAAGCTCTGGGGGATCTTAAATGGCCTGAGAGTAATGGGGAAAAAATGGGGACAGCTTAAACACATTTTTTAAATAACTAAAAGCCACTACTGCTAAGGAGACCAAAAATAAATTTAAAAAAAACTTTTTTGAGTAAAAACAATGCAAAAATGCATTAGAAAAGATGTATTGTGTCTGGAACCAACCTGTGTCTGGAGGGAAATCTCCAAATTAGATTAATATATTTCCTGTGTAACTGAAGAATTAATGAAATCTAAAATTAGGGAAATTACAGTAATAATTTTTCACTGCTAATCTTTTAATAGACTGTTTTAATTTTTCAGTGGTATACTTTTAGAAGTATGAAATTTTATTCTAGAGGGAAAAATAAAGGACGGTTTTCTTTTCTTTCTTTTTTATTGTTGTTCAGTTACAGTTGTCATACCTTTTCCCCAGTTGCTCTCCCCACCCCATCTTTCCACTCCCACAGTCAACCCCCCTCTTGTTGGTGCCCTCGAGTCCTCTTCATGTTCCTCGACTTGCCCCTTCCCCTTCTTTCCCCCTGTTACATGCCCTCTCCCCACTGGTCACTGTCAGTGTGTTCTTTATTTCCAAGTCTCTGGTTCTGTGTTGCTCATTTGTTTGTTTTATTGATTAGGTTCTACTAACAGTTGAGATCATACGGTATTTGTCTTTCTCCGCCTGGCTTATTTCAGTTAGGACAAGGCTTTCCAGTTCCATCCATGGTGTCACAAAGGGTAGGAGCTCCTTCTTTCTCTCTGCTGCCTAGTATTCCATTGTGTAAATGTACCATAGTTTTTTGATCCACTCATTTACTGATGGGTGCTTACACTGTTTCCAGCACTTGCCTATTGTAAATAATGCTGCTATGAATATTGGGGTGCATAGGTTCCTTTCAATTGGTTATTCAGGATTCTTAGGGTAAAATCCCAGCAGTGGGATCTCTGGGTCAAAAGGCAGTTTTATTTTTAGTTTTTTTGTTTTCAGGAAATTCCATAGTGTTTTCCACACTAGCTGCACCAGTCTGCATTCTCACCAACATTGTACTAGGCTTCCCTTTTCTCTACGTCCTTGCCTGCACTTGCTGTTTGTTGAGTTGCTTATGATGGCCATTCTGATCCTGTGAAGTGGTATCTCATTGTGGTTTTAATTTGCATCTCTCTGATGGCTAGTGATGCTGAGCATTTTTTCATGTGTCTCTGGGCCTTCTGTATGTTCTCCTTGGAGAAGTGTCTGTTCAGGTCTTTTGCCCACTTTTAATTGGATTGTTTGTCTTCCTGGTGTAGAGTCATGTGAGTTCTTTATATATTTTGGAGATCAAACCCTTGTCAGAGGTACCTTTGGCAAATATGTTTTCCTGTACAGTTGGTTCCCTTTTTGTTTTGTTTCTGTTTTCTTTAGCTGTGTAGAAGCTTTTTGATTTGATGTGGTCCCATTTGTTTATTCTTTCCTTTATATCCCTTGCCCTAAAGGATATATTGGTGAAAATACTGCTCTATGGGATATCTGAAATTTTCCTTCCTATGTTCTCCTCTAGGACTTTTATGGTGTCACAACTTATATTTAAGTCTTTTCCCCATTTTGAGTTTATCTTGGTGTATGGTATGATGTAAGTTGGTAATCTAGTTTCATTTTTTTGAAAAGATGGTTTTATTTTTGCACAGAATCTATAACACCTCTCTACACTGTCTCAACAGGGAGTGGTACTCCTCATTTTATGTTGTAGCCTATAGTGAGCACAGTCCAGCTATTTTGCAATCTGCAGGTACTCAGAAAGTTTTGAAAGGTGTAATGGGAAAAAGTAGAAAATGGCAGTATCCTCAGTTACAGGCCAAATGGGTAACCCCCAAAGGAAGAGTTTGACATTCATGAATATTTCATCTCAAGGCCTTGATGCTACTGTGTGAGAACAATTTAGCTAGAAAGATCATCAACAATTAGGTGACATCTCAATCACACCTATTACTGAGTTGAAATTTCACTGACGTGAGTAATAAGGGGTCTTGTTTGACATTTAACAGTTTAATTAATTTGTTTCCTAAAGTGAATGATGTTTTACACTGTGATTTTTCAAAACGCCCTCTCCATATACTTGAATTTTTTTTTCCTTTGGCTTTCTTAGGAAACCACTTAGTTTTTCTTTTCACTTAACAAATCACCTACCTGTGTTGGCTCTGCTGCTAGCAAGTGTTTAATGGGGCTTAAGGGGTGGATCCAGGGTGGGCAAAACTGGGGCAGTGTGGCAAATCTTTTTTCACTGTTTGTTTTTGGAGGAGACAGCCTGGAAGTGTGGAGAAATGGAGAAGAAAAGAATAACACTTATTTTTTTAAATGTAGTGCTTTGTTGTTTTTTAGACCAAAACACCAATCTGCCTCTTTGACATGTCTGTCTCTAGTCATGGAGGGTCATCAAAGGGCCATCAGGCACAGTCACAGCCACCACGTGGCATGGTGATTTGCACTATTCCTTATGTGTTACTGACTTTGTTGGTTTCTGCACACCGTTAAGATATGTTGTATATTAATACGATATCTGCAGTGCTATTTTTGAAAAGAAAACATTTAATGTTTGCTAAATGTTCTGTCTAAAACAGCTGCTGTGAAGGCAGGAAGAATACTCCAGCCTGACAATAGAAAGCACGTCTACTATGTATTCTTGCAACTAGAAGTAGACTTTTGAAACATTAGTCAACTCAGATTCTTTACTCTCATTGCACCTACACGTCTTCAAATTTTTGACCTTAAACTACTTCCCATTGCAAAGAGTTTTGTATAGTACTATACAAAATTCTGTAAAGACCAGAAACACGTGGGAAAGCTACTTCTCTCCCACGTGAACCTGTAGAACTTCATGGTAAACGATAACATGGGTGTTCTCCAGAGTACAAGTGTCCTTGGCTGTCTGAGTGTGATGTATATTTCTGGCGGATGGAGCTTAGCTGCGTGGATGTGCCTGGGTGAAATCAAGTGAGTGCATATTCGTGACAAATGCGAGTGGGAAGCCTCTCCTAGAACACATCATCCTGAAGAGGCATTGCTGCAGTGCCTCGGATGGAGTGCTGAAAGGGGGGGGGCTCCGGATCTGAGAGGTGAGAGAGTCCAGGACACGCCTCCCATCTGGTACTTTTTCTGTTTATAATGGTGCCTCAGGAAAACAGTGCCATTATGTTTTCTGAGCTGTTTTGGGGCCAAATATGATAAAAGTGATATGGAACTGATTTTTAAATATTGAACCTCTGGATGGATAAACTTTTTATACTATCACAAAATACCATGAGATACTTTAGCACAGTGGAGGGCTGAGGAAGTTGAAATTGCTGTTGTTGTGTATCTCAGACTTGTTAAAGCCATTCCGGACCCATGGTGAAATAGAGTGCCTCCTTCTACTGGTGGAAATTAACGCCCCCCCCCCCCGCCATACATGTGTTTATAAACAAACTGGGACATAAAATCATCCTTTGAAACATATTTTGAAGAAGAGATATGTGCTCACAGAGAGTGCTATGTGTTTTACTTAGGTGTTTATTTTCCCCCAGACAGCTGGTTTCCAGTTTGTAATTTTGAACCTGTATAATTTTCATCCTGATTTTCTCCTCTTCTGAACTGAAAAACCATCTAATAAATGAAAATACTTTATGTTCATTTTTATTAAGCACTTTTTGTATTGATATATGCATAGCAAAGTGTCAAGAATAATTTACTAAAGATAATTAACCAAAACCTTGAGAGACTTTCACTACAATGACTTAGGAAGTGAGCCCTGGCTGGTGAGACTCAGTGGATTGAGTGCCAGCCTGCAAAACAAAGGGCTGCCAGTTTAATTCTCAGTCAGGGCACATGCCTAGGTTACAGGTCAGGGGCCCAGTAGCGGGTGTATGAGAGGCAACCGCACACTGATGTTTGTCTCCTTCTCTTTCTCCCTTTCTTCCCCTCTCTAAAAAAGATGTAAGGAGTGAAAGAGTTGAGTCAGCATGGTTTAGTCAAAAAAATCTTTGATGTAGGGCACAGAAGATATATACTTACTAAATACATTTCTGTGTGCCAGGCACTGTGCTTAGAACTCAATATACATTCTGTCCTTTAGTTCTAACAACCCGGTGAGGTAGTTACTATTATATTGTCTTTATTTTGGACAGGAGAAAATTCAACCATTTTCAATCACTGTGTAATACTTCCATTAATCAACACTCTACCATTAACTGGCTATATCATCATGGGTGAGTCACTTAGACTCTGGGGAGAGCGAGTCCTTTCCTTACTGTGATGGTCATGGTACCTGGTCCTCTTATTTCAAATGCAGCATGGTGCAGTGGGAAAAGCGCTTGATGTAGAATCATGAAATATGTGTGACCCTATGTTATTTATTTAATACCTGTTGTTTCTTCAGCATGGACCATGGAGATAATAATATCAGTGTAGCCCATCTCCACCAGGTGGTTTGAAGACCAAAGTAAAAGAGTGATGTAGGGGAATTTTCTTTGTGGTAAACCTTATGGGTCTACATTTATGGAATGTTCACCCCATGGTAGGGAGTGTTAAAAGCACTTCATCTCCTTCTTTTGCATAACAGCCTTACGTGGTAGGTACTATTATTATCCCAATTTTATAGATGATGATACTGAAGCATAGAGAGGTTAGGCGACTTATCTAGGATTATAAGCCCCTAAGTAGCGAAGCCTCTTGATTTGAATTCAGTGGTCTGTCTCCAGAGCTCTGGCTTTCAGTCATTATTTATGTAGCTTTCTAAAAAGATAGATTATTAAGGGATAGCTCCCACAGTTAAAAGGAGTGGCTGAAGTAACAGGGAAAGAAGAGGTGCTCAGGAGAACAATGGAAAGGAGAGAAGCCTAAGTTGATGAAGCCTGGGGTATGATTTTTCTCAGCAGATCTAGGCCAATGATTCTTAGTGAAGTTGTGGGTAAATTGGGAGGACTTAGGGGATTTAGAGTTATTAAAATTTATGATTCTTCTCCATGTTCTGGAAGAGACCTTGATACTCAATTCTTAGAAGTTCATCATTGAAGACAGACACTCGAGAGGTGTCCTGTCCTCAGCTGAGCTGAAGTCAGAAATTATTTACAGTTGCCTACAAACCAAAATAGACTCAAGATGCACCTGATGCTCTCATGTCATGCCATCATGACGACAACTTGAAGTTCTAGGAACTTGTCATCCAAATCAAGTTTAGGTGCAAATGAGGCCCTTGGACATGCAGTTTCTTCAGTATGTTTTCTCTCTGAAGTCCTGTGAACCAAAGAAGAGAAGTTATCCATCCACCTTCCCCCCAAACACACTCATGTACAGTAGTGGAATAGGCCCTGGATGACTACTAAGGATATTTCTATTCAAAAAGGGGGCAGGGGATCCAGGACACTCATGACCATCACTGGTCCATAGCCATCCATCCCGGCATATGTTGCCCATTCCAAGTTCTTTGTAACTGTTTGCCCTGCCTATGACCCTTGGTTCCATTTTCTGAGTTATTCTTTCTCTCCTATAAGAAATGTCCTGTGTTTGTAACTGAGTGGGCTTATCATCCTGCTTCTTTCTTATAAAAAGATAGGGACCCAAAGTCCTCTTTTCATTTTGTGCTCTATCTATCCCTTTCAGTCTAAACTAATACAGTTCCTTTAAAGACTTTGTTGGCTTGCCGAATGCGAATTTATAATCTGTTACATTAAACAAAAATCATTCATAAGTCTTTCTCTCTGGCTCCTGGTGAGGCTGCTGTGTGACAACACTTTTATCAATCCTTAGAAACCCTACTGTTCATCAGAAACAGTCTTGACCTTGAGATATTTAGAAGCTCTTCTGTCTGAAAGGGTGGATGATGCATCCCCTTAACAAGTGTCTTAACAAAGGGTTTTACAGTCAGTTTTTCTCAGAGATTTTTTTTTCATAGAGCCTTAGATTTGATCTTTGCCTTAAAAGCATTTCTTATTTTGAGAAACTGCTGTCTGAAGAGACTGGGAATGAGAAAGAGATTTAGTGTTGCAACCCCGCAAAGTCTTGGGTTCTTTATAGTTCCTCTAAATTTTGCCTGAAAACTTAGCAGTTTCCCCTCTCTCCTCTCATGATTTGTCATAGGTAACAAGCAGAAGACAGGTAACACTTTCAGGGTTCTTTCTAGAAATCTCCCTAGCTAGACCACCAAAGTCCTTAAGTGCAGTTCTTATTTGTCCTGCTGCCACAGGCCGTACTATTGCCATATTTTAAGCCACTATAGAACAAAGTTCTACTCTCCTCAAGGTTCCAGTAACATCACTGTACATTCCACCCTTAAGTTCTCACTGTTAGCCTCTAGAGTCTTGTTCTAAAACCAATGTCATGTGTTGTAGACTTTGTTACAACAGCATCATACTTCCAGCACCAAATTTGTTCTGGTTTTCTTTGTTACAATAAAAATTTATACCCACCTTAGTGCTCTAAAATCACAACCATTTTATTACGTGTATAGATTTATTAGGTCAAGAATTTGGAGTGGAGGTAGCACAGTTATCTGGGGTACCTTGTGAAAGACCTGGGAGGCCCCAACTTTAAACAAAGGGAAAGGTTGTGTCTGCAAAGCAGCCTGACTTTCAAGACCAGCACTGTCTCTTCGGGATTGAGCAAATGGGTTTATATTTTTCTTTAGGTTGGTTTTCTAAATCACTTACTTTGTCTTTTAATGCATTCCAAAAAATTTGTCTTAGGAGTAATGTCAGAGGAACAGTGGTGTGAGTTATTCCCTCATTCTCTCCCCTTGAAATTTCAACAATTTGAACAGCTATAATCCAACACAGGACTCCCTGCTCAATGGGCAAACACACCTGAGAGACCCATACGTTGAAACATCTAAAGGTGGGCAAATGAGAGTGAACCGACGTGGCAAGAAGGGAGAAAAGCTGAGATGAAAACATGGACGCAGCCCTGTATCTGGGAGCTTATGGCAGGCCTCAGCCTACAGAGGGATCGGGTTGTGGCTGGCACTCTCTACTGCTGGGAGGAGCAAAGAGATTCCGTGGGCATTTGAGCAGGAGTGGGTGGCACGAGCCGTGGCTGAGCCTAGAGACCAGGGTGAGGACACAGTACAGAGGTGTGGCCACAGTTGTTGGGAGGTCAGCATTCCAGACCAAGAAACAAAGCCAAGGAGCCATGGAGTGCATCATCACCAAGCCCGTACAATATGAAATGTTAAAGGGATTTATCTAAGAAAAGAAGATAAAAACTATGAACAATAAAATGACAAAAAACACAACTATCAACAACTGAACCTAAAAAACAAAAACAAACTAAGCAAACAACTAGAACAGGAACAGAATCACGTAAATGGAGACCACATGAAGGGTTATTAGCGGGGAGGGGAAGGGGGTAGAATGGGAGAAAAGGTACAGGGAATAAGAAGCATAATTGGTAGGTAGAAAATAGACAGGGGAGGTTAGAAATAGTATAGGAGATGAAGAAGCCAAAGAACTTATATGTATGACCCCTGGACATGAAATAAGGTGAGGGATGCTGGAGGGAGGAAGGATGCAGGACAGAGAGGGATAAAGGGAAGAAAAAACACGGGACAACTGTAATAGCACAATCAATAAAATATACTTAAAAAAATAAAGGATGAGAGTGTTTCTATCCAAAGACGGTGGTATTATTGCCTTCCTTTTGCTAATGGTCTTCTTTTTATTTTTCTCATCTTCCTCCTCTTCTTTTTCTTTTCCTCCTCTTCTTTCCTCTGGTTTTCTTCCTCCTTCCCTCTCCCTTATCTTCTTTATCACCAAGCAATGTATATTGGGCATCCTTTAGTATATGTTTTTATTTTATCGTGTTTTGTTTTTACATAGCTTTTTTTGGTGGTCATTGGCTCTAAAGACCATCTGAAATCTATAACATATCTCAAGCTGTAAACTCTGAAAAGAGGACAAGAACACAATAGAGGAAATAAATAGAATAAAAAGGTAGCGTGAACATCGGAGAGCATTTTTATCCTGTGAGTGTACTGTATCAGTAAGGAGTAAAATTGAAGAAAATTCTTTTAAAGCAATATATAGTCTCTTGTTTTAACTTCCAGGGAGATAAAGTATGAGACGCCATTTGAACTCCCCAGTTTCCCAAGGTACCCAGCACGTGATATTTCTTGTAGAAATCAGAGAAGGAAACTGCTAAACTCACACACATCTTCTTACACTGCTGGTGCAAATCCCATCAAATATGAATGGAATTGGGGGCAGTGTGTTGGCCAGAAGAATCTGTGGGTACAAAGTCATGGTACCCACATCTTCAGCTCTTAATAGGCATTTGTCAGTCATGCATGCTAAGGGAGTGTAATGATGTCAGTACTCACATATTATTTTTAGGGTTATGTTTTACTTGCCACATATTATTTGAGCCTTTAATAGCTTTTATTGTAAGGAGTAAACCAGGACTCATCTAGATAGCAGGTAATCAATAATCAGCTAAATATTTAAAAATTTAAACTGATCATTTACTTAAGTGGAGAAGGATTCTGTATCTTTGCAAAGCATAGGGGAAATTAAAAAATTCAGAGGTGAACTAGGTGAGACAGGATGGCTCATGTAACTCAAAGAGCTTGTCTCACAAAAATTCACAAGAATTTAAAATGTCAATGCAAAATTGCCTTGAGATTCTTCTGCCCTGTGCTCTCTTAACGCCCGTTATATGCTCTACTCTAACACTTTTAAGACATTAATATCATTACTTAATTGTCTGGAAGCTCCTTGGGAACATTCAGTCTGTAACCTCAGCACATATTTGCTGAATAAATGAACCAGACACCAGGACTTGAAAATTTTGTCCTTTACCTAATCATTGACACTCCATGGTAGTGAAAGATTCCTGATTTTTGCAGTTTGTCATACCTTACTTTATGCTTCAGAAATACTTTGTATATCCCTCTGTTAGCATTTACCTTATCATTGGAATTATTTGCTTACTTCTTTGTGTGTGGCAATAGCCTGGGAATTCCTGATGGGCAAAATTCATCATTAATCTACCAGGCCTGGCATGGTGCTTGGAATTCAGCAAGTGTTTGTAGAATGGTTGAATGAACGAATGATTTTTCTCTCTGCTTTTTCTCTAAACAATAGACATTATGTCTCCTAAGATCTTTTTGCTTTAAGCAGTTTACAAGCCTCTGTATGCATGTAAGGTATCATAAGGAAATAATCAATTTAGCTTGTTAAGGATCCCTTTGTATTATTTTTATTAAATATTCATTTAAACCCTTTATTTTATATGTAAATAGTGAGATTAAAATATTCAGCATATATTAGTAGTTTTAGTAATAGTAGTGGTAGTACTGGCAATATTTTTGGTACTTGTAGAACATCTCTGGTTAGATGATACAAATATATATTAAATTAGGTTATTATTGTTATTATTAAGTCTGCTTATGTCTAGCTTATCGATGACTAAAATCCAACTGCAACCATTAGAAAATTTTTTCTCATTTTATTTTTTAAAAGTTTTAAAATTTATTTTTAGAAAGGGGGTGGGGAAGGGAAGGAGAAAGAGAGGGAAAGAAATGTTGATGTGTGAGAAAAACAATCAGTTGCCTTTCTCATGCTCCCAACTGGGGACCTGGCCCGCAACCCAGGCATGTGCCCTGACTGGGAATTGAACCAGTGACCTTTCAGCTGGTAGGCTGGTGCTCAATCCACTAAGCTACACCAGCCAAGGCAGAAAAAAAATTCTTATAATAAATACTAATTAGAGATTCTCTGTTTTTGAAAATTTTGCTGCATGTTTTCAAAGAAAAAAATATAATTATTTCCATGGGTTTTTTTGTTTTGTTTTGTATTTTTCTTCTTCTTCTTTTTTTTTTTTAGGTCTCCACAAGACTCTTTTTAAAAAAAAATATTTTATTGATTATGCCATTACAGTTGTCCTATTCCCCCCTTTATTCCCCTCAACCCTGAACATTCCCTCCCCCATAATTCCCCCCCTTTAGTTTATGTCCACGTGTCTCAAGTTCTTTAGATTCTATATTTCCATACTATTCTTGCCCTCCCCCTATCTATTTTCTACCTACCATCTATGCTACTTATTTTCTGTACCTTCTCTCCGCTTCTCCTTCTCCAACTCCCCTGTTGCTAACCCTCCATGAGATCCTCATTTCTATGTTTCCACTCCTGATCTAGCTGTCCTCTTAGCTTGCTTTTGTTTTAGGTGTGGTTCTTAATAACTGTGAGTTTGCTGTCCTTTCACTGTCCATATTTTTTATCTTCTTTTTCTTAGATAAGTCCCTTTAATATTTCATGTAATAAGGGCTTGGTGATGATGAACTCCTTGAATTTGATCTTATCTGAGAAGCACTTTATCTGCCCTTCTATTCTAAATGAAAGCTTTGCTGGATAGAGCAATCTTGGATGTAGGTCTTTGGATTTCATGACTTGGAATACTTCTTTCCAGCTCCTTCTTGCCTGGAAGGTGTCTTTTGAGAAATCAGCTGACAGTCTGATGGGAACTCCTTTGTAGGTGACTGTCCCCTTATCTCTTGCTGCTTCTAGGATTCTCTCCTTGTTTTTAATCTTGGCTAATGTAATTATGATGTGCCTTGATGTGTTCTTTCTTGGGTCCAACATTCTTTGGGACTCTCTGAGCTTCCTGGATTTCCTGGAAGTCTATTTCCTTTGCCAGGTTGGGGAAGTTCTCCTTTATTATTTGTTCAAATTAGCTTTCCACTTGTTGCTGTTCCTCTTCCCCTTCTGGTACTCCTATAATTCAGATGTTGGAGCATTTAAAGATGTCCTGGAGGTTCCTAAGCCTCTTCTCATTTTTTTCAATTCTTGTTTCTTCATCCTTTTCTGTTTGGTCATTTTTTCCTTCCTTCTGGTCCACTCCCTTGATCTGAGTCCCAGTTTCCTTTCCATCACTATTGGTTTCCTGTACAATTCCCTTCATTTCAATTAGTTTAGCCTTCATTTGTTCTTCTAATTTGTGACTAAAATCAATGAATTCTGTGAGCATCCTGATCACCAGTGTTTTGAACTGTGCATCTGATAGGTTGGCTATTTCTTCGTCGCTTAGAGTTATTGGCTCTGGGGCTTTGAGTTCTTCTTGAGCCATAATGATTTGGTCTGTTGGCGCCTGTTACGTATGAGGAGCAGAGCCCTAGGTGTTCACCAGGGTGGGGCAACTCCGTCGCTGGGTTGCAACACTGTATGTGGGGGGCGGGGTCAAAGAGGTGCAATTGTGGTCCCCTCTGCTGCTTCCCACTGCTGGGGCCTGCGCAGTCTAACTCACTGCTTGCTCCTTTGCCTGGTTTATCTGTGTGCAAATGTGTGACCATGGTCAGCCAGCGCCTTGCGCCCTCACTGGGTCTGCCTGTCGCTACCCCACACCTGGGATCTGCCAACCACCGCCAGGGCACCTGGGTCTGTCTGGCTGAGTTTTCCTGCGTGACCCCGCTCCGCCCGCCACTGGCTCTGCCCCTCTTACTGGTCTGGCTGAACAGTTTGTTGTTGTTGGACTTCTGTATAGTTCAATTTTCTGTGTTTTGGTTGCAGTTTTTTTTTTTACTAAAATTTTGCTGTCTTTAAAGTTGGTTGTGTGGGGAGGCACAGTGTTTCCACCTACACTTCTATCTTGGCCAGATAATTATTTCCATGTTTTGAGCATTAGGTTCCTTATCCCGTGTGAGGCAGTTCATATCATTTATTAGGTAGAAATTATTGTTTTATAGATGAGAAACTGAGGCTGAGAGAGGATAACTCATTTGTCTGAGGTTGGCAGTAATAAGTAGCAGAGCCAGGAGTCAAACCTGGGTCTATCAGATTCCAAACCTGTTGTCTTAGTAACATGCCCCTTCCCCAAAACTTCAGGTTGAAATTTTGTGTCAGTAAATTGAATACAAATGTAAATAATTTTATGAAATCAATAGTGCTAAGGACATTCACAGTTAATTCTCTGTTTTTTCTACATAGAGATATAAAAGCCCCCAGACATCTTTTTAAAATAAGAGCTTTATCAAGATATTCACAAACCACACAATTCAACCCCTTAGAATGGGAAACCCGATGGTTTTTAGTATGTACACAGGGTTTTATAACCAACACCATGCTAATTTGCAACATTTTCATCATCTCAAAAGAAACCCTGTATCAACAATCACTTTCTATTTCTTCCCAACTCCCTGTCGCTAGGCAATCACCCCCAATTTGTATAATGTTCTGAAATGTTTTAAGATTATTTACACTTAGAGACAACCATAGAGCTTTAAGAAGCAGCAGCATTCTGCATTTGTGCATCATGTTCATGAGTGTTTTATAGTTTTTTCTCTTTTAAACAGACTATTTTTAGGAGTAGTTTTAGATTCACAGCAAAATGGAGCAAAACGTACAGAGATTTCTCCTGTACCCCATGCCTCCACCTGTTTACGGCTTCCCCCACAACCCCGCACCGGAGTGGTGCCTTTGTTACTGCCAACGAACCTGCAAGACAGGTTATTGTCGGCGGAAGTTCACCGTTTACGTGGGGGCTCCCTCTTCGTGTTGTCCATTCTGTGGGTTTTAACAAACGTGTAATGACATATGTGTTCACCATTGTAATACATGTAGAGAACAGTTGTACTGCCCCGGAAGTCCTCTGTGCTTTGCCTATGTGTCCCTTATAGAAAGAATTACAAGAATTCGTAGTAGAAAAGGATCCAGAGATTATTTAGTTCGACCAAACAATTGGGAGGGTTCTAGTAAGAATTGTCGGTTTCTTCAGCTAAATTTATTCTTTGCTTTCCTGTTGACTGTCATAGATATAAATGTTTTTTTTGTAGTCTTTTCGATCTCCTCCCCCACCCCCACAAGAGATGGTCATTTCCAAATTTACAGTGAGACTGGTGATGCATATTAGAATTTAACAAAAAGAACCAATATTTCCTTAGTTCTTATTTCACATGTAATAAAAAGCTTTTTATAATAGAAAGCATTTAAAATACACAGTAAAAAACATAATATATCGAACCCCCACAGAGCTGCCCATTCCCATTATTAACACACAGTCAACCTCTTTCCATCCGTCTTTCTACCCATTGCCGCCCACCCCCCACCGAGTTATTTCTAAATGATTCACAGGCATCGTTTATTTCATCCATGTATACTTCACTATGGATTTATATGATACCAACTTTAAGAAAAAATTAACAGGATGCCATTATTATACCTTAAAATTGCCAGTAATTCTTTTATCATCAAATACCTAATCATTGTTCAAAATCCCCCTAAAATATAATAACTTTTTAAACTATCTGTTTGAACTGGGATCCAAACAACATCCACCTATTGCATTTTAACCCATAGTTTTAATCTATAGTTTCCTTTTCCTTGTTTCTTCCTTTGCCTTGCTTCTTCTTTGTTGAAGAAACTGGGTCATTTTTCCTGTTATTTCTCACATTCAGGATTTACTCGTGGCATCTCTGTAAGTACCTAATACATTTTTTCTCCTGGAAACCGGTAGTTACCTTAAGAAGCTTGACCTGATTCGGGTTCACTTTTTGGGAAAAACACTGTATTGGTCAAACTCTGCAGGTCATCCAAGTATCCGATGGCCTCTGTTTTGTGAAGTTAGTAGGTATTATTTCATTAGGGATTTGCAAGGTGCTGATATTCTAATGCCTTTATCTTTCTTCATTTGTTAGATGGAATACTCCTATAAAAAGAAAGTCTCTCATCAGTAGAAAAAGCAGATAAATTAAATGCATGATTTATTTCCCTGTATCTATCTGTTTTCAGAATAATGAATTTGTTGTCTAGCATGCTCCAAAGGAGACTAACCAGGTTGTATCTAGTGTTTGTGTGTGTGTGTGTGTGTTATTATGAACTTACCAATTTTTAACCTATTTGTTGCATTTCAGTCCTATTACAGTTATTATTCTGTTGATATTCAAACTTGAAAATGAAGATAAAATTTAAAAATTGGATCAGTTAAGGATTATTACATTACAAATGGTTTTCCTTCATAGAATTTATTTACATAAAAAGCTTTCCTGGGCAGTTACACTTGATTTTTCAGGAATACATCTAAAACCTTAAGTGGATTGAACCCGCACAGAGGACTCATACATAGTCACTTAAATGAACAAGTCTGTGTGTATCTCTGGACGGTACATGGTATCCTCAGGAGGGATTACATGTCCACCTTCATAAAACTGATCCCGGGTGGCCTAGGGCTGTTTGGCAGCCAGTCTGCAGCCGTCCTCTGGACCTTAACCATGAGCGCAGCATCTGAATGCCTTCTTCCGCCAGGACCACAGGAGGCGAGCGAGGCTAACATTAAGCGATTTGTCGGGTTTACCTGCATTTTCATAGTATTCCTATCAAAGAAATTTGTCATAAGTGTCAGATTGCTGATTTTTTTCCAGTGACTCAAAGGTTTCATTCTGTTGTTATTTACATGTATGTGGAGAAAATTGCAATCTGTGAGTAATTTGAGAAATTCCAACAGTT
This sequence comes from Artibeus jamaicensis, assembly GCF_021234435.1. Classification (NCBI taxonomy): domain Eukaryota; kingdom Metazoa; phylum Chordata; class Mammalia; order Chiroptera; family Phyllostomidae; genus Artibeus; species Artibeus jamaicensis. The sequence goes on from NW_026521843.1 coordinate 27,315,133, forward strand.
TCAGCAATAGTCATCCAGAAATTGAATGGGTTTCAAATACAATATTCCAGTGCGGCGCTGCATATATAATATATGTGCAGCATATGCTGAGGTCTTTTTCAAAATATTTACATTAAACCTGTCAGGTATTTATGAATAGCAAAAATTAATTTCCCCTAGCTCTGCCATCAGTTAGAGAAATGGATTTTCGCGTGGAAGACTGTCACTATTTCCGGCGTACCGAAACGCCTCACTTCAATGTCACAGAACTACACCAGGTGGCCTTCTGAGAGTCAGCTTAATGTGATTTCAAATGATAGGGTAGTGAATGTGAGGGAAATTAAAATAGTATCATACTTATGATTTAAAAGCAAGTTAATTACAAGGGCTTGTTAATAAACAAAGGGAAATTCAGAATGTATTGTCTATTATACAGCATATCAATAACAAGCGTGATGCTTTGAAAACAAAAAGTCTACCACTATGTGACTTTGAGATGACTTAAAAATATTTAATTAAATTGGTGACAATTGTGTTAGTCTACTAATGGCCTTATAGCATTTGAAAGAATTTTTAGATATTCATTTTAGCTCTTAAAGCACTTCTAAAAGCATTGTTTAACCAAAAAGATTAGCTACATTGTTGGCATTTTACCTAGAAAATCACAGATGATGTGTTTGATGTGAATGGTTCTCACAGCACTGTACTTTGTCGATGTTCAGTCGATGCATTTTCTCCAGCTGAATACTTTTAAGGTCCTTAAAGGGCCAAAGCACATGCAATACCACGACTACCAAAACAGGTTTCCCCTGATAAATGCTTTAATATTTTTGATGGCCATGGGTGCTATGCCTCCCCAACACTCTTGTCTTAGATACTCAAAAAAAGGAAAGGGGAGGGTATCTGATGTATTTAAAGAAATTATTTCAACCCCCATTTTTAAAAAAAATCATTCTGCAATTTTAATATATAGAAAGTATTAAAAATGTCTACTATTTTGTTAACTTTTGACAATATCATAATACTTCCAGGTCTAGGTTCTTTTTAAAAAATTATTATGAACAAAGACATTATTTTTAATATCAATAGTTCAGTAATGTGGTGGCCTCCGAGGAAACGAGATGATGACCAGGACCTTTCGTTTCCCACCGGACATGTGAGCCCCTGGGAGCCCGAGAGATGTGCGAGTGTGGAGAACAGGCACTGGCGGTCTACATACATGGCTTGTAAAAACCTCACTTTCTAGTCACAAGATAAACTACATTATACTGTTAGGTGATTAATAAACCTATTATTTAAAAATTATTCCAAGGAATTTTATAGTTTTTGTTCTATTTTCTTTAGGTTAAGAATTTAGTCCAATTTTTAACATGTCTCCTTTTAAATAATGGGTCCAGTACAACAGGGTTACCTGGAGTTCAAATCCTGGAAATATACTGCTCGACTAACACAATGTTTTATGGAGTTTTCCTTTTCAAAGTAGCCCTGTTTAATATACCATGGTATAATTTGAGACTCTACAACCCTGTTATGAAGGATTTCTTTGTAAAATCCTAAAACCCAGCTCTTTTAAGGTTCTTTAAACATCCTGGCTAATAGCCCATGACTGCCGTGCTGATGTGGACATAAGAAATTCCATTTGAATGAGAAAGACAACTGACATATTCGTAATTTTTCCAGAGGCCACAGTGTTGTTAGTCACAGAAGTCAGGGGTTTGGTTCCAGTCACATATCCTTTTCCATTGGGCCTCCTGTTTCACGGTCATCGTTTATAAACATCGCGTGTATCGATTTTATGTAAAATAAATAGTAATACTGCAGATCACTTTGGTGCATACTGGCATCAATTTTACTTGAGGGTTGTCTGTCATGGCAATTTTGATAAGCCTTTGAATCTTATGTTATGCTTGTATTATTTTAGTTACATACAATTTCCCTTTAAGAATAGGATGCGAAATGTTGTGGAGCACATTTAAAAAGAACATAATTTCTGCATATTTTTGGTCTTGTCATAGTGTTACAGTGCTGGGCCATCATTCTCAGGCATCTTCTACAAGAGTTTAAGCATTAGAGAAAAGGCAGGAAAGGATGTTTTTAGGGACTATTCGACTAACTTAAGTGTTATGTCATAGTAATTGGGAATTAAGACTTTTGATTCTATTCCTTGAGGTCCTATGTATAGCATATCTTTATGTACATGCATTTTCTGAATGTGACTTCTCACCGATTGTGTCATTTCATCAATATTTTAATCAATTAGTCATTAAAAACAGTACAGTGTAGCAACAGGCTAGTCATTTGCTTTTGAAGTGTCAATATGTTGGAACAATAAGATGTTTTGTTGATCAAAGTTATGTGCAAATGTCTAAGGAACCACAGTTATTAATATTACTGCATATAGACTGTTTTGACAAATACGCTGGCATATGAATTCAAGAGGAAGTGAACAGAATGGTCTGTTCCTGTACGGAAAGGAAATGATGAAACAGGAAGCGTGGGTTGGAAGGAATCCAGAAATGTAAACTTTGAATGTTTTCTCACATAGTGTAGCACTTGAAATACTCTTCAACTTGTGCCACAAACATTTATGGAGTTCCTACGGGAGCCAGGGAAGGCATCACTACTAAGGCAGAAAATGGAAGTATTAAAGCTGAAAAAAAAATTATGAGGACTTTGTAAGTTCATGTTAAAGAATTTTACTTTTATCCTGATTGCATGCCAGTGAAGTTTTTCTTTTCCCACTGCAGGGTGATGAGATCACATTTGTGTGTTAGAAATACAATTTCAAAATGGCAGAGTAAAGATGATAGTTACCGCCATCTTTATTGTGAGGGGCAAATCCAATAATCTCATCTTTTAATAATGGGAACAGATGCATAGGCTGAGAGCAGGAGCTTTCCTGCAAACTTTGCAGGAAGTCTTGGGAAGCAGTGGGAAGCAGACAGCGTAAAGCGCGTTGTAGGAAACAAGCTTTCAGGAAGCGGGCGCAGGGGAGCCGAGGAAGAGAAACTACATCCTGGTCTGCCGTGGAGTGCTAGAACTTCATTCGGCTCGGGGGAAGGAAAGGCACAGAGAATGTATTCAGTCCTAGGTCCTATTACGGATCCCAATAACTTAAAGGCCTGGACTGTTGGTCTGTCTGCCCACCACAAAGTTCATGTAGATAGCTGGTCATGGTAAACCTCACCTTGCTCAAAGAAGAGTAATTTTTTTTTTTTTCTGAAAAATAGAGCCAGCAGAATCAGTACAGAAGGATTGCAAGGAAAATGAAAAAAATAGAAAAAAGTGGCAGATAAATACTAGAAAAGAATTAGATTAGAATAAAGGCAATAACAATGTTTCATCGTGAATTAAAAATGGATACATACATAGATAGGGAGAGAAGGACAGAGATGGGGGATGGAGGGCAAGAGAGGCAGGAAGGGAAGAGGAAGGAGTAAAGAAGGAAGAAAAGGAAGGAAGGAAGGAAGGAAGGAAGGAAGGAAGGAAGGAAGGAAGGAAGGAAGGAAGGAAGGAAGGAAGGGAGGAAAGCTGTCATCACAGCAAGCTTTCTTCCAAGAGAAAACCTGAACATTTTTTGAAGACCTCAAGGAAAAGCTGCAAATCTACAGAAGTGCTTTCCTCTAGGGTTGAGTAGTGGCTCATTTAGTGGCTTTAAGAACCTCTGTTCTTCCTAAACGTTGTAGCTGCAAGTGCAGATGAAGAGGCTGCAAAGATATCCCCCTGGCATTAAAACAATGCTGAAGTGAAGAACATTGTATTCTGGATTAGTCATACTTTGAATTTTAATGCAAATGGTCTCTTTAGAATCAAACACCTTCTAGGACTTAAATGTCTACAAGGAGAAAGCATGAGCCTCATCAAGGTTTAAGGCTGCTAAGAACTGATTGAGCATCAACAGAATGAGCTACACAAGTATTTTAATCAGATTGTTATTATTTTCAGTTGCGCTCTGGTTAAAAAGTTTTAAGTGTTCTGACCCAACCCTATTTTTCTTATAAGCTCTCATTTCTTCTTAGTGCATAATTTTGCAGAATGCAGAAATTTCAGTCAAGTGTTTATAATTGTTTTTATAAGAAAGCAAATTCTAATATTTACCAAATATTGACACAACATAGTTTTTCTAATGCAGTGATTATGTATTTTTATTTCTATTAAAGTTGTATCCTCACTTATGAGAATTCAGAATACTATTTTACTCTAGAGTCTGGCCTAATTAACTTTATTTGTTGACTGATATATTTTAAAATCAAAATCAATGTAGATGAATATTCTGATTAAGTTGGCACTTATTTTAATTTCCATTCAGAGGTTTGGTCAGACCTAAGCCTAGAGGCCAAAACAGGTTAAATGAAGTTTATGAGATTTCCCTAAGTGTGCTAGACAGCATCTGCTAGACTACTGTTGGGGCTACTCATTTGAAATGTTTTTGAAAAGGCTTAATATTTTAAATTTAGCCTCCCCCAAAAGAAGGGGATGAGAAAATAAATTCAAATTAATATTCTTAAAAACATCTCATCTTTATCCTTAAAATTGTCAACGAAATTCTCTTCGGATTTAAAAGATGGTCTTTATGATTACTTGGACATTTGGGAAACTTAGCAATTAATGTCAAGCATTATTTATTCTATTGCTGGTTCAGAAATGCCTGTTTATACAAATCAAGAGGGATTTTCAGCAGCTTGAGCCTTCTTTCCCTTTTTCTTTTTAAGATGGCAGAGTCAACAGTTCAAGGATAAAAATTCTAAATTGATTGAGTTACAAATGAATACAGTGTTAATTAAGCCAGGCCATTGTCTTTAAAGTGGAGTAAGTACATTGGAAGTCAGATTTCTCTTGCTGTTTAGTCAAACCGCCTCAGGCTGCAACTGCTTCCTTATTAGGTTACCGACGATAGGAGATGTCATTGTTTGCTGCTGTAGCTAGGCTTTCTGTTAAAAATCACAGCGTGAGGCTTAAACTGCTGCAACCATTATCCAGTGCTAACATGCCACTAAAGGTCTGCTAATAGAACAAGAGGAAAAATATCAATCTTTAGTTTTAGAACAACTCTGTAACCTGTGGCACCTGTCCATTTTCTCCCATCAACCCGTTTAAAACAAGACAAGAGTGATCCTTTGATGGGCAAGGGATGAGATCCTAACACCGTTTGTTTCTCCTTCTCTTCTTACCAGAGGAAAATTTAGAATTTAAGCGAGACTTAAGGAAAGGAAAAAAAAAAACCTCTTAAGTAAATTTATGTTTAAAAATTTGTTAAAAAGGTAGGCTAATCTGACGTTATCCAATGATGACTGGGTTATTATAAATAATTTTTAAAGGGTTGTTTTGTGTGATTTTCCAAAATGCATTTTGTAGATGAAAGCTAATTGCTAAGGACATATTACAGTGGTTAAGAGAGCAAGTTTTCTATAGAAAGCAGAAACTCTTCCAAGCCGTCGGCAACAGCCAGCTTACACTTACCTATTTAAATATAATAAACAGAATTAGAGCTGAGCAGCTGCTAGCTTTCTCTGAGGGGGAGCTGCAGGCGCCCTCACAGTGTGGGGCAGCACTGCAGAAGGCGTGGAGGCCTGCCCTTCGCAGAGGGGAGAATGGAGGGTGGCTCCCGCAGACCGCCGTGGCGGCGCGGGCTCCAAAACTTCCAGCAACGCTGGAGCCAGTTCCACACACTTAGCAAATAAATATATAACAATAAAAGCAACATAGAGTTTAGTAGACCTTTACAAGTCTCGAAGTATACCCATCTCTTTAGTTCAATTAACAAGTAGATGACTGTCCTGGGCCAGTTATTTACTAGGTAGTGAGAGCATCAAGGTGGGTAATAATACGTGTGCCCTGCTCTCTAGCGTGGAACTTGCGATCTGCTATTGATCCTCTCTGTAAAGCCCTTTTTGCAGAGGTAGTTAGTACACGCTTGCTTTTTGTTTGGTTTGGGTTTGGGTTTTTTGCAGGTGGAGAAAGTGAGGTACAGGTTGGCGACTTGTCTAAGGTCACAAGATAAATGGCGGCACAAGGACAAAAAGAACCCAGTATTCTGACCTCTAGTGCAGGCTTTCTGTTTGTTTGTTTGTTTGTTTTTAACTATTGTAAGAGGAAGATACTATTTTAATGGACATTTTTTGGAGTAACGGTATGGGAGCATTTGATTAAAAATTTAATTCTAATGACGGAAACCCAGAAGTCAGATATATGAGGTAGGGGAAAAGTAGGTTTATAATTGTTCATATGGAAAATAATACAATAATTTATAAATAATAATACAAGAATGAACTCTGTGTTTTGTGTACTCACAACTGTAAACCTACATTGGCCCCACCCTGTATTTTAAGTATCTTCAAAAGGCTATGTCAGTACAATAACAAATTGCACCGTTTACAGAGAGGGTTATCTTGTGTTTGTAACATTCATTGGCACCTGATCCCAGTCTTTCGGATCTGCCTGTCAGAAATACCGCACACTGCCGAGATGCACACGCCCCCCACTCCCGGCATTTACCTTTGACCAATTTCACATCCGAGATGTGACATTTAGCCCTACAATCTCCTTAGCCTGAAGCCGATGTTGTCCTTGTCTTGAGCATTCCAACTTTTAGTGTTTTCTTCCGCGGTCACTTGTGTGTTGCATCTTTCCGGAGGTTTACATCAGAGCAGGCTCAGCCTCATTCTGCCACGACCATTTCCATCATCACAAGTACTTGATCTGTTTCACTTTTTATGGAATCGATAAATCTCATCCCTAAAGAGTCCAGCAGGCCTTTGATTCCTGACCTGACATTTGCTAATGCTATTCCTGATGACCTGCCACTCCGGATCTGCGGCACTGCACTCTGTGTTTGACAACACTCATAATATGAATCAATATTCAGCATTCAGTAAGTGAGCTGGGGAGTCATTTCACTGCTGCAAAAGGCAGCCTTGCCCCTGGGCAGCTGTCAGAAATGGGTAGTTATTAATAGCCCTCTCTTTTCACTTAGCATAGTCAGTAGGGGTCAGGCAGGAAATGATTTAATCAGTTTATGATATCTGTGACAGAGAGCACTTAAAACGTAATCACAAAATTTAGGTAGAAGTGTCCCTGGGCTGTTGTAATGTTTTTCTCACTTAATTTTCCCCAATGCTGATGCGGTGCCGTGCACACTGAGAGACTGAACATATAGTGAAATGACGCGTGATCTGGTGTTGCTGTCATTTCTCCCTCTGTAAACTTGCCTTTTTAGTGGGATTGTTCACTTTCAAATATAGACCGTAAATCCCTAAGGGTAAATAAGGATAAATCTCTTGGGTTGGCTTGCCTGGCTCTGCAAAATGTATCTGGTGTCGAGGGATCTTGTGGGTGGAGAAAAGAGAACCTGATTGGGCAGAAGAGGCTCAAGCTTCCTGAATCTCTTTGTGAGTCCCAAAGAAAGTGAGAATGCGCTAGATATTGGGGAACATGATCCAGGTACAAAACCCTCCACTCTGGTATTGCTCATCTTCACTGGGCCCTTAGCAGCACTGGAAATTAGCGAGACAGCAACATCAAAGCTGTTCTGGGCTGACAGTTGGGGAGGACAGTCCCTTGGCAAGGACTGGTCAAGTTGGGAAGTCAGGGTTCAGGTAAGAAGAGTGGGTTAGGAGATGGTAGGTGAAAGATTAACCCAAAACTTAGCAGGCAGGGAATAAAATCATTCCAACTTAATGGCCCCGATTCTGTTGGCTATCACAGAATGAATGTCACACACATACACGCTGCTTCCAGTCCCAGTCTGAGTTCTCTGTGAATCCAGAGCCCTGAGAGCTCTGCCACTCCCCCAGACCATTTCTCCCTAAGTGCTTCGGTTTGTACTATTCTTTGCTTAGTTTTATGAAGTAGGAAGCTATGGTCTCAAATAAAACTGTATGTATAATAACAGGTGTCTCCGTGATAGGCGTGATTCTAAAAGGGCCCTCGTGTCCCCTGGCCCCTGGTGTACTCACACCTCCTCCCAGATAATTAAACACTAACCTAGGTATTCCTGGGGAAGGATTTCACAGGCACACTTAAGGCCCCAAATCAGTTTACCTTTAAGGCAGGGAGAATATCTGAGTGGACTTGCCCTAATCACGTGAGCCCTTCAAAACTGGCTCTAGATGTCAGAGACAGGAAGTCAAAGATTGGAAGCATGAGAAGGATTTGCTCACTTGAAGATGGAAGGAGTCATATGGCAAGGAATGTGGGTGGCCCTTCAGTGCCACCCTGCAAGGAACAGGGGGCTGCCATCCTACAACAGCAAGAAGTTGAATTCTACCAACAACAAGAATGAGCTTGCAAGTGGATTTTCCCCCAGTGCCTTCAGATGAGAAAGTCTGGTGAACACCTTCATTTCAGCCTGTGATGCCCTGAGCAGAGAACCCATCCACCCGATGCTGGGCTTCTGACCTACAGAACCATGAACTAATCAGTGGGTGCTATTTTAAGCTGCTACATGTATTATGCAGGAATAGGAAACGAATGCATCTTTTTTTGGCTCTTGCCTATTCCACATTAGTTGCCTCCTAGGTCAGAAGAAAACATGACCTTCTTTTTTTATTTTCACATCCTATATCCATTTCCAGGTCACCCATTAAGTTCTTTCTATCGGTGAAAAATATTCTCAGTTCATGTGCAGAGAGATGATTTGTGATCCTCTGAAGCTGGTGAATGACTAAGTCTTGACTAAGTCTTTCTTAATTCCCCAGCTCTGTCCACTTCTCTGGATTCTCTCTGGTGACTCATCACTCAGGCACCCCCTCCCCCACCCCGGCCAGGGAATTCTCTGCCAGAGGGCACTGATTTTAATTATATAATCCCCCAAACACTGAAAATGTACACTGGGCGGCAAACATAATTCGCCCCAGGGAAGGGAGAATCCTTCTCTTACAGCAGGAAGATTCAGGTTTTTCCCTGTCAGGTCCCCTGCCCCAACCTCTTGAGCCACTCATGTATTTCGAAGACATTCCTTGGCAGAGGATTATTATCCTTTTATGTATTGGCTTAACTTAACAACCCCAAAGCCTCAAACTCTAATTAGCCTATTCCTATGTGATATCCACCCACCCCACCTGATCCTGGGCTTTCATCTTAGAGGGAATAATGGGTCTTCCTGAAACTGGACCCTGCATTTTTGTCCCAGACCCAGCTCTGACATGTTAAAATTCACAGTGGTATGTGGAGAGCATCTTTATCCTTCTCTTGCTTGGTCTATAGTTCTTATTAACTATAGAGCCTAAGATTTTAAAAATATGAGAGGCTCACTCTCATCTGTCTGAATTGGAACTAAAATTAAAAGGTGGACAGAGAATGGGGAAGGGAGATGTGGAGAAGAGGAACGTGTGCGGGGAATCATATGATGGAAATTCCTTGCTAAGGAGACAATGTCAGTGTAAAGAGCAAATATATATGTATGTGGTCTGTCCAGAAAATGTCCAGCTATTAATATAATGAGAATGGTTTGTGTGGCATCAGTGTAATCTGGAAGCCAAGGAGAGTGGACTGGAATGCACATGTGTGAACAATGATGACTTCACTGTACTAGTCAGTGGTGGTGGTAGACGCCATTGAGTGAGCACGTGTACTGTGTGGTCATTGCATTCAAAATGCCCGAGTGAGTAAAGCAGCGAAGCTGCATCAAATTTTGCATAAGCTTGAACATTCTTTCACAGAAACTATTCAGATGATTCAGAAGGCTGCAGCTATGGGCAACTGGTGATTGGCAGCTTCATCACAGTGTACCTGCTCATGCATCACATCTTGTGCAGAGTTTTTTGGTTAAACATCAAATCACCCAGGTGACCCAGCCCACCTACAGCACAGATTTAGTGCCCTGTAACTTCTGGCTTTTCTCCAAACTAAAATCACCTTTGAAAGAGAAGAGATTTCAGACTGTCGATGAGATTCAGGAAAATATGATGGGGCAGCTGATGGCAACTGGAAGAACTAACTACGTGAGGTCCCAAGGTGCCTACTTTGAAGGGGAGTGAGGTGTCACTGTCCTATGTACAGTGATATCTTATATCATATATCTTCTTATATATCTCCTTCAATAAATGTCTCTATTATTCATATTACATGGCTGGTTACCTCCTGGACAGGGCTCATATATCCACACTGTAAGTTAGAAACTCTTATTGTACTTTGCTCTGAGTAAATTTATCTGGTTCTAATATGAATGCCAACATACCATCAAGGAAAGTTCTTCATAGGTCCACAAAGGTAGATCATTTATATCCTCAGTTTTCTCTTATGTAAAGTGGGAATGATATGTGATTCCCAGGGACTGTTAGGAAGATGCAGTGAAGTAACGTGGAAAAGCACTTAGCACAGCGCCTCACTGTGATGTTGCAAAGCTTACTGTGCTAGTACCATCTCTATTCTTCCACACAAATTCATCTGTGGTTACATAACAGTTCAACGAATCTTTTCCATTGCTGCCATTTAAAAAGCATTCTTTAGTTTAGAGCCCAGTCAGGATGTTTTGAAGAAAGCATGGCCTCGATGCTAATGGACTGGCTGTGTTCCAGCATCTTTTTGTTGGGAACTCTCACAGCTGAATGTTAAATGCAGATCACAGGTGACCCTGATACAACTACTCAGGAAGGCAAATCTGACGTATTCCTTTCTTATGCATAAAACTCCAGGGAGCTTCAAGGTCCATCAGTAATGGCCAGAGGAATACGAAGGGCAGCAAGTACAATTCCCTTCAGAACTTCCAACCCTGCCAACGTTATGCCCAAGCCACCCGCTTAGAGTCACCTGGATGATGGGATTTTAAGGTCCTTGTGCTCAGGTTTCTGGAGTCAGTTTATAAATTCAGTTAATGTGACGTATCAGGCGTGCTCACCCACTGCATGACGCTGTGCGAAGCCCCGCCCCCAGTTCTTTGTCAGGATATTCTACGAGAGAGAAGCAAGATCTTGCAGGTGTGGGTTTCTGCCCCCAGTCTAACAGCACTATCTAACCCTGTGGTTAGATTACTGTGCGTGTTCAGCCTAAACCCTGGAACACTGCCTGGAACAGATGGAAGAGTGAAATGGGTAACTTTTAACAAAACAGAACACCGGAGAAACTGCCTTAGAGATAATTGGCTTTCAGGTCTTGATGTTGTCCTAGATCGTGTACAGGAATTGAAGTAGATGGACGCTCACCCACAGGTAGGTTAAAACTCTGGCCCCAGGCCCCATTCTCTACAGGCCCGTGAGGATGTGCAGGGAACACTCACAAGTTCTCAGTGATTTTGTCTATAGTCATTACTCCTTCAGAATATCTGTAATAACATTCAGAGGAGAAAAAATTTTAAAAAACCTCACTTTATTTCTGGCTTTCTCATTGGTAAGCCATACAAACTGAGCTAAATCACTTACTTATCTAGGGCTTGACATTCTCTTTCTAGAAATGCAAGGTTTGACATGGTGAGCTTGTAGTTGGTAACAGCTCTAAAATTCTGAAATTTTATACATTTGGGGTCCTTCCACACGAAATGCTCTGGCAGTGCTCAGAATCTGGCATGAGGTCTGGACATATTTTCCATTTACTGAATACTTCTTTTGTTTCAGGGACCATGCTAAGCAATTTACTTACATCCTCTTATTTAATTCTCGCGACTGTCTTGTTAATATTATTCCCATCTTACAAAGGAGGAAACAGGCACAGAAAAGCTAAATAATTTATCCAAAGTTACACGGTCTTGGTGATGCAGTTGAGATATGAAAACCCGTCTGTTTGATCACAAAGCCTCCCTCTTAACCACTGAGTGATTATTCAGCCTTAGGGACAGAATAACTTTATATAGTTTAGGTAGGACATTTGCCCCCTGATAGCCATTAGAAAAATCTGCAAAAATTTTGGAAGAAAGAGTTCCACTTATAGGTGAGATCACATGGTATTTGTCTTTCACTGCCTGGTGTATTGCACTCGGCATAATGTTCTCCAGTTCCATCCAAGCTGTTGCAAAGGGTAGGAGCTCCTTGTTTCTTTCTGCTGCATAGTATGAAACTTAATAAAACAAACAAGCAAGCAAAATATAACCATAGACATTGAAATTAAGAACAAACTGATAGTAACCTTAGGGGAGGTGGGAGGGAACAATGGGGGGAAAGAGGGGGAAGGGCTGTTAAGGAACGTGTATAAAGGACACAAGGACAAAGCAAAAGGGGGTTAGGATTGAGAGGGGGAGGTGGAGATGGCTGGGGTGGGGGGAGTGGTGGGGTGAAGATGGAGATATCTGTGCTTGAACAGCAATAAAAACATTTTAGAAAAATGTTTTAGAAGAAGGGAATAGGGGAGTTGGAAAGAAAGTAAGAGATTTTTCTTTTTAGTCCACGTTTTCCTTACCTAGTATAAGGAACATTAATGAATTGTCAATGTTGGTAATATTGGTATTAATGTTGGGCTGAAATTTGTCATATCTGCCATAAATTTTTAGGTTTATTTGCATGTATATGGTCAAGGGTGATTTTTTCATTCCTCATTATTCCTCTGGATAGTACTGAGTATGGACTGCTTGATGTCTTAACATCCATTTCTGTGCATACAGCATGTAGGATGACCATGTAATTTATCAGACAGGTGGGAACACTTTTGAGAGTGAAAGGGCACCTATTAATAATCGTGCTAGAACAACGGTGTGAACCAGAACTGTCCTGGGCACACCAGGTGACAGAGCTGGTCCCCGCGGGTATGTGAGAGTGGGTTTGTGGTTCTTGTTCTGGTTGATAGGACAGAGGCTTTCAGATGTCTAGCCTAAAATACAAAATCCTCTTTTGGACTCCTGAAAATTTAGTAAATCTTCATGGCAAACACTTGTTGGGCAATGTCCACATGCTGAATTCTCCTTGACATGTAGTATGCGTGAAGTAAAATCATGTTTATTTAGGTAAAGAGTTCAAAGTAAGCCTTGTCACAGAAATTAAGCACCAGACATGTTGTGATTTAAAGTTTCACAGCACAGCAGTGTATTTTGGTGAAAATCTATAATATCTTCAGCAAGTAGCAGACACCATTCAAGCACCTGTAATTGACCAGTACAACATTCCACTATTGGTACTCTGGACCGTTGACCCAGAAGGGTATGTGTAAATAGCACACGAACCTTCCTCATCTTATTCTGTGTTCTCTCACATAAGTGCTGTGATTCTGGTGTAACCACACATAAGTTCTGCTGAGAAAAGACAAGTTGATTCTTAACCTCTGTTATATATCATTGGATCCATTAAAAGGACATGGCATCCTTTTGTTCAGGGGCGAGACCCAGTTTTATAAGTTCCAAATGCGCTCTGAGGATGGTATTTCCTCTCTGTGGCCCACCAGAGTTGGATGGTAAGATATTCAACCATTGTATCCTTTTTCTCTCTGTTCTAATCAATGACACAACTATTCTCACAGCTCAATAGAATTTCTGACTATAATTTCACACCAAAATAAAAGAATAAGTTACCAAGTGAAGATATTTTAATGAGTTTAAGGTTTAAGACCTCCTCTTACAAAGTAGCTTTCATCTAATACCATATTGGTTAATTCTACTGTTTGGTTGGGTATTCAGGTTCTGTAAGACACAGAATTTTAAAAACAGGTTCTAGGCACTGATAGGAAGTGATTTACACACAAGGAAGGATGGAGAATCTTTAGAAATTGACATTATTTAATTTTTAAAAATGTTTGCTTATCTGTCATGACTTTTTTTGCAACCTCATTCATTCATTGAACAAATACCTAGTGTCTGTGCAGAAGCAGCAGTTGCTGGGATAGCCATTAGACATTCAAAGATGAATAAAATATAGTTTCTGCCTTCAAGTAGCTGACTTTGGGGGAGGACATGGCCATGAGAGCAGCTAAGCCTTACGGTAGCAGGCCCGGGCCACGCTGGCTGTTGTCAGGGCGCAGAAATCTTTCTGACAGTAGAGTAAAGGGGGCTGGACCCAGATCACCATTAGGTTTGAACCCTGACTTCGCCACTCTTGGCTGTGTAGCCTTGAACCAAGCTACTTGACCTTTTTGTGTTTCATTCTTTTCATTCGTAAAACAAGGGTAAATAATGAGTTAATATTTATAAAACCCTTAGTGCAGTGCCTGCCAAATAGGAAGTGCAGCATTGCAGTGTGTAAAATAAGTAAAACAGAGCAGATGAGTAGGAATTAACCAGCCGAGATGAGCTTTGCTTGGGGTGGGAGCCAGGGAGATAGAATAGTTCCAACAGAGGGGATCGCATGTGTAAAAGGAGTGGGCGACAATCATCTTGGAACTGCCAAGAAGAGCAGAAAGGGGGCAGCAATGAGAGAAGGAACTGGAGAGGCAGGCAGGAGCCATGTTATACAGTGTAAAAGCTAGGCAATTGTTTGCACTTTTCAGATTCATGTTTTTATAATATTTACGTGGAATGAGAAGGGGGTTAGTCTGGAGACAGGGAGACTGGCCAAAGGGTATTGACGTAGTTCTGATAGAAAATCACTGAGGCCTTTCACTAACAGCACTGGAAGTGGGGGTGGGGAGAAAGAGACTTGATTAAAGAGCTGTTAGGATTCGGTGACTGTTTGAATGTGTGGCATAGGGATGAGGGGGAAGTCAGATGTGCCTCCCAGGTTCCTGGCTCAGACAGGTAATGCTTAAGGAGAGACTCCAGGAGATAAGAACAAATCAGGGGTGTAGAGGTGAATCAGGAGGGTGGGTTTCCTTTTGGGTATTTTGAGTGCGTGGTGTCTGTAAGACAGAAGAACCGCCCCAATAGGCCTTTGCCTGTTCAGAAGGTCTAGAGGTCAGGAGAGAGGTCTCAGCTGGAGAAATAGGTTTGGGAGCCCTATTTAAATGCATGCGAGTTGAACTCATGAGCGTGTGTGAGATTACATTAAGAAGAGGCACACAGAAAGAACAGAATAGAGCTGAGGATAGATTCCTGGTGATCACTAATTCGAAGGGTGGACAGTAGCATAAAAACATAGGAAACAGACTGAAAAGGAATGCCCAGAAAGGAGGAAAACCGGGAGAAGGTGTTGTCATAGAAACCAACACAGGAGAAACTTTTGAGAGTGAGAGTGGTCAACCATGTCAAATCCTGCAGAGATGTTGGGTAGGATGAGGACAGAAAAGTGTCCATTGAATTTAGCAACAAAGAGGTCATTATTGATTCTGGCCAGAGAGGCTTCCAGGGGGTAATAAGGAGTGGCAGCCAGATTGCTGTGGGTTGAAGAGTGAATGGGAGGAGAGGAAGTCAGGCTTGTCTGCAAAGGAAAATCAAGACTCAGGGCAGCGGAAAGGGGAGTGCGGGGTTGTAGCTGTCTGTGTCGTAAGTGGCATCTTCATTGCAAAGTGAAAAGACTATTAAAAATAGATAGATGTTAGAAGGATGTAATTTTATTTCAGGGAGAAAATGTACAGAAAATATCCACCCGCCTCCCCCCGCCCCCAACTGCAATGGCATCCCAAAGTTCACCTTGTTTGCTCTAGCTTATGTGGTTTGCTTTGCCTCTTTTCACCGAGGAAATGCCTTTCTTGTTATTTTCCTTGTTATAAGACTCATGCATAGTTAATGAGAATGTGGTTTGCAGGTATTATTTGTCGCAGAAACGTTCAGTAGAAATGACGTAGTAACTGTTGTTGTGTCCTCTCTTTGGCCCCGTAGCTCTGTCGAAGGAGGAAGGGAAGGAAGCATTTGGAAAGTTCTCTGTTTTGGTTTGGGTTTTTTGGTGGGGGGACTGAGCTTGAATGCCGGTGCACTCCCTCATTTGAGGAAATAAGACTTATACATGAAACAAGTAGGAAACAATACTGCCCTGTGTTTAATAAGGCACTTGATTTGGGGGTCATGGGAGGGCGGTCCTTTCGGTTGTTTGGCAGTCCTCTTTCAAAGGTGGGGGATGTTAGTGGTATGGCCTGGACGTTTGCTCCTGGTCTTGAGCTGAACTGCTGGGATACTACGAACAAGTCATTTAACTTACTTCTGCTTGTCCTCCCTCCCTCCCTCCCTCCCTCCCTTCCTTCTTCCTTGTGTAGTATGGAAACGATAACAATAGTAATGATCTCTTTAGGAAAGTCTGGTGGAAAAAAATTCTAAATAATTAACAGAATGGTTGTACCATATTTCTGGGTCATTATCTATTGGCTTGTTACCAGGAGGTGACCACTTAATGTGGAGAGACTGTTTTTTAAGGGTACTTTTTATTGTTTTCTAGATTTTTCCATTTCATGTTGCTATTTTTAAATTACAAGTGGTCGACAAATTCCCCTTATAATTAATATATAGTAATATATTAAGGGAACTAATATGTGAAGGGTTAGGAGAAAGTTTAAGCATTAGATTAGCTATTGCTCTGTTTTATATCAGGTTAGGTCCCCCTATTTCAGCATGTTAGTCAATTTAAAATAACTGTGAGCAGGACCCTGACTGGCATTAAAGGAAAACTCACATGAGGGGTATCTCCTTGAGATGGTCAACTGCAGACTTGGCATTTTTTAAAGAGCTCTTTGGCTCTGGCATAGCTTCCTTGTTGCTTGCTAAGTTTAGACTCTGGGATGGGCCAATTTGAATATATGAAAAGGTGTAGGGAATGCTTTTATCTTACTTTGTAGCCTCAGAGGATGTTTTCTAAGACAAAAGTCCATCTTCAATAGACAAGGTTCAGGGAGCCTCATTAATCGTCAGTGTCTACAGCAGTTGATTCTTTCAAGGCTTAGACCCATTGAAGCCACCCAACTTGACAGCTATTGGACTAAAAGCGCTACCCAGTGGGGGTGTTGTTTTAATTAGGACACAATCTGCACAGAATCGTGGAGTAATAGCATTGGAAGGGGCTGTACAAGTCACCTACTTCATCCTTCCCCAGTGTAGGAACCCCTCCTCTGAGAACCGTGTGAGCATTTTCACTAAGAGGTTAAACTGTCACAGCTGTGAGGAAGTGTACCCCGTAATGAGCCAAAACGTACCTCTCTGTTAAAATATTCATCGTTTGTCCTGCTCTCTAGAATGCCACCCTATTTTCATGAGAGCCCTTCAGGTTATTGAAGGGTAACTCTCGTGGCTTTTCTAAGACTTTATATTTTTAGACTAAGAATTTCTATTTTGCACAACCACTTATTTTTTTAACATGATTTTCAGAATTTTTACACTCTTTTCTACCAAATCTGTCATCCATTCAAGAGGTGTGTCTTGCCCAGGGTCCAGCACAGTAGACTGTCATATCTGTGCATCTGAACCTTCTGTCCACTTCCTGATACCTAAGTAGGGGGTGGGTGAGAGAGCTCGGCACAGTGTCCGAAGTCACTGACTGAATTAGAGTCACATAACTATTCATGGTAAAGCACTTTGTGGCTATTGGAAGTCACCTTTTTCTTTTGAAATGTTAGCCATCTGGGTCTTCTCAAATCTGTACACGGCACTTGATTTGTAGTTTATTATAAGATAAATAAACTTTTTTATCTTTCTACCTGCCAAATTTCATTTCAATTTGAATAATACTGATTTTAAATATTTTTATGCCAATCAAAATCAATTCAAATTTCTTTTCGTGATCCAGATTATTAACTAACCTTCCTGCTCTGGCTATTGGAAAGGTAACCAAACAGTTGGCTTTTTAAACCTTTTTCCAAGTTGCCGATACAATTTTCAAATAGATTAGATCTAAACACCCCATTCTGGGAGTTTCTGCTAAGGCATGTTGATATCCATTGACTAACTCGGATGATTGTTCTTAATCTTGCCTGTAAGGATCTTCCTGGGTCTTAGTTAAATTCTGTCTTGAAATCAAGAGATACTCTGTGGCATTCTTCTAGTGATGGCCTGGTTGTTTTGTCCAAAGGGAAAAAAGTATATGGGATGAATTTGGCATACTTTTGTTTAATAATATGTAATTTGTGGGGAGGTGTTATCATTATACTTTTTGGGGTTATAATTTTACCTAATCTTTTACCTTAAAAAAAATCTGAACAAAGCCTATACTCATATCCATTCCCCTGGCATCGCCCTTGAAATTGCTAATTTTGATTCTGCACACTCACCCTCACACTCTTTCAATACCCTGGAATGTCGTTGGTCTACGTTTGCAAACTTGAATCCACCTGAAGTGACTTCATGCTGTTTTCTTATCTTCCACCTCAGATGGGCTTTGAGTCTTTCTTTTTGATTCCTGTCTTACCCTTCCCAGAGAGAAAATGAAATCAGAGCAAAAAAGGAATTGATATGTCCTACCTTCTTCCTGTCACCCTTCGTTATCACCGGCACACTGCGTACCCTGCACACTGGTCCTGTAACATTCTTGTTTATCTTCTTCTTCCAAACAACCTCATATAACCTTTGTCATCTTCTTTCTTTCTTCTTGCAAACCTGAGAATTCAGGAATTTAGCCTAACTATGAACAGGAAGGTTGAATTCTTGAAAATCGGCATTGCTCTTCAGATCTGTTCACACAGAGGTGGTTTGCCATACTGCGTGGTTTTGCCAGATGACAGCACATGTTTGCGTGTGGGTGTGTCCACGGGAGCCTGTCACCGGTAAATCTGTTGAGTATATTAGACGGAGCTAAAAAGGAATGGAAGATTAGAAGTTATCTCTACTGGCTGTTGAATATTTCCTGTCAATTAAACATTTGCACAACCCGAGGATACTATTATGATCCACTCGTAGCCATTACCAGACTGGCACATCTCCACACAGCAGTAGCCAGGGCAGAGGCTGCTGTATGGCCCTGGCATGAATCACAATAACCTGGGGTCCTCCTGGACATAATGAACAGTAGTATAATGTTGTAGTTATTCTCCTAGCATTATGAAGCAGCAAGCCAAATTGAGTTTCTAGATAAATTTTGACATGTGGGTCTTACTCCTAAAGAAAAAGAGCTATTGTTGCTCTGGCTTTGATCCAGGATTCTGCAGAAATCCACACGGTGGCTTATTGTTGTATTACAAAAAAGGTACTACAAGTATTTTTTTATGAAAAAGAACAAATTGCTAAGTTCAATTAGTCCTTTGGGGCAGATGTGTGGGATTTTCTTTTCAGTCTGGCTGCTAGATCCTATGTGAGCTATTGTTTGGCTCACACAGGCGCAGTCTTAAAGGCCTATGGACTGCAGGGCCACTGTGGGAGCTTCTAGTTGATGGTGGAAGGATCAAGCAGCCGTCTTCTCCACGGCAATGAAATGTGATGTTAACGTCACTTGAAAAAAAATCAGCCATAAAGAAGTTGTGGCAGAATCGAAACAAATTTAGGCCTTCTGACTGGCAGCCTGAGAACTCCACTTGACATTTGTGAGTAGATGCAGTTTGAGGAGTTGTGTAAGAATAATTAGTTTGAGGATGCTTTTAATTAAAAAATGTAAGATAAACAGAAAACATACATGTTAAAACAACTCAGTTGACACTGTCTCTTATGCTTATGACATGGATTAGTAAATGTGTATTTCAAAGTTGGACTTTGATCTGTAAATATTTCTCAGGGAGAGATTCTAAGTTAAACATCTAGGGGTAGCAGAAAGCAGAACCAAAGTGCCAGTGTATGGCCAAAGGCAGAAGCTTGGAGGAGAAGGACAGCTACCATAGGGACCAGTATTCCAGAAGTAACTTCTGCTTGTGTGCTGCCAGTTGACCGATAGATTCCCATGGAGGGTTGCAAAGAGTATTCTCCGTATGGAATCACTGGTCTGACGTAAGGAGGAACAGAAGTTTCCATGCAGCCCTTTTAGTAGTACTGGCTCAAGCCTGGGTATCCAAAGAACTCTGAGATTGTCCTAATTAATGTTTATTCAGCCCTTCTGTCAGGTTTATGTGACGTATGCAAACAACCATCCATCAGTGGCATGTTAAAATGCCCTCCACGGGACCACAGAGCTATGAGTACCCTCTACTTGGACTTGAAGTTTGCTGAGCAGAGATACTCATGTTTCTGCCCTAAGCACTGCACAGACCAACAGCTAGCAACTGTAATGGAAAAATTAAGTTCACTCAAGAGGGTCTTAAAACATCTTGCTTCTTTCTCTCTCACATAAATCTTCGTTGTAAAATCTGGGGAAGTATACAGTCCACACAGTTTTGAGTAACAGCATCTGAGCAAGCGTCCTGATGAAAGTGGGGTCTCTTTTGGTGGAAGCTGAGTTTAGGTCTCAGCTTGTTTTCTGGAAGGGAAAGTTGCTGTTAGACAGAGGCAGGCATGGGAGCGATGAAAATGGAAAGAAGATAGAAGGAGAGACTTTTTCATGTTAGGCCTCTTCATAGTTATGCCTGCCATCCTGGCACAACCCTGGTCGTACAGCTCTGGGCAGAATCCACCATTTGGGAGCCAGACCAGGCATTAACTGTTTCTTCAACAGCATAGCCCTAGAAGCTGGTTTCAAAGTCGATGGTCACTGCCCTCTGTGGACCTAGAGTTAGCCATCCAGGTGTTTATTGACTGCCTACTTAGTGCAAAGGAAACTGCTCAGACAAAATGCCATTCCTGTCCTCGTGGAGTGCAAGCAAGTCCTGGAGAGGTTAATTGTTTACTTGGCACTGGTAGTGGTTGTTGTTGGAGCTTATAATAAGGAGGTCTAACTTTGCCATGGTGGGGCTGGGGCAGTCAAGGAATGCATTCCTGAGGAGTGATAGTTAAGCATAAATATAAAGGCTGCACTGGAGTTAGGGGCAAAAAAGGTGGGGCGCAGTGTTCTAGATAGTGGGAAAAGCATATGCAAAGTCTCTGAGGTAGCAAGGAACGTGGTATCCAAGAAATGAAAAGGCCAGCCTGGCTGGAGCAGGTGAGCAAAACAGGAGAGGAAGGAGAAAGAACCAGACTTTGCAGAGCCTCATGGGCCATGGCAGGGGTTTTGGCCTTTCCCTGAAAGCATCAGGCATGCATTGAAGGTGCAGAGCTGGGGAATGACACACATAGCCTGGCACTTTGTAAAGAACCCTCTGGTTACAGAGTGTACAAATGACTAGGGCTGGAATGGGGCACGGGCTCCGAGAGGCCCCCAGGGGAGGCCACTGTAGAAGCCTGGCACAGAAAACTGGAACAAGGGACAGGGCACTGGAAGAGACAGCAGGGAGAGAAGTGGAAGCACTCAAGGTGTATTTATAAGGTGGAGTGGTCAGGTCTTGGCTCAGATGTCATGATGGTGGTTGAAATGCTTGTGTTTCAGGCAGTCTCAGCATTTCACCGCCCACTCTGGCCGCCTTACCTCCGCCACTGGATTGATTATTTAGATTAACGCTAGACAGGGAAAGCCCCAAACCAAGTAGGTGTTCTGAGAGACTGCCTCATGAATAAAAATCACACTCTCCTATGATTTTTATTCATGGAACAATTGTTCCTGGAGACAACTCAATAGGAAAAGTATTAATAACTGGTGATAATACCATCTCACTGCTTCAAAATAAATGTTTTTCATTTCCACAAGTTCTAAGTTCAGTTACTGGCAATATTTCTGCCTATGTCGCAAAGGTCTATAAATCAAGATGCAAATATCATAGGCTTCTTACAGCTTATTATAGGAATGGGGATTTTCTTGGAGTCATTTCACTAAATTTTCATATGTAATCAAATGGAATATATTTATGTCAAATGATTTCAAGTCATTTTATTTTTTCTATTTTAAAAGTGAGTTCTGTTTAATAACTTTATATTCACTTTACGTAGTATTACAATTATTACTGTCCCTCAGTGGTTCTGTAAAATCCCTTCCAGCTCTCAAATTCCATGATTTTCCCCACCTCGCTTATTTCTCATTCCATCTCTTCCTCTGTTCTCCATCTCCCTTTCTTTGTGGATGTAGCGGCTGGCATGATAGGTGTGGGTGACAATTTTCAAGGAGTGTAGCTGTCCAGGGAATCTTGGTCCTCAGTCATTGCCAGTCCTCTTTCCTCAATTTCCTCTGCACATTAGCTTCAAGTGCAGGCATTACTCATTTAGTCCTCAAATAAAATGCTCTTTGTTGCAATGACATTTTTTCCCCGGCATAAGGCAAAATGGCATATCAGTCTGATAATGTGAATTTCATAACAGCGGGCAGATTTTGTTTGTGCAAGGAGTTTTTATAGTTGGTTTATGGTTGTGTTGGTTACCTTGTTTTTAGAGTTGCCATTTGGATCAAAGAGGATTTTCTAGGATATTAATTTAGAATTCTTTTTTTCCTCTAAATACCAAATTCATAGAGATGCTACATGGTTAATTTTTTCTTTTTTAACTGGATTAGCCCTGTATCAGGTATTTCATAAAGCCAGGATAAATGTATTTAAGGGAAAATATCCATCTTATGAGTAATATTTTCCCCAAGTACAATGAGACCCATTTAAAGGAATACCTGAAATAAAAATAATCCTAATGATAGATCTAATGCATCAGGCCCATTGAGTTTCTTTAAACCTTATTCAATAAATGCCTGATTAATAAATAATCCCGTTAAATGAATAAAACCCCAGTGTGCCAAATGGAGACATACAAAGCAATCATGATCAGACTTGTTATGGGAGAATGATAGATGAATAAATCTACTGTGCAATTAATTTATGACTGAATTATGATGAAATCCCTGTGGCAATGCTAAATCTGTTAGAGCAATAGATTTATCATCTTCTTTCAAACAACGGCATTCCAGGAATTTAACAAAATATTATTATGAGTCTCCTTGTATCTATTTATTTAGATGGGGGTAGACAGTCGCTCTGTGCAGTCAGAACTAAGTAAATGTTTATCATTTTTGGTAATAACCACAGCAGGAGCCATCTATGATGGGAACTGCTAATGCTGACAGCTCTTTTTATGTGCTTCTATTTCTTCAAACTTGACCAAAATTGCCTAATTTTTTAGATAGTTTGGTGCAAATAATTACACTTTTTAAAAGCTTAAAAGTAGACAAAAAAAAAAAAAAACAGGCCACAGGCTATTTGGAAAACAATCAGTGCTACTGTATAATGTGGTTCTACTTAGGTTAGAGGAGCTCAAATTGGGGGGGCATGTTTTGATAAGTCATTAGAGATTGATAGGATATCAGAGCCTTGCACATTTTATCTTCTAAAGACAGCCTATAGTACTTTAGTGTTATTGTTATTTTAGACAGGCATGGACTGATACAAAATAAAAATAAAAATATTTGGTGCGAAAAGATAAATAATCTGAAGTTTTTGAGTGCTTAAATTCAGAGCATGTTGGCAAAGTTGAAAGAGACTTTAGGATCAAAACCAAAACTGTTCAGTGCAATTTTCCTTTGTGTTGGGGGAACCAGAGCTGATGTTTTAAAGTAAGTTCTTTTTACCGAAGAGATAGATCTGAATAAAAAGGTAGCTTGATAAATTAATATAAAAAGATGTGGACTTTAGAAGTTTGGTTTTTTTTGTTTTTTTGTTTTTTCAGAGGGAAAAATGAAGAATGTGTAGAGGTGAGGTAAAACAGGAGGGATTTCCTTAAAGCTTGAGGGACAAAAGAATTTGTTCCATTGGGATAATATTTGAGGTCATGTTTTAATAGTGTATTAATTACATTCAGTAAGCACACATAGATACAGGTCTATGCAAATGAAACAAACACTTTCCTACTATAAATCTACTTCGCTCTTTTCATGGTTAGTACTAGGCATCATAATTTTAAAAATTAATATCTATACGCATCAATATTGTATATTCTCTTGTTTCTAAGGCTTAATAATAAATAAATACTTCATGCATTCTTGGGATGCTTTTTGTATATACCCCAGAGATTGAACTCACAAACTTGGCATATCAGGATAATTCTCTAACCAACTGAGTTACCCAGCCAGGGTTATAGTTATGTTTTGATTTCTGATCAAGCAGTTCCCTCTCTCATTATTCTTCTATTAAAATTTTTTGACTCATTTATTTATTATTCCAGATGAACATTTGAATCTTGTTGGCGACTAAAGAAATATAAATAAATTGTGTATTAAACTGTACCCGGGGTTTGTTTTAATCATGTATGATAAGATATACAGATACGGGAAGGATTGTCATGAAGGAAGAAACTTACACTCACGGATTTCTAGAAACAGGAAGCAGAGCATGCCATGCAAGGCCGCATAAGGAAGCACCAGGATCAGATGGGAGGCAAAAGGGGAGAGGGGAGAGTATGGCTCAGAGCCTTTATTGGGCTTTTCATGGAAAGGAGTGGGGGAGCCAGGGTAGGTATGTTCAGTAAGCTTAGTATTAGATAGTTTGAATAATTTTAATAATTATTGTTATAATAATAATAGTAAGTGTTCTGTTGTAGGGGTGGCTCTGGACTATAAAGGTCCCTAGTTGTCCAGCAACTGGCCCTGGGGTGATTTAGAGCAGGGGGACCATTGAGGGTGTGGGTTCTTGGTTGGTTGGTTCGTATGCCAAGGATACTCGTGCAGGGGAGTCATTTGCCTTCTCTGGGAATTCGCTAACCCTGGGAAGGACAGTCTTTCCAGGATCAAGCCTCCAAATGCCAGACTGTCAAGAAAGAATGAATAAATAAATATTGTCAATACAAGTTACGATTTTGATTGGGGTTTGGTTGACCTAAAGAGTAATTTGATAATGAGGTGACATGATTACAATATTGAATGTTCCCATTTAGTTAGGGGTTCTTTTGTATTTTCAATAGCATATGTTTTTCTTCACATAAATCCTGATGATTTGTTATATTTATTCCCATGATTACTCCATGTAACTTTTGTTGCTTTTTTTGCATATAGCTTTGCATCGCATGAAACCCTTATAAAGATCTTAATATTCTATTATTCTTTTTCCAGCAATATTTGTTGACTTCTCTTTTTAAATAATTTTTAGAGAGAGGGGAAGATAAGGCAAGAGGGAGAGAAACATCAACGTGTGGTTGCCTCTCATGCACCCCTACATGCCCCCTGCTGGGGACCTGGCCTGCAACCCAGGTGTGTGCCCTAGACTAGGAATCAAACTGGTGACTTTTTGGTTTGCAAGCCTGTGCTCAATCTACCGACCTACACCACCCAGGCTATTTGACAACTTCTTGTAAAGAATGTGTAAGAATCTAAAGTACCCACTAAGCATCCCCCTCCCTGGTGACCTACTATGTCAAAATCTGGGAGATCTGAGTATTTCTGTGAAGATGCTTAACAAAAGAAAGGTACAGATGGTGGGGTAGGTCTTCCAGTAGATGAGAACAGATGAGATCAAGGATATAGAGACGAGATAGGCAGCAGCAAAAGAAGACACAGGAAATCTGAACTAAAAAGGAGAGGAGTTATAGGATATGGTGCTCAGTGGCTTCTTGTATTTCAATAACTTGGGAAGAAGTTATTCACTGAAAATGTAGGGTCAGAGACAAATTTGAATGGTAAAAGATATTTATGGTGAGAAAAATAGAAAGCTTGTTGGATTTCATGAAGGTCCAGCATGAATGTGGTCACCGATCAAAGTTTATGTGATTTTGTGACTTGTATTGGTACTATTCATCACCCATTGGAACAGGTGAGGAGATTGTTGTTGGTGAGATTACCCAGGTATGAGTGGTAGCATGGTAAGATTAGTGAAAGAAGGGAATCAAGGATAATAGTAAGTGCTCCGTTGAAGCTAGCGAGTGCTTTTGATTTGTTTAGAAACAACCTCACTTGCACAATTTAAAAATGCAACTCGAAAAGATAATCATTGACACTTAACCAACTCCACATCTTCAATAGTCATCAGAATGAAAACAAGAATATTGCAGAGAATATCCATTCATTCAGTTCCTATGGAAAGAACGCTGGTGTTCAATACTGGACCTGTTTTCAAGGAGTTTATTTCTAAAAGATTTCCTTTCTTGGGGCACTTATTAACACCCTTTCTTCAACGGTGTATTCAAATATGAAATATTTTCTGTAAGCACTCTGGTAAAACGATTCCCAGTAGCGGACAGATCACTTAGATGCTGGTTGTACCAGGGACATGCCATTCTTTTTAACACCAAGGAGTTGTAATGATGCAACTAGTGAGACATTTAAAAAAAATTTTATTTCTAGAGAGAGGGTAAGGGAAGGAGAAAGTAAGGGAGAGAAACATCAATGTGTGAGAAAAACACCCATCAGTGGCCTCTCAACACGCTCCTAACTGGGGACCTGGCCCACAACCCAGGCAGGTCCCCATTGCACCAGTGACTTCCGGTTTGCAGTATAACGCCCCACTCACTGAGCCAGGCCAGTCAGGGCAGTCCTGAAACTTTCTGAATGCCTCATTTTTTATTATAGCTTTATATAAATTCAGCATATGAGTAATGCTTGAAAGTAAATTAACATTGTTAAGAAGGCTATACAATAATATAAAGTACTTAACATTTATGAGACCATTTATTAAAGAAAATGCCATTACATAATAATGGGGCTACTAATTTCATATGGAAATAATACTGTATTAATTTGATGTATTCATGCTGACAGTGAACATGATATTTTAAATTTTGCTGTCACATAATTATGCTGCTACTTCATGAATGTTACACTGTCACCTAGGAAAACTCTTCTTTGAGTGTAGATCTGTGATCTTCAGCTTCAGATGGCAGATTGTAATGTATCACTGCGGTATTTTTAAGTGAAGAGGTGGGAAAAACTCCTGGCTGAGTCATAAAGCTGAGGATTTTTCTTCCCTGATCTTCTACCTGTAGCAAGGCTCTCTAGAATAACACTGGCCTCTAGCAAAGGACTGAAACACCGTCCTAGTTCTGCAAGGCAAATGAGGTAATTGGGTGTGATGTTAGGTTTGTAATGAGAAGATGACTTAAGGTTGTGAGTCATGGTCTGTATAATTATTGCTTAAAAAAAGAAGGCATTCAAAGTGACAGCAAGAGTTAGAAGGATTTGAAAACCAAATCTGTACTAGTCTGTCAATAAGAACATTACAATAATGAATGACTGACTGGTACAGACCTCTTAAGTCCTTGACTCTGTTAAGCAGTATGTTTCTGTAAAAAAAATGAGCACATATATATATATTTTTACATTTAGTGAGTTTAATCTTTAAAAATATGAATTACAAGATTAAAAGCTACAGTACCCTTTCGTTTTTCTTGCTCTGATAAAAGGCATCATCTGGGTGTTTTTTTTTTCTGTATCATAAAAATAGAACACTTAAGTTCAGATCTTGGTGTAGGATCAATGGCATATCTGCACCTCGGACCCTTGGCTCATGATGGGATCATTAAATGCACCTCCTTGGATCTCTCCCCTAAGGGAATTGACCATGAGCAGGGTGCTCTTGCCAAACAGCTGGAACTCATAGTGCATGAGCTGCTCCCAAAAGCCATTGCTGGGCTGGATGATGGGCTGGCATGACTCGGTCCATGTGTGGATATGCAGGGACACAGCCTGGTCCTTCCTGACTTAGGTGAGGCAGAAGGCATCTGGGAGACTCACACCAGCCGCACAGTGGAGCAGCGTGTGGCCCTGCTTCATCTCCATGCCATGGATGTGGTCAGCAATGGGAAGTCACATTCTTTATGTTACCGAACAAGAGGTCCAAGGGGGGGCAATATTTGGCCCACCTAGGGATGCCAAAAACTGCTACAGAACAGGGGCCCCTCTCAAGGACAGAATACTAATATCTACTGGGCTCTTCTGTCTGCCGCCAATTGGAAAGACATCTCTCAATGCTAGAGATTTGTGAAAAGGAAACGAAATTTTGTTTAGTGCTATTCAGGCCTAATGCCTCCACTAAAATATCAAAGTCCTTTAGGGTATACACCTACACCCACACAGCGCTCCCTTCTCCCACTGTCCCAACTCCGGGTACCATAAATCAGGAAAAGAGCACATGTCTGTTTCAGGCTACTGGTATCGTCAGCTGTGTCAGGCAGGATCTCTAGTTAATCCAAAGTACTGTGCTACCCTCCCACAGTCCACTGGCAAGAGTTCTTTGTACCCAGTTATCCAGTTCCAGTCAAAGTCTCTCCTGCTTTCCAGGCCACGCGGCCAAAGGGGCACCCCAAAGCCTCGTGGGCCTCTTGTACCAAAGCTGCAGGGGTCAGCACTCTGACCAAAAGCGTGTAGCTTTCTTCTTCACCTGGCTGCAGGGGTCCCCATTCTGGCAAAGCTTAGTGGTACTCTTTGCCAGACTACCACTCTAGCAAAGCAGAGTTCACACTCTGCTGAAACCGCGTGGCTCTCTCTTCTCTTCACCTCGGCAAGAGGGGTCTTAACTCAGCTGAGACCGCGTGGCTCTCCCCTTTGCACCTTACCAAGAGGGGATCTTAACTCTGCTGAAACAGCGTGGCTCTCTCTTCCATGACTGCAGGGGTCCTCACTCTGCCCCAAACCACATGGCTCTCTTCTCCAATGGCGCCACGTCTCGGTTTAAATCTCCGCACCCCTCCTCCTTTGCGGCCCTATTTCCGACTCCTCCTACAATCAGTTACACCTGCCAGGACTCTCATACCCTCCCAGCTTTACTGGGCTGCCATCATTAGTCTGGACAGGTATCGCCCCATGTCCTAGAGTCGATCAATTCCAAGCTATCACGCAGGTGCTGTAACTCGGGGGACCTGCCCCTAGTTACATCTTGGGTAGAAGCCACTCCCTTCTTCCTGGCTTAAAGCATGGTTCCAGCTATTTAACATATCTATGAAACCAGTTAAAAGTTATAGATATGTTAAATGGCCATTCCAGAGGTTAGCTGCAAAACTGTTGCTGTGCAAAATAGCTCTCAATGGCCCTGGCTCCATTTGTTCCTTCCCCCTGGGGGTGGACATCTTAATATTTCCTGGACACCTGAGGTCTGGACCCCATCCCAAATCCTTTTCTGGGGCCCCCCTCTTGGCTGCGCCTTGTTACATTTATGGTCAACAAAGAAATCCCAGAGAAATGAGATGGATGTGTCAGCCACAGGCACCTGTATATATATGCTGGATGTCCTCATAAGGTGTTCACCAGCTGCACAGACATATTGATGGCTGTGGTGATCTGGTTGATGAAGAGCTTTAGTTTGTTGTCGGTGGCCACGCCACTGGGGATACACAGGCTTCTGGTGATCTGTGAGAGGCAGCTGTCCCAGGGCTATGGAAATTGAACCGGGAAGGTGCTTGGAAATGCTGTCAGTAGGCTGGTGGGTCAGCAGCCAGTGATGAGTCAAGGCTGCATCTTTCTGCCAGGCTGTGTCCATGGGAAACCCGTTAACTGCCCCACAATCACATGGGGGCCACAGCGGTCCTAGCTGAGAAGTTGGGTAGGCTCAGTGCTCAGTCCACTCCACTGGCCCAGCCCGTCTCCACGACAACGTACTGGGCAGCAGTACACTGGCCTCCAGGGACAATCCTGCCACATCCAGAAAATGAGCACATATTAGGGCAACTGATTAAAAAGTACAAAAGTTGATGTAGTGATGCATTGGAATAAATAATGCCTGAAACTTTACTCCCTGATGGAAGTGAAACCAAAATGCACAACTATATCTCTGTCCAAAGTTTGCTAACATTTCAGGAAGTAGGTTAAAGTGACAGTGGGTAATGCAAAATAGCAGACATATTTCTTGCCATGATATTTGACAGCTGTCACTGGCAGTGTGTTTTCTTAAACTGATATCAGCTGCTAGTTATACACTTACAATTTATGGTCAGATTAGGGTGGAAGGTTGTGGTACCCACGTATATAAAATAATATAATAATGTTCTATTTTTTTGGAACAAATTTGTTACATGAAATGTCAGATGAGTCATTTTGCTCATGTCAGATATTTGAAAGTAATGGAAAGATGCCAACGTGGAAGCCCAGTAATTCATGCACTGGTGTAATGGAGCAAATGAAATGCAAAGCTCTCGTGCAGGTCCAATTTCAGCACCAAACGCTTACCTGTCAGTCAGCAAAATTGTCCCTGAATAAAAATGAACCCCATCTGAGAGGCAGAGCATTTTAATACACATCATATTCTTTGCTTCTATTGCACAGTAGAAGCCACTTGGAAAGAAAGAGAATGCAGCTGAAAAAGACATTTCACAGCAACCCCTGAGCATGCTGAAAATCTTGCTCGCACTACTGCCCACAAAAGGTTTTTGGTTTGCCCTTTCTCTCCTGTGCTATTGACAAACTCTTTAGCATTACTCCCCTCTCCCCTCTGTACCTCTTATCTACACGAAAAGGTGGCTGATTTACCCTGAAGTGAGAGATTTGGCCACTCAGGGATGTGGAGACCAAGTTTTAGACAGGTAACTTCATTGCTGCGTGGATGTAGCTGGGGGATGTTTTTATGAAAGTGACAATTAAAAATGTGTGTTGCACAAATCAGAAGTCAGACATACCCTTGCAGAAATGATTATTATGGCCCCAAGGGACTTCCATTTTTTTGAAAAGCCTTTCATTTTGGAATTGGTTCTCACTTTTCTATATGAGCAAGCATCTTCCAGAAATGAGGTGTCCTAGTTTTTTTTTTTTTTAGACCCAATTCCTTGTGGTTTTTAAAAAGCAAATGGGAAAGTTAAGAATTTGTGTGCTTCAGTGCCCACACACCCCGGGCTTCTTGAACCCTACCTCTAGGAGTCATGATTCATTCTACCTTCCAAATACCTATTTTCCATTTCTGTGTTTTAAGACTCTTATGTGCTTATAGGAACCCAAGCAGCTATTGAAAACCAGTAATGACTAGATCTTCTAAATATTAATGATTGAGAATGAACTAGCAATCAGAGCTCAAAAATATAATAAAATAAAGTGTGCTGTATTAGAAACGATAATAATTAAATCAAGCCAAGGTGCTCTGCACTTACAACTGCACTGATGCTTGAAAAATTATGAGTACAGGGAAAATTTACATAAATCCTCTTTTAATGATGTATGAGGAAAAAGGAAAGAAAGAAAACCATGGTCACGGGACTGAATTTCTTTTAATCCCCTGGTTCAAGTGGCCCTAGAAATAATCATACTTGTATCAATCTATATTGCATGACTTTTGTAAGATGTGAAAATAGTGTTTTTCACTAAATTGTCACTTATTATTGTTCATTTAGGGCCACTAACATAGAAAAATTTCTCAGCTACAGTGTCAAAAGAATAGGGACAATTTGATGTTTTCTTTTGATGCTGTTTGTTGATATCTAGACCACTGTAGCTTGATTGCCTAACATTAAACCTATAATAACAGTGCAATCATAGCAGTATCATCATGAATGTTGTTACAATGGAAACAACATTTACACGGCTTCAGAATGGTAATTATCAAACTTTTTGTCATGAGGCGCTTATTTGCCAGCATTGATCTGCCCCGGTCAGTTGTTAGCTCTTCTCATCTGAGGTGTATTGATTGTATAATCAGTAGATAGAGGCTGCGGGCAGATGAAACGCCGTGTTGTTGGGCAAATTATCGGCTGCTTGCCTGTTGACCTGGACCCTGCTGGTTATACCTCAGACACTGGTGGGATTATTACTCATTTCAGTGACCCTGCTTTGCGACAGAGCACTCTGTGTTATTATACAAGATAAATGCCATCCTGCTTGCTGTGGTCGTGGCTCACTACACAAGTGTCGGGGGATGGCTGGTCCCCAAACCAGGCAGCATGTTTCAGATGATAATAAAAAGAGGCGTTTTCCAAAGACTTACCTTTTCTGTGTTCATTTGTCTCTCTATGTGAATATAATAATGAAGAACCAATGTGTACCTGGCTGATGATAATAATGAGAGCTTACGTGCGTATAGCACTTTATCATGTCCTAAGGGTTGTGACAGTCAGTTAATATTCTTGTTTTACCAGTGGGAACATGGAGGCATAGATGCAGCTAACCCTATGGGATAAAATCACTTGGCTAATGAGCCTCAGAGCTAGGTACTAAATCTATTTCCTCTGAATATAAGTCGAGACCTTTCTGTTCCATTGCTCTGCTTTATTAGGTTATCTTACCTGACAGTAGATATGTGTGTACTGAAAAATCTAATGTTTCATCCAGCCAGATTAAGAAAAAATAAAAGACCTTAATGTTATTTAAATAAATTATTACATTGGGTAACTTGGGAGACTATTTGAGCCATTAACTATTTACAGCATTCCAAAGGCTAAGATCTAACATAGGACTATTTTAAAAGACAAGATTATTTTATATAAAGAGTAATGTGAACTTTATAGCTGGCAGCTGTTTACAATCTAGATGTTTCTAGAACATGTTATTTATGTGGGAAATATTTTCAAGGTTATTTCTTCTGCCATTTCTTACTTTTTTTAGTGTGGCTTCTCTTGCATTTTGGAGTCATTCTGTGCCTCATAAGTGACTTCAGCATGGTGTTGTATGCTAATGCCTAGACTGGGCCTTTCTGACACTATGTGGAAGCCTATTTGGATATTAAAGTCACCCAAACACACATTTGTTAAAAATCTGAAAGTGTTCACAATGGCATATTCACCCTCTCTCTCAGAAAAGGCTATGAAAAGAGTGTACTTGACTACCAGTGCAATGCCATAAAAATATTAATGTTGTGCAGCTGATCATCTGAATCGTAATTTAGATGAAGAGACACTTACCCACTGTTCTACATCTGTAAATGCTCTCAATTGTGCCTGGTAAGCCAGCTCGCTCTTTCTCTCTCTCAACTACTCAGCCGTTGTATTGTGAAGGTCAGTGGTTAGCTGCGCATTATATTTTAAAGGCATACTCACAGCAAGTTGTTCTATAAGCAAGTGCAGCAGTACCACTTTCTTCTTTGGTCTTAAGTTTTGCCACTTCTGAATCATGATTGGGCAATGATTTTTTTCCTTCTTAAAACTAAGAATATTTTTTATATTCTTAGTTTTAAAAGACCAAAGGGCTGATCTCTTACCTAAAATACCACAGGAGATATATGTGAAAGTGATATGCAGAGGTGGCCGGAGTTGAGGTATTAGCATTTGTATCTCTGTGAAACCCAAAGGAAACAGCTGTTTGAATATTCTTCTCATCTTACCTAATGTAGGCAAATAGCTAAAAAGTAATGCCTAGTTTCTGGAATTTCAAGCCTTTCAAAAGAAGCCTTAATTTGTGTACATATTCCTTTCCTCTATCTATGGCTGCTGAAATACACACTGGCTACCAAAGTAGTATTTAAGATAAAACAATTACCTTTTTCAGACTTTCCTTCCAAAAGCTAAAACATAGGTAATACTTATATAGCCATTATTTATATACTGATTCCATTGTATTGTTAGCTCATGTCTGACCTGTTTTAATATTTCCTCCATTGCTTAATACTGTGCTTTGTGTTTTGATTCTAATATTGGTTAGAATGGACTGAACATTCAGCCAAGTATTTACTGAGTACCTACCATATATGAGATGCGGTGGGAGATACCAGACACAGCAGTCAGCGAGGGCAACACCCACACAGCCCCTGCCTCCAGTGCTTGTGATGGAAAAGAGGCGAAACAGACATTAAGAAACAAATTACATACTTAATTGTTTAATGCAGTTTCCCCTCTGATGTGCCTAAACAAAATTCAAGACATTAGTTTCTCCAAAAAGAAATCACATCAATTTTATGCTCCCCCAGTTACAGGGACCTTTAAAAATCAACCTTTAAAACTCTACTGTACTTTTAAAATACGTACACTTTTCTGGTACATATTTGATAAGTTTGAACAAATGTATAAATAAACATAACCTCATGTAAGTATATATCAGAATATATGTCCACCTAAACATATATGTGTTTAAAGAAGTATATACATATATAAGTATATGCATGAGTATGTGTGTATGTGTGTGTGTGAATATAATCATCACTTCACTCAAGATATAGGACCTTTGTATCACTCAAAAAAGCTAACTTGGCGCTCCAGAGTACAACCCATGACTTTCCTCAAGCCCCTAGATATTTCTTTCCTAGAGTTTTAGAGAAATGACATCATAGTGTATACTATTGTATATGAACTCTTTGTACCTGGCTTCTTTTGCTCAGCCCAATGTTCAACTTTATTTTCATCTGGATTCTTCCAGTGCCTAAGCTAGAAATCTTGGAATTATCTTGACTTTTCTTTCTTATCTCCTTTATCTGGTTTTTCATGAAGTTTGCTATTTTTTTTCTTTTAATGTCCCTTCAGTTTGGTTCTTGTGCTTCTCATCACCACGTTCTCACCACCTGAATCTGCATTTCTGCATCACTCTCCTACTTGGTTTGTCTTTTTCATCAGTCACTACCCTCCGTTTTTCCCACTGCTGCTGGATAAATCTGACACCTCATTTTCTTCCTGACACCCTTTTGAAAGGAAAAGAATCTAGCCCTTACTGAGAACACTCCATTAGGCACTTTTATACATTATTTTATTTAATTCTGTGAAGTCTCATTAACTTCATTTTACAGTCAACAAAAATCAAGGCTCCCAACAGTAGTTGAACTGGAATTTGTGCCTGGTTCTGTCTGCTTCCAATCCCATAGCCTTCCCACTGCTCACTTTTGCAGAAACCTACTGGGGCCCCCTTTGGCTAACAATTTGAAGTCCCCACAATTCTGGTCTTCAAAGCCTGACAAAAATTTCTTCCTCCACCCCAGATCATACCCTCCCAACCTACCCCTACAACTAAACTCTTACATTTTCTGGTGCTCTAAAATAAGTCCTGTCTCCTCTGGTCAAGTCGGTTCTCTCAGAGGCTCAAATGCTGCACATTGTTAGCCCCTGTGTCTTTTCACATATCACGTTTCTGCTCTGGAATTGTCTCATTTCTGCCTAGACAACATTTGGTTATCTATGATGCTCACACTGTCCCAAGTTGAAGTTGCCTCGAACAATTGTAAAGGCCTCACCAATCTTTATATTAAGGGACGAATCTGAGAAGGGTAAATAAAGAATTATAAAGAGACCCATTGCTGAAAAACAAGATTTAACCCTGGTTTTCAGTTTGAAAATTAATAGGGAAAATAATTACTAGTCATAAGATTAAAAATTTAAATTTAGATTAAAAATTTAGAAACTTTTATTTTATAGTAAAAAATTAAGAAAAACACTGACTGTTGCCCTTATCGCTTACCTAAGAAAAAGAAGTTAAAAAAACATGAACAGTGAAAGGACAGCAAACTCACAGTTATTAAGAACCACACCTAAAACAAAAGCAATCTAAAAGGACAGCTAGATCAGGAGTGGAAACATAAAAATGAAGATCTCAAGGAGGGTTAGCAACAGGGGAGTGGGAGAAGAAGGGGGGAGAAGGTACAGAAAATAAGTAGCATAGACAGTAGATAGAAAATAGATGGGGGGGGCAAGAATAGTATGGGAAATATAGAATCTAAAGAACTTGAGACACATGGTCATAAACTAAAGGAGGGTAAGGGTGGGGATGGAGGTAGGGTGGAGGGGAATGAAGGGGGGAATAGAACAACTGTAATGGCATAATCAATAAAAAAATAAATTAATAAAAATAAAAATAAATAAATAAATAAATAAAAAGAAATTCTTATCTGTCAAATTTCTAACCTTCTGAATGGGCTAGGTGCAGCTGGTGGTAGGTGCTGGTGGCCTGAGTATGTCCTAAATCAACTACATCATACAGTGTCCGTGGGAGTAGAATATGAGGGATAAGGAAAAGGAAAATAAACTTTTTTGCCTTTGCCTAATCGATGGTGGCTCTAAGAGAAAAATAGAAAAGGGAAAATTTTGTAGAGAAAAAAAGTTGGCCTATTATATCTTATTAACATTCTCTTAATTCCTTGTTCTTTTTAAAAATGTGTATCTTATTAATTATGCTATTACAGTTGTCCCAGTTGTTTCCCCTTTGCCCTCTGCACCCAGTATTCCCATTTCCTCCAGCAGTCCCCTCTCCCATCTTAGTTCATGTCCATGTGCCATTCATTTAAGTACTTTGGCTTCCCCATTTCCTATACTGTTCTTAACATCCCCCAATTTTGTACCTACCAATTTGTACTTCGTAATTCCTCTACCCCTTTCAACATTCTTCCCCTTTCCCCTCCGAACTGATAATCCTCCCAGTGATATCCATATCTATGATTCTGTTCCTGTGCAGCTTGTTTCTTTAATTTGTTATTTAAATTCAGTTATTGATAGTTGTGAATTTATTGCCATTTTAATATTCATAGTTTTGATCTTCTTTTTCTTATATAATTTATTTTAGCATTTCATATAATAATGGCTTGATGATGATGAACTCCTTAGATTTACCTTGTCTGGGAAGCACTTTGTCTGCCCTTCTATTGTAAATGATAGCTTTGCTGGGTAGAGTAATCTTGGATGTAGGTTCTTGCTTTTCATGACATCAAATACTTCTTTCCAGTTCCTTCTTGCCTATAAGTTTTCTTTAGAGAAATCAGCTGAAAGTCTTATGGGAAGTCCTTTGTAGGTAACTGTCTGCTTTTCATTCACTGCTTTTAAGAGTCTATCTTTATCTTTAACCTTTGGCAGTTGAATTACGATGTGTCTTGGTGTGGTCCTCTTTGGATTCAACTTGTTTGGGACTCTCTGTGCTTTCTGGTCTTGTATGTCTTTTTACTTCACCAAATAAGGGAAGTTCTCTTTCATTATTTTTTCAAATAAGTTTTCAATTTCTTGCTCTTCATCTTCTCCTTCTGACACCCATATGATTTGGATGGTGGTATGTTTGAAAATGTCCCAGAGACTCCTTAGCTTAGCCTGATTTTCTTGAATTTTTTTCTTCTTGCTCTTTTGATTGAATGCTTCTTTCTCCCTTATGTTCCAAATCATTGATTTGATTCTTGGGTTCACCCCCTCCACTGTTGGCTCTCTGTAATTTTTTCTTTATTTCACTTAATGTAACCTTTATTTCTGCTTTGGTCTTTTGTATGCTGTTGAAGTACCCAATGATTTCTTTGAGAATCCTGATAACCAGTGTTTCAAACTCTACATCTGACAGATTGCTTACCTCATTTTGTTTAGTTCTTTTTCTGGAGGTTTTTAAAAAATATATTATATCGATTATGCCATAACAGTTGTCCCATCCCCCCCTTGATTCCCCTTCACCCTGCACACTCCCTTCCCCCACATTCCCCTTCTTTAGTTCATATCTGTGTGTCATAAGTTCTTTAGCTTCTACATTTCCCACATTACTTTTGCCCCCCCCATCTATTTTCTCCCCACCATCTGTGCTACTTATTCTCTATACCTTCTCCCCCCTTCTCCTCCTCCCACTCCCCTCTTGCTAACCCTCCATGTGATCTCCATTTATGTGGCTTCACCTCTGATCTAGCTGTCTGCTTAGTTTGCTTTTGTTTTAGGTGTGGTTCTTAATAACTGTGAGTTTGCTGTCCTTTCACTGTCCATATTTTTTATCTTCTTTTTCTTAGATAAGTCCCTTTAACATTTCATATAATAAAGGCTTGGTGATGATGAACCCCTTGAACTTGACCTTATCTGAGAAGCACTTTATCTGCCCTTCCATTCTAAATGAAAGCTTTGCTGGATAGAGCAATCTTGGATGTAGGTCCTTGCCTTTCATGACTTAGAATACTCCTTTCCAGCCCCTTCTTCCCTGTAAGGTCTCTTTTGAGAAATCCACTGACAGTCTGATGGGAACTCCTTTGCAGGTGACTCTATCTCTTGCTGCTTCTAGAATTCTCTCCTTCATTTTAATCTTGGCTAATGTAATTAAGATGTGTCTTCGTGTGATCCTCCTTGGGTACAGCTTCTTTGGGACTCTCTGAGCTTCCTAGACTTCCTGGAAGTCTATTTTTTCCCAGATTGGGGAAGTTCTCCTTTATTATTTGTTCAAACAAATTTTCCACTTGTTGCTCTTCCTCTTCTACTTCTAGTACCCCTATAATTTGGATGTTGGAACACTTAAAGATGTCCTGGAGGTTCCTAAGCCTCTCCTCATTTTTTGGAATACTTGTTTCTTCATTCTTTTCTGTTTGGTTGTTTCTTTTTTCCTTCTGGTCCACTTCATTGATTTGAGTCCCAGTTTTCTTCCCATCACTATTGGTTCCCTGTGCATTTTTCTTCATTTCACTTAGTGTAGCCTTTATTTTTTCATCTAATTTGTGACCAAAATCAACGAGTTCTGTGAGTATCCTGATCACCAGTGTTTTGAACTGTGCATCTGTTAGGTTGGCTATCTCTTGGTTGCTTAAAAGTATTGGCTCTGGGGCTTTGATTTGTTCTTCCGATTGAGCTGTTTTTGATCAGGTTGCACCTGTTACGTATGAGGGGTGGAGCCTTAGCTGTTCACTAGGTTGGGGCCCTCCTCATCACTGGGTTGTGACGCTGTATGTGGGGGTAGGGTCAGAGAGGGGCAATGGCGTTTGTTCTGCTCTCTCTTGGATTTCAGTCTTCTCTGCCACTTCCCATAAGCAAATTGGGCCCTTCTGGTGCTGGTTCTGGGTAGGTGGGCTTGTGTACATTTTAGGACCCGGTGGGTCTCTCCAATGAACTCTCCTGTGAGTCTGGGAGTCTCTCCCAGCACCTCAACCCCTGAAAGTTTTTTCAATTGGTGCTTTTAGGCTTTATTTCCTTTTGCTGGGGCCCTGGGTTGCATGATCTGTCTCACTGCCCATTTTTACCTGGTTTATCTGTGTCCGCAGTCAGCCAATCGTCTTGTGCCCTTTATTGGGTTTGCTTATTTTCTCTCCGAGCCCAGGTCACCAACCACCGCTTTTCCCTGCCGGGACCCCTCTCCGCCAGCTGTGGCCTCTGCCCCTCTTACTGGTCTGGATGAATGGTTCGTTGTTGTCGGACTTCGGTACAGTTCAATTTGTCTGTTGTGTTTTTGCTTCTAAATCTTTGTTGTCCTTAAATTTGATTGTACAAGGAGGTAGTGTTTCCATCTACATCTCCATCTTGGCCAGAAGTCTTTTTCTGGAGTTTTGTTCTGTTCTTTCATTTGGGTCATATTTCTTTGCCTCATTTTGGAATCCTCCCTGTTTTTTTCTGTGTGTTAGGTAGAGCTGCTGTGACTCCCTGCCTTGGTAGTGTGGCCTACTGTAGAAAAGCACACCTGTAAGTTGTTTGGAGTGGAGACATAGGTAATTTCCATGACGGGGCAACCTGTGTCACCACTCTATGGCTATGTGTGGGGAAGGGCTCAGAGAGGGCAGAATGCCGCTGCCTGGCCTCTGGAGTTTTTCCCAGGAGGAAGCTGTCTCTCAGCACTCAACCTATTGCCTCTCACTTCAATTTCTCACTGTATGCCATTGGTACCCTCCCAGATGTTGCCCTGGTGCTGAATCCCAGTGTGAGTAAGTTTGTGTGAGTCCTAAGTCCATTGTGGGTCCTTTAAGACAAGTCTCTTGAGTATTCCACAGTTTTTTCCACTGCCCCAACCCCCACTGGTTTACAGCCAGAAGTTATGAGGACTTACCTTCCTGACATTGAAACCCTGGGTTGGGTGGTTTGATCTGAAACTGGGATCTATTGGTCCCAAGTTATCCCTCGTAATTTTTATCCACCACACTGAGGATATGGGACTGCCCATTCCATGTCACTGTGACTCTCTGTACCACTCTGTGTCTCTGCACCGCTCCGCACCTTTCTGCCTCTCCACGCCTCTCTGTGCGTCTCTACTTCCCCACACCTCTCTGCATCTCCACCCCTCCTACTTGTCTGAATGAATGTTGGCTTATTTAAATCCTTGCTTGTTGGACCTCCATACAGCTTAATTTTCTGACAATTCTGGGTGATATTTGTTTTGTAGTGTAGTTATAATTTTTGCTGTAGTTGTGCAAGGAGGCCAGGTGTGTTTACCTATGTCTACATCTTGACCAGAAGTATTTTTTTTAAAAGAATTTTATTCATTTTTAGAGAGAGGGGAAGGGAGGGAGAAAGGGAAACATCAACGTGTGGCTGCCTGTAGTGCACCCCCTACTGGGGACGTGGCCTGAAACCCAGGCATGTGCCCTGATTGGGAATCCAACTGGCAACCCTTTGGTTTGCAGGCTGGTGCTCAATCCACTGAGCTACACCAGTCAGGGCTTGACCAGGAGTCTTAGTCCCTTGTTCTTGTCTTTGGGTAAACTGACAGCCAGAAGTCCTGGAGGCTTTTGTATTTTTAAATTAAAAATTGCTAATCTCTGAGCAACAATTCTTCAGATTATACAAGTATATTGTTTAATTATAAACTCAAATGTGCATATGAAAAAGGAGGACATTTTGGGTTAAGTGAGAGGTGAAGGCAAATGAGAACATAAAATGAAAAGAGGATAACTGAGATTAAGCCTCTCTAAAGAAATATGTTTGCATGGGGATATTTTTAGAGAGCTTCATCAGAGTTGGACAGGAATCTCTAGTGCACTCATATTTATGTAATTCCAGGCAGAACCCTTGAGGACTCCACTTTATAGAGAGAGGCACAATGACAGCAAAACTCTTGCAAATGTAAGATCCTTGAGGGTTGGAACTACGTCTGACTCATCCTTCTCTCTCTGTACTTAGAGTCTTGCTTTGCACATAATAGGCCCTGACAGTGAGAGGATGGTTTGCTGAATAAGAGCTTAGGCTCTGCAGTAAGACAGACAAGGATCCAAATTCCTGCTGTGCTAATTAGTCAGCTTTCTTAGCTGTTATTGTATTTAATCACTCTGAGCCTTAAAATGGAAGTGAATATATTGCCTTACATCATAGGGTTAACTAGAAGATTAAAAGAGCTAATAATGGTGGTAAAGAATTTAGCAACATGCTTGTCACATAAATTCTCAATAAAAAAGTGATTATTATTTTTATTGGTAGTTCATACAATGTTTTTTAAGTTGACCTCAAATAATTGCTTACAAGTTCTTTGGTAATGTTTGTCTATATCTTACTTGAATATCTTATAAAATATCTCATCCAGTGAGTGAGATTATGGATCGCATGCAGCTGCTCCTTAACCTGTTGCCCATAGGGTGAGATGAAAGTAGGGGTATGTTTTTATTTGTGAGCTGTGGACATGTACCAGAGGGCCTGGGATTATTATCTTGTGTTCACCGTATATGAATAATGTTGGTCCACATTGAAATAATTTCATTCCCAAACAAAAGTCACCTATAAAGACAAGTCCTACCTATGAAAATACTGCTTCACTGATAATTTATGAATAATATTAAATGCTATCTAAGTTGTTGAATAGAATGTTGAACTAAAAAGTGAGGCATTAAATTAAAATTAGCCTGATAATAGTGCATCGTGGGCACTTATGGAATGCAACAATAATTTTGAGGATGAAAATTCAAGTTAACAAGGCTCTGGCTGTGTAACTCATTGGTTAGAGCATTTTCCCAATATGCCAGGGTTGTGGGTTTGATCCTCAGTCAGGGCACATACAGGAATCAACCAATTAATGCATACATAAGTGAAACAACAAATCAATGTTCCCCTTTCTCCCTTCCTCTCTCTCTAAAATCAATAAATTAAAAAGTTCAAGGCAACAGATATTTATGTCTTCTATACACAGAGCATAGTATTCAATTCTATAAGGCAATAGAAGACAAGCAAGATGGAGTTCCTCTGGTCTACAATAGGAAATTTGGTATCTGAATGCAATGATTAGAAAACAGTAAAAAGGCTTATTGATTAAGCCAAAGCAGTTTTAGTGCCCAGCTTTTTAAAAGGAGAGCAAATTATACCTCTTTTAAGCAAATCAGGTTAATTTTAATGCCTTTAAAGCTTTCGTGGTAGATGAAATCATTGAACAATCAATTACTCGCCACATAGGAGAGCATGAAGCACTGAGTAATCACTATCTTGGTTTGGCAAAGAACAAATTGTA
Source organism: Artibeus jamaicensis (assembly GCF_021234435.1). Lineage (NCBI taxonomy): Eukaryota > Metazoa > Chordata > Mammalia > Chiroptera > Phyllostomidae > Artibeus > Artibeus jamaicensis. The sequence goes on from NW_026521843.1 coordinate 27,356,634, forward strand.
CCAGATCAATTTAATTTTCTTCTTCAAGAGATTGACAATTAATACAGACATGTAGGGTGCAAGATATGTAATTTATCTAAACTTCAGAAAGGATTGGGATTCACTCACACATGACATTTTAGCACTAAGTCAAAGGATGTGATCCAGTCCATACCATATTCCTGTAGGAAGGGGCCCAATTCACTGACAAGTCACAGTTGAAAATGGTGCTTACTAAGGACTTGGTGTCAATGATGAATCTTGTTTTAGAAATGCATATCCAAATGCTGAAGTCATTCTGATTGTCTATCTGTGTCTTAGATAAATAATTTAAAATAAACTCATGTATTAGCCCAAGAAAGTGCTAATGTAAGCACTTAATCTTGGAAAGATTGTTATAGTTTAAATGAAATGATCTCAAACCATAAAAATGAACCATTATATACTTTATGAAGGGCAAGTTCAAAATAACAGGCTGTGTTGATCATGAACAGTATCGAAGGTAGAGAGAGATACAAGATGGGAACAGCTTGGCCGTAAATATGACAAAGAAAAACTTGGGAGTCGATTAGTGGAACCCAATCCATGTATCACTGAGCAATTGTGCTTTTGTTGATAAGCAACACGTAATTTTAGGGTGCAAAACATCAATATGATTTGCAAGCATGACGATTCCAGAAGTCATTATTCTGCAACTAATCAGTTTTAATCACAACTCTCAGACTACTCTAATTTTACACTGCAGGGGAGCTAGAGGGTCCAGAGAAAAACATTCCAAATATGTAAGGTGATGAATAGATGCTTCTTTTAAAGTTTATGCTAGAGAAGAGAGGCCACTCTCCAAATTAGACAGAGGCATCATTTAATTTCATAGTCATTTATTGGGTAGCCACTATTGTCATGATAAGTTTATGGAGCAGTTGTTTTGCTTTAATTTTCACAAGTGAGGATATAAAACAAATGAGTTTAAGAGCAACAAAAGTTTTTTTAGGTAAAGGAAGAACTCTTATTATTGAGGTCATTAAACATCAGAATATATTATCAAAAGTATTAGAAATATCTCGTTATAATGGAGAAGGCTAGACAATGCAAAAAGTACATAGTGTTTAATATGAAGCACATTTCCAAAAGAAAAACACTACATAAGCCATAATAAAATTACCTTTGCCTTGGGTAAATTAACAACACTCACAGTGTAAGAATATTAGTAGTTGTAGGAAACCTCATAGGAGTATTCAATCCTACTGCTGTTAGTAACTTCCTCAAGAACTAACAGCAAATTTTCACACAGAACAAATTTTTCTTCTTGGAAGTGACACTAATTAACAGCAGTAGAGGGAAGAAATCACTGGTTGTTTCAAGCTTTCAAAAAATGAATTAGTTATTGCATAGTAGATACCTCTAAGGTCAGTGTTTAAAGAAGCTAGTCTGAAGAAATATGTTATTTGTACATTGGTTAAGCCCAGGTGTTTTCAAATTTTAAAATTAATTCCACATAGGGAATCAATTGGAAAATAGTGACATACAAATAAATATTAGGCTTTTCAAATGGCTACAGTTTTGACAGTTTAGAAAAGAAATAGGCAGCAAAGTGCCTAAGTTTCTATGTACATTTTTAAAAAAGATATGCGTAGAAGAAATAAACATTGTACCTGGTATATAGCAGCCCAGGAGCAGGTTTTGATCTTATGAAACACAAATCACACCTCCACCAGTGTGTGTCATCAATAATTCCAATATTACACAGCTAATACGGTCCATGCCAACCTTAAAAAAGAAAAAGTTAACATTAAATATCTTTCAAGTATTATTTTTACAAGGTTCTTTAAAAATGAAATGAGAAAAAAAGTTTCTGAAATATTTTTCTTTTAAAAAATATTTTATTTATTTATTTTTAGAGAGAGAGGGAGAGAAACATCAGTGTGCATCTTGTGTGCCCCCAACTGGGGACCTGGCTCACAACTCAGACATCCCTGACTGGGAATCAAACTGGTGACCTTTTCATTCTCAAGGTGGCATTCAGTCTACTGAGACACAGCAGCCAGGGCTGAAATATTTTTTCTGAAAGCTGTTTGAAAACAGAATAGACAGCCTAAGGTGGCATAGGTGTTGGACACTTTTGTTTGGGCTAGTGGTTCCAAAATCTGGATTGCTTGAATAGAATTTTGTAAAACACAGTCTTATTGAAGTATAATTGACCACTATAAATTGCATATATTTCAAGTGTAATTGGAAAAGTTTTGACTTACGTATGTAATGTAGGTACCAGTGAAACTTTCGCCATGCTCAAGACACTGAACACATTCATCATCCCCCAGTTTTCTCATGTCCCTTTGTAGTTCTTTCTCCCATCCCTGTCTACGCAACCATGATCTGCTTTCTGTCACTAGAGATGCATTTGTATTTTCTAAAATTTAATATTAACAGTCAAACCGTTTGTACTCTTTTCATCTGGCTTTGCTCACTTGGCATATTTATTTTGAGTTTTACCCATGTCATAATATTTATTTAGTTTCAGTAGTTCATTCCTTTTTTATTGCTGAGTAGCATTCCACTTATTCATTGATGGACATTGGGGTGTTTCCAGTTTTTGTAATTACAAATAAAGCTTTTATGAACATTTATATACAAGCATTTGTCCAGACAAATGCTCTTATTTTTCAAGAGTAAATACTTAGGAGGAGAATGGTTGGATAATATGGTAAGTGTATGTTTAATTTTTGGGGAAACTGCCAAATTATTTCCAAAATGATAGTACCATTTTATACTCCCATCAGCAGATGTAGGAGAGTTCTGCCAATACTCAATATAATGAGTCTCTTTAATTTTAGGCATTCTAATAACTGTATAGTGATATCTCATTGTGGTTTCAATTTAAATGACTTCTCAAGTGACCAAAAATGTTGAGCATCTGTTCGTGTGTTGATTTTCCATATATGTGTCTTCTTTAGTGAACTGCCTGTTCAGTTCTTTGCCCACTTTTTTTTTGGCCATTTTTTTAATTCCAGTTTTGAGAGTTCTTATATATTTTGATTACAAGTCCTTTAGTGGACTATTATTTGTGTTTATCTTCTTGCAGTTTGTAGCTTGCTTTATCACCTTCTAAACAGCATCTTTCAAAAAGAGTATAAATTTATAATTTTAATGAAGTTCGATTCATTTTCCTTTTTTCTTTACAGATAATGTTTTTTTATTCATGTCTAGGAACTCTTTGCCTAACCCAAGGTCACAAATGTTTTCTCTTGTGTTTTCTTATAGAACTTTTATAGTTTAACTTTTACAGTTAGGTCTGTGATCCATGTTGAGTAATATTTTAGTATATGACGGATGTTATGGATTAGCATTCTTATTTTACCTTGACTACCTGGTTGTTCCAGCAAAGACTATCCTTTCAACATTGAACTGTCGTTGAACCTATGTCAAAAATCAGTTGTTCGTATATTTGTGGGTCTCTTTCTGGATTATATATTCAGTTCTCTTTTTTAAGATCTTATTTATCTATTTTTAGAGAGAAGGGAGGGAGAAAGAGATGGAGAGAAACATCAATGTGTGGTTGCCTCTCGAATGCCCCCTACTGGTGACATGGCCTGCAACTCAGTCATGTGCCTTAGACTGGGAATTGAACCAGCAACCCTTTGATTCACAGGCCGGCATTCAATCACTGAGCCACACCAGCCAGGGGGGTATTCAGTTTTATTGATATACTTGTTAAAGGATGTTCTGAGACTCAATTTTTGATGTGTAGAGAGGGGGATGTTTGTCCTCACACCACCAAGCAATGCTCAGGACAGGTATGGCAGGGGACAGCTGCAATTGAACAGCTTTTTTAAAAAGCAGAAAACTATATTACAAACCAAAAATAAATAAATAAATCAGAGGTTGTGACAATATCTTCCTTAGGTTTGATTAATTTCCTAGAGGCTCATAGACTTCTCAGGAAATTCATTTGCCCACTGCATTATAGTTTGTTATGAAAGGATAGATAAAGGCTATAGATGCACCTCCAGATGGAAGAGATTTGGAGTACAAAGTATGTGGTAATTGCATGGAGCTTGCACACTGTCTGAGTACATGATCCTCCCCAAATCTCACCAACCCAGAAGCTCTCTGAATACTATCTAATGGGCTTTTATGGAGACTTCATTACAGAGGCACAAATGACTCAATCACTGGTCAATAACAATTGAGTCAACCTCCTTTCCCCTCTTCCCTCTGGCCATGGGGTGGGACTTGAAAGTTTTGACCCCCTAATCACCTGATTTCTTTTGGCAGCCAGCCCTCATCCTTAGGTGATCTTGGGGCATTCCAAAACTTCATCTCATTAACATAACAAAAGATACCTTTACCTCTCCCACCACTTGGGAAATTCCAAGGGTTTTAGGAGCTTGAGCTAGAAATGGGGCCTGGGATGAACATCAAGCATATATTTGGTATTATAAATCACAATACACTTGTCTATCTTTATATGGAAATCAGAGTCTCTTGATTACTGTTAGTGTTATCATGTAATATTAGTCTTCCAACTTTGATCTTCTTTTTCAAAGATGGTTTGGCTATTCTAAGTCTTATGCATTTCTGTATACATTTTAGAATCAGCTTGTCTATTTGACTGGCAGGATTTCCACTGACATTGCATTGAATCAGTAAATCAGTTTGGGGAGAATAGCCATTACCAATATTGAGCCTTCAAATCCATGGACATGGCATATTTTTCCATTAATTTAAACTTCATGTTTTAGCAATGTTTTGTGATTTTCAATGTATAGGTCTTGCATATCTTTTTATTGGATTTATTTCTAATCATTTTTACATTTTTAAATGCTATTTTAAATTTAAAATTTTTAATTGTTTCTAGTATGTAAAAATACAATTGACTTTGTGTTCTGCAACCTTACTGAACTTTCTTATTAGTTCTAGTACCTTTTTTTGTAGATTCCTTAGAATTTTCTACAAAAACAATTGTGTTGTTTGCTAATAATGACAATGTTACTTATTTCTTCCCATCTAGATGCCTTATATTTCCATACTGCACTGGCTAAACCTTTATTATGAGGTTGAATAACATCATAAAAGTGATGGTTGTTGGCACCAACAATTCAATGCCAACAAGAATCCCCAATTTGGGGTGCAGTGAAGAAGGAAATTTCATTAAGTGATACACTGGCTGTGAGGCAGCCCTGGGGTGAGGCCCCTCCAGGCTAGACAGCTCTGAGCTGCTCCTGATGTTCTGTCCGGCTCTGCTCTGTGTGGGTCTGCTTTGCCATGTGCTGGTTTACTCTGCTTTGGTCTCTTTTGTTCTGTGCCAGTCCGCTCTGCTCCAACTAGACATCTTCTGTGTTTCAGCTCAGCCAGGGATCCCCAATAGAAAGGGAAAGCACTTTCTCAAAGTCAGAGGGGAGCTGACTTATTTAGACAGAAGTCCGCCTGTCTATCCCTGATTGGTCCATCATCATGCAAATGAGGACTCCAAATCCTCACAGTTTGGTACAAAAAGGCATTTTCCTGATTAGTTAGAATGGAGCAGCTCTGATTGGTCAGTGAAGATGTTGATGGGGATATTGCTAGCTGCACAATTTTGATTGGATAGGGCAAGCCTCAGTCCTATTTGTTGAAACAGGATTCCAGGAATTCCTATATAAGGACTAACTCAGTTGGCAGAAGCACAGCTACAGGCAGGCAGGCAGGCAAGTGCAGAGGCAGCTGGTTCAGTGCAGGCTTCTCCCCGAGAGACCCCAGTGAAGCCCCCTGTGGCTGCTAACTCTGGGGTTTTTTAGTTGGTGGGTTTTTTGTTGTTATTTTGTTTTGCTTTAATTTGAGCCCACTTAGCCACCAGAGCCCTTTTCAGTAGGTATGTTCTTTCTCAGGGTCTGAAATATTTGTGAGGGATGTTGGGGTATAGTTTTCTCATTATGTCTTAGTCTGTTTTTTGTATGAGGTTAATGTTGTCCTCAGAAAGTGAGTTAGATGATATTCTAGCTTTTCAATTTTCTGAAAATATTTGATAAAAATTGATATTATTTTTTCTCAATGTTTGGTAGCATTCACCAGCAAAGCAGCTGGGTCTGCTTAATCTCAATGTGTGGGTGAATTCAGAAATCCATTAGAGAGAGAGAGAGAAAGAAAGGGAGAGAGAGAAAGGAAGGGGGAGAGCAAGGAAGGAAGAAAAGAAAGAAATAGGAAGGAAGGAAGGAAGGAAGGAAGGAAGGAAGGAAGGAAGGAAGGAAGGAAGGAAGGAAGGAAGGAAGGAAGGAAGGAAGGAAGAAAAGAAGAAAGAAAGAAAAAGAAAAGGAAGAAAGAGACAAGAAGGAAAGAAAAGAAAAGAAACAGAAAGTAAAGAAAAGAAAAACCTGTTTATACTGAAATCTCCATCTGATTCTGTGGTACATCCGTGTTTTTGGAACCACTGATTTGATAAAACATGACCTCTTAAAGACCAGTCCCATCATCAAGCAGACAGGAAAGTGTCAGTTCTCAAGAGGCAACAGGGTCATTCATGATCAGCCTCTGAATTTCAGCTTTGAACTGAACTTGCATCATCAAAGGCTTCGTTGTGGAACTGTGTGGGGCTCTCTATGGAGAAAACTGCATGCAGGAGGTCATTCTGGCAGCATTGTAACCAGTCCAAAGTTTTACTTTTAATTAGAATCATGCATATAGAATTATATATTGACTTAAATCTGCCACAAAAGCAAACTTTTTGTAGAAAATTATATATTTTATAAGGAAAATTAGTTATGCCATGTGGCTGATTAGATCTTTATTAATGTTTGGAATGATTAAAGTCCTTTCAATAATTGTGAAATTTCCCCCATAAAAGTCATCTTAGAGATTGTTGTTTAAACATTGGGTCCAAGTTAGCATTTTTCTGTCCTGGAGCACAGCTCTCTTTCAGGGGGTGCGCTAGTGGTGATCCCTAAGTGCTGGCACGTGTTAATCGACTGATTGCTCTCTCTGTAATATCTGTGATCAACTGTGGTGTGACTGTTTTCACAAAGGGCCGGCTTTCGGACGGATTAGTTAACTGCCTTTTTACTACGTTCTGATCCTAGGAAGATAGTACTAACGTGTGATTAATAAATTTCCATTCGCTACCTGCTTACCTCTATTTGGTCGTCTAAATATAGAATTATTTTAAAAGTCTGATGTCCATCATTCTTTGTAGTGAGTCTATAGTTAATGCTATTTACCAGCTGGGGAAATCATCACTTCATATAGAAAACATGTCATTTTATGGGCACTTTGTTAATCCTAATGAATGTTCCAGTCAAAAATAGAAACATAATATTATGTGGTAGATGGTATGTAAGTATATATATTATAATCCCTCTAGCTCAGAGGTTCTGAAACCTTTGTTTTTAATGCCATAGACCCTTTGGTATCTGGTGATGCTTCTAGGCCCTTTCTCACAATAATGTTTCAAATGTATTAATAAAATTATAGGAATATAAAAGAAGCCAATTACATTGAAATATAGTTATAAAATATGTTTAAGACACAATTGGAATATAGTAATATATGTGCTTTCTTATTACCACAATAAAATAATAAGATCTAGTTGCAAGTCTAATAACTATTACAATTTTTCATTGAGATTGAACTAAGGGACATTTTGAAATAACTGCAATAACTATAATGTTGCATGAAAATATCATTGTTCATAGCCTACATTTATATTTGAAGGAAATGATAATTTTCAGTTTATTTAGTAAAAATAACATTTTTTTTCTTTTAAGTTCATGGACCCCTTGAATTCTCTCTATAAATCCCAAGAACCCCTGCCTACGTTCGATTCATTTTTAACTCTTAGTTTTTGAATCACAAAAAACAAGTTATGCAAAAATAAATTATTAAAGAATATGGGAGAAAACAATGAAGGTCCAGTTTCCTTGTGGAAATGGCTGAAAGGCTTTATTTAACACTTTAAAATACATTTTTTTTACATTCCATTGCTTCTGCTGGAATTAGCATTGTCCTTTTCAGCAAGCCACTCATGAACAGCCTGGCAAGTGTGCCTTGATCAGACAGCACTTTTAATCTGTGAAACCTATAGAATATTTGCACAAAATAGAAGTATGATAATATAAAGGAGAGAATAATATACTTTAATGAAATTTCATCTTGGAAGACCTAACTGGCAGCAATCCTTGAACCCTTAAAAATCAGAAGCCCTTTGGGTTTTGTCTTAGAAACTTAACTTATTTAGGGCTCTGGGGGTGAGAGAGTAGTGAGAGGAAAAGAAGAAACAGATAAGGTCATATTTTTAAAGTATTATGTTCAGAAGAGTCACTCTATCGCAGGTGTTCAGTTCATACGCCAACCCTCATACGTGCAAGTTGCTAACTGGCGTTGCATGATTAGATTGAGTAATTGCACATTTCGGTAAAAAGCCATAATTACCTAGGAAATATATATGCATTTTGTCTGGGTAGGGCTCACCCATTTAGCATGTCTTTTAAATTTTGACCAGTCATAAATCTGTTAGCAACATAGAGAGATTTTCTGTGGATCCTGACACATGTGGGTTCTTGAATATTGTTTACTAAACAATTCCCTTGAATAGTAAGATGGAATGGAAAAGCACTTAAAACTTGTGAGGATTGCCTAGGGATGAGAAGCTTTGGGACTGTGTTAGAAATTTCTGTTGTTCTCCATTTCTCAAACGGGTGACAAAAACTCATCGTTTATTTACAAAGAGAAAGTAACACTTCATAATACCTGCCAGCTTTCCAAGCTAGATCATATCTGCCCTTGTCTGAAGGGCTCAATTAACAAACACATTGTAAGGTATTTTCTTCTGACCATCTGGCAGTTCTTAGGGACCAATCTCTCTGAACAGTTTATAGCCACTACCCTGGTTGCAGCTAATCCTTGCAATGAATGAGCTGGAAAATGTGGATACATCAATATCATATTCTTTTAGAGCCCATTTAGTCCATGCCCTATTATTATTTCGTTTAATAGGGCCATTATCTTCTGTGGAAATGAAAAGTAATTTGTCAGAATCATTTCTTAAAATTTAAAGATCAATCTATGCAAATTTTTTAAAATAAAAGAAACCATAGTTTCTTTTTTAAAGAATCTCAAAAACACTCATTAAAAATCTCAGAAATGGGAGTCTGAGGCTTAGATTCCACATACATCTTTGGTCTTATTTTTCAATATGAAGTTAAAAGTGTCCAGTGTAATAACTGAGCTTGTGTTGGGCTGACAGTGTTCCTAGAAAAAGTGTATGTTAATGGTGGAGTTGAAACTTTAGCAAGGTCTATAAAAACAACTTCTGTGTTTCCCTTTTGTTTGCATTAAGAAGCTAAGGAGAAATTTATCCCAGCGAGAGAATTTTATGAATTTTCCTTCAAAACAATTTGGTACTCAATGAACTAATGATACAAATAACTAATGATTTTTAAATGCCTTATTTTGCGATTTATAAATATAAGTAATGGAAAATGTTTCAGGTTCTTATTTCAACCTAGGTTTTACTTCCCACACACAAAAATCCCTATGTTGGTTGAAGACTTTTGTTAGAAAGCCTTTTACTTATTTCCACACTCTGACACTTATGTTTATCACTGAATTGAAATGAAAATAGTTATTGATCCTTTTTTCAGCCTGAGTTTGACATTGTTCACAATACTCTGTCCCCGGCTTCGCTGTTCTGCTGCACGCCACCACCACCTTCTAACAGAAACCTGTTCTCCCTCCGTGCTTTGCACTCTCATATTTAGGTCCATTAACATGGGCAAGCTTTTCTTCCAGTTAAAACACAAATGTGTGCACACATGCACACACACACAAGCAAACTCTTCATAGGCTGTAGGATGATACTACTTTGTTATCGCATAGCTGTTTGGTATAAAAATTAATTTTTTAAATTTCTTTAGAGTGACTTCTGGGATATCTTCTCTTTTTATTTTCTGTCAGATGGGGATTTAAATTACCCCAGTGTTAAATAGACTCGGGAATGTGTGCATGGTTTGGCTAACAATTAGATGACAGTGGGTCAGAGTTCCTCAGCCTCCGCTTTTGGTATTCTTTTCTTCTCCCCATTACCAGGTTTCTGTTAGTCTAAATTTAGGGAAGGAATAGTGTCTCCAAATTACTTACTAACATCTGGCTTTATCCCGACACTCTGACTGAATATAAATATCAGCGATGTATTACTTCAAAAAAAGTTTATAAAACTGGAAGAGATCTTAAGAGGTCACTAACATAGTCTCCTTTCTTGGAGACACTGTTTCCAAAAAGAGGAAAGCTTAGGTCTCCGTCCTGGCTACATGCTAGGACATTTGGTTACTTTTAGAACCAAATCCTTCAGATAGCTGAACCAACTCTTACTATTCTCTGAATTCCATTCTCCTCATTTTATTTTATCTTATTCTAAAACATGCAACACCATTGTTTTTGCAAACAAGTTCTTTTCAGAATGTTTAACCTCCTACACATTTTCCCTATTCTCTTAATCACTTTAAAAACTTTTCTTAATTAAGTAGGACAGTTTGGAAAACACACTGTGTTAAAAGGGTATAAAACAGTCCTTGCCCCATGTCCTCTAAGAGTGGCTATGGTGCAGGAGGTGGCACACACAGAGGCATAAAGCCAGCGGTGTGTCCCCGTCGCTCACAGACAGTGAACCTGGGGTGTCTTCTGTGGGGCCACAGTGAAAGGTGACTTAGTCAGTGATACAAAAAACAAAACATGTTTAGAAATAAGGAACGGTGGTTGATGCAGGAAGAAAAAATCATCGTCCCATGTCCAGAAGTCATCATCTAGTAGCTGTCTTTAGGTTCTTTTTTCCCTCTATAGCTATACTTTTTAATTTGTGTTTTAAAAAATATATACTATTTTGTACTTGGTTTTTTAAAAGATTTATCAGTCAATTTTGATCATCTTCTACCCTATTATTTTTAATGGCTATATAATATTCCACAGTGTAAATGCACCATATGACCCAACCTGTTTTCCCAACATTTTTATTAAGAAAACAACTGTAGAGATAGCACGAGGGGGAGTTCCACCCGGGTCATCTCTGAGGTAGGAGACGGCAGCCCCCGTGCTTTGGGAGGCTGCTGGCACGCTTAATTTCAAGAAAGGGATTTCTATTTTATTTACATTTCTATACCTGGGATAGGGGGCATTTCTCAGCCCCACAAAAGTGTGTGGACTCTTTTGATGTTTTGATCTGGATAGGCAAGTTGGACAAATTTGACCTGACGTCCTTCCTGCCCCACTTAATATCTGGGGCAGGGACTTCCGCACTCAGTGGGGCATACAAATCACCCTGCCGCCTTTTCTTAGTGGCCACTGTCCAGGCTTCTCCTTTGTCCCTCACTAGGCTGTCTGATACACCTGTGTGGGTTAACCAGTGGCTGCTGAGAAAGGAGAGGCTAGAAAAACTTCAAGAGCTTGTACGACAACAATTAGAGGCAGGGCACATAGAACCATCCAGTAGCCCATAGAATACTCCTATTTTCATAGTTCCCAAGAAAACAGGGAAATGGAGATTTACACATGACCTTAGAAAAATTAATGAAATCTTACAACCCATGGGAGCCCTTCAGCCAGGGGTTCCAAATCCAGCATGTGGACCAAAAGAATGGCCTCCTATTGTTAGTGACTTAAAGGATTGCTCCTTCACAGCTCCCCTAGTGGAAAAGGACCACGAGAGGTTTGCCTTCTCAGTCCCAGTACTTAATAACTCTCAACCATTAGAGAGGTTCCAGTGAAGAGTCCTGCCACAGGGCAGGTTAAATAGCCCCACCATCTGCCAACATTTTGTTCATCAGGCCCTTCAGCTGGAACGAACTCAGTTTCCTCAAAGTATCATTTATCATTACGTGGACCATATCCTAATTGCTTCAGCCTCTCAGGAAGTGCTAAAAAGCAAGTTGACCTCTGGCTTGAAAGCAATGTCTCCTCAGCGGGACTAGTCATAGCCCCAGAAAAGGCACTGCATTATCAGCCTTGGCAGCATTTAGGACATGTCTTATTTTACCATACAGTTGGGCCTCAACTAGTTCAGATCCAGGTACCAGACCCTTTGACACTTAACAGTCTACGGCAGCTCTTAGGCACCATCAGCTGGATCCGCCCCAGTTTAGGGATCGCCACTGGTTGGTTGGAAATTAACCAACTTGTTCAACACCCTTAAAGGGGATCCAGACTGAAATTCTCCTGGGCCCTTAAGTGACTAGGCTAGACAGAAATTAAAGAAAAGAAAGAAAAGAAAACAAACTATAAAAATGTTCAGGTTAACACCACTGAGATCCTATAACTAGTATTTTATTGTACTTACTTTATCACATATCAAGGGAACTAGCCCTCTCTCTGTCAATCCATCTTGTATTTTTATGTATTACAAACTAAGTTGTAGGCATCAGTATACTCTTCTTCTTTCAAGTTCCCAAGCATCATTAACCGGAGTTCAGTTTTTTTCTTATGTGGCCAACCTGTGTTTTTAAAAATTATTTTACTTTTGAATTGTTTTCCAATCTATTACCAAAAAATATTTATGAATATAATTGAATCAGCTTTATATTGCCACATAACCAAATATCCCAAAACTTAGTGGCTTAACAAGAAACTTGTGGATTTGTAGGTCAGCAGTACAGGCTGAGCCCAGCTGGGCATTTTCTCTGTCCGCCGCACTGAGATGGCTCACGCAGCTTGTCATCTGGCTGCTCTACCAAGTCATCTGGAGCAATGTGGTCTCACTTGATAAATGCCTAGAATTGGGGTTATATATAAAGTTACACATCCACATAGTCAAATTACCCTCCTTAATTATTTAAAAAGTTTTTCTTCCCACAGTTTCTTTTTGCATTTTTTTTAAAATTCAAAGTCATTTTATTGCGGAATAACTTTTTGAGATACTAGCTGCATTTATTTTATTGAATATATTGAGTTAGGCATTAAGAATTACACAAGAGAAAGAGACAAGATGTTGTCTTAGTTCTTCAGGAACTATAATCCAATCAAGAAGATAACACCAACACTACCTATAAAATAGTCAAATTGAATTCTAAGACTTCGTATGGTTGTCAGATTGCTTATTTCTTTCTCCTTTTTGAAAGAGAGGCTGGGTTAATTATTTGACGTCTAGTAAATATTCAGTAAATAATTTTTTAGTGACTGCCATTAAATTTTAGAGGGGGGCTGAGTTAACGTTCTCTAGACTAGGGGTTTTGTTAAGGAGGCGGGACTTGATTTAGGCCTTGGACAAGAAGTAAAATTTGTTTTTGTGTTTTTTACTATTATAAAAGTTTATTTAACAAAAAAGTTCACCATTAAAATGTACACGAGCCTGTTTTCATATTGTAGCAAAGGGGGTGCTGTGGTGAGGGGACGTGCGGAAGCTGTTGATTTCTCTGGTGAACACAGACACTCCGGACACTCATTCCAGCGCTTCCAACACGGTACTGCTTCCGAGCAGTACCACCATTCCAACATTGTGCTCTCGACCACTGGTCGCTGCCTTCACACGATGCATAGAGGGATCAGATCCCTGCATCATTCCTTGGACATGTCTGCCACCATTTAATTTCAATGACAACTTCTTGTCCATTTTTTTTTAACTAGGAAGGGGAACTTTGTTCATGGTGTCTACTTGGCAAGCTCCAAGAGACCTCTAAATGGAATTCTAGAGGTACAGTTTGGATGAACTAAGGAAAAATGTATAGATTCACTTATAGAATCATTTGTCTGAAGTTAACTTTATTTTGAACTCTTCAAAGACTTTATGCTTAGCAGGCACCTTCTTATTTCTCATGAACACGATACTTTTCTGCTGAAATATTTACCGCCTGAGCCTGTAAGGGGACGACCACGGTGCTGGTTCCACATTTTTATTTCTGACTATCTTTTGTAGTGCAACAAGAAGGGAAATGGCCAGATTCTCAAATTTAGAAACCTTTGTCTGCAAACTCCATGGATTCACAGCTGGAAGATTTACATCATATTGGAGGAAATATGTTTGGGGAATTCTGTGAGTGCAAGCAAGCCTATGAAAGCTCATCTAAATTTTTTTTATACATTCACTAAAATAAAATATTAATTTTAGCACTCTAAATGCATATTGTTATAATGAGATTCTAAAAATTAAATTCTGACGAATTAAAGCTATAGACTCTGAAGGTTCACCATCATCCTTGATTTCAATTCTATGCTTTTGTTGAAGAGGGTGCTCCTATGAAAAGTTTTTACCTTTTTCTTGACTGTGATTGTCAATCCTCCAACATTTTGTGATGCAGAGTCCCTACCGTGGTCCCAGAGACAGATAAAACTGGACATGTAAGCTATTTGTGCCTCGTTTTATTTAACTGGTGTAAATAAGTATTCACCCCTCCGCCCGTTTCAATATATGTTACATCACCTTAGTTCCAAAGTGAGTGCCTTTAGTCCCTGATAGACTCAACTTCCTCAACCTGACACATGAGGAAGTGCAATTCCAAAGCCTTGGTATACTTTTTCTGTTTCCTGACTCTCTCCCAAGATATTCATGGCAATAATTCTGTTTCCCTCTGTTTTATTGCCCTTTTCTTAGTCTATCCCCTGCTTCGTTCTTTTTTAAATTATTTATGGGTTAGGGAATGAAGAAGCCATGACTGAAAGTGAAGTTCAGTTGAGGGGAACTCAGAGTGGATCTCAAAGTTGAGCAACAAGTGTGTTGCTCTCTTTATGCTTGTGATCTTAGCTCAACTCTGCTGTTATTGATCAAGGCACTTTTTGTTACAGCCTTCTCAAACTATAGCACATTCTCTTGGAGGTACTTGATGGTGGCAAATCTTTCTGGAGGGTTAAGGTTTGTTTTGGAAACAGGTACACGTTGTTTATGATCAATATTGGTGGTTTAAGTGGATGGAATCACACTGGGTGATATGTCTTCCCATACATGCTCACTTACACACAGGATTACAATTACACATATATGTAGTAATCATAGAAAAAAGATAATTACCTAAGGTGCTTGTTGTTTTGTTTGTTTAGGCACTACACTTGAGAATTTGGGGAATCTAAAGGTCATACCTGAAAAGGCAGCTTAGAGGTTATCAATAACCTATGGCAACTAAGACACAGAAAGATGAGATGACTCCTCTGAGGTCTCGTGGTCAGTGACTGAGAGCTCTTGCGATACTGGTTTCTTCCTCTAGGATCATGCATCTCTCTTGTGCTGATTTCCTAACATAAGAGTGAGTGCAGACAGAGTAGGTAGGCTAGCTTGCATGTTGAGGTTCTTAAGACATTATGATGATAATGATAGAAAACAGCTACCTTTCTACATAGAGCATCTTTAAAATATTGTAATAGCTCCAAATTCTATTGGTAGAATTATGATAATCTATAGGCCAATTTCCATGTGATTATTTGGAGAACTTGAGGCCACACTCAACTAAGTGGTTTAAATTATTGTTATTCAAAATGAACTACTCCAAGATCATCAATTTTTGTGTTTTCTGAGTGTTTGGATCTATCATTTCAAGCATATTATAAAATCAGCTAGCTACTACTTTAAAAAATCTGTACTTTTAAACTAGCCTTATAAAAACAGGGTCTGGCAGAAATAATGCCATTGAGTGTGGTTGGTAGGGTACGTGAAGGTCTCTCACAAGATGGACAGCAACTTGAACATTTCACCTAAAATGTCATATAATGTACTTGAATGTGATATTGTTATGTTACAGAATCATACACATATGACTTTGTAATAAACTATTTTCATGTAATAAAAAGGGGTTTTATTTGTGTCAGATATTGTATTAGCCAAATATGATCTACAATAAACTATATGTGTAAAATACCTATTTTGAAAAGTTATTTGGAAAGGAAAACAGCTGGTGAAGAAATTAGATGATAATAATCATTCAGAGAAATGGATTAGCTGAAAAATTTGCCTCTCAAAATGACAAATGTCCTTTCCCCTTTAAATAACCTAAAAGATCAGCTTCTCTAACATTTACAGAGTCCAAAGATCTTAGCCTCTATGATTTCTATTCCATGTTGAAAGAGACCAGAGAGAGTAATGGTAGCCAGAGCTCACCTACAGACTGGTGCTCCTAGGACAAGCAGTCTGTGATAGCACTTGTGCTCATCAGTAGTGAAATGAGAAGAGGAAGATGATATGGTGAGTTTGTCCTGAAGCTGAATATGCCCACTTTTTTATTACTGAGATGTCATTTTTATATGGTAGTGGTAAGAGAGCTTTTCTGTTAGTTTTTATACTATTCTTACTTAGCAAAGTTGGAACCCCCAAAGTTAAAAAAAAAATTGTACCATTCAGGAAGTTACAAAAATCTGGGTGCCATTGCCTTTGAGGCCATCCGGTTCAGTTATCTACCCTTTGGAATATAAGTAAAGTGCCAGTTATGAATTTCAATGATTTAATAAAAGTGGAATGAATTACTACAAGGTACTTAGTAGGACCTCCTGGACATGACTCCGAGAGACCTGTCTTCCGTAGCTTCCTGTCAGTAGTTCATTGCAGGTGTTTCCAGGCAGTGGTTTTTTTCCCTTCCATTTTCTTGACCATCCCAAAGCTTTCACTGAAGCTCAGCCTACTTCCATAGGTTCTGAATTGTTTGTCAGTATCACTGGCTCATATTTGCGATGTGTCACACAGCACCTCTTCCCGTTCTTACAATGGTTCTGTGGTTTTAAAAAGGTATTTCAGTGCCTTTAGCATCAGAGGGAACATTTTGCCTCAAAAGGAAATTCATTCTGTGCAGACAGGCTGCAAATTCCCATGACATGGCAGGCTCATCTGTCAGAGAATATTTTTTATTCCCGTTTACCTCTTTGATTACATTTGGAATGCCCGGGTAATGCTGATGAGATCATTCTGACTCCTAAGAACATTTTCCTCACCTTTTCCATCATCTTCAATAACATAAAAAGGTTTAATTCACAGTGGAAATGGTAGAGAAATCTCTGTTTTTTATATTTTTGGAAGGAAGGTTGATATATGAAGCTTTAAAAGTATTTTAGAAATTAGCGGTACCTGTGTTTATTTCTTAACTGGATGCTAAGTTGCTCTTGCATGTGCCATCATATTTGCATGTCGTGTGGGTTCTAGCGGTGAGCATCGCAGCTCTAATGATTTACAGGAAAAAGATATTTTCTGGGTTATTTTTGTGAACTCTGCCCATAATGCATTGAAAGAGTAGGAAATATTGTGAATTACTGATACTCTTTAAAGTGAAAGGTAGTGTTTTATGTACCATAATGAGAACCAAAATAGAACATTTCTTGGCTATAGCGATTTAAGTGCAGAAATGTATATTTGATGTGATTAGATGCCTAATTGCCATTTCAAATGAAGTCTGTATTTGTGTATATGTAAGTAATTATACTTTGAAAATACTCTGAAATTTTTTATCCCCTATTTTTGTCCAAATCATAGTACTATATTTGTGCTTAATGTTTATTTTTTATTTCAACAACTTTTATTATGAACCATTTAAAATGTTCACAAAAGTAATGACAATAATACGAGCCCAATGTACCCATCACCCACTTTAATAATCAAAGCAAGCAGATCTTTTTTCTCTTCTATCTCTATGTCACTCTCTCCCACTAGATCATATCACATCAAATACCAGATATTTCATCCTTCAGTATTTCCACCTGTAAACTGTATATCAATAACACATCTTAAATATTTTATCTTAGTATTGTCAAGTGTACAGGGCATGAAGTGTCCCTCCCTCCTGATTATCTCGTCATGTATACATATATACACACGCACACAGTTTATTCCAATCTGGGTCAAATTAGAGTTTACACATTGTATTTGGGTAACATTTTTCCTAAGTTTCTTTAACTCAGCTTTTCTCCTCCTCCATTTTTTTAGTTTCTTGCGAATCATTTGTGAAAGAAACTGGGTCACTTGTCCTGTAGAATTTCCACTGTTCTGGATTATTCGGATTATACCCCCTTGAGGTTGTTGGTAACAGGTGCCCCTAAAGTGTTAGTTTCAGTATTTTATTTTAAGGTTATCCTCCATCTTTTGCTTTGAATGCAAATCTCAACATGTCTTCATTTCTCTCCTTCATTCAAGTGAAGAACTTCATTTACTTTATTCAGCAAAGTCCACCCTCCACATCTAACTGTTTCTTGCCATTCCCATCAGTCACACCTGCAGGTATTTGAGAAGATTTGAGGAGAGAAAATTACCTATAAAAAGAGTGCTTTCACTCTTGTTTCTAGACCTCAAAAAGAGAGACTAATCAACTATAAATTAGCTTATTCTTACTTGTGGGTGGTGTAGAGTTCCACAGAGGGGTACGAAGGCCATGCTAAGCCCTTTAGGTAAGAGTGTTTGCAAGTGATGCCTAATATGGTCATAACTCTTAATTACTAAATGCTCGTTGACCACTGTAATTTTATAAAATTCAGTCTCTGAAATCACAAAATTTGTTCCAATGGACTAATTCTCTTCTCTCCTTAGTGGTTCTAATTTAGTGTTTCTCTGCTTACTTGGGGAGGAATGGGGGGAATGGGCTCACTTCCAGAAGGATAAACCAGAACCACCCACAGCGACTTCAATGCCCTGCCTTTTGCTCCACTCCCACACCCACAGCTCAACTGCCCTGAGAGTCGAGGACTACCACTGCAGTGAACCACTGCCACTGATGGAGTCTCCCAACATCCCCAAGATGTGCTGGGGGTGGGACACAGGTTGGAAACCACTCTCAACAGTCTAGTCATGTAAGACCCTCATGGGAACAAAGTTGCAATGCACCTAGCCGACTTTCAAAGGCATCTTAGCCTAAGATGTTGACTATCCAGCAAGCAAAAAGGTCAGAGAGAATAGCGATCTCTCTTTTCCCACTGAGGGAGGAGGCTGACTTTATATACCTAGAATAGACTGGCAATGAGGATATATTTCTGACTTGAGAAATGAGTTGACTCATTTAGTGGAGATTTATTGATTGTTTACGTGCTGTTGCACTTGCAAATCTCTGGGGTTGAAACAAAATAAAAATGTAAAGTGTCTCTATCCCCTGAAAGCTTATAGTTTGGTTAAAGAGACAAGGCACATAGATGTAAAAGAGTTAAATAAAAATTAAAGCTCATATTTGATTAAGCATCAGGAACTGGGACGAAAACTTCGAGGAAGCAGAAGAAAGCCAAGAATAAGAGCCAAAGGATTTCTGAGGATTTTGCAGCTTCTCCTGTTTGGGAAGTGGTAATGTTATCACGTGAAGTGAAGGGATGACCTCTCCGAAAGCTTGTAAGTTTCCTTCATATTTGTCATTCACAAAAATTACTCAAATCACCAAAATCTACAGTTCCAGTAAACAAAAACTGTCAGTATAAACAATATAATGTAACCGTTTTAATTAAAACTGACAAGCTTAACATAAACAAAACATCTCAAAATAAAAATGAGATATGAGTAGTAAGCCCCAATTGCATTTAGTTATTTAAGTGAGGGTGGAAACAAATATGGTTGTTAACTTTTTTATGTTGGGGATTCTATGGGGAATTGCTGAAAGCTACAGAGCCTTTCCCCAGCAAAATGCTTTTAAATACAGAAGTTTGCACATGTTTCAGGGATTCATGGATCCTTGGAAGCTGATCCATCAACTCCATTTTTGAGAATCCTGACATATAAGAATAAAACCTAATCAACGAAAGAAACAAACAAGCAAAATAGAACCAGAGACATGGAAATAAAGAACAAACTGACAGTGCCCAGCTGGGAAGGGGGAGGAAGATACTGGGGAAATGAAGGGGAAGGGACAAGTAAAGCAACCTGAGTAGAGAACTCATGGGCGTGGACAATGGGGGTGATTGACTGTGGAAGCAGGGGTGGGGAGTGGGCGGGGCAGGGGAGAGCAATGGGGAAAAGGTGAGACAGCTATAATTGAACAACAATTTTTTTAAAAAAGAATAAAATAAAACCAAACCCTGTAATCCCCTTAAGTGGTGAGAAGGGTTGTAGGCTTACAAACTTTTAACAAATTTGGTCCAAGAAACAGTGCTAGTAGGCAAAGGAAGGAGCAGTAGGTCCACAATGCTAAGCGGAGGAAAAGGGGGCGGAGCTTAGGGAGGTGATGGTCCCAGGATACTATTCATATAATCCTAAAGGCATATTCCATGGTTAGGCTGAATCCATTTAAAAAGTGTATACTTACATACTTTAAGGAGAATATGTACCAGTTTTGACTAAAATTAAAAGTGAAAAATGAAGAAAGTGCAAAGTAAGTTACACTACCCCTAGTCTATTTCATTTTAAAACTTGGGTTCAAAAGGACCCATAAATGAGTTTAAATTCTCTTCATTAGCCCGGTAAGCCTAAATAACTTTCAAATAAACTCTATGTGATGTCTTAATATTACCACTTATAATTTTTAAGGTGCTTTATTTAACTTTTATGCACTGCATTAGAATTGAGTTTGAAAACTAGCAGGAAGCTACTGGTTTTTAAATGATCAAAAAAGAAAGTTAATTCATGGGAAGATCATTCATAAAATAGAATAACCAGACTATTTTACCACTTTAAAGGGAGAATAGCTGTCAACATACGTCATCAATAAAGTTTTCCAGAAGATTTCTAATATCTCCCTGCTGACCAATAAAAACAGCACCACATTCAGTACCATAGTTCTAGGTGTCAGGAACAATGTGCTTATCGACTGTAGGCAGCGCGTTTACAAAGCAGAGAGGGGAGTTAATTTTGAGGAAGTACTAATTGGGGAACTTCAGTAGCAGTAATTTTGTGTTACTCTGAGGAGTATTACAATGACAAATATATCTTTACTTTTACAACCAAACACTTACTTGGTAGTTACACAACTTTGAAAGTATAGCACACTACTTTATTAGTTCCTATTGTAAGAAGGTCCATGAATAGAAAATGGCTTACTTGCAACTGGACCAGTCTATCAAAAAATCAGTAACACCATTGGCCAAAAGCAGAGGAAAGGTTGACTCGAGAGTTCAAGTTCAAAGTCTATTAAGAAGCACGTTTATTGCAAACATGACAGGGCCTCAAATGTGATAGTAAAACTCATCAAGTTAATTACTACTAAGAGTGTTTTAAATGTTGGTGACTGAATTTTTCTATCTTTTCCTCTCCTTTTTCCCTCTCACCACTCCCTCCATTACCATCACTGGCTTTCAAAGCCTAAGTCAAAATTTCCCTAAGTATGACTGGGTCTTTGCCAGTCTAATGTCCCTGCCGCCTGCATATAAATTTTCTCTATACACATTATGTGGCAATAGGGTAATGATGAAAAGAAAAGGATGGATCAGTATAAGATAAGAATGCATGATTCTTCTTTTAAATGGACACAAGATTTCAGTGAGTCTATTTGGGAGCAATATAATGTATTTGACCTTATTTCGGTAACATAGCCGTGTTGCCAACATGAAATTTTAACTCATGCATTTCTTTTTTTGTTTTTATAATTAGTATTAGAGTGTCTACTCACTCTATGCAGTGTGGTCTCCTGGTACACAGCAGAGCAAATGTACCAGTTGTTAACACATTGAAATATTTCTGTACTAGTTGGGAAATAGCACTGCTCTGGGAGCTGTACCCCACCTCCCATGCTCTGGGAGTCCTAGACCATCTACCATGCTGCACTAGTGGTTAGAATATTTAATAGTTAAGTCCCCTTTGTCGACATGCAAAACACTGTGCTTAACTCACCGGAAAACAAAAGGTGAAGAGGTCCCATCCCTTGTCCTCAGGGAGCTCACAGAGGACTCAGCAGTAACAATTATAATGGCCGGCATTTGCTGAGCACTGACTAGAATCCTAAGCGCTGCTCTGAGTATGCTTTACATGTCATCTTACGGTATCCTCAGGAGCTTATTTTATCTCTTTTACAGATGAAAAACTGAAGCACAGAGGGATGAAGTCATTTTTCCAAGGTCATACACACCATAAGTGGGGTGCCATAATACATATGAGACATGGAGGATGCGTGCAGAATTCTAATCTGTGCCTAATTTCCAGGTACATTCAACACATTGGAGGTACACCAGAAAACAAAACAGACCAAACTCTCTGCCTTTGTGTAGCCTATATTCTTGTGAATTGGGTGAACACCAGATAAATAAATGAAATATAGAGTGTAACAGATGGTGAAGGGCACAGTGCAGAAAAACAAGGCAGGTGGGGCATAAGATGCACTCCAGGTTGGGAGGCATAGCTTGCAAGTTTACATAAGGAAATCAAGGAAAGCTTCTGTGAGGAAACATTTGAATAAAATGCTGAAAGCCATGAAGGGAACAAGCCCTGTGATTCTCTAGAGTGAAAGAATCTTCCAGGCAGAAAGAACGTCAAATGAAAACTTCCTGAGGGGAAAGTCACTAGCACGTTCATAGAACAGCAAGGCAACAGTAGCAGCAGGTTGATGATGTAAAAGAAAGAGAGGCAGATCCCTGGTGCACATGGAGTCACAGTGTGATGGAGAGGATGCGGAGACCAGATCAGACAGGGTTGTACACCATTTTGAGGAGTTTGATTTCATCTTAATGGCACTGCAGAACCACTGAAGCACTAAGCATGGCAAGGACAGATCTGGCTACCACCTGGGGGAATGAATTAGAGAAAATAAGCCCAAAGTCAGAGAGACCATTCAGGGTGGGAGAGGTGCAGTAACACGGCAGGTAAGAGGTGATTAGCACCTGAACTAGGGCTAGGGTCGCCCAAGGAAATGGAGAAAAGTAGACAGATTATGAGGGATTTAGAAGGAAAAGAATCCCTAGAACTTGGTGATTGCTTAGATGTGGTGACCAAAAAAGAGTGAAGACTCCAGGTATTTCCCAGCTTTCTGATTCAGGTGGCTAGATCCACGACGATGCTGTTCTCTGAGAAAGATAAAGTTCTGGAGGCATGTAGGTGAGAGGGTGAAAATGGTCTGGGGTATAGTCGTTTCAGAGACAGTGCGTATGTTCTGGGCCGGGTACGGTGTGCAGATTAGAGATGGTGACATCCACTTCCATTTTCGCTGGGGTTTTAAAGTGCTGCAATGTGTTTTTATAAATATACCCCAAGATGCCTAGTCACATACCAACTTATTTTAGACCTGTTCAATAAAGTGGCATTTTTCTGCCAGGCCATTGTTCCCATGGAAGAAGAGTCGTAGTGATTGCACATTCCTTTGCTGTCCCTAATTCTCATAGTTTAAATCCCACTTTTTTTAATTATTGTTATTTGATTTAGATGACTTAAAAGGTTTTCTATCACAAACCATAACTAATAGAACAACCTTCCATAATATTCTTTTTTGATTTGTCAAAAAGGTGATCATTTCTTGATCACAAGCAGTAACATTTCTTGTCCTCAGCTCAACCTCATTATAACTATACATTTGAACAAACTAAGATACCCTCTGAAATGAGTCACCTCATCCCAGGGTTCAGCCGACAGGAAGAATTGCCTTATTTTAGTCGGGGAACCTTAATTAGATTAGGTTGGCCCTTTTGGACTGCTACATATATGAGTCCAAAACCTTGATCTGTGCATATCACACAAATCAGGAGAAAACAAGTGAGAGCAGAAATGAATTCATGTTTCCGTATGCAGCTGCTTTGATGAAGACATTTCAAATAGAAACTGGAACCAGAAGCCCAAAACTAAGGAGATAATAGCCAATGAAGGGAAGAAGTAATTAATTCAGATCAGGAAAAAGCTGCAGAGTTCAAAGAGACTATGATGAAATTATTAGGGGCTGTTGGTGCTATAATCCATATCTCCCTGTCACATATGTTCTATGTGATAGTACCATGAATGTCATGGGAGAAAATGAATGCCTTACAAAATAAACATGTTTCAACTTCATGAAAAATACCCACATGAGGGACTGATACACATACGTTCTGAGATGGACACAGTCATCTCTACAGGGAAACTCACCTGCTACATGTTGGGAGCAGCTGACAGGCTGGTAACTCAGTCATATTCTAGCAGAAACTTCTGTTGGTCTTGACCCATACCTGTGGCTCTGCAGAAGTTTTTATACTTATTCTAGTTACATAATGCCCTTCATAATATGATAATATGTTGTGATAACGCATCTCAGTTGTTGGTGGATGGCAAGGAAAATGCATCCTAAACATACACTCCTCACACAAGGGAAAAAGCCAGATCTGTGATGTTCTCTACTTTGGGAATGAAATAAAACAGAGTTACACAATTTTCTTCTTTAAAAAATCACACAAAAAAACCTCTTGGTTAAAGTTTAAATTCTTTTGGAATTCTTTACAAATATTTTTTGTAAAACTGATAAAAATTTTGAAGGAGTTTTAATCATCAGGATGGGAGGCTTGAGTATGGGATGTAAATATAAGTATTTCTTTACTTTTTTCCCAGTAATTTTTATGGCTCCCTGGGCTCATTGAGCTGTACCTTTTAATTTTGAAGTTACCTGGAGTTCAGCCTAATCTCACGCTGACCTAATGTATATGGGTGGGTTATGAAAACCACTTAAGTAAAAAGAGTGTTGTGATGTTAAAAAATATAATGCATTTTTCGTGAATGAGCATTCATGATTTTTCTGCAGAAAGATAGTTGACATAGGACAATGGATTACTGTGTTTTAATTGAGGATTAAATTAATGTTACAACACACATTGCTTGATCTGTACACAGGCAACAAATAAATAAATGTGCAATTCTGAAATGCAAAAATGGGATAAAGGTGTGGCTTATATATAAGAACTAAATATAGCAGAAACACGCAAGTATCAAACTTTATTCAGACATCAAGATAGTATCATATCTGAGCTGGTTTTTAAAAATCTCATTCCTGTTTCTCCCATGCAATGCTTTATATACACTTTTAATAGTTAAACTGCTTTTAATAGATGCATTTTCATTTCAAAGTAAAAAGAGATGTTCTCTGCTTCAAGCAGCAGGTGTGTTTTTAATCTTTAATAGGTCACCTTCCCAAGTGCAAGCAGGCAAGCTGTTATTGATCAAAGAGGTTTTGTTGGGTAGCTCTCAGATTATTGAGTGACAAACTTTATTGAATTTGGCTTAACAGAAGTCAGAAGACAGCTGAAGCATAAGAGCTTGCACTGCCATCAGAGTCATTTTACGACAGCCAGGGAGCAAAGCTCAGAGATGGATACTGAGCTCTTTGCTGGCCCTTGGAGATTAACTGAACAGCCTTCCTACCAATTCCCAAGCCTGTCAGCAGAACCAATTAGATTTTCAACCAGTAGACAAGAAGGGTGGCACTTGGGGACCTTTTTGCTTTAGGTCGAAGGCTTTTCAGACTGCGATGAGATGACATTGATGATGACACGTTGAGCATTGGTTGGTTTTAAGACAAGTTAAATTAGCAGTCTTGAAATGATTCCAACTGTCTCCTGACTTCTCACTGTTGCCATATTCAGTGGATCCTGTCAGGAGCAAGTTGATGACTTAATAGTCTTTCTTGAGTGGATTTGAGCACTTTGGCTGTGTGTTTATGTGTAGTTGTCATGCTTAAAATATTCATATGAAGGTTTGAAATATTTATTTGAAGGCACCTTCTGCAGAGTTCAGCAGTTTGGCTCTCAGTGCTTCTACCTACTTTTTCTTTTCTTTTCTTTTTTGCTTCTCTAAGCAGTTATTTTGTACAACTACCTTTTATTCTGTTTCATATATAATTGATGACAGTGTTTCATGTAGTTATCGATCACTTCATTTATGATAAAGTGAAAGAGACTTCTTGACAACCTGCTTCTCTCCTAGACTGTTGTAAATTCCAATCTACTGACTCTCCTCTTGGCTTGGGAGACATGGGGATTGGGACGGGTACCATGGCTTTCACTTCGTTATCTTTTATCCAAGAAGACTGAGGCAGTTTTGAGTGGAAGGGGTATAAACACAAGGGTGGAAACACAATGTAATAGGAATGCAATTAATCTTGTCTTAAATGATGGAAACAGGGTATCTTTGAGACACTTCACTTTTGACCTTGAAAAAGTTATTTAGGGTACTTGTTTGAGGTATTGAAAATATCATTGTTCAAGTCTGCATTTACACTTAAAGATTACTAAATAGTCTTGGGTAATGTAATTATGATGTGCCTATGATGTTCCTCCTTGATTAAAATGAAGGAGAGAATCCTAGAAGCAGCAAGAGATAAGGAGACAATTACCTAAAAAGAAGTTCCCATCAGAATGTCAGCTGATTTCTCAAAAGAAACCTTACAGGCAAGAAGGTGCTGGAAAGAAGTATTCCAAGTCATGAAAGACAAGGACCTACATCCAAGATTGCTCTATCCAGCAAAGCTTTCATTTAGAATGGAAGGGCAGATAAAGTACTTCTCAGATAAGGTCAAATTCAAGGAGTTCATCATCACCAAGTCATTATTACATGAAATGTTAAAGGGATTTATCTAAGAAAAAGAAGATAAAAAAACACGTATAGTAAAATGACAACATATCACAATTGTTAACAACCACACCTAAAACAAAAACAAAAACAAACTAAGCAAACAACTAGAACAGGAGCAGAGCCCCGTAAATGGAGATCACATGGAGGGTCAGCAACAGGGCAGTGGGAGGAGGAGTGGGGGAAAAGGTACAGAGAATAAGTAGCATAGATGGTAGGTAGAGAATAGACAGGGGGAGGGCAAGAGTAGTATGGAAAATGTAGAATCTAAAGAATTTATAGGTATGACACATGGACATGAACTAAAGGGGTGGAATGTGGGTGGGAGAGGGTGTGCAGGGTGAAGGGGAGTGAAGGGGAAAGTGGGACAACTGTAATAGCATAATCAATAAAATATATTAAAAAAGAAAAAAGATTACTAAATAGTCAATGTTTACTAAACTGTTATGGAGTGTACTTCTACATTCTGTAGATCATTGAGATTTCTAATTTAAAGTTTTTGATATTCAGAGTTATCTGGCATATAATTCATTTATAATAATTTTGAGCTTGTTGTATCTGACTCTTACATTTTTATCCATGAGAATGACTTTAGATGATTATGTTTGTGTAGGTGTGTACATATTCATCTGCCAAATATTACATATATGTATATGTATATGTGCATGTATGTATATGTATATTTATAATTCATGTTCTGTAACAAAGTTCTATAGTTTCTACAGTGACATTCTCAGGTATTACTTGGTAATCTCTGACCCCTCAAAAGGGGTGAAAATGAAAATATTTTACATGTATAGTTCCTTTCAGGCTACTAGAGAGTAGTCTTTTGCTGAACTGGGCTTAAAATTTTGTGGCTAGCACCTGGGGTCACCCATAGTGGTTAAGTTCTTTTTGTAGACTCTGATTTACAAACAGGGTGTCCTTGATGTATGTACTTAACCTTGAATTTGGAAATCTGACCTTATGGTTTTATATGTATACATTGCCCTGGATAGCAATTACAATGGGTAGGAAATAAATCTTTTAACATCAGATCATGTTTTCAAATGGATTCTTCTAGATATGTTAAAAGATTGGCCAGATTTGGTCAGACCCCCCCCATGTGATCATCACCTGACCCCAACGAGCAATGACCCATGGCCAGTCTTGCCCATCAAAAAGCCTATTCACTGCTTCTCTTATATTATTTTGAAGCAAATCCTAGATAATCATATACTTTTGCCCATAAATATTTTAGTATCTTACTAAAAGATAAGTTAATCACAATATCATTAACACCTCTAAAAAGATTTAACAATCATTCCATAATATCATCAAAGACAGAGTCAGATGTCACTTGTCATTATCCAGAATTACCAATGGTTAAAATTTTGATACATTTCTTTCCTCTTTTCTAAACGTGCTCGAATTTTCCTCTTCAAAGCTCTTTTCATATTGTCCTTTGATGTTTATTTTTGACTTATCCTGCCCACTGAGTTAAGCATTTCAATAGCACTCTCATTAGTACCTTTAAAACTTTTATCCTTTGACCTTCTTTTGTGCTTTCTCATCTAATCACCAACCACATATAAAGCTAACAATTGGTTTTCTCAGCTCCTGGCCTGATAACCGCTGAAGAAAAATGCATAACTTTTGATGGCACCATTACACATTTATGATTTCCAGCCTCCAATGGCCCCTCGGTACCACCTGGTGGTCATTTTCCTCATTCCCCACAGAAACTATTTCAATTCCACGCCTCTTCCCTCAGTTCTGCAACCTTGCCTCTAGGCAGTCTCCTCAGGCAGGATAGTTGGATGACTTGGACTTCTAGTTCTGCAAGAAAGGACAATAGTCATGAGTTATTTCAAATTTCCTTTCTTCCTCCTAACTTAAATGTATCTTTATTCCTCTTTACTTTTTGTCCCCTGTCTCAGAAGAAGGTTCCTTCCTCCAACAAGCTCGATGTTTAAGGCTGAAGCCAGATTGCCCCATTTAGAATTTAGGCTCCACCCTTTCTTGGCTGTGTGTTCCTTGAGCTAATTCTTCAACTCCTCTGTGCTTCAGTTTCCTCAGTTGTAAGATGAGAATCACAATAGTTCTTGCCTTTAGGGTTACAAAGAAGGTTAAGTTACTTAATATATGCTCAATTCTAACCGAAAACATCACAATGCTGTTAAGTAGTGGTTACTGTTGTTAGTATCTTTCCAAGGCTCTATCTTTGTTGTTAATTGTGATAAGTAGCAAACAGAAATGAGCAGAGGGAGCTTTTTTGCATCAGGTGGTGATCTGGGGAGCCCTTTCTGGGAAAGTGAGAGTTGAGCTGAGGTCTAAAGGGAATTGGGTGGGCAGGCTAGTCTAGTGGAAAGCTGGGGAAACATTCCAGGCAGAGGAAATCAGGGCAAAGGCCCTGAAAAAAGAAAAGTGTTCTGTTTGAGGAATGACAGGAAACTAGTTAAGGCTGAAGGGTGAGAATAGGTAAAGATGAAGTTTGGGACATGGCGGGCCCCCATTGTAGAGAGGCTCAGTAGGCTACTGTAGAGGGTATGGATTTTATTCTCAGTGAAATGGAAGACCATTGGGTAGTTTTAATGCAGAAGAGCACAGTCTAAATTTCGTCTTATGAAGAAGAATCTTTTTGCTTCATGGAGAATAGGTTGTTAGAAAGACAAGAATGGAATAGGGAAAGGTCGATGAAAGATTATTGCATTATATTAATCAAGAGGAGATGGTGATTGGGATTCTGGTGGCGTCAGTACCCATGGTGTGAAATAGATGAATTCAGGATACAAATGTGGAAATAAAAGGCCCGACACGGTGATGTGTTGTCTGTGGGAAGGATGATGAAGGAAAGGTAAGAAGCAAGTATGACTTCTTGGTTACTGGTTTGAACAATATCCCGAGTGGTGGAGTTATTTATATGTCATTCTCCAGCTGGGTCTACAAACTCCAGGCAAAGATAAAGATAAGGGGGAATCCAAGATAAGGTAGAAAGTCATTCATTTGCATTTCAAAGTGGCCTTGTTTTCTCACTCCTCACAGTATGATAGATGGCAAGGAAAATTTCCACATATTTGCATTTGGTGCCTTTTTTCATTTTTTAAGAATCAACTTTATAAAGGTACAATTAATTTATGTATAATGCACTCATTTAAAATGTGCATTTCTATGAGTTTTAATAAATATATACACCTGTGTAACCACTCCTCAAGTCAAGTTATAAAATGTTTCTCTTACTCCAAAAAGTTCCCTCATGTCCCTTGGTGGTCAACCCCCAATGCCAGCCCTAGCCCTAGCCCTAGCCCTAGCCCTAGGAAACCTCAGATCAACGTATCGTCACTGTAGACTAGTTTAGCCTGTTCCAGGAGTCTACATAAATGGAGTTACATAGTATGTAATCTTTTATAGGTACCTTTCCATTGTTTTTCAAGAGTCATCATTGGTGTGTATCAATAATTCAGTCTTTTTTATTTCTGAATAGTAATTCATTGTATGTGTATACTACTACAATTTGTTCATTCATCAATTAATAAACATTTGGATTGCTTCTGGTTTGATGCTATTATGAATAAAGCTGGTAGAAACATTTGTGAACAGGATGCTTTATGGACATAAATTTTCATTATTCTTGGATAAAGTACGTAGGTGTAGAATGGGTGGGTTCATGTGGTATCTATGGCTTATGTTTAATATTTTAACAAACTGCCAAACTGCTTTCCAAAGTATTTATACTTTCATTCCCACTGGCAATATATGAGTTTCAGTTGCTTCACAGCCTTAACAACTCTTGGTACAGTCGGTCTTAAATTTTAATTGGTGTAGTGGTTATGTAATGTTCTCATGATTTTAATTTGCATTTCTCTGATGATTGAATATCTTTTCATGTGCTTTTTGATCATTAGGAAATCTTCTTTCGTGAAGTGTAAAGATTCTGTTTAAATTTAGTGCCATTTTTATTTTTTAAAAATATTTTATTGATTATGCTATTACAGTTGTCTCGTTTCCCCTCCTTATTCCCATATGCCCTATAACCCCCTCCTGCCCACATTCCCTCCCCTTGCCCACTTAGTTCTTTGAATGGTATGCCTTACCGAATGGCAAGAATTATTTCTACAACCTGGAAACAAGTCCTTTGTTACATATATGTATGGCAAATGTGTCCCAGTCTGTGGCTTGCCTTTTTATTTTCTTAATAGTGATTTTTGAAAAGCAGATGTTTTTATTTTCATGAAAATCTAAGATTTCTTTTTCTTTTTTATTTAATGGCTATAGCCTTTTGTGTCATAACAATTATTTGCTCACACCAACATCATGAAGATTTTTCTCTTATGTTTTCATCTGGAAGTTTTAAGTTTTTGGGGTTTTTTTGTTCAGGAATGCTATACATTTTGATTTATTTTTAATATGGTGTGAGGTAAGTGTTAAAGTTCATTTTTCCCATACTAATATTCAGTTGTTATAGCATTATTTGTTGCAAGTATTACTATAGTTGTCTCCATTGAATTAACTTTGCATCTGAATCAAAAATCAATTGACCATAAATGTTTATGTCTGTTTTTGGAATGTCTTGAATTAACTTTCAATGGAGTTGTCTCCATTGAATTAATCAAAAATCAATTGACCATAAATGTTTATGTCTGTTTTTGGAATGTCTTTTCTGTTCCACTGATCTGTATGCCTATCCTTATGCCAACAGAACATAGTCTGGTTTAGATTTATGTCTTGAAATTAGTGTAAGTCATCTAATTTTGTTCCTTTTTTTCCTAAAATTATTTAGATATTTTAGATTCCTTGCATTTCATATAAATATTAGAATTCAACCTGGCAGTTTTTCCCCAACAAAAAGTGTGCTGCCATTTTAGTTGGAAATATGGTGAATCCATATATTAATTTGGAGAGAATCAACAACTTAATATTATTGAATTTTTCATCTATAATCATTTTATATTGCTCTATTTAACTCTTTTTTAATTTCTATTAGTAATGTTTTATAATTTTTGTAAACAGGTATTAAACATCTACCCTAATGTACGTACTTATTCCTGTTATTTGTTTTTTAATGTTATTGTTAATGGTCTTGTAGTTCTATTTTCCAGTCATTTATTACTATCATACAGAAACACAGTTGATTTTTTTATACTGACTTCAAATGCTGTGACATTGCTAAATTCACTTACTAATTCTAAAAGATTTTTTGGAGATTTCAAATTATTCTTTGTATACAAAAAGAGAAAAAATAGAGAAAGTTTTACTTTTTTCTTTCTAGTCTGTATGCCTTGATTATTTTTCTTGCTTTATTACATTGGCCAGGACCTCCAGTGAACACTGAATAAAGGTATTGAGAGAAAATACCCTTGTCTTATTTTTTATCTTAGGAGAAACTAGTCTTTCACTACTAATTATGATGCTAAGTACAGGGATTTTTTGTAGATGCCCTTTTATCAGTATCCTTCTGTTTCTATTGTGTTAAGAGATTTTATAATGAATGTGTGTTGAAGTCATATTCATCCAGATGGGTAGAAGGGGTGGAGACATGAAAACACGCAGAGAAGCATGGAGACATGGAGACACAGAGTGGAAGATCCCACACCAATGTGTGCTTGATAAAAATTTAGAGGTATACTTTGGGAGTAAGGGATCCCAGTCCCACAGCAGGCTACCTAGACTAGGGATCGAGTGCCAGGAAGATAAGTCCCCACAGCTTCTGGCTGTAAAAACTATTGGAGGTTGGGGTGGCAGAAGGAACCATGGGATTGTCAGGAATCTCCTCTTAAAGGGCTTGCAGCAGACTTGGAACTTGGGTAGCCTCACTCCCTCTGGGCTCAAGCACCAGGGCAGCAGCTGGAAGGGCACCAATGACATACGGGGAAAAACTGAAGTGTCTGGCATCAAGGTGAGTGCTGGGGTACAGCTTCCTCCTGGACAAAAACTCCATAGGCAAGGCAGCAGCGTTGTCCCCTTTCTGAGTCCTTCCCACTGAGCCATAGAGCACCAACACCATATTGAAGACTCTATCAACCTGATTCACACAGATTTCTGACCTGGTGATTACCTAATGCTCTTACCCATCCAACTTACTGGTGAGCTTTTCTACAATAGGCCAAACACCAAGACAGGGAGTCAAAGCAACTCTACCTAATCCATAGAAACAAACACAGGGATGCTGCCAAAATGAGGACACAAAGAAATATGGCCCAAATGAAAGACCAGAACAAAACTTCAGAAAAGAACTAACCAAACTGGAGATAAGCAATCTGTCAGATGCAGAGTTGAAAACACTGGTCATTAGGATGCTCAAGACTCTCATTGTTTACCTCAACAACATAAAAAAGACCCAGGCAGAAATGAAGGTTACACTAAGTGAAATAAAGAAAAATCTACAGGGAACCAACAGTGGAATGGATGAGGCCAAGAATTAAATCAGTGATTTAGAACATAAGGAAGAAAAAAAATACATTCAATCAGAATAGCAATAGGAAAAAAAAAATTCCAAGAAAACAAGGCTAGGCTACGGAGCCTCTGGGACAACTACAAAAGTGCCAACCTTCAGATCATAGGGGTGTCAGAAGGAGAAGAGAAAGAGCTAGAAATTCACAAGTTATTTGAAAAAATTATGAAAGAAAACTTCCCTAATTTGATGGGGGAAATAGACATGCAAGACCAGGAAGCACAGAGAGTACCAAACAAGATGGACACAAAGAGGCCCATACCAAGACACATCATAATTCAAATGCCAAAGGTTAAATACAAAGAGAGAATCTTAAAACTAACAAGAGAAAAGCAGACAGTTACCTACAAAGGACTTCCCACAAAACTGTCATTTGGTTTCTTAAAAAAACAAAACAAAAAACGTTTGCAGGTTAGAAGTGACTGGCAAGAAGTATTCAAAATGATGAAAAGCAAGGACCTACAATCTAGATTACTCTATCCAGCAAAGCTATCCAGCAAAGCTAATTGAAGGGCAGATAAAGTGCTACCCAGACAAGGTAAAACTTAAAGGAGTTCATCATCAGCATGCCATTATCACATGAAATGTCAAAGGGACTTATTTAAGAAAAAGAAGAAGATAAAACCTATGAACATTAAAATAACAATAAATCCACAACAATTAAGAATCGAATCTAAGAAACAAACTAAACCAACATAACAGAATAGAAATGATCATGGAGATCATTAGGGGGGTTATCAGTTAGGAAGGAGAAGGGGGAGAGTGGGGTAAAGATGCGGGGATTAAGAAGTATGAATTAATAGGTACAGAATAGACGGGGATGTTAAGAAAAGTATGGGATATGGAGAAGTCAAAGGACATATATAACGACACATGGACATGAACTAACGGGGGGTTCCTGGAAGGAATGGGGGTACTGGGTAGAGGGGGGCAAAAGGGAAAAATTGAGACAATTGTAATAGCATAATCAATAAAATTAATTTTTTTAGAAAGAAATGTAGTTAGCCATCATCCCACAGTGATTTATTGAGGACCTGCAATGTGCTAGGTACCCTAACCAGGATCTGAGGATACAAAGGAATACCAGAGGAGACAAACATGTATTATAAATAACTAGAAAGTTGTAGCCCAGCCCCCAAAAGGACATGAGTAAGTATATGCTGGGGATAGAGGTACTGATGGAAAATTAGTCTCACTTTGTAGGTGTTCCTCTGGTTGAGGGCTGGCAGGGAGGGCATTCCAAACAGAAAACACTAAATGGAAAGGTACAGAGATATCAACTAGCACAATGTACTTTAAAAAGACAGTTTTGTTAACTAATCACTCACTTATTTAATCAATTTAGTGTCTCTTAGAGGCTATGCAGTGTGCTAAGGGTTAGGCATCAGAGGGTAAGATGTTTGTAATTCCTGTCCACATGGAGCTTTTAGTCTAGCAGTTCCGTGTGAATGGAGCATAGGGCGCACAGATAGGGGTAACGTTTGTGGGTGAGATAGCAGGAATGGTGGGTTGAAGGCAGATTGTGAGCTACCTTTAATGCTGCTCTAAGGGGTTAGTCCTTGCCCTAAAAGCTATAAAATGTGATTTGCATATTTATCCCAACATACAGAGTAGGTTTACAGCTGTTTGTATGGAAAATAATACAATAACTAGTAAATAATAATACAATAATAAACTCTGTGTTTCATGTACTCACAATTGCAAACCTAGTTATCTCCCATGCTGCATGTATATTCATTTATTAATGAACTACATAATGTACTAATATGTTGATGTGTACACTATAAAATATACAAAAAAGAAATGTAAATGAGATCATGTAAATATACATTCTAGTATTCTCTTTTTGCACTCCACACTTTATCTTGTACATCTAGGTTCACACCCCTCACTTGGTAGACCAATAGGCAATGGGAGGCTTTCAGATTGATCGGAATTCTGGTTTATGAAGATTCTGTACATAATTTTTATTCTAGTCATGTTGAATAATGCTTTTAAAAGCAGAGAAGGAACTGGACTAATATCATTCCTTTCAGTCCCAGGAGTATATAGCTGGGGCTGCTCCATAAAAGAGGTGAGAGATCTAACCTAGTGTGGTTATTTGTTGCATTATTAAGATGCAATACACTAGAATGGCCAAGTGACTTAAAGTAGCAGAATATCCATTGCAGAGCTGGCATCCCCTGCAGTCAAACTGTGTTACATGCAAGCCATCACTTTACACTTCACTCTTTGACAAACCACTTTTTGATTCACCTGTATTATGCTCAGAAGTGGAGAAATAAGGGCTGGACATATTGGAGAAGAAGCTGGATCGCAGAAGCAAAGCTAGGTAGTACTGGCGGTCCCAGAATCAGTGGTAGAGGCAAGTAGGAAAACTGGGATTGGGGCAGCTAAAGACATCAGACAGAGTGAGAAGTCAGGTGGTTGAGGACAGTAGCCAGGAAGAGAGAATTGCTAGAATTAGGATTCAAGAGGGCTGCGAGAGTTTGGGGAATGGATGTAGAGACCCAGCTCCAAGGAAAATGTGAGTGACTTGAAGAGGTGGCTTGCTTTGGCTTAGCAGTGTCTGTGCAACCACTGAGGCAGGCTGCACACATGGGGGCAGGGACCTAAGCAGAGTGGAGTATGAGAAGTCTACACAAACGAAGCGGAAGCAGTGCCCCAAATGTGTCCTCTGTTGAAACATTCCTATTGCTTATTTCTGACCGCTCAACAATTCTATTTATGGCATATATATATATATATATATATATATATATATATATGAATGAAATACCCATATATATGGGTATATGTATATATGTATACCCATGGGTATATATACATATACCCATATATCTATATATCTTACGGTTATAAATATAGTTGTATATATATGGTTATATTGTTATATATGGGTATATATATACATATAGAATTAAAACAATGTTCTTCCTAAATTATATGAGAACGTATTGACCATATCCTTCTCTGTACACTTCCTATTGGTTTAAGAGCAAAGATATATAAACTTCTCTTACAAATTGAAAATCCACATCCAGAAAACTTATGCGTCAGGTAGGAAAGAATTCAGTTGCCTTTTCCAGCTTTTCTCCAGCTTGGATTTTGTTTCCTGCCCGAATGATTATTGATGCATACACATCCACCTCTGGCTCCATTTCACCCAGCCTGTCTCCAACAACTGAGGTAGCATCACACCCCTCCTGAAACGGAAGCCGAGAACATTCTCTGTTATGAGTTGACTGGGTAGCCAATAGAAGAGCACTTCAAGTTCACTGGCATTGTGGTAGGTAAGAAGGAAAAACCAGGTTAACCAAAGTGTTTGACACATCACTGTTGAAGCTGTCCAAGGATGGTGGGTGTTTGCTAAAGCCAAAATGGGCCGAGGCTGGGGGCACCTGCAGAAATGTTAATGGCAGCCATTTAGCTGTCATTCATTTTTGTAGTTCTAATTATTGTCAAATACTTTGTTAGTTCAGAATGTGTTTGCTTAAGCCACTTCAGTAGCAATACCTTCCTCCAGGAGGCAATTAGGTATTCTTCATCTTAGAGCTCTTGCATAATAGCTGAGAAAACTGTAATTGCACAAGCAAAGCACAGATAAACACCAGATTATCATATTAAAGTTCTTATTAGTCTGTCAGAAGAATTTTTTTCACTGAGTGCTTTTTTTGGTTCTTTATTATTCTATTTTTTTTAAATCAGGATTTTCCCAATGTCAGTTTAGTTTTGAAGAAATCATTCAGTTCTCCATTTTTATTAGGAAACTAGTGTTCTCTCTACCCCCTCCACCATGTTACTAAAATAGCAAATTTCCCTTAAAAAATTTTAAATGTATGTAAGCTGTTTTAATTCTTTTTTTTTTTTTGAGCTATCCAATGACCTCTTTCCCTTAAAATGTATTAGAAGAGGTAGACCTCTCGCCACCTCCGATTTGACTGCAGTGTAAAGAAGTGTGTTAGTGATCCTAAACCCAGAATGGCAGCGGCTATTTAAAATAAGACTGTCTCCCATTTCTTCTGTATTTGAGAAGCCATCATATTCGAGTGTTCTTCAATTTCCATGTGTATGTAGACGTGTGCGTGGAACTGCACATACTGCTGTTTCAGTTATGGTTTCATCTTCCGGAAGGCAGCAACCGTGCCTTCAAATGACAGGTCTCTCCTGTGTTCTTCAGCATTCAAGGCAGTGTCGTGAAAGTTAGGCTCTCAGTCAATGTTGTTCATTTTCTATTTGATATAGGGCGTTTTTCCCAAGATTTGAGGAGAATACACAGAACTCCCCCTTCTGCTCCACATGCCCCCATGAACTCTAAAAGGCTGTCTTCTATCACACTCAGTAGTACGGGCCGAAAACAGGGGGAAAGACACCGCAGTTACCTTAGTGGGTCCTGAGAAATTACTGTGGGAGATGGGGTAGGAGGTTAGTGCAGACACCTGTACTTGAACAACAATAAAGTAATAATAATAAAATTACTGAGAAGTCTGAAGTCCTGCCATGTGCGCTTCCTATGAAAGCTTTCCTCATGAGAATCCAAGGCAAAACACTGTGTTTATTGTAATTCCTCAGAGAGTGTCTGTTAATCTTTCAAATTGAGCCCAGACATCTCAAGGGAAAGGGACTACTCTTCTAAAATAAAATGGTAGAGTACAATAGAAATTGTGATTTTTTAATTTGATAAAAAAAATTGCGTGGTATCTTAGGCATCTTGATTGCCCATTACTACCTGGGCAGGTCCTCTCAAGAGGACTGTTGTTTTGGTCCATGAGAAAAGTAGGGACACAGGAGACACGTTCTGCTTCTTTCATTGCCAGGGGATTGATCTCCCCGACCATTCTCTGACCCTGTCTCATCCAGCACACGTAGGCAGCGGCAGAAGCCTTGGACAGCCACCTTTGCTTCCTGACCTGGCGGGGGTGTAAAGAGGACACATCTGTGGTCCCTGGTGCAACCAGGCCCCCAAGTGGTGAAGATGATCTCTGGGTTGTCTGACCTCCCAGTTAGCTCCCACGTGGTTTGTTCCATAGCAAGTTTGATCTTTTCATTACCTCCTGAATTACAGCTATTGGGCTTTTTGACATGGAAAAAAAAACCCAAGGCAGATTATTTGATATTTAAGGAGTATTCCAATCAAAACCAAATAGGCTGGGTATAATAACAAAGCCAACTTGGAACATTTACAAAGCTAATTCAGGTCAGGATATCTGACTAAAGTGACTGGTTGATGGGTGAGTTGTTCATATATTGTGTTCATCTGAAGTTCCAGTGTGTTTTTATGGTGCTAGAGGATAATGCTAAATGATTTGGTTTGCTTACCACACAAATGGGATACCATCTTGCCCTCGGTTGGATTCAGCTTTTATGGGTGGGTTAGCATAGTGGTTAGGAGCACAGATGCTGGAGCTAGACTGTATGAGTTTAAGCCAGAGCTCTGCCACTTACTAGCTGGGTAAAGTGGGGCAAACGGCTTAATAGCTGTGCTTCAGTTTCGTCATCCATAAGATGGGAATAATTATGCTATCTGCTTCATGAGGTTGTAATGAGTTACAATAAACAACTTGATTCACGTGTAGTAGTGCCTAATACACAAAAGTGCTCCACAAACGTGGCTACAGCAGTGTTATGCCGCGTGCGTGACATGAACTCTCATTATGGTAACTTTCAACACCAGCTCCTATCTTTTATGGTTGGATATTTGGATATTGATGGTACCCTAGATCCCCCTGTTCAACTGTACCCTGGTAGGCCAATCCTCTGTGGGGAAGGTGGATCACCCGAATGTAAGCTTAGTTTTTCTATTTGTAGTCCGTCAACCCTCAACAATCCAAATGACGATTACCCATTTTGAGAAGTATCACATGGAGTATTTCAGTTCTGCTATATTTTGCTCTGTTCAACCTATTTCTTTTTTTAAGACTTTATTTTATTTATTTTTTAGATAGAGGTGGAGGGAGGGAGAGAAACATCAATGTGTGGTTGCCTCTCATGTGCCCCAACCTGGGGACCTGGCCTGTCACCCAGGCATGTGCCCTGACTGGATGTCAAACCAGTGACCGTTCAGTTTGCAGGCCAGCACTCAATCTACTGAGCCACAGCAGCCAGGGCTGTTCAACCTATTTCTAAAGGCACTTCACCTAGTAGAAGATGATTGGGTGCTCTGGGAATACAAGTTAATTTTATGAACTATCTACAGATTCCAGGATAACTTAAAAGCTTATAACACATTTATAAATATTTAGGATTGATGTATTTTGGCTTGTCTGAACAGCCAGCCCTCAGCCCAACTCAGATGACCCAGGGGATGCATGTGACTTATCCTGTCTTGGCCTTTGGCCCTGTGGGAGGCATCCACCTAGTACCCATTTCCCTCCTGTTGAAACCTGAGCTTTCCTTGGGGAATACACATCCCTCCACTTAATACCAGTGTTTTGAATATTTGCATTAAACATCAAACAATTTAAAAGTCATTTTACTGTTGATCATCAAACAGAAAATATGACTCTATAACTATCAATACGACTTTTGGTAAAATGCAATAGGAAAAGTACTTTAATGAGAACTGTTTTAAGTCAATGACCAGTGGTTCCTAATTAAAAAAAAACATATTTGTAACAGTGTAATACAAAGAAATAACCTTCTATGATTTTGTTCCCCTTTTATGTTGAATTTTGTTTTAAAAGGTTCCAACCTGAGTATCTGAAAGCCTGCGCTCCTCTGGCAGTTTAGCCTCCACGTGCAAAACGTAAACACGAATCGGGGAGCCAACGTAATTTAAGAGCATGTGCTCCGGAGGGCTCTTGCCTGGCCTCACAGCCTGTTGGCCTTGCCACTCACCAGCTCCATGACTTGTGTGGGCTACCACCTCTGTAGACCTCAGTTCCTCCCACAGAACGATAGAGATACTATCTTCATGTTTTGTGAGAATTAAATGGCTTGATAATGTAGATAGAGCACACCATTCAGTGCCTGAACCCTAGTAAAAGTTATTTGCTGCTGCTGCTACTGTTACTACACCTAGTGATGCCATTGTTCAAGTCAGGCTTTTGTCCCTAACAGAATTACCAAGAAGTACCGTGTGGAGGGCAGAGTTTGCTCCTGTGATATTAATCTTCAAAAGATGAGAGATATTTCCAAGGTTTTTTGAACATCCCCATGTTCATCTGTCAACCATGAATTTTCCCAAAAGATTTTTGTACTTCTGAACATGTCCCGCTGATGCCACCTCTTGGAGGAATTGGCTCCATAAGCCTATTCTGGGCTGTGTAACCTGACAGTGACTAAAGCCACTGTTCCACCTTCACGGAGTGGTGCCTGCCTCCTTCCTTTTATGTCATAGACTTGGTGATTGTATCACTTCTGATCTCTTCAAACACACTGATAGTGACTTTTGTAAATCTGAGTGGCCCCCTTTATCTCACACAATTTGTTTTCTAAACCTAAGAAATCTTTCAAGTAATGGTAGGGAAATATAAATATCTTTTTAAATGTCAGCTTTTCCCTCAGTAAGGTCATATTTAAGAATAAAGCAGCAGTTGTTTCTCTATCATCACATCTACTTTTTCTAGATTCTAGGTAATTCATGCTTGCTGTTTTTTTCTAATTTTGATCCTCTCAGGCTCCCGTAAGAATTATCTAGAAAGATGGTCTCATGAGCCCATTCAGTCTGGTTCCTTACTTGGGCAAATATGACTTTTCATGCATGAGGAGCAGCAATTTTTCCAGCTGCGATGATAGCATAGTCTTTGTCTTGCAAAAACAACCCCAGACCGAAACCAGTAAACTCAAATGCGTACATCTGGTCATCATTTATTCTTCCTGTTATAGGGTCAAGTATCATTGTTCTGAGTTTTTATAATACAGTTATACCTCGGTACTCGTTGGCTTCAGAAGTTGTCGAACTGTGTACTTGTCACATTTTGATGAGAAAAAAAATGTTCTAGCACTTGGCACTTACTCAGGACTCGTCACACTTGCTAGAACTTGTATGAATCAGAATGCTGCCCCACAAGAGCAAATGCTTCATCATTTGGTAGTCATTGATTTCACCACCCATCACGGGTTCCAGGGTGAATTAATGATGAGTGCCGAGGTACCACTGTAGTATATTTTTATTTGATCTTAGACACAAACCAGGCTTTAGAATAGAAGTAGCATCCTGTGCCAAAGTTAACTATCACCTTCCTAGAAACTCCGGAGCTATCCTCACCCATCTTGGCATTTGGCATCCTGAAATTTGGGCAAATGACTTCACTGGCCTAATGTTCTTAAAGTGCTGTTTCAGAAATCTTACTATAGTAGTTTGTGCTTTATTATAAAGACATAGTAATATGGTAATGATATACTATTTTGTATTTTTCTGCCTCCTGTGCACAAATAATTAATGAAAACTATTAATAAGGGAAGCTAGTTTTGCCCTTGCTGGCTACAGATCATCTTGAATGCCAGTCTGAATAATGCCATGCATGGGTGGTACAGGTAGGACTCAGGAGTAGATGAGAACAAACCTAAAGAATGAGCGAAGAACAGATGGGGAGAGAATAAGGGTGTACAAGAAATACAGGCTCATCTGGTAGGAAAGAATAAAGTGCCCTTCGATTTGTTTCGAATGCTTTCTAGTGTCATTTGTGGCATAAGGCAGCTGTGTTGAGTCTAAACTGAGTGTCGTCCTGATCTCCACCTGGGGCTGAAAGGGGACCAGGTCTGTCATGAGCATTTATTATAATTTAGGGAATGAGTGTGGTCGGTATTTGCAGAGAAGACTGGTCGTCAGGAAGTGTTCCTTCCGCTTGCCTGCACTGCGTGTCAGTGAGTCTGTGTGTGACTCTGTGAAAAGCCTCTGACCTTCTCTTTACACCAATCCTCTTGTTTGTGAAATAAGACATGCCCTGACTGGGGTGTTGGCAAGCCCGATGAATGTGTCTGAACGACTCTGGAGGAGAATTGAGGAGTGGGCTGGGGGTGGGCTGCCCTTGGGTCCACTCTTCCTACAGTGCAAAAGGAGGCGACACTCTGGGTTGCATGGAGGCCCAGTGAAGGTTTGGTGAAGGATTCTATCTAGTGCATGAAAGCATTAGTTTTTCTTTGTTGAATAGACATAGAACATACAAATTACCCACAGATGATTCACAAGCAAAAGACTCATGTTCGGTGTCTGTTGTGTTCATGGCATGCTCGTAAGACTAATGGGTTGTAAGATAAGAACACTAATCCTCCCTTTGGAAGGACAGACAGTAGAGTGGGCAGGAAAGACATACTGGCAGAGAAC
This sequence comes from Artibeus jamaicensis, assembly GCF_021234435.1. NCBI lineage: Eukaryota > Metazoa > Chordata > Mammalia > Chiroptera > Phyllostomidae > Artibeus > Artibeus jamaicensis. Next base: position 27,398,646 of record NW_026521843.1, read on the forward strand.
CCTGAGGACATAAATGACTATTAATAGATCAGTCAACAACATCCCTTACTACCTAACGCTTGTTTAACCTCCATCATTCTGTTCGAAGAATTTCCAGTTACATTATTTCTTATGAGTATATTGAAAGTGGCTCTTTTGTTTAATTTGCAAGATTTAGGCCATTTCGTATTCCTTAGGAAGCACTAGTGAAAATAAGATGTTTGAACCAGTCAAGTAGGTTTTTGAGCACTGGGTAAGGCATGGAGAGGGTAGGAAATGAGGAAGCTCAGAGTAGTCCTTTTACTGGGAAGTCAAAGCTACATAATAAAACAGTCCATAAATAATACAAAAGAAGATATCTAATTATAGACTAATATGAGGGATGGACTATACTGGAGTTATCAGAGGAGAATAATGTGGGCTGAAGAACTGAGGGAGGGCTTAATGGAGGAAACTAACCTTGAGTCGGTTCTTAAAAGATGGGGAGGAGCTAGATGGGCAAAGAGGAGAGAAGAGAGCCCTCCTGCTACAGGAAATAGCAACTACCTGGAGAAAATGTTTTAAAGACATTCCGAAAGCCATGCTCATTTTTAAAATTTCCTGCTGGGAAGGAATAAAATATTTCTAGAAGAATTTAGGAATGTTTAAATTGTAGATTTTTTAAATCTTTTTTTCTCAAAAAAAAAAATCAGAGAACCTATCTAAAAACACCCCTTAACCCTTCTGGCAGGATTCAGACGTGTTTCTGTAATAGAGCATCACTGTGACTCTGTGGTCATTACACCTTTTCCTCATGAACCTGGACAGGTAAGATACTCCTATTGTACCTGTCCCCAGTCAACCTTTCTGTATTAAGTAGGTATTATTGATATGAACACCATAGGGTCAAGTAGACTAACTAGAGATGGTGACCAAGGGTTGAGATGGTGGCGTTGATGAAATGCCACCTCTGCCTGTTTCAGGAGACTCGCAGCAGCCCTCTGTATAGTGGTTACTTCGTGTGACAAGAGAGAAAATGTGCACTGAAGTTTCTTTTCATTGCTTTGCACTATCAATACTACCCTGTTTTTGGTTAGCAAACAAATATTTTCAGTGTAATTGGCGCAGTTACTGTATGCACATTGAACAGCTTCATATTGAGCTTCGTGTCATGTCACATTTTTATGTTGGTAGGTTTCTTATGATTTTTTAAAACTGTGTGTGGAGTTCCTCTGGAATATATAATTACCAGCTCAGCCCTGAGTTAGAGAAGCAAGAGTTCTGTTGTTCTCTCCAGCTGGTATTGAAAGATATAGAAAAGCTTGTTTTCTTCTAATGTTCTTTCCCCATCAATAAAAATAATTAAGGTTTGCATATTAATGTTATTTTTACTTCTGCAATCCCAGCCTCACATTGTTCTAGTTGGAGTTCAAGCAAACAACCTAAGCTTGGTCCAAATTTGATTTGGTAGAAACCAGAAGGTTGGGGGTAGGGGATGGAAGGGAAATGAGGGGGCCAGGTAAACACAGAAGGAAGCAAGCACGTAGTCAACAATTAGCCAACCGTCAACTTTCACCTCCAGTCCTGCCTTCATGGAGTCACAGAGCACGGCCAGAGCGTGTGACATGGCGGAGCTGCTCTGCCATCTTTCCTTCATATTCAGGCCACTTATAACCCCTGGCAGAGGCCCTTGGGGTGACGGTTAGTGTGGATACGAGCACAAGGACAAAGGAGAAAGTAGCGTAGCTCTGGGCTCTGGGAAGTTTTGGAGATGTGTCAGAACGCTGTACAGAAAAGAAGTGTTAAACGAAAGCCAAAAATGAGTGGGAAAATGTTCTCATTAATAAAATCTATTAGCAAACAAACAAAAAGCCCAGAAGGAGTTAGAGAATGATTACAAAAGGTAAAAAAAAATTGGATTCCTTACTAATCCTCTCTTCCAGAGTGAAGGAAGTCTGACTGTGATGAAGAATGCTGTCTTGCCGAAGGGCCAGAAAAAGAAAGGATCTTTGCCCAGCGTTGGACTATTCTGTGAATAGCATTGTAAACGTTCTAGTGACACTTATGGTTATTATAACGCTACATGTGGTCCCACTGCACGGTTAAGAATTTTTCTACTTTAAAAAGAGACTGAGAACCAGACTGAGAAGGAAACTGACTGTAGAACCATTAGAAGGCTGCATGCTAGTCACCCTCAGTGGTGATATTCTACTCTGCCTAAATTATGATGAAATCACTGGAGGCATCAGAGCCAAAAGCAAATCATGGAACAGCTATTAGCAGGTTAGCATTTCTAGTTTGTTTGAGAAGACAGATTCCATCTACCACAAGGGAATAGGTCAGCTCAAAATGAATGGCAGTATCATGGCTTTCCTCTTTGTACCTATAACATGGCACATGCCTATAACATGGCACATGTTATAGGCACAAAATTGGGCATAGCTAGGCATTTTTTTGGTTTTGTTTTTAAACAGTACTAAATCTGTGATGGTTCCAAGAGTAACCTCAGTAGAATGACTCCTTCGCCTGTCTTGCAACCTTATGGAAAAATCAGGAGAGATATGACCAAACTTCCCATAATTCCATCTAGTGATTTGGAAGCTGAATCGGTACCGACTGCAGTAAAGCCCAACAGAGAACTTAAAGTCTTCACTACGGAAGTGTGTGAAGTCCCGTCAGACTCCCTCCCTCAAATCTGTGCGCTTTTTACTGAGAACACATAGCCCACTAGCTCTGTAAGCCAGCTGAAAACACCTGTCAATGAGAGACTTTCTGCCTTTTTTCTAGAACCATGGAATTTCCATAACCTTACATTTAATATCATTTGAAGACACTCTACTCAATTGTTTTAAAGAAAACCAAGGCCAAAGGCGAAGGTCCCTTAGTGAGAAGACTTTGGAGATACTGGATTGTCAAGGAAGGCATAGTTGCGCTTTTTAACGTTTTATTTATTTTTTTAACATTTTTTTATTGATTATGCCATTACATTTGTTCTATTTCCCCGCTCTGTTCCCCTCCACCCTGCACACCCCTCCCCCACCATTCCCCCCCTTTAGTTCATGAACACGTGTCTCAAGTTCTTTAGATTCTATATATCCCCTACCATTCTTGCCCTCTCCCTGTCTATTTTCTATTTACTGTCTCTGCTACTTATTTTCTGTACCTTCTCCCCCCTTCTCCTTCTCCCACTCCCCTGTTGCTAATCCTCCATGTGATCTTCATTTCTATGGTTCACTCCTGATCTAGCTGTCCTCTTAATTTGCTTTTGTTTTAGGTGTGGTTGATAATTTTGAGTTTGCTGCCCTTTCACTGTTCATCTTTTTTATCTTCTTTTTCTTAGGTAAGTCCCTTGAACATTTCATACAATAAGGGCTTGGTGATAATGAACTCCTTGAATTTGGTCTTATCTGAGAAGCACTTTATCTGTCCCTCCATTCTAAATGAAAGTTTGGCTGGATAGAGCAATCTTGGTTGTAGGTCTTTGGTTTTCATGACTTGGAATACCTCTTTTCAGCCCCTTCTTGCCTGTAAGGTCTCTTTTGAGAAATCTGCTGACAGTCTGATGGGAACTCCTTTGTAGTGACTGTCCCCTTATCTCTTGCTGCTTCTAGGATTCTCTTCTTCATTTTAATCTTGGCTAATGTACTTATGATGTGCCTTGGTGTGTTCTTTCTTGGGTCCAACTTCTTTGGGACTCTCTGAGCTTTCTGGATTTCCTGGAAGTCTATTTCCTTTGCCAGTATGGGGAAGTTCTCTTTTATTATTTGTTCAAATAAGGTTTCCACTCATGACTGTTCTTCTTCCCCTTCTGGTACCCCTATAATTTGAATGTTGGAATGTTTAAAGATGCCCTGAAGGTTCCTAAGCCTCCCCTCATTTTTTGAATTCTTGTTTCTTTATTCTTTTCTGTTTGGTCATTTTTTTCTTCCTTCTGGTCTACTCCCTTGATTTGAGTCCCAGTCTCCTTTCCATTACTATTGGTTTCCTGTGCATTACCATTCATTTCAATTAGTTTAGCTTTCATATGTTTCTCTACTTTGTGACTAAAATCAACCAGTTCTGTGAGGATCTTGATCACCAGTGTTTTGAACTGTGCATCTGAAAGTTTGACTATTTCTTCATGGCTTAGATTTATCGGCTTTGGGGCTCTGAGTTGTTCTTGAGCCATTTTTGGTCTGTTTGTGTCATTAAGTATGAGGAGCGGAGCCTTAGTTGTTTACCAGGACGGGGCCACCCAGGTCACTGGTTTGTGATGCTATATGTGGGGGCGGGGTCAGAGAGGGAGCAATGGCGGTCCTCTCGCTCGCCCAGTCCATCCCACCGCTCACCCACTCCTGTTTATCTGAGCGGAAATGTGCGAGCCCGCCGCCCTGCACCATGTGGTCTCAATGCTCGCCTGTTCACTGGTTTATCCCGCCGACATCAGACAGCCAGCTGTGCCTCTTCCCTGTGTCCGCCCATAGCTAGCCCGCACCTGGGATCTGCGCCTTCAGTTGCTTGCGCACCACCCTGGTCTTTTTGGCCAACCTGCTCCACTGCTGGCTTCACCCCTCTTACCAGTTTAGCTGAGCATTTTGTTGTTTTGGGGTTCTGTATTGTCGATTTTCTGTGTGGTTTGGTTGCGTTTATTATTAAAACTTTGTTGTTTTTAGATTTGGTTGTGCGCAGACCCAAGGTGTTTCCACCTATGCCTCCATCTTGGCGGAAGTCCCTTTTTAACATTTTAGAGTAAAGAAGGGTGAAGACCAGTGAGCCCATGCTGTTCTCCAGCTGGGAGGGGAGAGGCATGTGGAAAGACTACTAGAAAAAAATACCTTTCCTGGACACTTTTCTTACAAATGGTACATTTGAGAAATATTCCTCAAGCTCTCTTATACTTAATTGTAATGAGAAGCTCATTTACACACATATTACCACTTCATGCTTCTTACTGTAAATGATATTTACCATTGGCTTTTAGGTCAGGAGGATTATCACAGCTTTCACCTTCTATCAAGAACCTCAGCTTTGGGGTCAGCCCCATCTGAGTTTGAATCTTAGAGCGAATCTGACCTTGAACAAACACTTAATCTGTCAGAGCCTTACATTCCTCGTCTAGCCAAAGGAGAAAATAATACTAACTCAAAATGTTGTGGAGAGTTTTAAACTAAATGATATTTATGTGAGTACTTAACACAGTGCCTGACTCAAGAGACAGGATTTTTTTCTTCCTTTTCATTCGGCTCATGAACATTGTCGAGCACCTACTCAGTGCCAAGCACTGGACTAGACACCTGCCATGGGAAAGTGCATGTCATCCAGCCTCTTAGGGACTCACAATATAGTGTGAAAGGTGCTGTGACCAAGGAGCATACAAAGTGAATGAAAGGGAGGGGGAAGTTTCCTTTTCCTGGGAAACTGGGGGAGAACGCACTGAAGCAATATACACGCTGGGGTTTTAAAGGAGCGAAGAGGTGGAAGAGGAAGACAGACGTTCCAGGCAAAGACATAGACTTAGGAAAGGTCAGTTCAGTTGGGGCTAAAGTGTTGCTTTGAGCAGAGGAGCAGCATAGAACCAGTCTGCAAAGAGATCTTTTGGAGCTGGTGTGTCGCGATTTTTCAGTGAAGTGACAAGGTCAAACCTATACTTGGAAAAGTATATCCTCCATCAGCCATATGGAGGATAAGTAACAGGAAGCCCAGTAGGGGAATGCTGCTGAGGAGGTGCTCACCCGACCCCAGAGTAGAGGTTGAGGCCGGACCTGAGGCAGGAGTGATGAGAATGGAAAGGAGAGAGTGGACGGGCGAGGGTCTCAGAGGCAGAGCCTGTGGAGCTTGGTGACTGGCTGGGGAGGGCAGGATGAGAAGGAGATGGGAGTCACAGATGACAGCAACTTGGTGACTAGAGATGCCAGTAGTTTATGAAGAAAATATAGGAGGCTCTAAAGGGAAGATGAGTTCAGTTCTAAACTAGTTACATTTGAGCAGCTCAGGATGTACTGGTGGAGATGTCTTAGAAGTACTTAGAAGTTCTTGGTCTGGAGCTAGAGACAGAGCTTTGACATGCGCTGATAGTAAATCATAGTCAAATTTTTGGAAAAGGACGTCCTCGCTCAGGAAAAAGGACGTGGAGGGAGGAAGACGAGGTCCTGGGAAGCACCAGCAGGGGCCAGCAGAGAAAGAGGAGACTGACCTGGTAACACCTAAGGTGAGAGGAAAGCCAGTTGTTTCAGAAGCAAAGGAGGGAGAGAATTGTAAGTTAGGAGTGCAGAGCAATGTCAGGTGCTGCAAATAGTTCACGCGGAAGAAGATGGAAAAGGGGTCTTTGGATTGAGCAGCTGGGAGGTCACTGGTGGTCTAAGGAAGGGGTGTTTAATGCAGAGGTGAAGGCAGAGAGCATTTCTTTGAGTGAATTACGAAGTGCACACAGCACTGTGTGTTAGCTGAACCTGTTACACATATCATCTTTTTAAAAATTGTTAAGAAATCATGAAGCATGGAACAGGTGCCCCAACACTGAAAATGGGCAAATGCCTTCTCAGTTTTTTGTCAGCTAATGCAGGCTTATGCCTCAGCAGAGGCCCACGCATGTGAGGGCCATGAAGCTCCAGTGTCATGATCTCCGGGGTAAATTCGCCTCTATCTTAGAGAAAAGCAAGAAGTACCTGTACAAGAATGTTCACTGTGTCATTGTTTATAATAGGAGAAAGTGGAGACAGACAACCTGAATGAAGAAATAGTTAGGTAACAGCACATTCAGACTGTTTAACTATTAAAAAGAATTAGGTAAGTCTTGTATGTATTGACTTGGAAGGGTGTCTATGATATATTATTGAGTGAGGGAAAAAACTAGTTTTAGAACATCATGTATAGTATAACCCCATGTGTATATAATAGAGAAATGTGTGTGCGCACACATTTATATACACACACATATGAAATACATGTACATTTCTAGTTAGATTTGGTAGAAAAAGCTCTGGAAAGCCCACCGAACTGTCAGCAACTATTACTCTTGAGTAGGAACTAGAGACTGGAGTTTGCTGGTGAGGAAGCTTTCATGTTGTGCTCTCACACTTTAATATCATTTTAAATTTTTGTCAACAAATGCATGATACTTTTGTTCATTTTCACAAGGAGTGCAAAATTTTAAAGTATCATACAAGGAATAATTTAAGATCCGGCCTGCGACCGCATTGTTTCGTCTCCATCCGGGCCACCCGGGTGCGGGCAATTCCGCGGCTTCCAGGGGAGACAAACACACTAATCTTGTCTTTCTCTCCCTTCTCCTCCCTCAAAAAAAAAATAAAAAAAAAAAAAAAAAAAAAAAAAAAGTTTAGCTTCTACGAACCCTATCTCGAGAAGAACACAATGGTACCCTTCCAGAAGCGTAGCCATTGGGAGAGAAATTAGGTTTGTTCTGAACGATACTGAGAGGCAGAAATGGGGCCAACGGGTACAGTAAAGAGATGCAGTTTTGAAAGTAAAAGTATTTATAAGGACCAGAGGCAGCAGGCCTAGAATCATCTTAGATATCTGTCTAGGTTTTAAAAGGCCTCCCACGACTGTACTTCTCATATGGCGCGGTGTCGGTCATGCTTGGCCCCTTTGGTGGAAGTGGATCTTTTGGCCTCACTTGTGAGAGCGGAGTCAACCTATTTCAGACAATATGTGTAGGAGTTCAAAACAGGCCCTGAGTCCCGTTGCCTGAGTCTACCACTGCACCGGCACTGACTAATCTTGGGCGTGTTCCTTAATCTTTCTAGGTCTCAGCTTTCACATCTGTGAAATGCAGTAATCAAACTAATACTGTTTTCCCAGGCAGTGAGTTAGAGTTGCATCATATCTTCCTCCTCCTCAGGCTCCTTCAACTTGCTCCCCTAGACCACAGTGAAAACATGTGGGCCGGATACTTGACTACAGCTCTCAGCAAAGTACTTCAGTCATTCACTTCTAACCAAATTGCTACTATAAACCATTTTTTTAATAAAAAGTTATCTAGAGCCTCCACTGCCTCAGAAGGTTGGTGAAGGAATTTAATGAGATAATTAATGTAAGACTTTCAGCATAATGCCTAACACAGGGTAAATATTCAATGAAATAAAAGTCACATACACATGTATCCCGTTAAATCATAAGTGAGATGACACTATTATTAAGTGAGAGGATATTTTAAAGATTCAGGGGGTACCTCTGTCAGGTTTTTCTTCCAGTGAGTGAGAAAAAGGGTTTGATGATTAAACGCCTGACACCTTCCTAACTGCTCTCAGACCTCGTTTTCTTCCAGTCTTCCTGTCCTGGAGGTTCGATGGCTTTTCTCATTCCTTCATTCACTTAACAATCAGTGACGGAGGACCTGCCGAGTTCCAGGTCCAGTCCCAGGTATCAGAGGGGCTGGTAGTACGACAGTGAAAAAATAGGGTCTCTGCATCCAGGGAGCTCTTCCCAGTAGAGAAGGAAGTTCCAGTAATAGCAGGTGTGATTAGGTTAGAGATAAAAGTATGTAAATAGCATTAATAGAGAAAGCAGGAAAGTATGCGGAAGTCTGTCTGGGAAATGAGAGAAAGCTGTATAAAAAGGGAACAGCTGAACTGGAGCTTGAAGAGAGGACAGGAGTCCGCTAGAAAGAAATCTCCTACCTTAGGTATGGATGGAGACACCACCTGATGTTTGGGTGAAATTTTCTATGACCGCTTATAAAACTGAAATGACAGTGAGTTTGGATTCTCTTGTTCCCAGCATTCAGCTGTCGTGATGGAGAACAGGTCATGATTTAAAAGGGAGAGATGTGGTACGTGACCGCACAGACTTCATTCTGGCTCTCCGCTCCGCTGGCCTTAGCACATGGCTTTCATTGTCACAGTCAAAAGGGCAACTGCACCTTCCACCAAGGCCTTCTCCTTGTGAGGTCCGTGTTCTATGAGGAAGCAAAGCCCTTCCCACAAATCTTCCATGTGTATCTCTTTAGACAGAATGGAGTAACATGGCCACCACACACTGTGAGGGAGGCTGAAAGATTATTCTGGAAGGAGAAGGTAAAAAAAGGTTGTAGAGGGCATTGGCCAATGTATGGTATCTGCCAGAGCAAGCACAACTTTTTCATAGGTCCTGGGCGGTTTGATCTTATTTTTTATAGTTGTTCCCATTTGTATTCTACTGCTGCAATAACAAAGTACCACAAACTACGTTACTTAGAACAACAGAAATGCATTGTCTCCCAGTGCTGGAGGCCAGGAGTCGCAAATCAAGGTGTCCGCAGAGCCGCGCCTCTCCTGAGACCTGCTGGGGAATCCACCCCTGCCTCTTGTTAGCTTCTGACGCTCCTTGGGCGTTCCTTGGTCAAGGAGAGGCACAACCGCAATCTCTGCCTTTTTCTTCACAAAATCTTCTCCTGTGTCTCTGTGTCTTTGGGTGGCCGGTCATGTTGGATTAGGGGCCTGCCCTATTCTAGTATCAGTAACCTAGTTAACAATACCTGCGATGACCCTATTTCCAAATAGGGTCATATTCTGAAATATGGGGATTAGCATATCTTTTGGGAGGGTAGATAATTCAGTTCACATCATTACTTTGCACTTGATGTGTAAATAAAAAATCTCTATTTTAAGATTATGTTTCTTTATACCTATGTTTTATAATAATTTTTTCTCTTTTTATTATTTAAAGTATATTTTATTGTTTTTGCTGTGTAATAAACTGTTAAAAGCCTTATTTTTATTCCTAGTTGAATGCCAATTTTATTTATTTTATTTCTAGCTTATTCCAGTTTTGTAGTTAAAATAGTTAGAAATTTAAAATAACTATAAATAGTCAAAATAATTCCTAGTAAAATAATTAGAAATTATTCTAACTACAAAACTATGGCAGTGTGAAAGATTACTTGATAAATAGTATTCAAATGACTGCCTACAAATTTAGAAAAATATTTTAAATTCATACCTGATACCGTATGCTAAAAACATTCTAATGTGTTAAAAAAGTAAATATTTCCTAGAACTGCAGAGAAACAAAGAACCTGACTTTTTAAATATTTGTATGGTTATAAGAAATAGTAGAAATCATAAAAGAAAAGATCCATAAGTTCTAACTATATAAAAATGTAAAGTATTTTGTGGAAGAAAAAAAAAAACCTCAGTGGGCCCAGGCTGGTGTGGTGCCCAGTGGATTGAGTGCCAGCCTGTGAACTAAAGCGTTGCTGGTTCAATTCCCAGTCAGGACACATGTCTGGGTTATGGTCCAGGTTTCCTGTGGGGGGAGCAACAGAGGCAACCACACATTGAGTTTCTCTCCCTCTCTTTCTCACTCCCTTCCTCTCTGAAAATAAGTAAATAAAATCCCTAAAAAGAAAAGAAAAAACTCAGCGGGGAAATACAGATTGGGAAACATTACAACAGTGATTCAGACAATAAACATGAACAGTATGGTACACAAACAGTCATATCACTATTACGACCACAATAGATTGAGCGTCAAAGGTGGGACCAGACAGTATATGAAAAGATTTGTTTGTTAAGCACATGTATTGGCAAATGTTTAGAAATCATTAAAAAGTGTGATTTAAACTGCAGTGTAGCTGATAAATTATTACATTATTGATAGTAAAAGACATTGATACACTCCCCTGGGAAAAGCATTTGGTGAATACATTAAGAGCTATAAAAATGTTCATACAATTAATATTTCTGGAAATTTAACCTAAGTAATTTGTCCTAAAGAAGAAAACAAACTGTGTTCCTGAAGTTATTACCTACAGAATTATTTGTAATATGCAAACTTGGGACCAGTCAAATGGTCTGGCAGTAGAGGAACAGGTGGCTGAGTTACGCTGCCTGCTGTTGTTGGGATGTGCGTCAGAGGCGTAATAATGAAGACGTGTGGCAACATGGAGACATGCTATGTTTTAAATGTCTGGGGTTTTTAAAGTGGTGTATATGATTGCAATACTGAAAATTGAAAACATGTGCACAGGAAAAGTTGACAACAGTGTAGGGGAATGTGCAGGTGTTTTAAGGTGTTCTGATCCTGAATCATTTTCCAGCATTTTCCAAACTTTCTTATACTTTAAAAAATAGTTAAGCATATTCACGTTACTGTTTGGTTCAAAATCCTCCTGTTCTTCTTGCATCTTAATGAAACCATTAGGAGGTAAGGAAAATTTAATGAATTTTCTGGGAAAAAGATTTTTTGCTCACAGTGGTATTGTAAATCACACCCAATGTTTTTCTTTCATTAAATAAGTCTTGTACTAAGTGGTAGGCTTATTCTGATATGAAAAGTGACATTTAAAGAAAGATTTTTAATGTAGTATATGTGCATTATATGATTAATGGTGATGTTTTTGAATGGTGAAGTAATTATTTTAATCCCATCTCATAATTCACTTTAGTTCAGGTTTTGTGCCTGAGACTTAAAAGCCATACTTTCAAAGAAAATAATTTACCCATAGGCTGGAGGAAAAATAGTTTTCCTTTCACTCTGACAAATGATCTCTTCTGACTTTGTAGCTATGGCTTAATAGTGTGGATTTAATTCCAGGTGATCAGTGCAGTTGACACTATTTTAGCAATCTCTTCATTTGCATTCTTATAAAGAGGCAGTTTATAAGAACTGAAAAAGCATGATCATTTGCCCTGTTCCTTGTTCCTGCTGAGATGCACCAAGCAATTCCCTAGGCTTGCTGGACTGCCTGTGGTCCCTTAGGGAAAACACGCAGCCAACTCTCTTTGAGGGTGTGAGAAGTAACCAGGGATGACAACCCCTTTGGGCCATCCCCTGTCCAGGCTTGATTAGATTATGCCTCTGTGGTTGACTAGGCTTTGAATTCACTACCTGAAGACTAAAGTTAGTGGTAGTGCATCTCACTGCTTCCCAAAATAACACACACACACATACACACACACACACCACTCACACATATGCACACACATATGCATGTTCATGTACACAGACTTGGTGAGAAACAACCAACTTATATCCTTCAGGAGAAAATAAAGAGTCTGCTTGGGTGATGATGGAAAGCAGTTAATCCCTGTCTCCAAAGTAAAGACTAGACAATGGGGATCCATGCAAAGCAGTGCTGGACAATTGACATCTCCTGGCTTCCTGGTGAAATGCAGCCTGCCCTCAGTTATTCAGGGGCCGATTATCCACAGTGTGGATTATCCAGGCCATATGCTTCTCCCCCTATGCCATCTGGCTGGTTGCCTGCTTCCTTTCTTTTTAACAAGGAAAATAGTCAAAATGCCACAGTCCATTTCTGCCAAACCATTTCTGTTACCTATATCGAACCCTCTCGTTCAACTTATTCATAGCCTGTTTTGGTCCAGTCTGGTCTCTGGGCATATTCTGGTTTCTCACAGGACACACTGGCTAGTTTCTAATGCACGATCTTGTGCTTGTTGATCCTTGCCCTGTAACAGGCCTTTAGTTGTCCCTCAGATTTATCATGTATCACTTCAGCTACCTGAGGGGCTCCTTTAAAGTAAGGAGCATCTTCTTTGCCTTTCATATCCTCTTCAATTGGCCAGGAGAGCTCCTCTTCACAAGGCGGGTGCCAGAGAAGTGTCGTTGACTAAGTACTATTCATCTTCTGTTCAAACAGATAAGTCATGCGAAAATCACAACAATAAGGACCAATAAGCAGAAATGCCGTTTGCCATAAAAATCAACTAAAATAGAATCCCAGATGTTTAGAATTGAAAGGAACTTTAGAGATCATTTTATCTTCTTCATAGGGAAACTTGAGCCCAGAGGAGTGAAGTGACTTGCCTTTGATCGCCCAGAACATTTGCAGCACAATTGGGACTAGAATTGAGATCTCTAGAGTCCATTTCTGTTATTCTCCAGATTTCCAAGGATTATACAAAAAAATGGAGTTATGCAGAGGTCTGCAGAGAAGTGGCTTAGATTACATTGCTGGGAGAAAGGGAATTTATCAGTGATGGGTAACCAAGATTAAAGATAAATTTTATCTCTCTGCTATCCATCAATCTTTGGGGGGTTATAGATATCATAAGAAAATAGCAATTTACTCGGTATTATTTTTATTTGTTTTTCAAGACTCACCCAAAACAAGGTTTGAAAAGATTTCATCCAAGTGCTTAGAACAAATTGACACAGTAGAGTTCAATCAAAAATAGTTGAATGAAAAAAATGACACCACAACTTCCTCATTTTTAAGGACTTCCAGAGTATTTATTAATTGTAACATTATCAACCTCATTTATGAAGAATATTAGAGTCTTTCTTTGAATCAAGAGTTTCTTGGTTTTGCCATGTATTTTGATTGACTCTGGACAAACAGTTCAGCCACAAATTGTAATGAACTTATTAAGTACCTGTTCGTAGATATCATAAATTACCAGAGAAAACTAATGCCCTATCACTTATAAATAAAATGTCCACTGAACATTTTTATGACCTTAGTCTGAACCTTTCAGATATGGTTGAAGTAAATTTCCAAGGTGAATCTCAAACATCAAATTACATTTCCAATTTCAGTTTGGGGAAGAAAACTTTATGTAATTTCACAGCATATTTCAGTTTAGAATTCTATAATTCATGAACCTTTACATGAAGTCCAATTTGATTTATATTGTTTTCCTTAAAAGGTTTTTGTGTTACCAAATAACACATGTTCATTGGAGAAAAATTAGAAAATATAGGTAATCATAAAGAAGAATAAAACCACTATTAACCCCTGGAGGCAAAAATTAACTGTTAACTATTAGCTCTTGTATAAAAATCTAGACCTTTTTTTAATTCATGTTCATGGGGTTATATACTACATACTGTTTTAAAACTTGACTTTTTTATACTTAATGAGTATTTCTCAATGTTAATAAATAGTTCTAAAACTCATTCTTCATGATTACACAGTATTTCATTATGTTCAAGTGCCATAATTTAATCCCTTGTTTTCTGAAATTTACATTTTTCCCCATTTTTTTGCTATAACAGACCTTGCTGTGGCAAACTTTCTTGTTTATACATCTTGACTCACATATTCAGTGATATTCTTAGAATGGGCTCTGAGAAGTACAATTGCCAAATTTAAAATATATTCAGTTGTAAATGTGGAAAAATGAATTTTTAAATGTCAAAGAGATTGCCCTCAAATGGCCTTTGAAACACAGAGATTAAGACTTTTTTAGACTCGATATTTAATTTTGGTTCTTCATGTCAATAATAATACCTTGCTTATTATACATTGATTCAATTTTATTTGACAAATGATAACCTCCCAAACACATAGTTTTAGAGAGTGTTCACATGTTTAAATGCTTTAAATGGTGGTGTTCTCTTAGTAGTAGTAGCAGTAGTAGTAGTAGTAGTAGCAGTAGTAGTAGTAGTAAATTATCCTGATTAGTTTCCCCTCATTATTTTCAAAGTCTGAGTGCTTTGTTTGTCTGGTTGACACGAGGCAGCTTCTTGCTGGAGGCAAAATGTCATTGGACCACGCACTAATCTTTTTTCCCCTCTGATTTTACCCAGTTCCAGGCCGATTATATAGACAATAAGGTGTTGTCTTTTTAATTAACTAAAAGTGACACATTATAGGTGCTTTTCAATAACCCGAACTTATCTCCTAAATAGGTCTTGCATTATCTCTACCCAAATGATAATATGATTGCTTAGGCTAGGCCACTGCAGAACAGTGCTTAGAGTAAGGAGCACCAGAACCTCCTCCTGATTGGCCCGGATGGGATGTGAGAGCAGCACTATCCAATTAGGATGAGAGGAGGGAGACACAGGGGAGAGGCTGCGCTTACTGAGCTCGGTGGACTTGATGACATTATGATTGTCATGATAAAGTCTGCAATAACCTTTATCTTTTTATATTTAATTTAATGGCCTTGGAATCTGGAGAAGCCAGCAGGCCTCATTTATCATGTGGCAAATATCAGCCTCTTCTGCTACAATTATTTTTGTGCTAACTACAAGAGACATGAAATTAAAAATAGGTCAGAAGGCTTTCCATTTGAGTTTTGTTGATATAAGTGGGTGTGTGGGGGGGAAGCAGGCAAAACATTAGTTTCTTTTAAGTGATATTATGGAGAAAATATCTATAATGAGCAAAAAGAGATTAGAGCACTATGAGAGCACTGAAGATTATGTTTTATGAAATGTGTTCTTTCTAAAGTATCAGAGAAGTATAATTACAAAAACTACTTCAAGTTGCCTACAAGTGGTTTTGCTTGAAGAAAGTAAAGGAATCTTATTTATTTGAAATATTTTTATTTATCTTTATTTGAGACTGTGATGGAAAAGCTGAAATGTGTGTTTTACTAAATTATTCATTCATTCATAAGACAATAAATTGACCTAAGAGAAATTTTTTTTCTAAAGGAATTATTAGTTTTTCTTTTTTTAAAAAAAGCTGAGCAAAATTAATGCTAATTCTACAAGTATGTTTGGAAGGCCCTGGCCTATCAGTGAGAGTGAATGATGAATGTAGACTCTGAGGCAGTACAGTTTTTCTCAGAAACATATGCACATGTTAACTTTTAAAAAATAAGTGTTATTTTAAAAATGTAAAAAAATAAAATAATGCTAGTAATTTTTTTCTGAAGAACATACTAGCCAAAAGCAATAGTTCCTCTTTTGGTATCTCTAGAAGGCCTGTGATTAATAGTAGGAGTGGATAATCAATGCGAATTCGGGGGCATCGTTGCCATTGGCCGCATTACTTTCGTGACTCGAATCACAGAAACACAAACACCGGTAGCTGTTGAAACCCAGGTGAGTGTTTTATCTCTTCTCCATTCTCCTATGACAGTTGCTCCGAGTTTCACTGAGTCTCTCTGAATCCCATTATGTCCTCTAATTATAACACTAAAGAAGGCCTCCCAAAAAGGCCTTTTTTCTTCTTTTTCCCATTAATACTCCTTCTCCATCCACTCACCATTATCCTCAAAATAAGAAAAAAAAAATGTAACAAGAATCAGAGTGGGCAGATATAACCCTCTAACAGAAAAATTTTCTATTTTAAATGATATAACACACTGAAACTTATATCCAAACAATTAGCTAGCTTTCAGATGCACTGGCTAAATAGTTCTCTGTCCCAGCAAGCGGGAGGGTAAGCATGCTCCTCCATATAAATGACACAAATGCTCTGAACAAGCAGCTGAACCCTCCTGGTTAGCTGTTGTCAGAGAGAACCACAAAATCAAAATGATCGATCTTTGACAGGGGCATTTTGACATCCAGATGGGTGATATTAATGTGTTTAACAATTTCTAATTTCTCTTAATGTACTGATGAGGGTGTGCCCCACCCAGAACCCCATGTGTGTGAGAGCCCCACGAAGGCCATCGTGCCATAGAGGTCAGGGTCTCTCTGAGTGGAGTGTGAGAGGGAGAATCAGACCCATTTGACATTTTGCAGCTTCCTAGTACTAAAGAACTGAAGAAATGCCAGAATAGGGTTGCAGAACATCTTGATTTATTTTGTGTGTTTGTATATAATAAATCAACAATTTAAACATGCACATCCAAAATGCATGGAATGCATGCACCTCTAACTCATTTGGAGAATGTGTTAAGTCCACATTGAGGCTCTCCATGAATCTGAAGTCCAGACCAAAGGGATCACTCCACCCTCCCCACAAAAGGATCTAGCAAGTCAGACACTTGGTTACAGGTGCCACTGAGATTGCTGGCCAAGGTCTTGCCTTCTGTGCTCTGTGTTGCATCAGTTTGGATTTGAACTACCACGTTTTTTGGATTATAAGATGCACCCTCTCCCCACCCCCAATTTGGGAGGAATAATGGTTGTTAATGCTGCTGTTGAGTTCTACTTACATTTGCATTGGTGAAACGTTATGTTATTTATGTTATTAAATATTTCACCACATTTTTTCCTTCAAAAATTTTTTTCCTATTTTCCTCTAAAATCTAGGTGCGTCTTATGGTCCCAAAAATACAGTAAGCCCTTAAGCATGTGAGTAGATGAACGTTCAACTTTCCCCGAACGAGTCATACCCCTGACTGCAGGTTTCCCAAGGCCACTTCTGAAGGCAGGTCACCACTTCCTTAAAACAGAAAAGCAAGGCAGTTCTGTTGTTCAGGATATATTTTTTGCCAGCTTCATGGTTGCTATTTTGTAGCTTCTTAAAATGAAAATAAATAAACAGGTAGATAGATAGATAAACAAACAAATAAATAAAATCTTACTTCAGTGAAACAGAGTAACTGACCATGGGGAATTCCCAAGTATTTCTAACCAAAGAAAGAAAATGAAACTGTACTCTTTAGAGTTGGAGTCAAACCAGCATAGCAAACTCCACATTTCTTTAGGCCTTAGGTTTTACTTTTTAAATTAGCATAAATGTTACATTCTTCTCCAGACTCTGTTTTTACATAAAATAATGGTGTCTCTTCCCTCTATCTTTGATTACCTTTGATTCTCGTGTGCCCTGTTTGATTCCCTGGTGTGGCTTGGCCCCGGCTCACCACTGTGTACCCCTGCGGAGGGGCGTGTACTCCAGTCTGAAATGTGTGAACATCGGGGGTATGTTCGCCTTGTTCCCAGCGGCCATCCAAACTTTATCCCAGTTAGGCTGAATTACTGCACACGTGCTTAATCAAAGGTGCCTCTAGAATTGGTGAGGCTTCCAGAAGAAAGTTACTCGTGAAGCATGTTCCATTCCTCCTAAGTAATCCATTTTTGCTTTTGAAAACTTTGCCTATGTGTTCCCCTGTGTCATATTAGGCCTGGAGAGGGTGTTTATGGTGGCCTAAGTCCTGACCATAGGAGGCCTCATGTAAATTTCCAGGTAAGAGTTCTCGAAGACATTTGAAGAATCTTCCGTTTGCCCCACTCCATTCGCTCTTCCACGTGTCCCTTCCTACTGAATTTCAGGCTTCTAGCCCCTGTCGTTCATTGTTGGTCTTACTGCTCCTGTACTTTTGTTGTAAGCAGTCTCAAATCCTTTTGGAAGTAGGTAGAAAATAAACAAACAAAATAAGAGCAAAGTAATACTGCTCCATTTTCTTTATTGTACTTTGTAGCGTTTATTTCTATAGGTGGAAAAGTTCCTTAATTTATAGTGTTTGCTAATGATAGTAGTAGTCGGATATTTATTGTAGCACTTCCTTGGGAAAATATGGTAATACTAAGATGATATTTCACCAAAAATAATTATCTATAGAGTTACTTTAATGTATATTATTTAATTCTATTTTCTTAACAAAATTCAAAAGAATAATACCCACTGCTGTCTCTCACTGTATTACTATGGAGCAGTGGTTCTCAAAATTTTGGGTCAGGACCACTTTGCCCTTTAAAAACTTATTGAGGCCCTGGCTGGTGTATCTCAGTGGATCGAGCTCAGGCTGTGAACCAAAAGGTCACTGGTTCGATTCCCAGTCGGGGCACGTGCCTGGGTTGCAGGCCAGGTTGCCAGTGGGGGCATGTGAGAAGCAACCACACATTGATGTTTCTCTCCATCTCTTTCTTCCTCGCTTCCCTTCTCTAAATAAATAAATAAAATCTTTAAAAAATTAAAATAAAATAAAACTTATTGAGGACTCTGAGAATTTTGTTTATATGTTATATCTCAATATTATATTAAACCTATGAAATTCAAAATGATAAATTTAAAAGATATTTACTTACACATCACTTAAACCAATTAACTCAATTAACTCATTATATATTAAACCTGTTATATAGTAACATAAATAACATAATTTTTAATGAAAAATAAGTATATGTTCCAAAACAAAAACAATAAGACATTTAAAGAGAACCACAGTGTCATTTTTGTAAACCTATTTAATATTTGTCTCTTTATTTTCTATTATATTTTATTGAGGTATAATTGACATGAAATGTTATGTTAGTTTTGGGTGTACAACATGACTCACTATTTGTGTGTGAGATATTAAGAAATATACTTATGCAACGTGGAGCGTGGAAGGCATGGGAATAGGTCTCGCTGACATCCTAACGTCTGTTTTCACGGAAGTCAGCTAGATTTTCCTGTCTGGTTCCGCATTCAGTCTATTGCAATGTCGTACATCATACCTGGCATCGTGATAAAATGGACGTGAAGGGGGAAGTATGCATTATTGTTAAACTAGCTTGGACTTTGTGAACGCCCACAAGGGTCTCGAGGATGCTCGGGGCCCTGGATCGCACTTTGAGAAGTGCTGCTTCAGAACTTAGCCAATGAACATGGCAATACTATAAGAAATGGAAATAATATTTTGCCCACATTTCAGTTTTTAGTGGTTTCGGTGAGCAAGTAAGTTTTTGAAAAATGTACCTCTTACCCTTCTCCCAAAGTTCATAGAAACATTAAGGTCAAACTAGGATTAACAGGAATGTTTCGGGATTTTTGTGCAAGATCTGGCCAATGTATTTTGAGAGCTACTTGCAATATATGGAACCAGTCTTAGGCTTTTAGCAGTAGATTTCTAAAAATATGTGTATTGAACAGAGATAATCCTTTTAGTTGTGCCATATAGAAAGACTTAGCTTTTTATCCCTCCAATCTATAATAGTAAAACTAGTTTTATTAAGCCATTCTTTTTATTTCTGTGTGTTGCTTGTTATATCATCTTTATATCATTCAATAACTGGAGTAGAGCACATTGATTTATCTTATTCCTGCCGTGAGGT
The DNA here is from genome assembly GCF_021234435.1 of Artibeus jamaicensis. Lineage (NCBI taxonomy): Eukaryota > Metazoa > Chordata > Mammalia > Chiroptera > Phyllostomidae > Artibeus > Artibeus jamaicensis. The sequence continues at coordinate 27,418,212 of NW_026521843.1, forward strand.
GGTTCATAATGATAGGTAGGTGGCTTGCTTAATTTACAGAGTGGCATTCGGTTCAGAATGAGTTAGTACAGAAGAACAGCATATTTTATTTTACTGTATTTTATTCATTTTTCTTTATTTAGGTAATAGCAATCATGGTTGCGAGCAAAGCCTGCAAGCCTTTGTATTGCTATGAGGATTCTATAAAGATACTGGCTCTGCTTGAAGTGGGATGGAATCTCCATTACATGCGATGGCAGAACTAGTTCCAATACTTATAGGGTTTTCTGTTTCTCTTTCCATGAAAGGTCAATCTTAGCCTTTCAGGTGTTGCACCAGGAGGGTATGGGGCTGCCAGTGTTTAACCTGCCTGATAGTGACATTAGAATTTGGTTGTTCCAAGTGACAGAGGTAATAAAGCAGTTTTCTGCCTATGAGACACATCCCAAACTCTTCAAGTTTCAGATGTGTGATAAAATAAACATGATTTGAAAAAAATAAACATGGTTAAGAAATGTTAACCACTACCTCCAAATGACAGCAGCACGGACTCCCTCCCTCTGGGCTCAGTGAATCACCTGCATGTCATAGCACCGGACCTTCCCTAAAAGATCAGATTGTGCCTTCATCTAAAAAATAGGTTGCAGCTCTACAGGGTCCGGCAGAAGTAGTGCCTGCTGAGTGTGGTTGGTAGGGTGATAATATGGGTGTAATAATTTATAGCTTAAATTTGAGCATTTCACCTAAAATGTCATATGGTGTGTTTGAGTGTCATATTGTTATGTTACAGAATCACATGCTTATGATTTTGTAATTAAAAAAGGGGGTGTTATTTGTGCCAGGCCGTGTATGTATGCCTCGAACTGTCAGTTAAGCAGTACAACCTTTGAAATTTAAAAAGGAATTTTAAAGATGCTCTATTTCAACTCCCAACCCTTCTTTAAGCTATTCTCAGTGTCTTATAGGAGTAGCTATTCCAGCTTCGCTTGAATACTTCCAGTGACAGAAACTCCTGATTTCTAAGGCATGCATTTTGGACAGCTCCAATTATTTTGAAAGCTTTTTCTGAATTTGACCCTAGACAAACAGATACCTTTTCCCCCACATACAATAGCAACTCTGTATCTCGGTCCTATATTTTCATGAGCCTTTTCTTCTCCAGACTCAATCAACTCTATCTGAAAATTTTGTCAGCCTCTTTCCTACCCTTGTTCTCTCTCCTGTTGGCCTGCCCCAGTTGTCAGAGTTCATCTTCAAAGTATGAGACCCAGAATGAGACTCTGTTCCTGATGCTGAGTTACCATGGTACAGGAGAGTGAGGCCATCTGCTTCATACTGCCATTACCTGCTAATGGATCTGAAGATCTTCTAGCTTCTTTGACAGTTGTATCTCATGGGCTTACACGGTACTTATGAGCAATGGAAAGTTTCTCTTTCCATGAAAGAGAAATGTCTTAGACACATCAACTACTAAGCCATATTTTCCTCTAGCATGTGTAAGTGGGACGTGCACTTTCAAAAATCAACCCAGTAAAATGTGAAGGGAAGGTGTTCTTTCTTGTTTTGTTTGTTTGTTTTTCATGGTGGAAATAACTTTTATTTCAGTGCAGTTTTAAATCTACAGAAAGATTTCAAGAGTAGTGCAAAGGATTACTATCTATCATTTATTGAGATTCACCCCTTGTTAACATTTTATTCTGTTTGTGTTATTGTTTAAGTTCTTAAGGTGGTTCTAATATGCAGGCATGGCTGAGAATTCCTAGCCTAAGGTACTGCCAAAGAGACAAGTTTAAGATCAGGCAAGAATGATGTTTTGGGGGTCATATTGTGGAGGTCTCATCCCAGGTTAAGAAGTTAGAGTTTATTTTATTTTATTTTAATTGTTGTTCAGGTACAGTTTTCTGTCTTTTACTCCCATCCCAGCAAGAAGTTAGACTTCATCAAGTCATTGCCCTTGAATAAGGCAATGACAGCTTGACTTTTCTGGACTTCCCAAATGGTTTATCAGACTTTCAAGCCATTTGTTACTAATGTTCCTGTCCTCATGGTATTATTGTAGTTTGATTATATTTCTTATATGACCTATAAGCATCCTGAGGGTGAAAAGAGGGTTGTACTCATCTTTCTATCACTTCAGTACTTAGTATTGTCTTACATGTATATGTATTTCCAATAACCCTTTGTCGAGTGAATGAATTAATTAGTTAAGGACTGGAGCTGCAGTTAGATTTGGGGTCCATATGTCAAATTAGGCAGCTCTTATGACCTGTTGAGAACACTGGCTACAGGAAACAAAAGAAGAGACACATGGGAGCTTCTACAGAAGAAACGATTCTATTTTGTCCTTCAAAGGGGCCAAATCACTCAACCATCAAACTGACTCAGACTCCAAACAGACCAGGAGAAATGTGGAGGAAAGGAAGAATTAGGCAAGGCAAGTGAATTTAGGAGAATTTAAGTTTAAATGACTTGCACTGAAACCTCAGAGACACACCCAGATCGAACTGTTTCTCAGGCACTTGGAAATACAGTCTTGATCTTTGGAAAGAGGGTAAGAGGTTTAAACTTACCACTTAAGTATACATAAGGAAAAAAATGAAGTGTGATGGGAAAAATTGTCCGGCCTGTATTAGGGTGGTGAAAGGTATAGTGATTCTGAGCAAAATTTTAGACAGTTTCATTAGGTTGTTGATTATCCAAGAAATGAATATGGAAATGATTTGGGGCTTTCTTTAGCCTAAACTTGATTAAATTCTGCTGCTTTTCCTTTACCTGTCTCCCACTGCACCACCCACTCTCAGCCTGATGAAAAGGTCTAGGGCTTGTCCTCGGCCCCTGTCCCGCAGCGTGTGATAAAATAAGCAGAGCCTGGTTTTCTGAAGCTTACCATCCTGCAAACGGAGTAGATAGTTCCAGCCCAAGATCCAAGTTCAGGAAGGACAGAGGGGTCCCATCACACTCTCCAGCCCAACTCTTTTGATCTCCTTTTGGCTCCTGGTTTCTGATCTCATTCGTTAAGGATCTGTGGAGAAGTAAGCAATTTGCCTATCCTCACACCTTCTGCACTTATAAACTTTAGATCCTTGTACAGGATATATACAGAGCCTGAATATACAAATGAGCATACTCACCTAGGCATTTCATAACATGTTCTGAAGTGGACATTTCAGCTGTGGGAGAAGCGAGACCCCGGGGACCTTTGCATCAGTTTGTGTTCTTGCAAAGAGAACCTCTACTTCAGACCACCCCTCACTGCGAGCTCCAGGATCCAACCGTTTCCCGCTGGCCCTTCCTTTCCCTTCTTCCAGCTTTAATGGGAACTAACACCCATTTTTCTCTGAGGGGCTATGTTGACTAATTCCGTCATGACTCCCTCCCCTACTTACCTCTAGCCCCAGAAGAAGAGATCCCCTTAGCTCTCTCCTCAGGACCCAGCTCCCTTGCAGCCCTCTCAGAAGTTGGCGGTTGCTTTTCTTGCCTCTGTCTATCACTGCTCCACACCGTTGTCTTCCCACTTTCTTTTCCTGTCATCACAAAAGCATGTGGCACCATCATTCACCTTAAGAAGAGGAAAGTCCTCTCTTGACTGTGCAGTACCTCTAGCTATCTTGTTTCTCTGCTCCCCTTCACGACAAACAAACACAGACTGCTCTGCTCCACTTCCAGTGTTCCTGATTTAGTAGCTCTGGAGACGGGGTTGAGAATGTGCATTTCTTTGTAACCACACCGCCTCAATTGATTCAGTCTTTTCCACACCACCTTTAGCCAGTCTTTCCTCCACGGTTTCTTGGAGATTACACTCTATGTCTAAAACATAGCCCACCTCTCCTGCACACCACAGCATCTTTTTTTTTTTGTCAAGGAAGTTTTTCACCTATCAGTCTTTTCCAAGCCCTGGGTCAATTGAGAGAGAGGTGACAGCCCCCAGAGACCTTTGCATCAGCTTGTGTTCTTGGAAACACACACTCTACCAGATGTCCCCAGTCCTCGGTGCAGATACGGAATGTTTGCAGTGTTAATGGTGCCTTTTTGTGGAAAGTTACCGAGTAACTTCTTAAATGTCCCAGTAGTATTGATTAGCTGACTTTGTAGTCACCTTTAGGAGTGTACCGTGTGATGAAGTTATTTTGATACACTATTAAATCATGAATCAAACTCAGTATCTTGTCATGCTCCGGTCCCAAGTCTTCTCACTTAAATTTCACTTAAAATCCATCTCCTTTTCTGTCACATTTGTCCTCCACCTGTCCAGCCCGATCTGTGGCCCCCATGTAGTTTCTAGGACGTGCATGCGAGTCTCAAATATCTTAATAATAAAGCCTCAACTGGGTAATAGGTATGCAGAGTAAAAATCAAATACAAATAATTAAGTCCTCCTTATTAGTTTATTTAAAGCAAGATTTCTGAACGGTGATGCAATGGACTTTTGGAGCTGCATAATGCTTTGCTGTGTGGGGCTACTGTGTGCATGAAGACGTTTTGCAGCATCAGCGGACTATCCTCACGATGGCAGCAGTGTCGTGCCTCTGCGCAGCAGGACACCCAAAACGGTCTACGGGCATTGCCAGATGTCCTCCACTTGAGAACCACCGATTTACAGACACCTCATGCTTAACTTCTCTGGATTTTCTTTGTGTGTGAAATATGATCAATTGGTTTGGACCTTTAAATTTCAATTCCCAAACTTTTAAAACCTTCTCCATTTCTTTCCTATCATGTATTTCTCTTACATCGGCAGTGAAAGAAAGGCTTATAGTTTTGTGATTGGTCTTAACTGACCCTCAACCACATTCGTCCAAGTCAAAGGCAGCCCCCACCAAACACACAGAGGCAGAGCCCAGGACAAGTTCTTTTCCTGTCCTTCCTGCAAGCATTAATCTCACCATAGGATGGTGATAGTTGCTGTGATTAACACACTTTTAACTGTAACACGATTATAGAAAATCATGCCAAAATTGCTCAAGCTAAAACTTGACCTGCCCTGACGGGATGAAGAAAACTCAGTACCGTTTTCCCTGACCTTCCCCACCCTCCACACTCCCCGAATAGTCTTGCTTCTTAATGAGTAAGAGTAGTTTAAGCTGCAATTATTTCCTCTTACACTGACTGTCCTTTTCACCCGGTTACTCTTTGGATGTATAATGGGGAGCTAGCTGCTTGCAGGCCAGTGAGGAGGCCCAGTGAATGGCAGCAATACACACTTGGGAAGAGTGCATTCCACTCTCAGTACAACCTGCCCAAACTGAATGCCACTCACAAGTGGAGTGGATGGAGCTTTTTACCATTTTGATCTGAAATGCCACTTTTCTGGTTTCTGTGGCTAAAACAGTAAATAATTTTATGGGGGTTTTTCCCAGCTGCTCTTAGCCTGATGTTTGCTGAACCCCTCTTGAATTTACTTTTGCAGAATAAGACAGCCATTTGTGCCATTAAGGCACTGCCTGTTTTTAGCTGAGGTTAGGGACCGTCTTCTCAAATTTAGTCTCTTTTGACATGAGCAGAACATCTATTCATTAACAGGGAACACCATGACACAGCTGGAGAATATGCCTGGGAATGTGGAGGGCATTACATCTGCGTCTCCTGATTTCAGAAGCTCAGGGATCCTTTATTTGCCAGACTATCAACCAAGCTCCGGGCTAGTGGACACTTTTGTACATTTATAGTTTTGTGTTGACTGAGATAATAATAACAGCTTTGAAGCCTTGTAAGATCCACAAGTACCTTGTGAGTCATAAAAAACATCTAAACAATAACAACATTGTGTATAGTTTGAGATTTAGGTGGATTTTATCTATTGGTGGCCATTTATTTGAAAAGAGAAGTTATTATAAATAGGCATTTCATAGCCACGTACTCACATAAATCGATGCCTCAGTTACCTGTAATTTTCTCTTAAGGCAACCTCAGACACCGGAATAGTGCTGAAAAGGGGAAAATAATCTTCATTAATTGTGTGTTTCTCGGCAAATGGCAGAGCACCTCCATACATAGGATCTTGTTTGATTTTAAAAGTTGATGCTATGAGCAGAGAAAGAACCTGTGGTGCAGTGAATGGCTAACAAACGAAAAGCCAGAGTCCTGAAGATCATTCCCTGGACAGTGTGGTCGGTTGGTTTGCTGCGAAAGGAGAAAGGTTCTGATCTGGTGGTGTTGGCGGTGCTAATCAGAGCACCTGCTGTAGAACCCCAACTGCAAGGGAGGATGGCAGAGAAAGGACCCTGGCAAAATGACAGCTGAGGAAAGAGGGAAGGATGAAACATGCGAAGGGAGACCGGAGAACAGTGGGGCGCACTGGGAAGAGAAGCAAAGAATCAAACACTGATGTGAGCAGTTGAGAAGGTTGGGGAGCCAGGGTCACCGAGGGAGACAACCCAGTGCGTGGTCCGTTCCAGGCACCTCAGGGCTCCCCACACCATCCCATGATCTTCGTAGCAAATCTTCCCCATGAGGGGTGAAGAAGAGTTGGAATTATGTTGGCTATTTTTTTATGTCCCAAAGCTTAAGCATTATCTAAAAGAAGAAAAAGATGTGAACTGAATTTTCCCCACAAGGCAAGTCCATGTGAAATTCCTCGTCACCTGATAGGGGCTCACGGCAGTGTGATGTCTCTACTGGTTTATCTGATACCTCGTTTCTGTGCCGAGTTGTACGTAGGAGTTGACTAAAATCCAGTCAATGTATTATTGTATGAACTGTTTAAGATGGGAGGAAAGGTGGAGAACAAAAGACGGTTCTGCAGCCCGGGGTGATTTTTACTGGGTTATTTGCATCGGTGTTTACACTGGGGCCGCCCTCCTCTCCCTCTGTGGTATAATGGCCTGTTCACCTCTGTCTTCTCCACCAGACCAGCCGTGACTTGACTGCAGGGACCATCTTAGCATGCGAAACCCAGAGCGCAGTCTCTGGCCATGGCTGGCGTTATTAAACGCCAATGTTAGTGGAATAAATGATTGAGGAAATAGATACATCTGATCTGACACTTCACCGTGAACAAAGTAATGCCTCTGCACAATGGCAACGCAGCAACACCTGGAAGGCTTAACTGCTCGCCGCTCAGACTGCTGTGAAGCCCCGCGACCTCCGCCCTGAGTGCCCTACTGCAATCTTTCCCCAGAACAACAGAAGTGGTTAAGTGTTCAGGTGTCAAAATGCTACCCTGCTGGGCTGAGGGCCGCATACAAAGTTATATTACATTGAGTCTGAGATGCTAACAAAGCAAGTAATTAAGCTGAGTAAGTGCTAACTTGCTTGAAAGCAAGATTTGGAGCTGATAAACCAAAATGCTGATAATTAAGAGTTGATTATACAGCTTTGTTGTTTCTCTCCCCTGCTAATAGCCTCTCATTCTTGGCGTGTAATGATTTCTTCCCCACACGGGGGGGGGGGGGAGCCCCAACCATCCACCTTCTCCACCTCTCCTCTCCCATCCTGAGTAAGGTGTGACTCCGTCCTTTCATAAACTAATCCTCCACCTGCAGTCTTGATCCTTCTCTCCTTTCTTGTCTATCTCTTGTATCTTACCTCTCCCTCTCCAGTAATTTCTTCTCTTCTGTTTACAAACATACTCAGGGGTGATCATCCTTTAATTTAAAAAAAAAAAAGTAAGCCAGCAAATGAGAGTGTGAGAATCTTCCCTTATTCTACATTCCCTTAAACCTCTACCACCTGCTCCGCTACTTTCCCTAAACTCTTAGGGAATCTGCATTCCTAAGTGTGCTCTGCATGGTTGCTGATTACTTCTTATTCCCCTTATACGTTTCTCCTGGTTTCAGCATGCTAATGAAGCTCCTTCAGAAGTTATAGATATATTCTTAATTGTCAGATTCCTAAATCTTTTTTTTCCTTTCCTTTCCTTTTTCTTTTTTTTAAAATTTGCTTTGTTTATCCTCACCTGAGGACAGGCTTAGAGAGGGGAAGGGAGGGAGAGAGGGAGGGGAAGACGGAAGGAGCAAAGCACCAATTCAAGAGAGAAACATCGATTGGTTGCCTCTCCTCTGTGCCCCAAACAGTAACCAAATGCACAACCCATCCATGTGCCCTGACTAGAATCGAACCCGAACCCGAGACCTTTCACTTTGCAGAACGATGCTCCACCCACCTGAGCCACACCAGCCAGGGCTTCATTTTGGCGTCATTTCATGTGGTTGGCCCACCCCTTTTCGGAAATGCCCATTTGTGAATTCCATGACATCTTACTTTTCTGGTTTTCTTACTTTTACTCTCTTTCATTCTCTTCTTTCCTTTTTTCTTTCACTTCTTTTTCCCTTTCTGGTAACAGAAGAGAAGAAAGAAACTAATATTTATTGACATTTAAACTAAATCATATGCCAGAATTATACCCAATTTTCAAACATTATCTCCTTTTATCCTCCCATCTACCCTGGGAGGTGAATATTATTACCCCCATTGAGAGTGCTTCATTTACTTATTTCTTTATAATTGTAGTAAAATATGCATAATGTAAAGTTACCACAGTAATCATTTTTAAGTGTACAGCTCCAAGTCATTAAGTACCTTCCTGTTGTTGAGCAATCATCACTGTCACCTTTCTCTGGAACTCTGTTCCTCGTGTGAAATGGAAACTCTGCACCCGTTCAACACTAACTCCTCGTCTGTTACCCACTTCCCCGGCCCCAGGCAGCCCCTTCTACTATCTGTCTCTATGAATCTGACCGCTCTAAGTACCTTCCATAAGTGGAATCTTACAGAGTTTATCTTTTTGCAACTGGCTTATTTCACTTAGCATAATGTCTTCAAGGTTAGTCCATATTGTAGCATGTCTCAGAATTTCCTTCCTGTTTAAGGCTGAATGATACTCCATTGTATATATGCATCACATTTTGTTTATTCACTCATCTGTTTACGGTCCTCATTTTATAAATGGTGAAACTCCGACTCACACACGTGAAATAGTTCACTGAGGCCACACAGCTTCTCTTCTAAATTCTAGACTTAGTCTGTTCTCTTTCTGTCTCTCTCTCTCCTCCCCTTCCCTCCCTCTTCTCTTTACTGATTTCTCCCACATTTTAAATTAGAATCCCCAAATAGTTCTGAAATGTATCTCCTAACTTTAACTTTGGTACTGAATCTAGGTCCATAGTTCCAGTAGATCCTCCAGAAGGTCCCTGACACCTTTAACTCACCAAGCAGGAAAACAAGCCCATCGTCATTTTATCCTGAAAACAGCCTTGTCAGTCTGACACCCTCATTGCTGTTGATGTACCACAGACTCTCCACCCCCCTCGACCCTAACCCTCTGACTCATCCTTGAGCCTCTCTTCCCTCCACCCTCCAAAGTTAATGTGCCAATGTTCTGTCAGGTGTGCCTCCCTAGTCCTTCTCACAGCTGCCCACTCCAGGTAAGACCCGTAGAAATGGTCTTACAGTTGGGTGCGCCTCAGAGCTTGGGTTGGGCTACACCCCCAGCTCAGCCAGTGCCTGGCTTAGAGAGGAGAGAGTGTCAGGCTAGTCACCCGACCTTTCTGAGCCTCAGCTTCTTCATCTGTGTGAGAAAACCCAATGTGTGAGGTATTTTGATCATTAAACCTGATAATATTTGTAAACAGCTCAGTACAGTGTCAAGTGTGTAGTAGATTCTAAATAAATGCTCATTCTTTCTTTTCTTTTATAATTCTATTGTACTACTTCTAGTTCACAAGTCTTCTTCCTTCATAGGATTTTTCTTTTAGTATATTAGTCACTTGCAGGAAACTAACCCCTAAATTTTAGCACTGTGTTTTGTTTACAGTGTTGTTGATTCTGCACACCAATCAGAGGACAGTGTGTCCAGGGTTGGCCCTTCATATTTGTGCTGGGGTTTGATTTGGCATTTAGAACTCCTAAAACAATCTTGGAGGGGATTTCTATCTCTTAGACTGCCTCCTCAACTTTGTCTCATACAAAATAAGTGAAGCCTGCAGGATTTTTTGAGCTCAGTCGTATTTTTAAAAAGACTGCTACGAAGTCAGTGAAGTAACATTTCCATGATTAAGATCAGTTGGCAGGATTAATGGAGAGGCAGCATGAGCTTATTCATAACTTTATTTTGAGTGTGCCAAGAGTTTTAACTGGGATAAGTAGAGTCAGCAAATACCCTCACTTCCCTCTCCACCTCCCTGCCCCCACACGCCAAAGTGCAATTTGATAAGAAACAGACCAACTTGTGCATTTTCAGCAGGAGGGACACCTGGGCGGAAGATAATCTTCAGTTCTTGTACTTAAGTGCATGTAGGCAAGTTAAACCCCAACTTCCATTCAGTAGTCCGCACTCCAGGGAGCTGTCCAGAGTAGCCAGATGACGTTAGCTGCCTTGAAGATAGAAATTCCATGTACTGAATCCTGAACTGACTGCTCTTTACCTAGAAGGGTTGCTGGGCCTCGGAAAACCCACTACCAGCAACAACAAAACCTCCACACAACCTTTATGTGTAGTTTGGAGAAAGACATCAGTATGACTAGGCGTGGAACAATCAGACTTGCGATGCAGCACTTCAACTTGATCCTTTCATGTTTGGAACAGGAAGCAAGTAGGAAGTGCTGCTGAAGATGTCCTTAGTTCCCCGTGTTGACCAGACATGCAGGTATTGTATTATACACAGTTCTCCAAGCTGAGTGTTCCTGGGGGCTGCTGCCGAACCTGCTGGCGATCACAAGGCTGCTCACTCGTCAGTGAACAGTGTGACCACTCCTGGTGCGCGCTCTGGTTTCAAGCTAATAGTTCAGGCGGGTCTAAGGTGGGCTGTCTCCCCAGACCTTGGGTTGGAAGCATGACTCCCGTCTCATTTCTAAAGTAGATAATCAAATTCTAAAGACCAACTGCCTCAGTGTTCTTTTGCCTTCGCCCTGCAGGTTTTACTCAGCAACAACAGACGACACTACTCACTGGGTAGGTAACTTAGCAGCTCACAAGCTCCCCTCTGGTGCTTTGTGTTTCAGTTTTCCTCTCGTGAGCAAGGCCGTGAGTGCGAATGTTCGTCTGCTGTCTTCTGAGTTTCTCTTCTGATGGCCCCCTTCCTGTCTTCTCAGCCGTAAAAAATGGCACTCTTTGGTATTCTGTGTTCATCTTGTTGGAAATGGCAGACTCCACTACTCACTTTTATTCACCATAACTATCTTGCCCCAAATCCTGTTTTTCCATCATTCTTGAGAATTTTGGCCATCTTGTCTCCATATTAAGTTGAAAATCTCCAGGAATTTTAAAACCGGGTTTTAAATTGGTTTGGTCCAGGCAGAACGTTAACAAAATCCCCCTTTCATTCCATTATGAGTCAGATTCCTCAGACTCTTTTGAATGAACCGTTATGATTTTCTCCAGGCTGGCTGTGAGAGTCACGTCATGGAGTTCAGAATCAAAGTGTAAACTCAAAAACTCAAGCTCCAGTTTTTTTGGGGGGAGAGGGAGTGAGTGGGTGAATAAACTAAGGCTATTGTAATGATTCATTTGGCGATTCTCTTTGCCTCTGCCCCGGCACCCTCACGTTTCAAAATTAAACTTCATAAATGTGGTTCAAGATTTGACAGTTGGTGTATTTGATATTGGGCCACTGTCACACTCTCAGCCAACTCTCCCCACCCCTTATTTTTTACACTCTGAGTACCTGTCTCCGAGCAGAGGGTTCAACAATAAGTGTATTGCCAAAATTAAGGACAGCAGTCTTTGAATTTCAGAGTGAAGAACTGCAAAGTGGCCAAGAGTCTGATTACCAGCCAGGCTTCTAGATGGTTCATTAATGAAACGACGCATGACCCACAAGGGGAAAAACATGCCGGTAGTGTTTTACTCGAGGCACGGGCATTTCTATTTAAGGAAAACCAAATGCATAGCCTACACCATGTTAGAAAACTAATTTTAATGTTAACAATGTACTCAGTGTTATTCTTGTAGTGATGAGAAAATATTTCAGCCTTCACTGCCTTCCACAAATAAGTTGGTGGAAGTAAACGAGGTGTGCTATTTCAGTACCAGTTTAGCAATGCCTCTGCTCTATTATCAGCAGCGTGCACAGTTGGCTCAGGGCGGAATGCGCGCACTCTCGTCTGTGAATCAGCATCCGGCTGACTGTGCGGGATGATAATTGCTCTCCCTGCACTTCCTTTGGCACCTACTGATGTCTGCTAAGTGGTTAGTAAAACATTTTTGTAGGAATGTCAAGCGCTTCGAAAAATTTGGAGGACTTCATCTTTGATTGTTCTTTTTTCTTACGTTTAACTTTGAAGGAAAGTCCATGCGAAGCCATTTCACTGCTGCCATTCCTGCGGGCAGATGTCTTAAATAGTAGGGTTCCAGAGTGTCTGCGCTTGGCATCTTTTAATCAGTTGTGGGTTTTTTGCGTTACACTGTGAGACGGGCTGGATGTGTCGGGATATCAAGTAACGGACTTCAAATGCATGGCAAATTCACTAAAGTGAAAATGATTGTGGGGGCTCCTGCATTCCCCCTGCAGTGTATGTAAAACTGACTTTTAAAGTGTTTAGTGGGTAATGGATCATGTAAGGTCAGTACTAGCCATGGCGGCCACGGCTATTATTTTCCCTTTTCATGGGAGGGTGCTCAGCAAAATGAGATTGTCACACTCTTTTTTTGAGAGGACAGCGACAGACAGTTAAAAGCCTCTCCATGTAAGGATGTTATTTCATAAAGACACCAGCACTGGATTATCCCCTTCACTTTAAACTTCTGCCAGCTTGTACAAAGAGATAAAACAAAATAGCCCTGGTCCCAGGGGTGGGGAAGTGCTGGCCAGCTCAGCCTGGGTCCCCAAGCTTTCATTTTGATTAGTCAGATGTGAGGAAAATTCACTTAGGCTGAGAGGTGAATTTAATACCAGTTATGCCCATGCTGTTCATATCACAACCATTTTCACATGATGCCACTTAATTCCCTAAGAAGCAGAAAGGTAAATCGGCGGCTGGCCGGCAAAGGTGTCACAATGCATTAAGACCAGGGCTCGCTGCAGGGGATAATGGTTCTGATTGCTGTTGACTCATGTCCCCACCAACTGCCTCATGTAAAATAAGTGACATTTAAAAGACATCAAGATGTGAGAAGAGGGAAAGGAGAGGAAAAGGAAGAGAGAGGAGGGTAAAAAGTCCATGCGACTAAACTTGCCACCTGAACGTGTAGTTTCTTTCCCACCCTAAGTGGCAGGAAATGATAACTCAACGTGCCACGGGTGACCTGCACTAAGCTCTTAACTTCCTGTCTTGTGTTTTGAGAGAAAAATCTGTAAAATTGCTTCTGGGAACTGCTCCAACATGTTATCATTTATTTCCAATTTAATTTTTTTTTAAGTTTTATTCTTTTGCCCTTGCATATCAGTCTATTCATCTCCTTAAAAGCTTTAGGCTGAATCAAGTTCGGCAACGGGAGACAACAAGAGGCAGTCTACTTTCTGAAGGCCCATTTATGTCTATTTTTATAAAGAGAATCAAATTCCAGTTTACAGTAAGCATATGCTTTAGTTGACATCTGTTTCTAAGACTTGGACGCTTTGTTTGCATAACAGTCGCCAATAAATGGCCTTGTTTTAAGTCTGCTCACTGAGTTGTATGTGGGCTGTTCAGCTGGGGATTTTAGCCGCAGCTGATCCCCTGCCGCTCATAGCTGATAGGAAGGGGGAAAATCCGAGGAGCCCAGTCCTATTTATTAATGCAGATTTTAACATTCTCAATGAACCACTTATCCAGTGTGATTCCGCAACCAAATCCTTATTTGCTCAGGCAGAGGAGGGGGGGGTTCTTCAAAGTGCTGAATTAAAGCTTACCAGCAGTTTTGTTGTTTTTTTTTTTTTAGAGGGGGAGGGGATGGTGAGAAGGAGAAAGAGCAAGGCCCTTTCTGTAGCCAGTCTCTGAAAATTCAGAGAACAATTAGATCGACTCTTTAAACAGGAAATCATAAACCAAGCTCATGTTTACCAAATTTATTGTTAACCAAGAATAGCAGACATTTGTAGACCTCTCTAAATATAGGCCTTTTGTGCAAACTCTGGATGCTTTTTCTTCAATACCACTTACATATCAGTTTAGACTTTGATAGAACTGGGTTGCTTTCTTCATTCATTTGCTTTTGTTTCATGTTAAAGCAAATCCGATTTTTCATGCATGGGAGATAGGCACAATATTCAAATATTTCAAGGTGTGCATGTGACTATCTTCAGGATCATTAATGCTAATTAAAGAAGTTTCTATTTGTGTTAAGCTGCTTTAAAAACAAAGCTAATCCATAGTCCCCACAAATCTGCCCTTTCTCCCCCTGCACCCCAGAAGGCATGCCAACAGTTAAAAACATCAACAGTGCAAGGTTGGGGTCTCTGTGCCCTAGAAAACAATCCTGATTAATGTAGGGGTTTGCTTTAATTCTCTTATGTATACAGAGGGGAGCTGACGCTGATGTATTGGAAAGTGTAGTGTTCATTGACTTTCACGTACTGAACTTTTCCCCCTGAGTTACTGTATAATATTCAGTTATCATTTATGAAATGTGTAACATTTTTAGAGGGGATTTACATATCAACTTTTCCTAGTGGAATCAACAACAGTAGCATGAAATGTATCTACTCCATTTACTCTTATCCAGTGCTCCTACTTTCTTTTTCCCTTTAATTTTTATATATGGTAAAAATTTCATTGAAGAGAGATTTTAGATGACAGGACTGTAATTTTAAACCCAATAGAAGAGGTGTAAGCAATTTGAGCTTAGCTGAAGCATAATCTTAGGTTGTCAAGAAGAAACCCATTCTCCCTATGCTAATCAATCAGTGTATCAACCAACCAATCATCTCTTCAGCTTAGCATATATCCTAAGGTTTGATATATCTATTAACTGCCCATCATGCAGCTGGTCTGTGGATGATGAGATTCCCCCTATCTTGGCATTTGGCGGCAGACGACTAAGCTATCACAGCCTCAGATAAATACCCAAGTGGAGATTTCAATCCCGTTCCTGAGTGCAGAGACAATCCAGAAATGTTGAAAATATTCTTTAGAAGAGAATGTGCAGAAAATTACATTTCTCAACACCATGGGATGTGTGAAAATTGTATATATTACATGATTTCCCCTCCCTAGACACAACAAGATAAAATAAAATTACTCTTTTAGTATGATTGGAATGCTGGTAATCAAAATAACTGCTGAAATCTGCTACAAACTCTTAATTGCAAGACAAATTACACAGAGGCATTTTGAGTTAAGTAAGAATAATGACCATTTAGAGGATAAATTCCCTGAAAACAAACAGAAGCCCAGTTTTATAAAGCAAGGCACATAATCATTGTAATTCGGGAGAAAGGGGTCCCTCTTTCCGAAGACTGTGCATTGCTTTCTGGCCTCCATTCAGAGGTTTGGGCATTAGCTTAGCTGCAGCCGAATGCATCTATAGCTCCTTCCACCAGACAGTGTGTCGGGGCACGATTTGGAGATAGTGAGTGCTTCTGTGAAACTGTTTATTGAGAAATAGAAACCAAAAGGACTTAAAAGCAAAAGGGCTTAAGTTTAATGGCGAAGAGTCTGTGACTGTGTTGCACTTGGAATGAGTGCGATGTGTGTTTTCAAACACTGATTTCGACCCGGACAGTGAGGTGCACAGTATGCAAACTAAAATCATGGTATCTGCTCTACGCCATTGTTCACTCTTAAACAAGAACCAAGGTGAGGTATTAGTGAACTAGGATTCAACCCAAGGTTGGCCACTGGGTCTTAAATTCATTAAGTGGTATTTTTCCAAAGTGCCCATGAAAAATAGTTACTGATCAGTCTCATGATATGTAAACACTATTTCACATTCTTCCAAGAGGTTACTGTTTCCATGGCCATTATAGTGTGAATTTAGACTTCTCCTACAGTATTCGCTCTGCCCAAATCGTTCCAGTGCTATTGGCCAACCTAATCAGGAGAAAACTCTATTTCAGCCTAAATACAACGCTCTGGGTTTGAAGCCATTTAAATTTTTTGTTTGTTTGTTTTTTAGATTTTATTTATTTATTTTTAGAGACAGGACAAGGGAGGGAGAAAGAGAGGGAGAGAAACATCAATGTGTGGTTGCCTCTCATGTGTCCCCTGATGGGGACCTAGCAACCCAGGCATGTGCCCCAACCGGGAATTGAACTGGTGACCCTCTGATTCACAGGTCAGCACTCAATCCACTGAGCTATGCCAGCCAGGGCTAAAGCCATTTGTTTTCCTCATCATTTGTCGAGGGTGGGGCCCAGGAGGAGGAAGTATGGAGTCCATGATAACACAAAGTCTTTGGTGCTGAAGGGAGAAGGAAATCTGTTTTCTGCCCTGAGAAGTCCAGCATGAGTCCATAGGGACCATGGTGATTTCTCCACTCTCAACTCAGTTCGTGCACTTTGGTCTCAACTTCAGAACTCTCACGTGTCCTGCTGTGAAAGGGCCAGGAACAATATAACAGCTCTAGGATTTTTCTCAACAGAAAGATAATTGTGGTGTCAAGTTCAGAGCAATAGTTCAGTTTAAATAGTATATTCTGAGGGCCCTTCTCAAGTAGTGTGATTCTCAGAGGAAACGCTTGCCATATGGGTTAAGGTTACAAATTTTATTACAGCAAAGAGGGGGGCCTCCTCCTGCCTCCCCACCCCTCCCCCCAGAAAAAAAAAAGAAAGAAAGAAAGCAACACAGAGAATCATTTTCTCTATCTCAAGTTATTTACAGGGCCCATTCTGGGATTCATTCCAGGCTACTATGATTAGAGACCTGCATGTTTATTGATATTCACCCATGATAAGCACCCATGATATATACGCTCTGTGCAAGGAGGCAAAAGGATTGATTTAGAGAAAGATGGCCCACTGACTGTGGATTCTGTGTTGTTGGCCCGGAAACTTGTAAGCATGCAACTCTCCGGCCCCGGACGGACTTACTCCCCAGAGCATCTATCCTGTCTTCTGGTGATAATTGTCCTGACAGTTCTGCAGATTGTGGATACAGATAAGAGAGCCAGTGAAAGTGGACCGAGTGCAATTAGAAACTTATCCGCACAAGAACTGACCTGTGATTGCATTTACAGGTAGAATCAGCTCCTGAGTAGATAAATCATAGAAAGCTCAGCAGATGGCTCTGGCAGAAGAAGAGGGGTTCATTTTTTTTTAATTGGTGTGAGTTCCAGGTTTAGCATGTTTTGCTACCATTCTACAGGGATTCACAATGCTCTCACATGCACCGTATAAACATGCCACAGGGAAGCAAGAGAAGTGGAGAGTTCGCTCCCCGCCCTCAAGGAGCTTATGGTCAAAGACAACAGAAAGAAACAGACCAAAGTATCTTTATGAAATCTTGCAGGTGGTATCAGTGAAATTTCTTTATCAGGCAGAGTATGATTAATGTTTGCTCTTCTATTCTGAATTCTTTTCCATGGGAAAGGGGGGGCTAATACTGTGGTGAAAATTAAAATGAAAAGTAGGAGATAAGACAAGATGGATAGAAGAGAAACTGAGGGGAAGGGAGGGAAGACAGTAATGGACAGAGAGCCCGGTCTGCTCTGTGCGTCCTGTCTACATTTCAGGCAGGGAGGTCTTAGACTCTGCTGGGGCTGGAGAGGGGGTGTTCACGCAGACACCAGGTACCAAGGGTTGACCACTGTCTTGTTCTGCTTGAGCTGCCTTAACAAAAAGCCAGAGACTGGCTGGCTTCAACAACAGACATTTATTTTCTCACAGTTCTGTAGGCTTCAAGTCCAAGATCAGGCTAGCAGCACAGTAGGTTTCTGCCGAGGCTTCCCTCTCTGCCTTGCGGTGGCCACCATTTCACTGTGTGCCCACACGAGCTCTTTTTTGCGATGCCCAGGTTGGATGAAGGGTGTCGGTTACTTCCTGGAGTCTCTTATAAGGACACTAATTCTGTCATATCGGGTCTCTACCCTTACGACCTGATTTAACCTTCTTACCTCTTTATAGGCCCCATCTCTAAATACAATCCCATCGAGGGATGAGGGCTTCACCATAGCAGTTTGGGAGAACACAGTTCAGTCCATACTCTCCACCAGCTGCAGCCAGAAGGAAACTCCCCGAAGGCATCTTTTCCAACCTGCTGTTGGAGAGACTGCCATTAACCAGCACACAGGCCGTGGATCTTTGCAGGGTTCTGGAAGCATGTGTCCAGCCTTTAAGTGGTGGAGCAGAGGAAGGAAGAGAGCATGCACAGAAAGAAGAGGGTGCATAGTTAGTGCTTTATAAATAAATACTCCTAATGGGTGAAGGATAGTGACCTCTGCCTTCTTTGTGGTTCTTAACTCATGCCGCCGCAGACTGGCTACAAGGCCGACATCACACTGTGGTATGAACACATTAATTGAGTAGGGACGATCAGAATTTCTATGTGAATAATGACTGGAAGTAGTCTTCTGCCCGTTCAACAGTGGAATGGGGAACCAAGTCTTCTCTTGGCTACACAATTCTCTTGATGGGGTCAGTGGTTTTTAAATCCTGAGGATATATACATTTTACATTCTGTTTTAACTTTTAAGTCTGATGGGAATTTCTGTAGAGTAACTTAAGAAGGAGGAAGAGAATTGGGGGAGGAAAGATATGATAGATGCTTGTACCGGCCTTCAGGTTTAGTTTGTGACTTTCTGACAGACACCTTCGTTAGCCCTCATCTCGAGGGCAGAGCTTCTGTTAGAAAGAAGCCCGTGAATACGGTTCATGTTAACCTGCCAGCGTCCGTTCCTTGGTTTTGACAAATGTAAGATGTTGACGATGAGAGCAACTGGGTGAAGGCTGTCCCTTGACCCTGTGTTATCTCTGCCACATTTTACATTTCTGTAAATATAGAATTATTCCCAACTAAAGAGTTTCTTTTTAAAACTCAGGTGCATGTGCTTTGCAGTAAACATGTTTAAATTAGATAGGTCTACATTTTGGGGAGCATTTGCTCAGTGTTTCAGCAAATAAATGCTGGTTTTAGACTAGATAGCTGAGAAGCTGGCAGCTAACCCTGCATTTGCGAGCACCATCATCGGACAGGTTCCTATGGGGTCACATTGACATGCTCACTCATTGGATATTAAATCAGAAAAAGGAGGACTTAGAATTATTTGACTTTTTAGACTGTCACTTGGTACTAAAATAAAGCAAAAATAATCTCCTGGTATGTTTATTAGACAAAGCCTGTGATATGACATCGTAAGTTGATTTAAAGTTTGTGTTTCCTATTAGGCTTGCTGTGTGGTGCATTCGTGACCATGTAAAAGTATCTACTGGCCCCTTTAAAGTTTGAGGCTGTCCGAACAAAACTTAAACTCCTAAAACTTGCTCTCCAAAGTGTGGCAGTTCTTGGCTACACTAGTAAACAGTTTGATGTGAGTTTAAATGCAATTCAGTTTTTAAATGCAGATTATCTTTTCTTCAAGTACGTCTCTAATGACGTGTGTGTATAACAGAGGAGACAGCATTGAATTTTAATTTTTATGTTAGCTTCCACTCTGTTCTGTGGCTATTTGAATTTAAAAATCCAAAAAGGCAATGGGAAAATGTGCATGTGTATCACTGTGCTTACTGCCGTGTATCACTTACGGGTTTGTGTCTGTCCTTTCCCCCAAAGAGTGAACTCACTGAGAGTAGGAAATGCGGCTTCAGTATGTAGCCCCAGTTAGTATGTAGTAATGATTCAATAAATATTTGTTCGAATGAGCAACTGACTGAAACCTCATTCAAATGAATTACCTCCATTTTGAAAGGACCCAAATACCCACCTCTTGATTTGCTGTCTTCGTGGCTCTTGTTTTAGGACGGCCTCACCGTTTGGACCCCTTTTTCTCATCGTTGTCATTCAGCTATGTATACACTAACCTTTCAAATCTGTAAAAAGTATTTAAAAGAAAGAGAAATCGTTCCTGTTTCAAAACCTATTGTAATGCATTTTCAAATATGTCATACATATCTTTGTTAAAATTAAACCAGGGATTGGTTTTGAGCGAATAGCCCTATATCCTTACAGATGCTGTGGATGGATGCATCTAAGCTGCTTATTATATTGATGGGTTTTGCTGCTCTGCAGCGAATGAAAACAGGCAGCTGCTTCCTCCATCAAAGCAAGGAACAGCCTGAGTTTTTATTAACTGAGTGTTCATTTCTTCTATTGCCAAAATTCTTCCACAAAACAAAAGAGCAGTTTTAGCACATTATTGCTTAACTAGACATGAACAACTGACAGCAAGTGATAAGCCTGTCTGCTTTTCACAACTGGTAATCATTTTTGGAATAGATGTTTTAATATAGTTGAATATAAATTTTGTAATTTACATCTACAATGGTACGTGAATTTATAGATCCAGCTTGTTGCAGAAGAACGAGGCTATAATCACAAAAGGCTTTGCCCAGTGGTGTTTAATTTTTAATGACTATTTGAAAAACTGGGGCAAGAAAATGAAATCAAATTAATTTCTTAAAAAAAAATAACAGAAAGGTGCTAAAGATAATCGTACAAGTTGGTTGGAGCCATTTGCACAGGGCCCCTATGCAGCAAGACCGCTGTGTTCACAGCCTGGACGTGCCTCGCACTCCATTTCCCCATTAGTTGCAGGGCGCCGCCCAAGTTTGTGCAGCAGCAGACATTTCTGGAGAGCAGCCTGTCGTGCTTCCTTCGTATCCGTGCATGAAAATGAGCAGGGGGAGGAAGGACAGAGCCCACCCCGCTCATTCTGCACAGCTGAGATTCTCAGCCAACTCTCATCCTTATTTTTTTTAAAGCAATCTGAATATCCGAATATCATCCATTTATTTTCAGATAGAATGGCAGAGCAGGGTTTGTTTTAAGGAAGTTTAGACTGAGTCTCAATGACATGTTGCCTTATTTACCAAGTCAGTGTGCTGAATGGTGTTTTCCTCTTTGGACCTTGCTAACGGCAGTTCCTGCAGGAAGAAGGTAGCTCTCCTCCTTCCTCCCTCGCCACGTGGGCCCAAGAGGAGGAATGGGGAGTGAAGACCGTTTTCTAATAACCAACCCCAAAGAAATGGAGCTCTGAGATTTACAGGTCTGGAGACTGGAAGTCCAAGATCCAGGTGTTGCCAGGTTCAGCTCCTCCTTGGTGTGCAGAAGGCCTTCTCTGTGTGTCCTTGCATGGCCTTTCCTCTGTGAGTGTGTATCCCTGGCGTCTCTCCCATTTCAACCAAGAGACACAGCAGCATTAGGTAACAGTGGAATGATAATCCTGACCTCCCCTCCCCTCCAGGTGCCAGCACCTCTAAAGGCAATTTTGAAATGCTGGGGTTTGCGTCTCCCAAACAACACTGATAGATAAGTTCTGTTGTGTACGAATCTTAATACCCGGGTTATTTAATGAATGTACGGCATCACCTGGCACACGTAGCATGCGCCTCCCGAGTACAGTTTTCTCTCCTGTGAGGCTTTCCCAAATGTGCAGGGCATGCACTACTCCACGTGGAAAACAGGCTTTCAGTTTGTTTTGAATTCAGTCACAGTGTTCACCTGGCGGTGAGATAACGCTGGACTCGGAGGCGGGAAGCTGCTTTAGAAATGAGCTTCGTGAATCGTGAATCGCAGGGAGCTCGGGAGGTGGGGGCCACACTCTCCTTGCTCCTCCTGGGTGTGCCGAGTACCAGGTGTGTGTCATGTTGGCCAAGTGGCTCACTGGCTCAGACAAGGAACGGTTACAATTATTTATAATGCTTTCTTCCTTTTTCTGCTCCATGTGACACATTGCTGCTCTTACATGACATTTCAAGACACAGCACAGTCCTATTTTATTTTGTAGAGTTCAGCAACTTCCTTTTAAAAAAATTTTTATCTGACCCCAATAACATTTTTTATTGCTTTTTTTTAAATAAAGAGAGAAAGGGGGTAGAGAAACATTGGAGGAAGAGCAAAGCCTTAATTGGTTGCCTTCGATATGCAACCCCCGGACTGGGGGTTGAACCCATAACCTAGGTATGTGCCCTGACTAGGAATCAAACCCACAACTTTTTGATGCATGGGACCATACTCCCACCAACTGAGCCACACCAGCCAGGGCCACAGTTGTGTTTTAAAAGGAAAAATGGTGATATCAAAATGATGGCAGATGGCCCCACTCAGAGGAAAGTGAGCACAGCACGGTTTGGGGGAGGGCGTTACATGGAGTAAAACTGGCAATGAAAATCTTTTCCCCCCTCCACCTCCTGCTTCTCCTCTTTATTTTTCACTGTGGGAAGACTGTGCTGTTTCTGGGAAAACCCAGATCACGGTTCCTCTTCCGCTAAGAGCTCCGTGGTCTGATTTTCTGGGTCCACCTTTCCTACTTTCTGGCTTTTCCTGCTCTCTCCACCTTCCTCACTTTTAGACACGCTCTCTAACCAATGCGGATGGAGCGTCTTCTCACCCGGGCCCAGGGAGCTGGCTCTGGGAAGTGTTCTTCTACCTGTGCCGTGAGACCGCGGGGAGATGTCTTCTGTCCCAGAGTAGTTTCTTCCCCTGAAGAGGAGAAAATGTGTTGGAGAAAAAAATGCCGCACGTGGCTGAGAAGCGTGCTCAGTATTAGGGAGAATTGCATTTGAGGAAGTTGTCTGTTATTAATATGCTAGATTAACTAAATAAAAAGCCATCATGACTTGAACATGTAGATGGAGCGCAGTTCTTTTCTGAAGCTGTGAGACTTAATTAACAAAGGCAGTTCTAATTCAATTAAGATAGACACGAAGACTTGCCTTCTCTAAGACTGTTTTGAATACTATCTAAAACATTTCCTGGTAGGGATTTAAATTTGAGATTATAGTACAAATAACATGTTTTTAACCAATCTGATTTCCTTTAAAATGTCATGGGCTAGCCCTGGCTGGGTGGCTCAGTTGGTTGGAGCCTAGTCGGGGGCACCAAAAGCTGTGTGTTTGATCCCTGGTCAGGGCACATGCCTAGGCTTCGGGTTTGATCCCTGGTTAGGGTATGTACAGGAAGCAATGGGTTGATGTTTCTCTCTCACACCAACATTTCTCTCTCTCTTTCTCTCTGTCTTTCTCTCTCAAATCAATAAACATATCCTCAGGTGAGGGTTTAAAAAGCATTTAAAATGTCACAGGCTATAGCCCACTGACAATTGTGTAACTTTTGTTTGGAAATGCACAAATATATTCACCTGTAGTCATTGGACTGGGAGTTGACAGAGGCTTCAGAAGTCAATTCCACCCTTCCATTTTATTCTTGGAACTGGAGCCCCAACTTAGTTATTGACCTAGTCGTGAGAACTAGGAACTAGTTCTCTTGATTCCGGGACCAGGTGCCAGGGTTGGGACGATGCAGCAGGGATTAAGAACCTGCGCTCTGGAGGCTGAATGAGTGCGCTCAGATCCTGGCTATGCCATTTAAGCTCTCTATGCTTTCATGGACCTCGAGGTGCCCCTTAGCTGGCCATAGTGACAATATGTACCCTATAGGGTTGTTTTAAGGACTAAGTGAGATATTCCACGTAAAGTGCACAGCTCAGCATTTGCCAAGTACTAAGGGTTCCATACATAATGTTAAGCATAGCACTAGTAACAATAAACCTTAACTGTACTTACTTTGCACTCTTCTAATTCATTTAACCCTCACATCTGTACTTAGCGAGTAGATAGTATTATTGCTTCCAGATAAGGAGTTGTCGTCAGGAGAGTGTAAGTGACTTACTAAGGTCACAAAGATAATAAGCCTCAGAGCTGTCTCCCAAGTTCATGTCTTCCCCGTAGGAGCTGCTAAAGCTGTGGCTGTGGCTGTGGCTGTGGCCATGTTCCTTTTCCTCAGTGGTGCTTCAGCACCTTCCGTGTTCTGTCTCCATTTCCCATCTGTCACTTAGCTGCTTTCCCAGCGTCCACTCTAAAACTGACCCTCAGGCTGATGGCCGGGCCTCTGCGGGCTGCCTTCCCCTCCCCGTCTCAGCGTCAGGGCGGGGCCGGGGCTCCCTCCATCTTTCCCGTACCATCATGCTCCTAGGTCTCCAAATTAAAATTTAAGTTTGAAATTTGAATGTATTATATTCAAATCATGCCCATAAACTAACCCCTTTTGTGGTTAAGAAGAATTTACTGTTGAAACACTTGGTTAATTTTGGTGCCCCTCTATTTCTCCTCCTTCCATGGGCTCATTGTCCTGTGAGTTCAGATAGCTTCTCCAGGAACAGGAGAGGTGAGGTGGCAAAAAGACTTACGTGGGCCCTCATGATCGCAATCTCGTGTGCTTTGCGATCTAGAGGGGAGGAGTCCCTGCTCTCTCGAGTCAGACAACCTAGTTTCACATTCCAACTCTGACAAAATACCTGCCCGGCTTAGAGGGAAGCTTCCTTGCCCCTCAGTGCCTTGATTTCCTCACCCACCTCCTAGCGTCCGGGTAGCAGCAGTCAGCACCCAACAAGTGTTAGAATGTCCCAGGGCCACTCCACCTGCTTGCTGTGTTGGGCTGTGTGAACACTCCCTCTCACCCAGGTGAGCCCACCTTCTCTGGGGTCTGGCTCCACAAACAGAGGGAGGCCCACACTTAATAATTTATTGTCCTGAGCGCGTTGGTAAATGGGGCCAATCGGGAGGATGAGTATAGAACAAGTGTTGTCCTTGTGTATAGAATTCAGAGTTCCCATTGCTAGGGCAGATTTTCCCAAGGTTAAGTTTTGGGTTGATTTTATGGGTATTCTGTTGGAAATAATAATCTCCCTGAAAATATCATAAAAATAGAATCATGATTAATAAAATTACCTGGATAAAAACATGTCAAAAATAGTGAAAATGGCAATAGCAGCAGCATCAATAACTAACATTAAAAACAAAACAACTTTATTAAGTGCTAGGCATTGTTCTAAATGCCCTACAAGCTCATTTGATCATCCAAACAGCACTATGATTAGATATTTTTATTGCCTGCACTTAACAAATAAAGGAACTGAGAGCACCCAGCAATTCTGGCTGAAGTAGCACCTCCCCCCGGCCCCCAGTCACTCTCCATTTCAGTAGTGTTTTATTTTCTTCACACCATTCATTACTGTCTGAAATTGTCTACATTACTCCCTGTTGCCCCTATTAAAGTTATTTGGGCAAGAGTTATGTGTTATTTACAGCTATATCCTCAGCTTCTAGAATAGGCTTTGGTACCAATAATTATATGTGGAATGAATGAATGAGTAGATTAATAAACGAGGCAGAAAAAGTTTAAGTAGTTTGTTCAAGGTCATGCAACCAGAAGAGCGAATATTCAAGCTGAACTCTGTGTCTAACTCCGGAGCATGAGATTGGTTCTCTATTATAGCTTTTTATAGCCTGAAGGCTTCCTAGATATAATCTAATCCAAGCCTACTGTTTTGCAGATGAGGGTTTAGAAGCTCAGACAGGCTAAATTACTTCCCAGTATCACCCCGATTGTTAGTGGCAGAGCCAGAATCAGAGCTTAGATGCCCCAGTTAGTGTTTTTTCACCATGAATTCAGCCTCCCCAGTTCCCATAAAACTGAAGAAAAATCATATATGCTTTTGATGTACATCATCCACCCACTTACTCGTGCCATACACCTAAGTCGTGCTTGACACTTCCTTCTCTCTTACCACCTCCTTCATCTAATTAACTATAAAGTTTTGTCAGTGTACCCTCTAAATATAGCTAAGATCTTTTCACTTGGCTTCACATCCTGTAACCGTCACCTAAGCCACCATCAATACCTCTGTAATCGTAGTAGCCTTCTACCTAATTTCCCCTGCCTGCTTTTGCTCCTTTTCCATCTATATTCTCTAAAGTAGCCAGGCTTATCTTCTGAAATGTAAATCTGATCATACCACTCTGCTGCCTAAAATGTGTCATTTATTATAAGATGCAAATTCGAATTCTTAACGTGGCCTTTGAGTCTGTGGGATCTGGCCCCTAACTGCTCTCTCCTTTTCTCATGCATTCTGCAACTCCACTGACCCTATTTCCATTCCTAGAAATCAAGCCCTTTTCTTCAAAGTTTTAATTCATGAGGCTCCCCCTCTATGAGCCATTCCCCTTACCCCTGGCCCCCTTTTTCTATTCTGCTTGGCTCTTCATCCTCTGGGTCTCAGCTTCCATTCATTTCTACATGGATGAATTCCCTGACGGACTTTTTCCAACCTCCCCGCTGACCAGGTCAGGTCCCCTATGATACATTCTCAGAGGTACCATCCAGTTTTCCTCCATGGCATTTATTACAGTTGTCATTAGGCATGTTATTCGTGTCATTATTTAACATCTCCTTTCCTACTAGGCCAAAGACCTAGTGACCATGGGCCTAGCGATCCCCAGGGCCTGGAACATAGTAGGTGCCCAATAAAAATTTATGGAGCATTCTGTAGTCCTCTTACGGATTCCCATTCTGGAAATGGAAATTCCCAGAATTTGTGTTATCAATGACAAAGCAGAAAGGGTTAAGAAAAAGGAGACAGAGCGTAAACACTAAAAACAGTCCGAAAGGCTTACCTACCCATTTCAGCACAAGCAGCTTTGCATTTTAGTAACATCCGCTAGTGCATTTCTTCTCCCAGAAGAATCGCGGCTTTGCTGGGGGTGTGTTGGCCTCTCCATTTGAATCTCAGGTTTTAGAGAGGCCTTACTTCTGACAGCTGCAGGGTGGGCGTGATCATTTACTCTGAGGAAGGTAAAGGAAGAAGCTGTTTTGGGTGGACATTAGCTGATCACAGAAAGCGTGTCCCTCCACTGTGAGAGCGGTGTGTGTTGTCATCATGGGGCCAGTACAAGGGTCAGAGTGAGAGGGGGAGTCCACGGTGCCACTTGTTGCAGGCTGGCTGTTGGGTGTCAGGGCCCATTTGAAATGAAGTGTGAGCAAGCAGAAGGCTCTCAAATGACAGTGATATAGAAGAACCCATGCTTAGCTAGAGATGCATGTCTCTTAATATCTAACTTCATTAGGTAAGAAGTTACCTAATTATATTTGTAAATTCCCTTTCTGTATTCCCAGCAGGAGGTGTAATAGATGTTAAGTTGTCTAATATTAGTTAATTTTAGGATTCGTTAAGACTTTAGGCCAGGTTCGTAATGAATGAGTTGTTTGTTTCCAGATTAAACACAGAACTTGGCATTTAAAATCATCCTAAACTATTTCACAAACAACAAAAAAGTGGTCACATACATGAACTAGATCATATCACCAACCCCCCCCCCCCACGTCATTATTGCTACACAGACAGCTAGTTCTTCACACTTCAGTGTGGGTTGGCTGTGGGCCTTTGGAGTCTAACAGATTTCACAGGCCCAGTTCTGACGGAAGCGTCTGCAGGGAACCAATGCTTTGCTGGGCAGAAAACAAATGAAACCGAATGACCATGGGGACCCAGTATAACATGGTGTTCTTCTTCCAGACGGAGTCCTTTAGCTGGTCCTGTTATGGAGGCCCAGTGGAGAAAGGGGGTCTTTTCTCCTAGGAGTTAAACTAACTCGATTTCTATAGAAAGCACTACAAAAGGGAAATTCTGCCTCTGAATAATTTTTATGGAAGTACCCTAATTCATGGCCTGTGTTTTAGAAAACACCATCTAAAATAAACCATTAATTAAAATGTTTTGTGAGGCTTTTGGGGGAATCAATACTTAGCCCCTCTAAATGCCTCTTTGGTCATTCTGCTCTGCTTCACAGGGTGACATCAGGAACAGAGCAGAAGTGCCAGTAATTGATTAATAGAACCCTACAATATTATTAATGGAGTATGAAAATCTTCAGCATGAAAAAACTTCACGTTAGTGTCCTTGACTTGTACATCCTCCTCGAAATTCTTTTCATCACTTTTCCAGTGAGTTTCTCTCTGTTCCATGAGGCCATGCTAGTCACTGTTCTCCGGAAGGTGTATGAAAATCCCAGCACTCAGAGCTTAAAGTATTTATGCTAAGATGCACCCTGTGAGAGATAAGAATATTATCCTGTGTCTTAGATTCTAGAACTATGCCACAAACAGTTACATTCAAAAGATCATACATTTCTGGATTTCAGGTAAGCTTGGAGGTTGAACAATGCATTAAAATTAATTCCTTCCAGAACCCTCACTAAACCATTGTAACTGGATGTTTTTAAGACATAAATCTACAAGGATGATAATGTAAGGAAACATACAAGAGCATAATTTGGAAGCTGAAAAGCAAAGGAATGAGAGGTCATGGACTAGGCAGATATGAGCGAGCCAGCAGTTGGGAAAGTCGAGAGTTCACCCAGTTCATATTTCTGATACATCAAAAGGCACAGGAATTGGTGGCACCAGGAAATTCTTTAGAATTCTTTTTAGAATTCTAAAGTTCTAAAAGCAGGCTACATAAGGAGAATGGATTAGAAATTGTTTAGAAAGCAGTTATATCCCCATTCCAGGCTACTGGGCAACTTCCCCTTCTGCACTCCAAACAGAAGAGGAGTTTTACTCTCTGCAGAGGGTTAAACTCCGTTTTCGGATTGCGGGACACCAGGCACAGAAATCGGACAGGGCACCAAAAGCAGGGTGGGGGAATTAGGTGAACACATGCAGGCCTGTTGCTGAGCCTCTTCACCCACATCCAGCCCAAACACACTCAGCCCTCCTCTCCTGCAATCGCCCTGTTTATCTTTCAATAATTACATTTAAGCAAACAACAAATAATTACTAGATATTTGAGGAAAGCTTTTAATGTGACAGGTACCCAAACCTACATACAGAAAAAAGCAATGTGAACAAAACAGACTATACAAAGATAAGAAAACTAAAAATAAACTATAGTTAATATTTTCAAATAAGAAATTTCACTCATAAAACAGGAAGGAATGAGATGTTCTAAGAGAGAAATATTCAGAGAACAATCCTTAGCAATAATAGCATAAATGAAAAGACCAGTAAAAGGATTGGAAGGTAAAGTTGAAGAAATTTCCAAGAAAGTAAAAAACAGTGAGATGGAAAGCAGGACAGAAAAGTCAAGAAAATTAGTGGATGAGTTCAGGAGATCCAACATCCAAATAATAAGAGGTTCAGAGAAGAGAGACAAATAAAAATGTTGGTAAGCAGATAATCAAAAGGACTTCCCAAGAAACTTAAAAAAAACTGCAGAACATGGAGTTTTCAGATTGAAATTGCCCACTGAATCATGCAAGTTCTCAAACATGTAGCTTCCACTCACTTTTTCTCAAGAAGTTACTGGAGGTCCTGACCAGCATGGTTCAGTGGGTTGGGCATCATCCAGCAAACTGGAAAATCGCCCGTTCAGTTCCTGGTCAGGGCGCATGCCTGGGTTGCAGGCCAGGTCCCTGGTTGGGGGTGTGCAAGAGGCAGCCGATTGGTGTTTCTCTCACACATCGATGTTTCTCTCCCTCTTCTTCCCTCCCTTCCCCTCTCTCTAAAAATAAATAAGATCTTTTAAAAAATGAAGAAGAAGTTACTGCAGCATGTGTTGCACTAAAATGAAGAAGTAAACCAAGAAAGGAACACAAAGGGATAGAGAAAACGAAAGGTGCAACACAAGAGAAGGGCGAAGGGAGGCCTGAAATGGCAGTGAAGACTGATTCTAGGGTATCAGCTGTGCAGCAGGCATAGAGAGTTCTGTCTGGACAGGGCCGGTCCGTTGCACCATGAGGCTGATGGAATACCCAGCGTGAATGAGAGTGAGTACTGTAGGGGACCGGTTTGTCTTGGCCTGGCAAATGTGACTCAGCTCTGTATGGAAAACCTACAGATGCGAGTTGGTGGGCAGGAGCCAGACCTTCAAACCGAGTTTTCCCGTGGGAGTCAGGCCTAGAAAATGCATACAGACTGTTATGGTTTGCTTTCGCTAAAACTCCCTCACCCTGGTCTAAAACAACAAATGTATATTGTTTATCCTCAAGGTAACTTCCAAAGCCTGTGTGAGCTCTCCCAAGGACAGAGCTAATGAGCTCATTGCCATCCCCCTCTGCATGCTATTTTTATTTCCTTGATTGTACCTAGAATGTAGACAATAATGTTCTATGTGATAGATGTTAAATCTTTCTATGATGTAAGACCCCAGGAAAACAATAAAAGCCTGTCTAGGCAAGGGTCGGGGCGCTCCTCTCTTGAGGGAGTGGCCGAGGCACCACAGGCCCTCTCCCCTTGAGAGAGTAGTCGTGCCTGTTCCCTTTTTCCACACAGGATCGTTGTCACCTGTGCATTGATTCTTGTCGTAAACCACAACAGGCAGACTCTGCTGGACAGGGTCTGCAACAGAGTACCAAGAGGAGAAATTGACAATAGCATTTTGAAGCCGAATACAATCTTAGCAAATGAAGGGGAAAAAGACAAGTTTAAAAGCCAGTGGAAAAAGTATTATAGATGAGAGAAAAAGTAATCATAGTTTACTGAATGACTGTTTTATTTCCTGATCTGAATAAAGTTGACAATGAGTCGAGATCTTACCAACATGTTAATATGTCTGTGTGTACTGGGAAGATGGTGCTGGGTGGATGGATGAGGAGCATGGCACCCAGTGGCAGTCAGTCCTTACTTGCTCTCAGCCATCCCAGCCCTAGGCAACCGCCAGTCTGTCCTCTGTCTCTGTGGGTTTACCTGTCCTGGATATGTCGTGCAAAGGGGCACATATAACATAGGGTCTTTCGTGCCTGGCTTCTTTCACTTAGCATAATATGTTCTTTTTTTTTTTAAGATTTTATTTATGTATCTTTAGAGGGAAAGGGAAGGAGAAAGGGAAAGAAAGATCAATGTATGGTTGCCTCTCGTGCGTCCCCTGCTGGGAACTGCCCTGCAACCCAGGCATGTGCCCTGATTGGGAATCAAACTGCGATCCTCTGGTTTGCAGGCCTGCACTCGATCCACTGAGCTACACCAGCCAGGGCTCACTTAGCATGATATTTTCATGTACCATCCATGTTATAGCATGAATCAGTACTTTATTTCTTTTTATTGCCACAGAACACTCCATTTCATGGACATAATGTGTTTTGTTTATCCATTCGTTAGTTGATGGGCGCTTGGGTTGTTTCCAGTTTTTGACTGTTATGAATGATGCTGCTGTGATTAGTTGTGTGCCAGTTGTTGTGGGGATGACTTCTCTTGTCCTGGATGTGAGCTGAGGAGTGACAGTGTGCGGTACTTCTACACTTAAGTTTTTTGACGAACTGCTAGACTGTTTTCCCAAGTAGCTGCGCCATTTTATATAATCTCTCGACATCCTCATCATCAACATTTATTTCCCAACGTTTTTTTTATGATAGCCATCCAAGAGGGTGTGAAGTGGTATCTCACTGTAGTTTTGATTTGCACTGAGATAAATTTGGAAATACAACATGTTAGAAAAACAAAATAAGTTGTCAAAACCCTATCCTGGCAAAACCTTGAGAAAATAAATGCTCATATTAGGGGCGCAGTTTGGTAAACATTTTCGAAGGACAGTTTGATATATCAGAATGTGAAATGTGCTTAACCTTTGACTAGATTTCCCATTTCTGGGTATTTGACCAAAGGAGAAAAATTATTTGCAGGGGAGGGGGTGGATTGTCTTCATTGTATGACTCATAATACCAAAATCTTGGAAACTAA
The DNA here is from genome assembly GCF_021234435.1 of Artibeus jamaicensis. Lineage (NCBI taxonomy): Eukaryota > Metazoa > Chordata > Mammalia > Chiroptera > Phyllostomidae > Artibeus > Artibeus jamaicensis. The sequence goes on from NW_026521843.1 coordinate 27,449,649, forward strand.
CTTAAATGTCTGTCAAGAGGAAACTAGTTAAAGAAATGACTATGGAGACATAAAATATCTGGACAGTCATTAAACATGGTAATGGAGGTACAGTATAGTTACACTGCCATCAGGATCTATCCATCATGTGTTGATTGGGGCGAAATCCGATCATTGGATACCTGCCTAATAAGATCTCATTTGTGTATAGTGTCTTTATGCTTAGAGAGATTTTTTTTTGAAATGGTGTCCAAAATGTTAACAGTGATTATATACTATTGGTGGAATTTTAGGTGATTTTTTTTTAACTTTGTGCTTTGAATTTTTTGTATTTATTTAAAACCAATCTGTAATTTTTTGAGAAAATTATAAAACTATTTTAAAAGCCTATGTGTTTGAGAAGTCACATTTTGTGCTTAACCAAGGCTTGAATTTTAGTTAAATACCCTTCTCCTATCATTATTTTTTAAACGTCAAAACCATCTACTAAAGGTATAAAGAAATTCATTGTTGTGGTGATTACATCCACCTGGGTATGGAGCACTGTCCTGGGCTCCCTCTTCAGAGAATTTTGTGAACTTTAGCCTTTATAGAGTTATTTTTATGTGGAAGTTGCCAGATACTGGAACTTGGGGGACGTGCCAAAGCTCATGGGTAAGTCAAAGGTTCTCTATCTGTTCTAGTTGTTGGAATAATTGTTTGGGGTTCACATATTCTCTCTCTTCCCCTCTATCCCCCTGTGCAGGAGAATAACATTAAAAACAACAGTGAACTTTCTTTGAGCTTGTTGTGAATTAGGAGGAACTGTTCTAAATACATTTCATGTGTTTTACTCATTTAATCCTCACAAAAAAAGTCCTATGAAGTTGAAACCATAATTAGGTTATTTTGTAGACAAGGAACTTGTAGAAGCACAGAGAGGTTAGGTAACCTACCCAAAGTCACTCAGCCAGGAAATGCAGAGTGGGGATGGAGCCGAGTGAGTCTGCTTCCAAAGTACCTGTGATCTTAACCGCTACATGCCTTGGCCTCTCTGACTTTATTCCTAAATGAGACTCCAACCACTTTTTGCTTGTTTACTTTGTTTCTCCCCACCATGGTCATTTCCACCAGAAAGGTCATGGTTGCTGAGCTCCTGAATGTGCCTGACCCGGCTTTCCTACAGCAAATGCTCTGTGGAGTCATCTCTTTGCTGTTCGGATATTTACCCCCTGATTTATTTAAGATTTTACCTTTTTTTTTCACATTCTTTTTATGATAAAAGATGTTTGGATTTCTTACTCCTCAAAGATAGAGATGAATCTGGGATTTTTTTTTAAAACTGTGTTTTTAGGTGTTTCGGTTTTGCATCAAGACCTATCAGAAGAGTGCAGAGAGCTGAGACAGCCAGCCTTCCCTGCCCTTCCCCAGGACTGACCAGCACCCCAGCCTCGGGCCGTGCAGGGTGTCCCGTGCCTAGCCTGAGCTCGGAGTCTGACCACTGGGGAAAGCCTAGGCTTTATAAGGCTGTCATTCACTCTGATTATAAGAGTGATACATATTTATCGTAAAAATTTAGGGAAATACAAAATGGGTAAAGAAAAATTAAAAGCACTCGTCACCCTACCATCACGTGACAACCAATAGGAACTGTCATTCCCTAACCTGTTTGTCTCCTCTTTCAGCGATTCACATTCCTTCAGAAAGACTATTTAAGTCTCCTAAATAAATGACTCACAGATGATGAGTTTAGAAAATGCCCATCCATGGAGTTTAGTGGGTAGGGTCATTGTTAAATATAAAGATATACCAGAGTTGGTGAAATTTAAATTTCTTAATTTTACATTCTAGTTTGATTTTTATTGATGAAAGAAAAGGAAAAACTGTGCATATTTTAAAAAATTGTATGGAATCAAACAAAAAGGTATAATGACCTCAGTGGTTTTATTTGCTCCTATAGGTGACTTTACCATTTATTTTTGCTTAACATGGGTTACGTGTACAGCAAGCTTCAATTGGTGCTTATGAACTGGCTGCAAAGAGGGTTCCCATGTACCTCCCTACAATCTACCTGAAATACTATTAAAATGTAACTTTTGATATTGGTAATTTGGCTGTTATTGTATTTGCTGTTTTGTTGTGGCTGAAATTTGGTAAAATTTATTTAGAATATTATACTATTTCCCCAGGTTATACATCTCAGGATTAAAAAATCAACAACAAAAGAAACTCCTGTGATACAGTACTCGTAATAATTCTGTTAAGTTTGATTCAAGTTGAAATGGCTTGCACTGAACATTATTTTTAAAAGCCATTTCTTAAAAGAGTGACTGCGGAGAATGAGTACAGAAGAGACTTGTGCAACAATAACAACAAAAAACATCTATCCTCTCGTGTTTTCCAGGCATCTGGCCAGCGGAAGAGGTTTTGGCTTACTACTGCCTCAGGCACAGCGATGTATTCAGGTACCAAGCTGCACTTACAGATACCTTCTTTAGCCCAATATGGGTATTGTGTCTGCATATTAAAGATTGTTATAATTGCATTCTTCAAATTAAGTTGTTTCAAATTTAACACACAAGAAAAGAAAGGAAGGGAGAGAGGGAGGGAGAAAAAGAAAACAGAAAGACAGGAGAAAAGTTCACAGTGGAAACATGTTGCTTCTGAAAAAACCTGAATTGCCTTTGGGCGCTGATACTGCACAGCAAGCTCGTTGCTTTATGTCAAAGACTTTTGATTTCCACTCGCAGCTTTTCATTTCACTTTGATTTGGGGGAAACAAAAGTGAAGCTCTAATCAATCCTTACTGATTGTAAAGGTCAAAAAACAAAAACAATAAAGATATTCTTTAAACTTCTGCTAGGGAAGTTACTACAGAATTTTTCATAAATAAATACCCCACAGCTATTATTTAAAGATGCCAGCCCACTCCTGGTTTTAAAGGTGTTTTATACTTAACAACATGTATTTATAAAATATAGTAACAAATAGTAATTACAGATTCATGCTACTGAAATAAATGTTTTTAACTGTCAGTGTGTATTATAGATCAAACCCATGGATTAGATTTAGGAAAAAGGGGAAAAAGGCTCCTTTTATTTAAAAATTCTAAAGCTGTTTGGTAGACCCAGAAAATATAGGTTTTTCATTTTAAACCTCATTTTATAAAAGTCCTCCAATATAGACTTCCTGAATAGCGCATTATGATTCCAGACAGGCTGTTAGTGATCATGGTAAGTGTGTTTTAACAGTATGTACTTACAAGACTGGGTCAATAATATACATTTTTTGAAGCTCTATGGGTCCGTATTTACCAACCAGTCTATAATTGCTTGAACAACTAAATGCTCATTAAGTGTATTTCGGACTATGAATGTTCTTGTTTGGATTCTTCTCCTCCCCTTCTCTCTTTTTCCTTCTCTCCCTCCCTTTTAGTGCTGCCTTTTCCCCCCCTTCTGGTGAGGTAATAAACTTCCCAAACTGGGAAGAAGAAACAATCTTAAGAGTCTAAGCATATAAAATAAGAACAGGGCTGCACTGAATCTGGGCTGCACAGCTGCCCTGCAAGTCTGGCACTCGCTCCTCTCGCTGCGCTTAAGCTCGGCTGCAGCCCCAGTCAGCGAGCAGCGGGCCAGGGCGAGAATGTCACACGTTGAGGACTGATATTTAGGCACAAAGAGGAAGGTAAGTGCAGAGTGCCACATTAGACTGTCAGCTTTAACTCTGAGCCGCTTTACTTTGGAGCAGTGAAGTCAGCGCCCACTCATTACTTTAGCCTGGGTTTGCTGGCTGTAACCACATTATGTCCCTGCATTGTTTATTCACTGTGTTGTGTTGGGGTCAATTGTGATTTAAGTGTTAATTGCTAAATGCTCTTTGTGTTATTGTTCTTTACGGGGCTGAGTCAGCTTTCCCAAATGTTTCGGTTTGTTTTAGATTTTTTTTTTAAATTCAAGATTGCATTTAATTGTGTGTGTGTTGTGTGTATGTAACTATAATATAGGCACATACACACTCACATATATTCGTCATTTACTTGTCTAACTGTTTTTGAAGGAATGAATGTGGATTAACAGTGTTATCCTTTCCTAACAATTATCTTTCGCTACTCTAGCTAGTTTAGTTCTAAAAGACAGCACCATTGACAAGGGGAAAAAAGGGAACCTTCTCAGATTTTTCAGCTCAGCGGTGGTAATGTTGCAGTGAACACTAATGAGGGAACCCCCACTGATTTGCCTGCTTTGTGACTTTTCTATTTCATAATTATTTTTAAAACGCAAAACGACATGAGGCAGCCTTGTCTTGTCTCTACAACTTCCTGGTAGTGCCGTTCTTACTGCAGATGGTAATTTGTTCTTGTAACATATATATCTCTCTGACCATTTTCATCTGATTTGTATGGGTTCTACCATTTCTTTTCTCTCTTTCAGGGACCTTGCTGTGTGTGAGCTAGGGGGTGGCATGACATGCTTGGCTGGGCTCATGGTAGGTCTTTTCTCAATTCCAATCCCATTCAGAGGGAGGAACAAAAGGGAAAATGTTCCAGGGCCTCCAACTGCTGGGTCAGAGAACCGTCAACAGCATCAGCTGCGGTCAAGCTGCCGGGACTTGAGAGACCTTCTAGATTGACTTACTTTCGGATCATATTGATTTTATGGTTGCCTTGATGAGCAGAAACATTTTACCTCAGTGTAGTCAATATCGCTTGTCGTGACATTCCAGGCCTCGCACGGTCTTTCTTTGCCATAGTGAAAGCATTTTTTTTTTTCAGATTATAGTCCTATTTGCTAAGATACAGGAATAGCCCAGCGAATCACAGTTGGAGCACCATGATATAGCTGCTAATGTTTTGCCTGCATTATTACACCAACAAACATGATCCAGAGCGCTCAGTAATTAGATTCTTTTGAATTAGATTGGCCATTCAGGAACGTCGTTCCCCATTCTCTGGGTTCTGAGTCATGTATTCAGGAGATACTATGTAGCAGCACAGTGCATTAGACAAGTTTTTATGTCTCTACAAATAAAAGCATATTGTTACACTGATTGGCATTTGACAAACCTGTCGCTCTTACACAATGTGTCGAGGTTACAGCCCAATGTGCGAGCATGTCAAAGCTCACAAAAAAATTACCCTCACAAAGCCATCTGCCTGCAATGCAAAGTTATATGAAGGGCATCAGGCAGTCAGACAGAAGCAAGCTGAAAGGCAGAGTGACAGCCTTGTATGATGGCTCTACTAGATAAACAGAAGCCCACAAATGAAAGCCTCTCAGAATACCATCATCCGCTGTCACAATGCAATTACCGAACAGAATGATAGCAAGATAGAGGCTCCCGCAAATGGAATGATAAAAGTATTGACTGATTTGATTGAATGATTAAAATAATGCAGACATAAAATGAAAAAAGATTGAAGATTGTTACAGAGAAATAGGTGAGGAAGCATGATACTGAAGGGTTGTCACTCCTGCCTTCACTTCCACACAGACAAGCATATTTGCTCATTGTTTGCTGTGCTTCTTTTTTTTTTTTCCAGGTTGCTATTTCTGCAGATGTCAAAGAAGTTCTGTTAACTGATGGGAATGAAAAGGCCATCAGAAGTATCCTTATTCAGATAGAAAACAGGTTTGTTGTGCTCATTCCTTTTCCCCACTGAGTAACAATTGATATAAAGAAAGGCAGCATGGGGTATTAGAAAGAGTTCCCCCATATACATGATAAGTAATTAAGAAAAAGTAAAAATATATGGGTAAGACTAAGTATTTTTTTTTATTTTGGTAGATTTTTATTGTCACTTCTCAGGAAAGGAGCATGTGATTTGTGGACCACTCAAAGCGATATGAACATTTATTTCATAATAATTTTCAGGCATTCTTATTCTTTTATTTCCATTGAAATTCACCAGTATAAAATAAATTATTTAATATTTATTACATTAGATACTGCTTACAAAAATTAACTTCCTCTTCATTATGACGTTTCTTGTGTTTAATATTTTACTTACGCACCATGTAATATTATACCTACTCTAATTGCTGAGGAGTTACCTCTATCTCCCGGCTGGAAAAAGCTATCAGGTTTTCATTATTTCCTTTTATTTAGGATTATAAAAGCTATCTCTTTTTTTTTTCTGCCATGCTATTACAGTTCAAACCCCATTATATTAGATTATGCTTTACTAATATGTACACAGAGTTCATGAAAATTGAACTGTACTTTAAGAAGAAGCAAGCATAATTTGTGGCTACTTTAGCAATCGAGCTGATTTGTTCAGGGGCAGTTAACAGCCATTAGGAATCGAGAGGAAAAGTGGAAGATATATTTGCTTTGGGGTTTTTGGTGTGCCTTACATTTACATTGTGAAAGGAGGTAATCTCCTTATTTGAATTTGAGACTCCTAAAATGTCAAAGCAGGTCTGATTTTTTTGTATGTGTGTGTGGCATCTTACATAAGGGCTTTTTTTGATTTTCTTTTTCCACCTCCGCTATGTAATTTCTTGAAAATGAAATTCGCAGCAGCTCCATCAGGCTGCTCAAGCGGGAGAAGGAGGAACGAGCAGCACAGCCGCTCGCGCCGCTTAGCAGCACTTGTGTGCCCTACGGAGCCCCACCCAGCTAATTGCCTGACAGACTTAAAAAAAAAAATTCAGGAAGGAAAAACAGCCAATCACAGTCTTGGCCTTTCACACAAGGGAAAGAGATCACAAAAGGTGCCTCCTTTTTTTAAAGTGCAGGATTTTAATCATGACTGTCGCAGGTTTCTCAAAATATTCCTGAAGATGAGCCGATGTTGTTCATTCACTCTGCTTTTATCCTGAGTTATTTCCTGCACTGTATCATTTCATGGTGCTCCTCCTCCACATGTCAGGGAACACAGAGCGAGAGGGAGGCAGGTATGCCACCTCAGCCCCAGTGGATGTGTTCTTTGAGGAGGGGGGAGCTGAATTATTGGACAAGAGAAGGTCATTTTAGCCACAGAAACTTTCAGAGTGGGCCCAGCAACCTGAGGTTTTTCTTAAGTCAGCAGGTGTCTTATTTAATAGCCTCAGAAACCAATTAGAACTTTTAACAAACTATGGGAAGCATCTGTAGTCAATATGTAAATTTAATTGTCCTAAAATTATTATTGAGCTAAACTGCAGAGCTTCCAAAGAGGGAAGCAATGCTAATGTCATTAATTAATGCACCTTTGCTTTCAACAGCAAAGATGCCATGCCAGCTCTTGAAATCAGAGAGGAAATCTCAGATTCTGTATTCACTCTGCCGGCCTTTCAAAGAAATGATTGGTACAGCCCCCTCCCAAGAAAATGGATTTTTAACATTTGGTCCTCAGAAGCTCAGCCCTGAGAGTGCTTTATTGTGCTGGGTTTTACAATGGGTTTAATATAGCGGGGTGCCAAGGGGCGGGAGGGGAAGAACTTTACAATGTAGGTAAAGTAGGTCCTTTCAGGATGCAGACCAAAACTGGCAGTGTTTTATTTCATCCCTTAGGACTTTCCTAGTGGAGGTCAGCGTTTGTCATGCAGTTGTTCTGTGTTTGTGGGCATTTTTCTGCTGTAACTAGATCTCATTTTTTTTAAATTAAGAGAGAAAAAACATGCATAAAACCTTAAAAATTGGCGATGTGTTTTTCCTGCTCTTAATACTGATGATATTCTTGATTTACTAACAAAGCTCACAACTGGCATTCATCGTAACCATTTTTAATGAGTGAGGTTAATGCGAATGAAATGTCTTTTTCCATTCGTGTGCCCATTTCTGTTAGAATAACGAATGCACTGAATCACATACTGTTGATGCACATAGACAGAAACAGACTCATTTAAAAATTACTGTTTACATCTTTCCTTTAAAATTTTACGAAGCCTAAATTATATACCAGTTGTAGGATATTATTCAAAAATTACTTTCTAAAAAGTAAAAGTGGATGTCAACAAAAAAGGGGGGGGGAACATTGCCAGAAGCCAGAAAATCTCTAAGCAAAGCTGCTAATTATTCTTAATGGGCAAGATGAACACATTAAGGAACAAGTGAATACATCAGTGAAATGTAATTGAAAATCGACCTGGCAGTCACACATCACATCTGAGTAGTGGCCTGTGTATTATTCTCATCACTTTAAAAATTATTTTTGTTGTTCTTGGCATCTGCATTTAATGAATCTAACTGAGTCTTACTTCCTAGTCTCCTCATCTTCTAACATTCTGATTCTTACCTTTTTAAAAAAAATAAAGAATTTGCTGATATTTCCTTTTTATCTTCTGTTATTTCTGTTTTTTTTAAACATGTGAGGCAATGGAAGGATGCATTCTGAATCTTTATATCCTAGAAATGTATCAACCGGTTGTGAGGTTGGTTTATTTATTCCTAAAATGTATCATGTGAATTGGCTATGTCTTCTAGAGCTTTCTACCTGGACCCTGGAAAGCTAGATGTTGATCCGAGATTTGTTAAACAGAGATATATGAAAAGAGATTAAGACTTCAGGTGTAAGAGAATGTTGTAAGTCCTGAATGTTTTCTCAGACTCGTGGGTAGATGCCCCTGAGGTTTTCCTTGGTCCTTAAACTAGCTGCATTGCTGTCTCTCTCACACGGCCTCTACCTCAGAGCTGCCTCTCCTCACAGTTGCCCTAATTTAGCTATGCCCAAACAGAACCAAGGACAAGTTAGAAAATGACATCATTTGGTTCATCTATTTCTCAACTTTATCCTAAAATAATTGTGAAATGTGTTCGCTTTTCTCTGGCACTGCCCTTTTAGTGTAATGAAGACTTCTCCAGGTAAAGGGGCCTCCTAAAGTAGAGGGTGGGGAGCAGAATGTCAGAATACATCTGTTCAGGTAACATTTTAATACATTTTGACCGCGGATAACTATTAATCCATCAAGTTTGTGGCCAGCGATGGCAATGGCATAGCAACAGGAGAGAGAAAGGATATACTCAGTTATTTTTCATGCTAAGCTTCTTCCAGACCATAACGAATAAAAGTACAGCACCTAAAGGTGAGCAGCCCTCTCTGCTACACTCACGAATTCACCCAGCCCCAGCACCCCGCCTTGGCCCATCCTTAGGAAACATCGAGTGTGTTAGCTGCAGAACATGGCAATGCTTGGGGACTCATGTCTCGTGCTCCTGACCCCAGCATCTTCTCTGCACAGTATGCACAGTCTGGACCATGATGTGAAACATAAGGGTCTTCAAAAATTGGTAAATTTCCTGTACATTTTAAAGGAGATACCCCTGGCTTAACATTATTCTAACAGAATCCCCGATTTAAGGGGTAAATCAAATAAACTTCATGTGGACCGTGCAGTCTGCGTGGTGGGTGGTTGAGACCCCAGGAATGCCAGGCCACCGTCCTGTGTCCAGGCCCCCTTCTCCAGTGTCAGTGACAGCTGCGATACTGTTGCCAGTTCTTCTCTTTACTGGGTGGGTCATAAATGGGCTCCATGTGTCTCACATTGGGTAAGAACTCAACACATAACTTAGTTTATTAAAATGAATTCAACCAGTATTAACTGGATGCATTTCAGATGCTAAAGATACATCAGGGGACAAGGCAGACCAAGCCCCTGTCTTTGTGGGACGCAGACCCTGCCTTGGCTAGAGCATGTTGATGTAGGTGAAAGACACTGGAAATCTACACAGCAGAAATTCTTTGATTCCCTCTAGTTATTTAAATTCTACTATGTAAATGTTCACTTAATTAGTTCTGAGTAGCAAGGAAAGAAGATAGAGTTAATTGCCAAACCTCATTTTAGTTACAATCACCAGCCTCTTCATCCCTCCAAAGCTTTTACTTGAATCATTGAAAAATAAAATGAATCGACATGAATTAGGAACCTACTATGTGTCAGGCTCCTCATATATGTGATACTCCATTAAGCCTTTATAGTAGGTATTGTTATAGTAGGTATCATTATTTCTATTTTTGAGGTGGAACTCGGAGAGGTTATTTTACCCAAGTTCACACAGCCACTAAAAATCGGAACCAGCTCTAGAAGCCAGGTTCATTTGATTGCAAAGTGTAACAGGGCTGGACAAAAGTAGGTTATGCAGTTGTTTGTGTGGGAAAAGACATGCAGGTCATGATGATTACAATAGTTTTACTAACTCAAAATGCCAGCCTTCATTATTTACGCATTGCCGTAATCTACTTGCTATACTCAAGCACACGTCGGCACAAAGTTCTTTATAAACCTATTTTTGCCCACCCCGGTGTATTTTTCCCATGACGCGATTCTGGTTTACCAAGAGGGAGGACACTGTGATGAGCGTCGTCTTGCATTTGCTCAGCACCCCCTGGAAGAGACGTTCTCCCGCCCACAGGCCACAGGTGACGGTGTAGAAAGAGTTCAGAACGCTTCTCCGTCATCTTCTCACTGCAGCTGAGCCATAAACACACTGAAGAATCTTTTGCAGCCTTTACATTAGCAACTGTTGTCACATCAAGTAATTTAAAAGACTGTAGAGATCAAAGTGAACAGGAGTTATACGATAATTTCATAGTTTCCTACCCTCACCTTTGATGTTCCAATGCAAATAATGGAAACATGAACCAAGAAAGTAATGTCTAGTGAACTACAATGTTATTATTTTTAAAATATTTTCTTGCTTAAAGAGTAATGCCAATTTTCAAAATGTATATGAAATACAGATAAATATTACAGTTACTAATAGAGGAGGTTAATATTTTAAATGTTTTATATATAACAGATAACATAATTTGTTTAAATAACTTACTGTTATTATACAAAAGTATGTATTTTAAAAATAAACATCAACTGAAACAAAATTGAAATGGAGCCCCACTCCTAACCTGTGCTTTATTTGGGATGAAAATCTGGGGCTAGAATCCCGGTTTCCTTTTAGCCACCAGTGTATGTCCTGTGGCTCTGGAAGTCCAGTGGCAGACCAGGTGATGGGAGGTGATTACGCTGTGTCCACTTCATCAGAAATCACTCCCGCTTTCTGGGCACCCAGCACCTCCCAGTGAAGTCCTTCGGAAGGTGGGTGCAGCTCAGAGAACACAGTTTGGTCCACTCTGTGCAAAACTCCCCTGACCTACAGGGTGGGGGGCAGAATGTCGATACATCTTTTCAGGTAACATTTTAATACACTATTGACATTTTTTCCTTTTTGTACTTGTTTTAATGTAAAGAACACCTCCTAAACTACAAAATATATTTTCTTTACAGTCCTAAAAATAAAGCAGCCTAAATATTGCTATGAATTTTTTTCTTTTAAAAATTGCTTCTAGGATATAAATACATATGTTCGCTTCAGCCTGACCACCTGGAGTTAGAGGTTTATAAATTATATAAGAGTATACGGTATTAAGATGTTTACCAAAAATTATTAATAGGTTTTCTGAGTTATATATTTTAACTTCCCTATGACTATTTTATAAAAAGTATAGCCCCGGCTGGTGTAGCTCAGTGGATTGAGCGCGGGCCTGGAATCAAGAGATCGCGGTTCAATTCCCAGTCAGTGCACATGCCTGGGTTGCAGGCCAGTTCCCAGCAGGGGACACACGACAGGCAACCACACATTGATACTTCTTTCCCTCTCTTTCCCCCTTCCCTTCTAAAGATAAATAAATAAAATATCAAAAAAAAATCTTAAAGAAAACGTATTACCTCCACTAACAAAATAACATGTTTTGCTCGATAGATTAGTCATGTACTTATACGACACTGCGGATGTACCTGCCACATGCTTGCTGGTGGCTGTCATGGAAACACTGAGTAAGGTGTGGCCGGTACCTAATCAAAAACAGTTGTCAGTTGACTCTACTAATTTTGTTCTCCTCAGAATAAAGATGTCAGCTGTCCTTTTCCACAAGACATTTCATGCAGAAGACTTTCCTGAAATACTTTCTTCCTGAAATAGAACTGTAGGCCGATGTGTCATTTTAGTTAATCAAAACAAGTAGGCAAATTAGTCTCTTTTATTTTTTTAATGAATGTAATTTAACGGTATTTAATTTGCATACAGGAAAGTTCATCCAGTAATAAAAAAAAAGTCTGCATTATAGCACTTTTGTAAACCTCAACAAAGCCCTTCATTAGGAGACCTAATTGATTTTTCCTACCCACTCCTGGGGAAGAAAACTATCACAGTACCTGCTTATTCACTCGGAGAAGAAATGGGTGTGCCTGGGGCTTCAAGCAGAGATTTGGGCTAAAAAGTCCTGTGGCTCTGTTCTTGCAGGGAGACCTTGGCCAATGCTGGTTTCAGGCATTCAGGAAATCTGTTTTTCTGAGCAATAGGGGAACATCGCTTGTCTGCTTGGTGTCCTCCCCAGGGGCCCAATTTAGTTCAGCTTGTGGCCTTTGCTGGAATTATTTTATTTCTTGTTTATTGAAACCTGCCCTATTCCAAAAGAAAGATTTTGAGCTTTCTTACAGTGGCACATAGAATATACCATGGAAAATAAATGAGAAAGTGAGGGCAATTGGAAATTAGAAAGCCAAAAAAATATAAAATGTGATGAAGCCAGGAATGGACGTTAATATGGAAAATATGCCCAGTGGTAAGACTCAGGTCATGCATGTGGCCCTGACTGCACAGGGACCTGAGCAAAAAGAAAAAGAGGAACAGTTGTAAGGCTTACAATGTCCAGAAGTTGAAGCACAACCAATCAATCTGAAGTCTAGCTTTTCCCATGTTGGGACCCAACATGATTTTCCCATGACTCTCTCATAAAGATGGTGTTGTGTGATGTAATGGACTAGCGCCTCAAAACACCTTTTCAATAAACATGGCTCTTCTAATACAAGTCCTTACAACTAGCAGATGGCCGAAGGCTAAAGCATTAGTCTGTAAGGACAGTTCTTCAAGGGGTCTTCCACTGGATTGACTTTCGTCTTCAGGAATTCACTTCCTCTCAAATATTCTCCAAGCTTTTCTCCATCTTTCTCATCTCACTTTCTCCTAAGTCTTTCCCTGCTGCTCACTCCCTCCCTCCCTAGTAGCATTTGAGAGACTGAAAAGACCTCAACTTGGAACATTTCAGAAGACTACCACTGCTCTCCCCACTGACTGGGACACCTTTGCCTTTTCAGCAAGTGAGGCCTGGCACCTATGGGATGGTCCTGTCCTTCTACCAGCGCCCATCTCCCTGGGCCTTTCCTGGGTGCTACCTGAAAGTACATTTCCCAGGCAACCAAACTGCAGCCTAGAGAATTAAAAGAGCTTGCTTGGTGGCAAGTAACTCAACATTTGCTGGCAGAGCCAGGGCTGGAACCTTCTCTGCCTGCATTATACTCCATAGCGCTTCCCTGTTCACCGTTCAGATCTCGTGTCCAATAAGATTACTGTGTTTCTGGGCTTTGATTTATTCTTTTTTTAGTCAATTGACAATTGCTGCAGAAGCTTTCTTAACTGTGCCAATAGATGTGAGAGACATCATCGAAAGGAATCGGAAGGCTGGTGCGTTTAAGGCTCGGAAAATATCAAGCTGGTAAGATACTTTTCTACCTTTCTGGACCAAAACACTGGTTGAAACTGCTTTTATCCATACTGTGGGTGATGATTAAAAATAATAATAGCTAACATTTAGTGATCATTTACTGTGTGTCAGGCACTGTTCTACACACTTGAAAAGTACCTTATTTAATGTCACAAGAACCCATAATAAGGCAGGCAAGCATTCTCATTACCTTTAATTAATAGATGAGAAAACCTGAAGGTAAGTATACTATACACTGGGTAGGAATTATTTAGGGTGGAGAATATACAATATGAACTTGGGAGAAACCCAGTCCGGGACCTTCTGTGAATGTCTGTATTGCACTGGTTCTCAACATGGGGACATTTTTTTATTGTCATGACTAGGGGGATGGGGTTGCTAACAGCATTCGGTGGGTTGAGGCCAGGGATACTGCTAGAGACACCCAACACAGCACAGGACAGACCCCTCACCCCACCCCTCACCAAAGAAGTTCCTGGTCTAAAATGTCAGTAGTGCCAAAACTGAGAAACCCTGCTTGATTCCATGATTTTAAAATAGTCTAGGTATCCATTCCCTTTTACATGTTGCTAATTCTTATCCAAACTAGGAGAAATGCTTACCTCATCATTGAGGTGCTTCATTTTATTTTTGTTCTGTTGTATAGGCCTAGAGGAAAGCGTAAACATTTAGTAGTTTTCACTTGAAATAATCTGTATTTGTGCATTTTTTTCTATCATACGTTTAGCTCCAAACATCATTAGAACAATCCACTTTTTAAATTATTTATGATGGTTGAGGGTGTTCTCCCACTCCAACTGCTCGATGTGGGGGTGGGGTCGGATGAAGACTAATGATGCTTATAAACCAAAGTGGCCAGCCTGTGGGGATGAGGCTATGGAATAGCAAAGATTGGTTTTGTTTCTGTTGGTTGGTTGGTGAATGTCATGAAGTGTCCAGATCCACATTTTTAAATCCTGCATTAGAATCCTGGCTGAGGACACGGAGGGCAGCGTCTCTGAGTCTCTGTGTAAACCAACAAACCAGCTCTGCTGGCCCGCACACCTCCGCAGGTCCCGAGAAAGAGTGGCCTGCTCCCCACTCTTCATTCCCAGCACAGCCTTCACCTCACAGTGTGGGCTGCTGTGCCCTTCTGGGGAGGCCTGTGCTCCTGGACGTGATTTTCAACCTGGTCTTTTAGTCATCAATCAAAAGCACATTTCCTTTGTTGTCCTCATTTACATTTATTTAATGCTTAAGGTCATTTGTGACCATTTGAGTGTATTTCAGCATATGGAATCAGGGAATAATAGATTTCAGCATCATGCTGTGAAGAGAGATTGTGTTTTTACAAGACATAATGTTGTTTACTGGGTGTTAATAATCACTAATTAATAAACATATCTAGACTTCTTAAATGTTTCATTTTGAGGAATAAAAATGTCAAGTGTTTAACTTATGGAGTTTAACAGTATTTTCCATCATCTCTTCATAAAATAAGTTACATACAGAAGCAAAATGCCATTGTTCAACATAGGACATATCCAAAATGCTTACTATCTGGCCTTTGTTTCTATTATCTGTTCTCAAGAATGCCATTTCTAAATATATAGTTCTGATATGTACCTAGTCATCTAGTCTGTATGTCGACAGTCATATAGGAACCTCTAAAATGGTTTTTTTATCTTTATTGCATATTAACTCTGATCAGTTTCTCCCTTTTTGAACCCTTCATTTTGTCTAAAGTCTACTAAAGCACTTTGTCAAAAAAACAGGTGGATGAGCCAGTCTTTGAAATGCCTTGATCTCGTATTAAGAAGCTACTTGACCACTTAACCTTCAAGAAGCTAAGAAGAAACTGCCAACCAATGATGTAATAATCAGAATCCCCCTTCTCTCCATGGCTTTCCCACCCGTAACCAGTATAATATGATAAAAGCATTAGCTCCATGTGAGAAGAAATAAAAGTAAACCGCTCACAAAAGAGCTAAGATATGGCTCAATATTCTTTTTTAGTGCCTCAACGCATAGGCTGAATCTCTCCCCCAAACTGGAGGCGTGGAATAACAGTAGCGACAGATAACGAAGAGGTATTTACCATAGCTACAAAACCCACACGTTAGCCAAATATTTCTGCTCTTAAAAAGCACTTCAAAGCTTGACATGAAGTTTATAACAGCTAAATGTCTCCTGTGACTTCATTTGCAAAGAAGATATAAAAGCAGAAAGGTAAATCATGATATGAGAACCGTGAGCCTAGGAAACTGTTTTTAAAAAGGAATGAGAAACCACCCAAGAATGTGACCTGCACCCCGAGCTCCCACCTCACGGCTTTGACAGCGCTCAGTCACAGCCCGGCTTCCACCCCCAACTGAGCCTCTGCCTGCCTCCCAGACAGGGCAGACCCAGGCTGTGTGGGCCTGGAACTTACTTTGGGGCCCTCTTTAGGGGGATGAATTTTATTATACCTGACTTGGGCAGATTTTACGGGAGCACACTCCCAGGTGCACTCATGGCTGGGGCTCCTCACGGGCCTTGGAAGGGACCTGTGCAAGTTAGGGGTCCCGGCACTGAAGCATCATTAGCTTCACAGGAAATTCAGCTCTGCGCTCGTAAACACCAGCAACCTTGCCTCGAATGATGCGCTTCCCTTTTAAACTTTTTCACTCCCTCTGTTCCATCGTAATCCCTGTTTCACTGTTGCTGAATATGAAAGACATGTTTGCAAAAGCCCAGAGGCTTTAGCCCTGGCCAAGAAAGCTCTAGCATGTACTTATAGGAAGCGTATAGCCATTACATCTCAAAGATCTTAATACAGTCATTTGATGTTTTATTCATTCAATCCTTGCAGCTATCCATTCATTTAACTATGGCCAAGGCATTCTGCCTTGAGAACATAACTGTGGAGTACTCAAGAATAATTCCTGAACAAAGGAAACTGTGCTGCTAAATATAGCTAGAGATTGGTGAAAGAGCAAAGATATTTACAGCATCTCCATTGTTAGGTTTATCTGAAGCTGTCTTGAAAACTGTGACTGTCTAATAAAGAACCACTCAGAGTGTTTGACGTCTACCTATTCCTAGGTGTTCTGGAACTGGTGAATGGCATCACTCTCTGGTTAATATTAACAGTTACAAAATTTTAAAAAATCTATTAAATGTACCCTGCTGTGATATTAAAAGTGAATTTCTATGTAAGAAAAAAGGTTATCTTTGTGTGAAAATTGCTAGTGAATTTAGGCCTGTGACTTTTATTATTCTTTGATAAACCATTAATCTTAGTAAACTATGGAACTTATTATAACTTTAAGACTTTTTTATAACTCAAATTATACCCTTATGTGGGCCCCCAGGATTGGCTATTGGCCCCATTGCCCTACTTCTTTTTAAAATTTATATCTTTTCTGAGGCTCTTTTTTCTTTAGAGATTAAATTGGGGGTATGAAAAATGATTTTTAAAATGTGAGCCCTGCCCCAGTGGGATCCGACGAGTGCTTTTTCCAGGCCTCTGTAGTCTTCTCACTTGCCTCGTTCTCTTTCCATCTGGCTTCCACTGCTGCCAACATACACCTTCTCCTCTGTCACCCAAGCCTCTTCCTTCACCTCCCAACACACGTGGTCCTTTCCGTCTCTGGTCTTTGCCAGTCTTATCCCCTTCTCCTCATCCATCTAAGTCCTTCCTTCCAGGATGACTTAATTACCATTTCTCAGGCTATTTAAGCTTGCCCTCATCTTTCCCTCCCGTTAATTTCTTTTCACCTTAGAATAGTCCCAGTAAAACATGGTATATTCTCCTATTTTTCAAAGCAAGCTGTCTTTGTTTTCATGTTCATTGGTGCAGTCATTTCTTGAAGTTATTTTGATCCCCTTGTCTGCCAAGTACTAGTCTAAGTGCTAGAGATATAGTGATGAACAAGAGTAAGTTCATGTCTTCTTCCTTATTTCTAAATTATATTTTATTGATTATGCTGTTACAGTTGTCCCAATTCTTCCCCATTTGTTCCCCTCAACCCAGCATCCCCCATTCCCTTGGGCCATCCCTGCGCCATTGGTCATTTCCATGGGTCATGCATATAAGTTCTTTGGCTACTCCATTTCCTATACTGTACTTTACATCCCCATGGCTATTCTGTAACTACCTGTTGGTACTTCTTAATCCCCTCACCTCTTCATCGATTCCCTCACACCTCCCCTCCCATCTGGCAACCATAAGAACACTCTCTGTATCCATGATTCTGTCTCTGTTCTTGTTTGCTTAGTTGGTTTTTCAGATTCAATTGTTGATAGTTGTGGATTTATTGCCATTTTGTTGCTCGTACTTTCTGATCTTCTTTTTCTTAAATAAGTCCCCTTAACATTTCATATATTAATGATTTGCCGATGATGAACGCCTTTAGTTTTTTTTCTTGTCTGGGAAGCTCTTTATCTACCCTTCATTTCTAAGTGATGTCTTTGCTGGGTAGAGCCATCTTGATGATAAGTCCCTGCTTTTCATGACTTTCAATATTTGTTGCCAATCCTTTCTAGCCTGCACAATTTCTTTTGAAAAATCAGCTGACAGCCTTATGGGGATTCCCCTGTAGATCATTAATTGCTTTCCTCTTGCTGCTTTTAAGATTCCCTTTTTATCTTTAACCTTTGTCATTTTCATTAGGATGTGTCTTGGAGTGGGCCTCTTTGCATCCATCTTGTTTGGGAGACTCCGGGCTTCCTGGACTTGCATGTCTACTTCCTTCACCAGAGTAGGGAAGTTTTCTTTCATTTTTCAAATAGAGTTCCAATTTCTTCTTTTTTCTCTTCTCCTTCTAGCACCCCTACAATACAAATGTTGGACATTAAAGTTGTCCCACAGGCTGTTTACACTATCCTCATGGTTGGTTTTTTTTAAAATTTTTATTTCTTCTTGTTGTTCTGATTGGTTGGTTTTTGCTTCCTTCTATTCCAAATCATTCATTTGATTCTTGGTTTCATCTACTCTACTGTGGTTTCCCTGTAAATTGTTCTTTACTTTAATTAGTGTAACCTTCATTTCTTACTGGATCTTTTTTATGCTGTTGAGGTTCTCACTGAGTTCATTGAGCATCCTGATAACCAGTGTTTTGAACTCTGCGTCTGATTGATTGCTCATCTCCATTTTGTTCTTTTTCTGTGGTTTCATTCTGTTCTTTCATTTGGGCCACGTTTCTTTGTCTCTTCATTTTGGCAGCCTCCCTGTGTTTGTTTCTACATATCAGGTAGAGCTGCTATGACTCCCTGTCTTGGTAGTATGGCCTCATGTGGTAACTGTTCTGTAGGGTCCAGTGGCACAGCCTCCCTTATTACCTAAGCTGGGTACTCAAGGTGCACCCTTCATGTTTCTCTAGTAGTTGAGCTTTGATTGCTGTTTGCAGTTCAACAGGAGGGATTTACCCAGGCCAGTCAGCTGCAAGGACTGGCTGTGACCACTGAACACCAACTTCCATTTTCCATGGAGGATCAGCTGTGCAGGGACAGGGTGCTGGTACTCCAACCTGGTTTGTGTCTGTCCACTGGCCCTGGGGTTTCCTGGGTGGTGCAGGCCAAGGTCAGCCCCCACCTGTGTCCTGCCCAGGGCCACCCTGCATGAGTTATAATGCAATCCGAGATGGCTGCTATTTATGCGGGGCTTGGAGAAGCCAAGCTGCAAATCTAGGCTGGCTGCTGCTAGTGCTGAACCTGGGGCCACCTTAGCCAGAGGCATGGGGGCTAGGGCCTGGAGGTTTACTGAGGCTGGCTGTTGCTTGTTTGATAGAATTTATGAAGTTGTGAAGCATGAGCCAAGACCAGCCATTTATATCTTAGGTGGCCCATAAGTTTGTTAGGGTGGAGTCTGAGGATCTCCAGGACATGGCAAACTGTGTTAGCCAGATTGATGGAATCTCAGATTTGGCACATGCCTGGCAGTTTTATGGTTCTGTGGGGGGTGGTTCAGAAAAGGGACAATGGCCTCTGCCTGCCTTTTTGTCTGGGAGAAAGCTGACCCTTACTCCTGCCTTGATGCCAGGTGCTTCAGTTCTTCCCCATATGCCACTGGTGCCTTTCAAACTGGTACCCTGGTGCCAGAGCTCAGAGGGAGTGAGTCTGAGTAAGTCTGTGTGTGGATTCTTTGAGGGGAACTGTTTGGGACTCAAGCAGTTTCTTTTACCAACTCACTGCCTGCTGGTTTTTGCAGCTAGATGTTATGGGGACTTACCTTTCTGGCACTGGAACCTTGGGCTGGGGGGTTGGTGTGGGGCTGGGACTCCTCACTCCTAAGATACCCTTTCTGAATTTTTTTATCTACCAAACATAGAAGTGAGACCAAGCTATTCCACATCTGCACCTCTCCTACCATCATCCATCTGGATGGATGTAGTTTCTTTAATTCCATAGTTGTCAGACTTCCATTCAACTCTGTTTCTTATGGTTCTAAGTGATGCGATGTTCTGTATTTTAGTTGTAATTTTGACATGGTTGTGGAAGAAAGCAAGCGGTGTTTACCAATGCTGCCACCTTGACCAGAAGTCCTAAGTCCATATCTTCTTAGAGTTCACATTCTAATAAGGGAAATAAATAATTTTTTTGAAGGCAAGGCTTCTGCCTAATGTGTTTTTGTATTCTCTGAAGCAATTAGTATATTTTATCCCTGTTATATGAAAGGTTTTAAGATTTGTATTTGGAGCACATTTTCAAAGATAGGAACCCATAAAACTTATGAAACCAAATAATTTTTAGTAGAGGAGAGTCAAGATCTAGAGATTCAGACATCAGTTTATATATTAGGTCGCTGACTTTCATTTGAGGACAGGGTTCTTCTCAGGCAGGCGCAAGCAGTGTCTGTAAACGCACTGCCGTTGTAAGTAGGCATTTATCTGTCCTTTGTCAGGTTGAAGAGGAAGGTTAGTAGAAGGTAACTGAGATAAGGAAGATGAGGGCTGTCTTTAAGAAATATTCTGATGAAACATACCTATTAGTGAGTTTGCTAGAACTATGGGAACATAATCTTGGGTACTGCTGAGAATTCGAGAGATGCCAGAGTTCTGTTTCCTTTTGTTGCTATCTTGGATATGGAAAAATGAAATTACTATGTGTACTTTCTATTGCTAACATAACATTTTTAATTTGCTTGACAAGTTTATAGGAGAACTCATGCCCCAGTATTTTTGCAGCAAAGAAACCAACTTGCACAGGAATTTTGTCCAGTTCCAGATATTTTGATAGAGTTCATTTTTCCTATATGAGCCAGATTTTAAAATATGGGACACTGTATTTTTAGAGAACCTCTAAACTGCGGCAAATTTAATTAAGGCCTTTTCCTCTAGAATACCATTGTATTTACTCTTTGGATATGCTGAGTCCTACTCTACCAAGGTCAAAATCTCAATACCAAAGATCAGCCAGGTTCTATTTTCATAGCAAGGTGTGCAGGTCAGACTACTGCATCATCAGTGAAAATGTCTTCTAGTTTTAAGGAGAAAAAAAATCCCTCCTTCATAGATAGATAGGTATATCACAGAAGTTACACATCAGATAAGAATGTCTTCATTTTCAAGAGATTTTTTCACTTTTAAATAGATAAAAGGCAATTTTGAAAAACGTTTTAGAGTATGATCACTTCAGAATCTATTGTTAAAAATGATTTTTTTACTTTAATAATGGACATGGCTTGTTTCCATTATTTTGCCATTACAGACAGCCCTGCAGTGAACACATCTGTACATGAACTGTACACCCACAAGTACACATACAGAGCAAAGTTTTAGAAGTGGACTTTGTCTACTCACACCAAATTATGGCAGTTACTGAACTTTGTAATGTGCTTTTATATCTGTTAAAGACTAGACCATTGATATTCTTTCTTTCTAGACTATTATAAAATTATATTAGCATTTTTCTTATATTGGCATTTTCATTGAAATATATAATTTGCCAAGATGACATCTTTATGACTTGGAGTCTTCCTACCCGTGGACAGGGTGTGTTAGGGTTTTCTTAAGTGTTTCACTAGCACTTAAAATCTTTCTTTATTTTTCTTGTTAACCTTATTTTTGGAAACTATTGTTTTTCCCTTATAAATAAGATCTTTTCTTCTATTATATTTTCTAACTGGTTGTTATTTGTGTATATATAAAGAAAGCTATAGGGTTTTGGGTAGTAAATATTTAGTCACCTCAATGAGCTATTGTTCCTAATAGTTTGTCAATTTACTCTCTTGAATATTTTAAATAAACAATTACATGATCTGTAAGTGATGACAATTTTGACTTCTTTCTGATTCTTATACCTCTCTTTCTCTTCTATAATTTTATTGGCTAAAGATTTCCAGAATGATATTAAATAACAGGCATCTTCGACACTGACTTTTTGGTAATCCTCTGATATTTCACCACTAAATATACATTAGTATTTTACTGAAAACTTTTTTATCTTGTTAAGGACCTTTTTTATCCTCACCCAAGGGTATGTTTTTATTGATGAAAGAGAGAGAGAGAGACAGAACTTTTGCCTCCTGTGTGCACCTTGTCCTGGGGTCAAACCAGCAACCGCCGTATGTGCCCTGACCAGGAATTGAACCCCCAGCCTTTTGGTGTACGAGACACCAACTGAACCACCCAGCCAGGGCTTGTTGAGGAATTTTTTTATCGACTCCTATTTTTAAAAATTATCATAAATAAACATGCAGCTTTAGCAAACGTCTTTTCAGCATGTATGGAGATGATCAAATTGTTTTTCCTCTTTCACTTACAACTACGACAGGTCATAGTCACAGGTATCCTAATACTTAGGTCTCTGTATATCTAGTCACTTGGTCGTGGGATTTTAATTCTCCTTTTATTATTTTTTAAAGATTTTATTTTATTTTTAGAAGGGAAGGGAAGGAGAAAGAGAGAGGGAATCATCTCATATCTATGTGTGTTTGCCTCTCACATGCTCCCCCCACCCCAGTGGGGACCTGGCCAGCAACCCAGGCATGTGCCCTGATCTGGGAGCCGAACCAGTGATCCTTTGGTTTGCAGGAAGGCACTCAATCTACTAAGCCACACCAGCCAGGACTAATTCTCCTTTTAATATATTGCTGCATTCTAATATATTATCTGGGATTTTTTGAAATAACAACTCTATTGAGCTATAATTTACGTACCATATAATTCACCCACTTAAAGTATACCATTCAATGCCTTTCAGTACATTCACAGAGTTATACAACCGTGACAGTCAATTTTAGAATATTTTTGTCAGCCCCAAAAGAAACCCCATACCCGTTAGCAGACACTCCGCATTCCCTCCACCCTTTCTTCCCAGTGCTAGGCAGCCCCTGATCTACCTTCCGTCTCTATGGACTTTCTTATTCTGAACATTTCACGTAAATGGAGTCATACAGAAGTATGTGGTCTTTCAAGCCTGGCTTCTTTCATTTAATACAGTGTTTTGAGGTTCATCCATGTTTTAGAATGTATGAGGATGTCATTAATCTTTAGATTAAATAATATTCCTTTGCATGGATATACCAGATTTTATTTATTCATTCATAAGTTTATGGACATCTGGGTTGTCTCCATTTTTTGTCTCTTATGAATAATGCTGCCGGGTCCACTTGTGAACAAGTTTTTGTGACAAGTCTCATTTCTTTTGGGTGTACATAGTCATCAGGTGACCCTATGTTTATCCTGAGAACCTCCAGACTGTTTTCCATGGTGGCTGATCCATTTCGCATTCCCACCAGCAGTATCTGAGCTTCTCACATTGACATTCGTCAGTAAAATCGGTCCATAACTGTTTTGTGTGATCTTTATTTGGTTCTCATGTCACTGGGGTGCTGGCTTCTTAAAAGAATTTGGAGGCTTTTTTATCTCTTGCACAACCTAACACAGGTCACCTAAGTTGTTAACACGTTGCTAGATCAGAAGAATGTTTACCCCATTATTTTAGAAGTTATCATTTGAAACTGGTGTGAAATTTGTTTATTAAAATGCACTGCATTGAAATCTCATATGTTTAAAAGTTTGAAAAAGAAGAAAAGTGGAAACACCAAAAAGCAATATTTAATTTTGTGATTTCATGTCAAATGGCACATAGTTGTAATTCAGTATGAAACTAGAACTAATTCTAAATATTTACCGTCACTTTGTTTTGCTACCATATTAATTAATCAGCTGTCATAATCATTGAGTCAGAGAGATCTGAAGTGGAAAGTATCATTAGTAAAATAATTAGTACCTTTCCTCCAACACCTCAAAACCTCGTTCAGTTCTCCTTAACAAATGTAGAGTATACTGGTCCCCAACACACAGCATCCAAATGTTAGGCAAACCTGTCCTCTTTTGGGACTCATTGAAAAAAGTTTATTTCAGCTAACTTACAGACAACAGTACGAAGCCGGAGGTTGGGGTCAGCTTCAAAGTCAGGCCAGACACACACAGGCCGTAAGTCAGAGCCACAATTCTCAAACTTTAGTGCCAGAATCTTCATAGAGCTTGTTCCCACACAGACTATCCGGCCCCCTGGGGGACCGAGGAGGGGCCCGGACTGTGCGCGTCTCACAGGGTTCCATGTGTCGCTGATGTCGCTGATCTTGAGATCTCACCTGAAAACCATGAAGCAAAATTCTCTCTGAGAGTTTCTGCAGTGGTTCGTTGCCTTCAGGATGTTCGGATTTCTAGTCACTTAAGCCTGCTCCATCCACTGTAATCTTTAGAGTGTTTCGTGGATGTCATGTATTTACAAAGAAAGAACAGGACCCGACACACAGTCGACACTGAATTGTCTGTAGTTAACCAATCTTGTGGGTCTTCTGAGGTAAAAATTTCACTCAGACCCAATTTCACCTCCCCCTCCCCTTTCTCCAAGCTTTATTCCTAGTATGGAAATGCAAATTAACTTCAGGGCAAAAATCAACGAAGTGAGCCAGGTAATCTGCTTCAAGAGTGTACATAACTGAACCCCTGTTCTGGTTCATCCCTGCTGTTGCTCCCTTCCCTTAGCGATCCAGCAGAGAGTGTTCTTGATTCTGTCTTTAGGGCCACTCTCTGTACAAATCCTCCTTTTGAAAATAAAGATGTTTGATACATGCAACTAAAGTACGGCTGAAGAGTATTCTAAGTCCAAATCCATACAGGTAAAGATCTTCTGGAACAAGGCTGCTCCAAGTGGTCCGTGACCCTCTTCAGGAGAATTATTTGTTTTGCTTATTTTAATAATGAATGTTTCTTCCTGAATTGACCACCCTGGGGTTGAGGTTCGTGAATCTGATGTTTTAATAACCTGATTCTGATCTCTCTGGGACACAGACCATGCTTTGATAAGCTCATTTGATCCCTCGATTGCCCTTCAGTTTCACATCCCAACTGAGTAGGAAAGGCGACTCTATGGACATCCTGTATTACCTTATCTGTCCTTAGGAGAGGTACTTTTTGTTTTGTTTTGTTTTGTTTTATCTTTCATGTAAGGGCCTTATTCCTCACTTTGGACTCTGGATTTTTATGTTGTCATCTTAATGAAGATGTGCATTGCAGTGGAAAGGAAAAGGTTGTATAAGTAAGGCAGCAATTCTGATTAGTTTCTTGGTTATAGCACAGCCTTTAGTTGTTGGGATTTAAGGAGAATCACACATCAGAGGTGGAAGAGGGCTTTGGGATAATCCACCAGCGGTTCTCAACCAGAGGGGGACTGTGTGCCCACCTCCACCCCTGGTCTGTAATAGGGATTTTTGTTGGGGTGTTACTAATGCTGGGGAGAGCAGGGATTGTAAACATTTCACAGTGCAGCAGACAGTCCACTACAGTGAAGAATTGTCCTGTGCCAAATACAAGTGCTTTCCAGATTTAGAAATACGAATTCCCAACTAGCTGAGAAAAATGGAGATCCAGAAATAGTACTTGGATCTTTTTGATAGCATTGCTTTGTTTTCTGGACTTTTTGAAAAAATCTGTCTTATATACACTTTTCTCTATAGGTATGGAATTAATTTTGTTAACAAGGAGTAACATTTTTTGTCCTAAATAGTTCACTAAGTTAGACACTATTCTAGTCTAACTTGTGTAATTCAGTTCAATATATTAGAATGTAATTTAGAGTCTACTCTGTGTAAGACACTGTGATGGGCTCTTTGGGGGTTTACTGAGATGAGTAAGGTGAGGTTTTTTGCCTTAGGAAGCTCAAGATACTCGGATGAGAGATAGACACTTGCCCAGCTACCAGGATCTGACAGAGTCTGCTTTAACGGGGTTGAACATGTTATGAGAGTATAAAGAAACTGTCAAGGTAGAGGAATCTGAGAAATCTTCATGAAGAAGGTGGCCCTTGGGCTGTGATTTAACAGACAAAAGGCAAGGGAAGACAAGCAGTTGAAGAGGGCATTCCAGGCATGAAAAGTGGGAAGGAGAGAAAATCAAAGGTACAGGAGTAGAAAAGGTGTGTCCCGGCAAATTTAGTTATCTGAGACCGAGTCTGTTCAGGGACTTGCGAGTCAGGCAAGGTGCTGGTTCTTCATCTGCATGGTGGCTATCAGGGCATTTGCCTCATGGTAATTAGTTAAGGCATATATTTGTTTTGTGTGATTTTCTTTCTCAGTGTTTTATTTTACCAGAAAAGGGGATTTTTGTTTGTTTATTTTTAACGCCATCTCAGTGGTCTAGATAGAAGACCTTTATCTGTATATAATGTATCTTTTTATTCTCTGGGTTCTTTTTATGCTTTTTCTTTATCACTGCTTTTGGGCAATTTGATGAGATTATTATGTGCCTTGGGATTTTGTTTCATGTTTCTTGTGCTTGGAACTTGTTGGAATTTCTTAATATCTGGCTTCATAGTTTTCATTAAATTTGGAAACATTTTAACCATTATTTCTTCAAATATTTTTTCCTCTTCCTCCTCTCTTCTGCCCTTTGGAGCTCAGTTATATCTAGGGAGGGCAAAAGTAGGTTTACAGTTGTTTGCATGAAAAAAATATATAACACAAGAATAAATAATAATACAAGGATAAACTCTGGGTTTCACATACTCACAACACTAAGCCTAGTTTTGCCCACACCTGCATGTTATAATGACCACTTAAATTTGACCCAAAGTGCACTTGCTAATATTCTTTTTATTTCTTTCTTTTTTTTTTTTGTTTCATCTGAGATAGCTTCTATTGCTTTGTCTTCGAGTTCACTGATTTTTTTTCAGCAGTGACCACCCTGCAGTCAATCCCATCCAATGTATCTTTTTCTCTCAGACACTGTAATTTTCATCTTTAGTTTGGTTTGGGACTATAAAAATACCTTTCTTGTCTATATTCAACTTTTTTAATATAGTAAATACCATTGTGACACTATTTTCATTCCTTTGTCTGCTAATTCTAACACCAGCGTCAGACTGAGATTGGGTTCTACTTGTCTTCTTATTATGGGTTGTACTATGTCAGTTCTCAGCATGTGTGGTGATCTTCGATGATATGCCAGGTATTTTGAATTTTACCTTTTCAGGATCTGACAGTTTTTGTATTTCTGTACATGTTTTTGAGTTCTGTTCTGAGACACAGTTACTTCAAAATAATTTGATATTTTGGGGTCTTACTTTTGAGATTTGTTAGGTAGAACCAGAGCAACATTTAGTCTGGGGCTAATTACTTTCCACTACTGAGACAAGATCCATCTGAGGACTCCACCCAGCTTTCCAGTCCACCTGGTGGGAACAGACACTATTCCTGGCCCTGAGTGAGCACTGGCCCAGTCCCCTCCAGCCCTCTCAGATGGTTCTTTTCCTGACCTCGAGTAGTTTCCTCATACGACATGCACCCTCAGTCCTCTGTAGAATACTCCAGGAGGACTGACTCCCCACCGATCTTTGGAATGCTCTCTCTGAGCAGTGATCTCCAGTCCGGCACTCTGCACTGGGAACTGTAATGGCCTCGGCTCCTTAGACTCTCAGCTCCAGCTCCTTCGTTCAGGGAGTCCACCTGCTCCTGCCTTGGTTCTCCCTCCCTGTGCTGTGGCCTGGAAACTCTCTCAAGGCAGCATGGGTCAGTGATGGGGCTCGCTTCATTCCCCACCTCCTCAAGGATCACTATTCTTTTCTGCTGATTTTCAGGGTCTTGAAAACTGTTGTTTTATATATTTTGTGTAATTTGGGGGAGGGGAGGTGTTTCAGGCAGTAGGGTAAATGAGGTGCTTGTTACTCCATTTTTGCCAAAAGCAGAAATCCTCAGAAAGCATTTTAAGGGGCCTGCATAACTGGCTACACTACCCATTCTGTCCAGAGAACAACCTAATATAGGAACTTCTGTTTCCTGAGTGCCTCTGTGTGCTAGGCATTATGCTTGGTCATATGAGAATTCACTCATAAGACATATTTACTGAACAGCCATCACGTGTCAGGGATGTTCTGGGCAATGAAAATACACCATGGTACAAAACAGATTTTAAAAATCTTTATCCCTATGGTGCTTATGTTCTACCTGAGAGAGAATTAACAAAAATAATAATTCAGCTATATAGCACATTAAAGGATAATAACCACTATAGAAAACTAAAGGGCAGGTTTAGGGGTGTCAGGAGTGCTGGAGAGGGAATTCACAATTGCAGTTTTCGGTAGAGGGGTCAGAGTCGGGGTTCCTTGGGAAGGTAGCATATATGAGCAAAGACTTGAAGGGGTGGAGGGAAGGAACCGTGGGACGTGTGGAGGAAGAGCGATCGCACAGAGGAAGCTGCCATTATAAAGACCCTAAAGCAGGAGCATGCCTGGTGTGTTCAAGAAATCATAAGAAGAACTGCATTGCTAAAGCAAAGACCAAGGGCAAAGGTCAGAGGGTAACTGGATTGAATAGAGTCTTCTGGGTCATTGTAAAGACTGGCTTTTGCTGTGAGTGAGGAGAGGAGCCATTACAAGTCAGGAAGAAGAAAAGGTTTGTGATTTGACATATGTCTTAAAAGAATGATTCTGGCTGCTCTCTTGAGCAGAGATTGTAGGGTGATGGGTGGAAGCAGAGAGACCGATTAGGAGACCACGAATGAATTCAAATGAAAGATTATAGTGGTTTTCCTCATGGTGGAAACAGTGGAGATAGAGAAGTGGACATTGACATATTTCAAAGTTTGCACCAACTACATTTCTCAGCATAGCCAATGTGCATGTAACAGAAAAAGAAGAGTCAAGATATCATCAAGGTTTTTGACCAGAGCACCTGGAAAGGTGGAATTAACAGATGATAAAGAGTGAATGAAATGAAATTGGGGGAAAGGTGATGAGGAATTAATATTGGACATAATGAAGTTTGAGATGTCTGTTGGATATACAAGGGGGAATACGAAGATAGAAAGTTGGCGGTATGAACCTGGAGTGCATGGGAGAGTTCTAAGCTGGTAGGTCAGGTAAGATGAAGACTAAGAACTGGCCAAATTTTACCAAAGTTGAGATCTTTGGCAAGTTTAAAACTTGATCCTCTTTTGAAGGCTTAGTGTCAGAATGGGTAAATTTTAAAATGTGCCTAAAAAGAGAGAACTAGTAAGTGAAAGTCTTTTCTTCCATCTTGCCAGAGTGCTCATTTCATTAATAAGAAATGCAGCTAAACATGCCAGGCAAGACAGATAGGCACTGAGTTTCACATCATTTATTTTTACAAATTTTTATTTTAGTCAGATGGTGGGTGCTTTGGTTGTAATGCCTGCCTCAGTCATCTAGACTCATTCTAACGACTGTAATTAAAGATATTTTTCCCAAGTTTGTCCCCCAAAACCTATAAAAACTGGCAAAACCATAACTATTGCAATTAATAGAGAATTCTTCCTCTTCTAGATTTAAAGACTAAATAAGAGAACAGACAGTTACATCTCTACTTTTTTATTATACCTTTTGAAATAATTTGTGTATACCTTTTAAATAATTTCAAGTGCCACAAAAATAATGTTAATAGCTCAAAATCAAAAGGGAAAAAAAACCTAGGTATAATTTTTAAAATCTTTTTCTCCTCAAGCGTTTTACGATGGGATAATGAGACAGACGTCTCTCAACTGGAAGGACATTTTGACATGGTTGTGTGTGCTGACTGGTAAGTACATAAAAATCATGAAACTCCTGTTAGAAAAAATAGCTTTGCTGGAGTAATTGGGCTGTGCGCTTTGCTGATGGCTAAGCAAAGTCAACAAATGAAGCACAAAGCCACTTTAACCTCAACAAATTAATATTCATCTCCATGTGACAGTTATAAGGTAGTCTTCTATCACACAGTAACTTCTACCACATTATTTCCCAAAGATTGATTTTGAGAAGCATTTCCATTTTCTGGAATTGCCTCTGTTTCATGCTTGACGTATCAGTAAATGGACGACTTAGGCAAATTGCAAATAATTATGGCTCGGAGAGGAATAGTCTGGAGAAAAAGGAGTTTATCAACACAAACAGCTCAATTAGCTTACTTCTTAGGAGAGATCAGACTATTGATACGAGGGGACATGTGAGCGCAATGTGCACACACATGTGTACGCTCCAGCAAGTAAGCACATCTGTGAAAGCCCTTAGGGAATAGCGTTTCTTAAAAACCTATGTTTGCTATTTAATATTTTCAGTGTAGTTCATTAATACTTCATTATACATAGAACAAGAATTATAAAATTACGTTTTATTGTTATGCAAATAGTAATAGTAAAGTCTCTGTCAGATGCCTGCTTTTTAAAAATAATTTACATATTTTGTCTTCTAGCCCCATCTACTTATTGTTAGTGAAGGTCTGGTCCTAAGTTACAGGATAAATATGTATCGAACATTAATGATTATTTCAACTAATCTTAATGTATTTTCTTTATGCATGGGGGATAATTGTTTCGGCACAGGGGAAACATTGACAATTCACAAGTATTTTCTCTGTTAAGAATAAGATTTGTATTTTTTATTACACTTTAGATTTGAAAACACAAGTTCAGATTCTAAAGAAGATTTATTATATTAATAAGCCCAAGATCCAGAACCCAGAAAAGACCTTCCCTATTAGAGAGTTGAATGAATGAAATGAATTTTTAGGAAGTCTATTATCATTATCATTATCATTATTATTTTTTAATACACTGTTCAATGGGTAACTTTTCTACCTGGTGAAATTAGACTTGCTTTCTTTTTTCTTCTAATAAACACCTTTCTTCAATAAAAAAAGAAGTTATTTTGTTTTA
Source organism: Artibeus jamaicensis (assembly GCF_021234435.1). NCBI lineage: Eukaryota > Metazoa > Chordata > Mammalia > Chiroptera > Phyllostomidae > Artibeus > Artibeus jamaicensis. Next base: position 27,480,201 of record NW_026521843.1, read on the forward strand.
TTTTTAGCTTGAGATTTTCTAGTTTTCCATGGTCCTTTTAGTCTCTTTGAACCCCATGTAAGAAGACCTGTTTCAAAGATGGGAGGAACAGATTTCTGATTAATCATTGATGTTGTGCCTCAATATTTCATCCCTCCTCTAATCAAAAATAAAGAAATAAAATCTTACCATATGATTTGGCCAAGTAATTTAGTAAATGCCTCTCCTCACTGAATATGAGAAAAGTCCAGGTTTCATTGCACAGATGAAGATAATGCTGGCAGGGTTAGATCAGATTAAGCCTGAAAGCCAGATCAGAGAGCTTCGGAAAGAGGGGAGGAGGGCAGCATCTTCTTGGAGGTTCAGACGAGGGTCGCGCATGGACGGGTTCTGATCGTGTGGGGAGAGTCAGGTCGGGCCACGAGACTCAGATCAAATCTGTCCTTTGCACAAATATCAAAACAGCTTGTCTTTCTCATACCTTGTGACATGGACACTCACACCATGTCATCCTGTTTGTACCAGAGAGACAAGCAGAGGAAGGAAGATTTAAGCTCTTTTCTGATTAATGTTCTCAGGTTATAAATAGCCACACAACATGTTTGAAAAGAGTCTTTTTTTCCCTAGCCAACCACAGGATCACACACAACTGGGGTACATAAATGCATACTCACTTCAGGCTCTCGTTACACATACGTAACATAGTACAATGTATGCACACATACACACCGACACATTCCAAACACATGCACATCTCGTGGCTCTGTGAGAATTTATTAAATCAAATGAACTAAATATACCAAGTTTCATTTTATAAATGGCTTTTCTATGCATGAATTAAGGTGGTTTTTTTTTTCCTGGAGTTCCAAGTGCCAGAATGTCAGTCTGTTTGTAATTTCCCATTAGGAAATGTGAAACATTAAGCCACTCTCACTGCGATGCTAATATTATTTCCTAAAGAAATGCTTTGGTAATGGTCTGTCTTCCTAGTCACAGGACGGGTAAGCTGCTTAGAAACTTAGGAAGTGCAGTGATGTTTATACTGGGTGTGCCGTGCATACAGCAGTGAAGCACAGGGGCCGTGAGTTCTTTACATCCTGTAGCTTTGGCGTTTCTCTCTCGGAGTTTCCACCTGGATACTGCTTCTGGGGGCAGGAGCATGGAGCTTCAGGGTTTTTTATTTTCATTTTTTTTACAATGTCACAGAGGAGGAAAAGAAAGCTTCCTTTAGACAGTACCTCCAAGATGAAACCTGAAATACGAAGTGCCAAAAATAAGTGCCCCACCTACACAGATCACTTGCCCCACCCCAGGCTATAGTCATTGCCCATCAACGAGATCTGATTAGGCCACAGGAATATGAAGCAAGAGTCAGAGTTCAAATATTGGGTACATGGATTAAGTTCTTACCGAAGCATTTCCAGCAAGGGGGGCATTGTCTGGTTCCCTGAATAGCTAACCAGTGGTACTGCTTGATGCCATTTACATGAAAACGAGCTCTATTCACGAACCTATTCCCAACCCACATTGTGGTTCAAGTAAAATGCGCATGATTACAACAAGCAGGGATATGTTTATGTCCTTATATCATTCATATATTTGTATATTTACATTCAAACATTCACAAACCTGTGGGCACTGGAGGAAATAACTTATTTCCCAGGAAAGACAGTCTCTTGGTTCACATCTAAATTATTAGCTCAACTAGATTATCAAATAAAAAGGCAAACTGAAAGCTAGTTATTATTTCACCATTCAGCATTTTTGACAATGAAGTACAGTTTCATGGTTCGACAGTTCCTAAACAACTTGTAAAATGTCAGTTCTGAAATAAACAGAAGGGAAAATGGAGGTACAGTCCCACCAGCAGAAGGATGCTGTTGACAAACATCAAGATATTGGAACATCTAACTACAGACGGAGGGAAAACTGCCTGTTGAGTCCCTTGGTTGACCTGTTTAATGTTGAATGTAAGTTCCTTTCTGACGGAATGCAGTCCAGCCCAGTCCTTGCTGAGTTTAGAATGGCGAGTGATTGTTCATTTTAAGCCCACCTTTCCAGACTTCTGTTCAATCCCAATAATCTAAATGTCTGGAAGTAAGATTTTTCTATAATCCAATGAATGCTTTTATTCAGTGTTTGATGGCTTCCCAGTTTATTGTAGCTGTGAAGAAATAAAAATGATTTTGTACATTTGGAGTCTCTAAAGACTTGGAAAGTGAGTCTGACATGCCACCCATCGCCTGACACATGGCGCTAGTACACAGGACAGCCAGAGCCACCTGTGCACGCCCTCAGCCTGAGACTAGGGAAAGAAGGGGGAAGGCGCGCCACCTCCGTGCTCTCTCAGCACTTTTACTGTGTATGCTGGTGGTTTCTGTTTTCAGTTATTTTTACTTCACTCTTCATGATTTTTTTAAGTTTACTTTTTGTGAAAAAAGGTGTTTTTTTTTTCTCAAAAAGGTCTCTAGAATTTCTTTATTTTCTTCCAAATGCTGTAATTAATCGTGGATATTTCTAAATCACAACTCAAAGAACTTTACATCTGAAAAGATATTTTACCCAAATGTAATCGGCCCTTTCCCCTCTCATCTGAGGAAACTCAGTCCCAAAGACTGTGTACAAATTGCCAAAGGTCTTGCAACTAAGGAGCAGAGCAAGTGAGATGGGAATAGGGCATCAGTGCCAGCCTCCACAAGGATCAGTTGGTAACTACTGATAGAGGCCGTTCTTCGCTGAAAGTTCATCTAAAACAGTGAACTTGGCACATTTCACCTTGCAAATTACACAGAGGTCTTCCTTTTTGTGAACAGTGACAGGGAAATGCCTCCCTGTCCTCTGCACTAATTAATTTCCCTGTGAGAGGAGTTGTAAATGCTTTGTGCTCCACACAAAGCTGACTGATTCCAAGGGAGGGATGAAAATGGCCTGGCACCTTTCTTTTGTCATCAAATCTGTGATTCAGGTAAATGGAACAAAGCAAGTGTTGATTCCACGAGCGAAGTATGGAGAGCTGTGTGTGGGTGCATGTGTGCACGTGTGCACACGTGTGTGTTTTAATGGCCAAACTAGACTGTCAATGCATTTTGATCAGTAACTGAAGGGAGAGTTGAAATGGTATCTCCATCCCAATCACTGACCCACTCAGCCTTTTTAAATAGATCCACTTAAGCTACTGCTGTTCTCTGAGTCCATTAGGACTTATTTAAGGGGTGAATTTTCAGGAGATTATATATCACTCCCACTAAAGCACATTGAAATTGCTCATAGGACGTATCCTACAAAGCGTTATAAATTCCCCATCAGAACTAAGGAGAAAGGTGAGCTTGCTTGGAATAAAGACCACTTAGAGAACTACAAGAATCACTTTTGGGAAATTTGATTTGGAGTGCTGAAGCAGGCAACATTGCCTTTCAAATAACTGTGTTTGGAATGTGCGCTGTGTGCTCAGCTGCATTTGCTGGTTAGCTGTGATGTTAATGTCTTTGTTGCCATCGCCAACATTAGGGAGAAATCGTACTGTATAAGGTTATGTTTTAAACTCCGCTTCTACGATGGTGTTTATTTATTCTAACAGTCTCACCAGCTCTGAGGATGCACAAGGTACACTGAGCACGGTCTTCTGCTCAATGCTCTGTCTCCCTGCCAGCTGGGTTTCCTACAGGCCTGAGAGCCCCACGCAGATTCCCCCACAATCACAGCCTTCTGAAAAAAAACAAAGCCAGAAGGCTTGGTTAGGAAAACTGAAGATATCATTACCTGACTAAAGAGTAAGGTACACAGTCCTGAAGAGGAAAAAACATTTAAAGCACTTAGATACAGTTTGATTTCTTTCTTATCAATCCTTAATGGTTATTAATTGCTGATTAATATGCCTTCCATGCAAATTTTGTAGCATTTGAATTAGCATTCTGGGCTCTAAGGTTTAAGTATTTGTTTATGGAGTGATAAGACAATTCTCCCATGGGGCGGTAAATAGGTTAGCCCGATTGATGGATGGAATGGGATAAGGTTCCCATTCTAGATGACTTCTAGCTCATCTTAAGAATATTCTTTTTCCAGTGCTCAGAGCATCTGTTTATAGAACCTTCTACTAATCATGACATGGTGAAACCCAAGCTCTGACTTCTTGGGAACGTCATAAACTGCTCTCCCCACTTCCACTTCTGAAATGAGAGAAGTGGAAGAGAACTAGTCTGGTGAAACGTGCGACCTAAATGTTGACTCTTTCTGACCGTAAGGAATGCATGCAGCCTGTTTTAGGGCCATCGAGACTAACACCCTACAGAAGCGCCTCCATTTCAAGGACGGCATTGGTCTGCCAGTCAGGCAGTACGCAAATACATACTGAGTCCCTTCTGTGTGTGTTTGGGCAGACAGGAAACTCCCTGTGGGCAAGAACTTCATCTTATTCATAGCTTGTTTCTAATGCTAAAACAACCCCTAGTATGTAGTAGGTGACAACAAATATTTATCAACTAACGTATTATTAATTTGATACCCACCATAGCCACGTAGGGAGGCCTTTATTGATAAACACATAGAGGCCTCATGTGAAGTGACTTGTCCAACGTGACAGAGCAGAAAGGTCAGAGCAAGAGCTCTATCAAACCATGAACTATGCTCCCCGCTTACTGAGGTGTGGTTCCACATCACAGCTCTCCAGCTGGCAGCCGATACTCACCCTTAGCTTCAAGAAGGATAAGGCTGAGCCCTAGAGTAGGCGGCACTCACTCATGCTGCATCAGGAGCAGGGAGGCTAAATCCGAGGGGCCTGTACCAAGCTGCAGCATTAGAAATGGGAGTGGGGGGCCCAGTTAGGCTTCTCGTGCGATGACTGATGCACAAGGCTGCCCAGTGTTCTAGCCTGTGAGTCCCAGATAAGGAAACTCTGTCCCAAGCTTCCAAGACAAGGCCTGGAGAGACAGGATCAGATGACCCAGCAAAAGGGATGACAGAGCAACAACTGAAATTCTCAAAAGAGCAGAGGATAACAAGAAAGATGACAGTGAACTAGGAGGAAATCAACCTGGAGATCAAGGTGGGCGGGGGGTGGTACATGGAGTCCAGAGTTGCCATGGTCTCTGTGACTCATCACCTAAACCATATCTTTGTTTTTAGAGCCATTTAGTCCCAGGTCACTGGTTGAGTCCAACCTCAGTACTGTTCCTACTCACTGAAAACCATCACCACCTGAGAGCTCCCTGCGGTTTAGGTGTAATGGGGCTGGTGGTTTCTTTTTGGAGGTGGCCTCACAGCACCCCAGTGTGCAGAGGGCCCACCCAGGTCTACAGAGACTAATGACAGAAGTGCTGAGAGAGCTTCATCTCAGCCACATGATTCTCCCAAACAGAAGCTTAGAAAGTGTCCCCATGACAGTGACATGTGTTCCAGTCGTGCATGAGTCGGGGCCACTGCATGTCAATGGCTCGGCTTTGGATGCACCACTGATCACGGTGTCTTTTTCTATTTCTTCCAGTAAGACACATGAACAGAAGGAAACAATTTCTCTTTTTTAGCGTTGAGTGAATATGTGTCATTAGCCCTGTACTTATCTCCACTAGTATCGCTAGACTCGGAAACTCAATTTAATCTGGATTCTCTTCTCTTCTCAATGTCAGCCTGTTTCTGGACCAGTACAGAGCCAGCCTTGTCGATGCAATAAAGAGATTACTCCAGCCCAGGGTAAGTATGTTTCTATTTTCTCCCAAACACTGGCTTCAGAATAATTAGTGTGTATACAGAGATGGAGAGAGTAATGGAATGGCAGGATTAATGTCATGTAATACTTTAATACTTATTATGTCCAACTTCAATTGGGTCTTCTGATCTACCAGATTCATTCCTAATCATAACTAGGGAACTTCTTACCCTTGGCCTTCTGATAAGGAACACAGTGGGTAGTAAAATAAATGAAAGCACTTCAAAGATAGTGTGAGATTATTTTTATCAAAGAATTTCTTGAGTCTTTTCCTTTGATAACAATATCTTCATATGAAAGTAGAAGTACAATATTGAAAGTTTTCCATTGACTTCCATCATTTTAAATCCCTTCAATGGTAACCTTTGTCACTAGGTATTTATTTATTGCAACAGATTTTTTTCTTTCTATTTCTGTTTATATTAAAGAAAAAGGACTTCAGATGAATCTGTGTATTAAAAGTTCTCTGCTTTAAAAGGAAGCCATTATTTATATATTATAAACATTAGGTCACAATGAAGCCAAGCGTGGCATAAAATATTGTGCACATTTCTACATTTATATATCCATTTATGCCTGTGAGTAAATTACAGAGTTTGCATCCACTCTTATTTTGTTGGGCTGTTATCCTGAGCCAGGAGGTCCTGCAGCCTAAACGGAGAGTTAATATGCGTCTATTTAAAGTAAGAAAATGAGTTTAAAGCTCATGCATTAAAAATAAAATCTTATACGTATGTAAGGTTCTTGCTGCACCATCGAATTTAAAACAGGTTAACAACGTTAATGCAGCCTCTGACAGGAACTCACATTTGAGAAAAGACTGCAGAGAGAAAGAGAGAGAGAGAGTGTGTGTGTATGTGTGTTTTCTAAAGTTTTGTTTCTAAAGTCTTTTTGAAAAGAGGGTTTGCTCCTGTCGTCTGAACTGAGACTTATAGACTAATACCGTTCAGTATTTCTTTTATATCTGTTTTCACATTGAAGTTTTCTGGAGCAATTTGATAATCATCCTTTGCCTTACACTGTTGCTTTTGATTTTGTTCTCTCTGGATACAATAGCTCAGAAACTTTAAATAGGCCTCTCAGAGGAGAGACCACAGCTTCGTAAGTAGTAATCAATGAAAGTAAATCGGCCTTCTCCCTTCCCTCTGTGAGGTGGGTAGTAGGTCTTGAGGCGAGAAAGGGGCGCGCTCCAAGCTACTGATGGAGCTGCCCTGGTTGGGTGAGCAGTGCAAGTTGAGGGTAGAAAAAGGAATTCGTGATCTCTTCATTTCCTCTATGAGCCTTGGGTGATTCCCATGAGCATTTGCAAGATCAGTACTTTCAGAGAGGGCACTGAGATGCTCAGATATAAAGGCCTCTCTGGAAATGCATCATCCATAAATACAATGCGTCAAGGACTCCTCGGTCCCACACCGAACAAACAGTACATCACTCTTCCCTGTCACCCCCTCAAAGCCTATTGGTGGCACATACTCCATTTTGCAGCAGATTTGCATGATTTATCCCCACTATGAATAGACCTCAGTGCAGATTGGGCTGGAATCTCTAGCGTCTCTTAAACCTGGAACCACGCTCCTCCCTTGCCTGAAGTTGGCTCCACACTGCAGCCCCTCTGAGTGAAGACTGCAGCCCTCCTCCAGACAGCTGATACTCACCCTTAGCTCCAAGCAGGCTGAGGCGGGGCCCTAGAGTAGCCGGTGCTTACTCATGCTGGGTGAGGAGCAGGGAGGGAGACAGATCAGAGGGGCCTAGACCACTGCAGCATTGGAAATGGGGGTCGGGGGCCTGGCTTAGGCTCCTCGTTCACAAGGCTGCCAGGTGTTCCAGCCTGAGGGGTCAGGGGCCACTGTAAGGAGGGGGGAGTCCAAGTTTTGGATGGCATATGGACATTCCAAAATTACCATCCAGGAAACTTGTCCCTATTGGGAAGTCTGGGGAAGCGTAACACTTGCACCACCACCACCCTGCTGCCCCCCCACACCCCCTGCCTCTACCCTGGTGGACCCTAGAAGGGTCAGGTGGACTTGGCAGTGACCAGCTGCTGCATATGCTGTGCCAGTGGACAACAAGGGTTCCCAGAGCTTAGGGGTACCTAGAAGAAAACAGGATTCTTCTTAGCTCTCAGGGCTGGCTGCTTTGCTCCCAAAGGAGCGCCCCCTGCTGAGTGTTTGTGTCATGGATGTCACTGTCCAAGACTAAGATATAGTAAAGGTGTTATTCCATGACAATCAGAGCTGCTTTCAAAGTTTTCTTGAGCGCAGACAACTCCTCCATGGTTTTGTGGCCCAAGGGTCTGAAGGTGCCACAGAGTCCCACAGAGAAACAACTTGGGGGCTATGCTGGTGGATCCTGAGTTCTTATAATTCAAGGCTCAGCAAAATAGCACCATAATTTACAGTAGCCAAGTGCTGAAAACAGCCAAAGTGCCCATCTGTAAATGAGTATATCAGAAAACTATGGTACATTTACACAATAGAATACTACACAGCAATAAGAAAGAAGGAGCTCCTACCCTTTGTGACAGCATGAATGGAACTGGAAAGCATTATGCTATGTGAAATAAGCCGGGCAGTGAAAGACAAATACCATATGATCTCACCTATAAGTGGAACCTAATCAACCAACCAAACAAGCAAAATATAACCAGAAACATTGAAATCAAGAACAAACTGACAGTAACCAAAGGGGAGGTGGGGATAATGGGGGGTCATCAAGGAACAGGTAGAAAAGACACATGGACAAAGCCAAAGGGGGAAGGGTTGAGGGTGGGAGCTGGGGGTAGCTGGGGTGGGGGGAGTGGTGGGGATGAGATGGAGACAATTGTATTTGAACAACAATAAAAAATACATCTCAGATATTTTCATACTTACACTGAGATAAAAATCATAAACTTAAGTGTACAGTTCATGCAGTTCTAGAAAATGTGTACATTCATTAACTAACACCATAATCAAGATAGAAAATATTTGCATCACTATGCAAAATGTCCTTATGTAGTTTTCCAGTCAAAGCCCACAGCTATTGCACTAGGCCACAAAAATTCTGATTTATATCACCATAGTTTTACTAGTTGTACAATGCATACAAATGTATTTTATTGTCTGTATACTTCTGTGTCTGGCTTCTTCTGCAAAATATAATATAGTTGTTCGAGAGCCAAAAAAATTCAATGGGAGATAGAAGTTTTCAGGGTGCTCAGCAAAAACTACCCCAGAGCCAGATGCTTCGAAAACTACCCCTGGGGCAGTTTCCAAAAGCAAAGTGTGGTGGGTGGAGCCAGGAGTATCTTCAGGGAAAACCAAGTCTGTCCTTCGTATCTAGTCACTGGGTTCATCTCTTGAAGCCTCAGCTTTCCATCTATAAAATGAAGAGTGTGTTTACTCCCCATACCCAATGCTTTGGAAAGCTTTAGCATCCTATTGACTCTAAATATATGTTAGCTCTTGTTACTTTGAAGAGAGGCTTGTTACTAGAGAGGCTTTCTGGCTGTGGTGAGTGCAGAATAGAGGAGGCTCTTTCCAACTATTCAATATTTTCCTCAAAGAAATGCTGGCAGGAGGGGAATAAACCATTTTCTTGACCTTGACTTTGACAACTTCTGCACATGACTGGGCACACAGTGTCCCCCTGCACTCATTTTCTGCACCCCTGCAGCACGCCCTGCATGGGTCCCAGGAGGATTACATACGTGGACGAAGAGGACATTTTGCTGCAGCCAACCTTCACTGCATGAAGGGAGCCAGGTTACTACCAGACGGCAAGAATGAAATAATCGCAGTATGGCGGTTCAAGTGTCAAGCTGTGGGAAGGAATGAATTCTGTCATTTGGGGGAATGTGTTTCTTTGATTTCTAGCTTTGGCAAATCAGCTGTCTGGAGTCAGGGTTCCAGAGGCAAAGAAAGTAGTTGGAAAGGAAGTTTCTCTGCTTTCTAGTTCTTATGAGTTCATGAATGGGTGGTGGTGTGGGGGGTGAAGGGATAGATCTCATAGAGGGTTTAGGCACCGGGGTGGGCTTCTGGCAATCTCCAATCCCAGGGCTGAGCTTAGATTCTCCGCCAAACAGGCACCCGTGCTGGGAAAGTTACTCTCAGTAGCTCCAAATTTCAGCAGGAAATGTTTGTCATCTGCCCCAAATGGAAACCTTCCTCAACTTGCTGGTTGAGAAAAATTGAAAACATGTGACTCCTGCCAGACTACTACAAGGGACTCTTCAGCAGGGACTTAAAAGATGAAAAGAAAATAAAGTAGATACTAAAAAAGAATGAAATCAGCAAATTTTACTCATTCCAAGAAGCAATTTCCCCCCTACACACATTTTTCCCTCTGGCGAGTGACTGCTTCTCATTGATGATTGATAGGTGCCCCTGTCATTGTGTTCTTTAAAGAACATCACCAATGCCTGATATCTGAAGACCCAAATGTAATTTAAAATAGCCACGGCAGCCTGTAAGTTGAACTTGAGTCCAGAAATGACAACCAGCAAATGGCATCTTCTGATACTCCTCTGAAATGGTTTTGGGTGTAGGGAGGGGAGCCAAGCCAGCCAGCCAGCTTGAGTTGACTCAGGACCAGGAGGAGACAGGCCAGGGTGCAGTACCGATAGCTCTCCGGCTTCGTATCCCTGCTGACCATCCCTAATGGTTAGGGATGTACAGATACCACGGTGAGGTTCACTTAACTTTCTTCAGAGATGGCCCACCACACAATGACAACACATCCCTGGAATCCTGCCTAAATGCCGGGAGTGCCATAAATGTAAACCACGGACTCGAAAGAACAATTTCTTTTTATTGACAGATTTCTTTCTTTTTAAAGATCTAACATCTCTGTATGCACCTATACAAACCTTTGTTTTGCTCATCTCAGGGCAGAGCCTGGTGAGTGCGGGCTCCATGCAGTGAACTGAGATGGTGCTGAAGAGCCCTTGGGTTCCTGTCTGTTGGTTGGGCCAGGGGCCCAGCAAACCCTCCCCTGTTTGGGGTGAGAAGCTGTGTTCAGCCAAGCCTGGCTCTCCCAGGTGCAGGACTAGAGAGTCCCCAGGTGTTCTGAAGACCCTCAGAGTAGGGGTCTGGCAGTTCTTTTCTGAAGTCCACCTGGATGCTTATTCAGCATGCGTGGTGCTTGGTCTCTGCCCCCAAGGAGTTCCTGGTTCCTTGTGGAGATGTGACACGCACGGGTGGGACCCCAGTGGACAGTGCCAATGGCTTCTAACAGCTCAATACTTGATCATATATAGCTATTTTTATTTGTTCTGTGGACCTTTCTAATGTATGCTTTGAATAGAATATGCAATACTCAAGAATAGAATATGTTTGGAACTGTCTTTATCCAAGAAACGTTTGTTGAGAACCTACTACCTGCCTGGCACTGTGCCAGGGAATGTAGGGTAGGGGTATAAATGTGAATGGCAAGACTGGGAATTTCATAGATTGTTAGCAGGGCAGATTGATGCATGACCTACCAGGAATTATAATGCAATATGGTGGGTACTAGGAAGAGGTATAGCACAGAGTGACTGGCTGCCTGAGGGAGGCTTCTCTGGAGGCTGTGGTATTTGACTTTGGTCTTGAATGGTCAGAAGGGAATTCATTCCAAGCCTCAGAAGGGACTAGACGGCAGTATCCTGGGTGGAGGAAACAGTGCTGATGGGTATAGAGTATGAAAAAGTATGTTGTGTTTTAGGGTCAACAAGACATTTGCTGGAGTACAACAATGTCTTTGTGGTCTAGGGGTTAGGGATGAAGAGGGGCAGGAGATAAGGTAAACGAGTTTGTTTGGGGTACCATTTTAGGAAAGGCTAAGAACACTGTGATGAAGAGACTGGACTTTATTTTATGAACAATAAAGAAACACTGAAAGTTTTTGAGCAGTGGTGAGGTCAGATGTGGGTTCTAGAATGATCACTCTGGCCACAGCATGAAGGCTGGAATGAAATTAGAGGGATCTTGAAAGCAGCAAGTTTCCTTGTGGGTCAAGTGTAAACCAACTAGTTCCGTTAGGAGCTAGTGAAGGCTTGAATATTGCGAAGAGGGAACTGAATGGGTATTCACTGACAGATTTGTTCAGCAAACATTTACTGAGTACCTCTCAGAAGCCAGACACAGTGCCAGGGCCTGGGGGTAAAGTAACGTAATCCCGGCCCTAAAGGAGCAGGAAGTCCAGCCCAAGAGACAAGCAATTGAGCAGTTGTTACCTGATGATGTGTTAGGAATATAGCAGAGGTATGGGTAACCCCTGGAAGCCGGGAAGTGGATAACTGGGGCAGGAGGCCCAGCGTGGAGGCCAGAGGAGCTCAGCACAGGTACTGCAGGGGCAGGGTGTCTAATCTGGGTGCTGAAAGATGAGCCAGTGATACCACGCCAACATAGAACTGGAGATCCAGAGAAGCATTCCACTCGAAGGGCACATTTGCAGGTTTGAAGGCATGGGAGTCCATGTGAGAACAAGCCAGAGGACTGCAGTAAGCTTGGCCTGACTAGAGCCCAAGGTGAGTATGAAGGAGAAATGGGGACGATGCTGCAGAGATACATGTGGGTCAGGTCATGCTGGGCTTTGCCTGTCATCCCAAAAAGGTGGGACACATGTTAGTGGTTTTCAACCCTGTTTTAATGGCAGAACCCTTTGACCAGAACATTTTTAGCCAGCACCCCAATTATAAAACAGAAAAGTGAAGCAGCTTCAGTTCAATTGCATATGAGACTGGATGTGAGAAGTTTAGCACTTCCTCTCCCCTGGTCTCTCTTTGAATCCTCCAGTTCATGCTAGAAGCAACTGAGACAGTTGGAGAACCACATGCTGCAGGTGACAGTGATGTGGGTTGGCAGATGTGGCATCAGAGGGTTTTAGAAGCAATGCCACGATTCCCAGGTTTTTAATTTCCTTTTAATGGTAAAGAATATGGAAGTGCTTGGAACCTAGTAGGTACTCAGCTTGTGTGTCTGAGTATGTGTGTATGTGAGAGAGAGAGACAGACAGACAGACAGATGTGCGTAGTGCCCTGGGAAGGGTAGGAGTTTGGAATCAAGGGTGCCGAGTTCTGTTTTAGACAGAGTGGCTTAAAGGCACATTCAGAACATCCCCGTGGCTCTAGCAGGCACCTGGATATATGGGTGTGGCCCCAGGGCAACGGTGAATGCTGCCGTCATATACTTGTGAATTTTGCTGTGAACCTGGTAGCTGATGTTCTGGGCTTTGGTGCAATAGCCTAGAACTGTACAGAATGAAAAGTAGGCAGAGCTTGGGGGGGCCAATGACAATTAAGAGGCAAGTGGAAGAAGAGAAGGCAGGAACGGGACTGAGAAATGTAGAGGAGGAAGCAGGAGGAAGCAGACAAGGGCAGCGTCTCAGAAACTGGGTAAAGAAAAGGTTAGAAAGTAAACATAAGCTTAAACATGTCATCGGTATTTAATAGTTGGTTGCCAGGAAATGAAAAAGGAATAAAGGCATTTCGTTGGCATAGCATATTCCTTTTAAAATAAATCTGAAGCATACTTATTTTTTTCCAGAAGTACACGCCCTTTAATACATGAGTATAGATGAGTCTAGGAAAATAGCAACAGCAGCACCCACCATATAAATGTGATTGTTGTTTAGTGGAACTACTCCTCTCTCCTCTCCAGGGAGAAACAAATTCTCCCCAGTTTCTCTGCAGTCAAATTTTTACATTCAATTGAGTGTTCATTCTGAGTTTAAAATGATTCTGTGACTGAATGCTTAGAAACTTGTGCTTTGGTAAATTAAAAATCATTTTCCTAAAGTGATGGGCTAATTTGAAATTATTTTTTTCTTACTAGCTTTGATTTTTGTAGCCTAAATTGTAAGGCGTATCCCTCTGATTGCACCTATTGAAGAGTGCGGCTCCCCTGGGGGCAGGGAAGGCTCTGAAACCACTCACTGTGGGGCGGTTGCAGGTACTCGGTAGGGCTCAGTGGGTGCTCACTGAATGAATGGGTGGTATACTGTGGTCCCTCCTAATGATGAATCTGCATGCCAAACGCGTCTGTATTCAGTGAAATGAAAAAGGAAGCACGCGTACCCGAGTAATTAGAGATGAGAACTGCTTGCTCTTCACCTTTCTTATGGGTACAGTACTGTGCACAGGTGCTTCCCCCTGAAATCCCATTGCAGTTGCTGACTCTATTAACGCTTCTTGAAGAAAGTCTTTTCTAAAGAATAAGCAATAGGACATGGCCTTTGAATTCCCCAAGACTTGTATTCTTCAGATTACTCAACATCTGGATTTAGTTTATTCTCTCAACAAATATTAGTGTCTACTATACGTTAGGTCCTGAGAAAACGCAGTGAATAAACCCTGGAAGATCCCGTTGTCACCGAGCACATGTTCCAGCCCAAGGAGACAGGTGGCAACAAACAGGGCCATAATGTGTGTCAGAGGCGATGAGTGCTGAGAACAAAAAGAACGTGGGGAGAGGGGTACACAGCGGTGGAGGAGGGCCTGCGGTTTTAGACTGGGCAGTTACTGAAGGAGAACAGGTCAACCGAGACCTGAAGGAGGAAAGAGATGTCTGCTCAGAGGGCGCTGCCGTGTGCCCAGTTGCAGCCCCCAGCTCACCCCAGCCAACACAGGGGTGCGGTGTGGGGGCACATGCTTTGTAAATGCAAACATCAACCCAACCAAGAGCCCTGCAGCCTTGTAAACGTTGTGATAAATAGCTTAGATCAGCGATTTTCAACCGATGTGTCACAAGAATTTTTCAAACATGCAGTACCTGGCTCTTTAGTCAGGGGCGCTGACCTCCTTTGCCTTAGACTGTCAAATGAAAAGATGACAACAGCCAACACAACAGTAGCTATCTGGTGTGGATACCCTATCTTGAACCATAAATACATAGGTCATATAACAGTCGCATCATATTGGTCATGTCCCATGATAAGGTTGTGTCTGTTTAGTTCATTTTTGTTATCAGAAATCCTTATATGCAAGTTTAGTGCCTGACTTTTTTTAAAGTCAGTTTAGAGCAAAAAGGATAAGTAATTACTGTTATTTTTATAAATCTATCAAAATTGTACCTATTTTTGGTCATATTGGCAAAAATATTTTTTTGGGGTGAGCTGCAGAATTTTAGTAATTAGGTTATGTGTGCCATGAGATGACAAAGGTTGAAGATTGCGGGCTTAGGTAATAGCTATGAAAAATCAACTCTTCTGTTGTCATTGTAAGGCAATTTTTATGAATGAATTTAAAATTTTAAAAAGAAAACCTTCTATTATTCAAAAATCCAGAAGGGCCAAAAGTTCTTAGAAATGACTAAAATGACCTACTAATATTCCCTCATTTTTTTAAATGACAGCTTTTGCTCCCCTGCTGAGACTATGTATTATATCTAGTTTCACATCAAAATGAATTTTTACTGCTAAGTTTGAAAACCACCTGAATATATCAATTAATATTGGAAAAGCTGACGGAACCATAAGTGTATTGGCATGGTGGGTGCTGCTATAATTATGTTCCTGAGTGTGTACACATCCGTGTAAACACAGTGTGAAAACACACTTGACATCCAGGACAGTGTATCAGTGTTTATTCTTGCAGGTAAATGAGGGAAGGAGTGACGGGAAGAGAGAACTGATCGAATTTTTACAGCACTGTTAGGTGCTGTAGATGTTTCTAGTCTTACCTCTACTTAACCCTGGTTTTCAAACTACTTTCACATTCGCCACCTCATCTGATTCTCACAACTCGCTGTGGTGAGTGGAGGGGGCAGGTTTTGTTCTTCCCATTTGCTGGATGAGGAAACTGGGTGGGTCAGCCAGGAGGACTTGAGTGTTTCATCTGCCAAACAAGATTACACTAACATCTCCAAGGTCCCTTCTAGCCCGACAGCTTTATAGTTCTCTGATTTTCCTTTCTGCCACACAGGTCTTTCTTGAACTGGTCAACCCCTTCAGTGTGTGTTTAATAATCTGTCAAATGCAATGTCGCCCACGCAAGGTTGTTGGGAGAGTCTGAGAGGTTTGAAGGAGGGTGGAAGCACCTGGCACCA
This sequence comes from Artibeus jamaicensis, assembly GCF_021234435.1. NCBI lineage: Eukaryota > Metazoa > Chordata > Mammalia > Chiroptera > Phyllostomidae > Artibeus > Artibeus jamaicensis. The sequence continues at coordinate 27,495,885 of NW_026521843.1, forward strand.
TGGTGGCTATTATTATTATCATCATCATCATCATCCTCATCACTAGTACTAGGAAAGGGCAATGTAGTGTACAGGAAAGAACACTGGCATTGGAGTCAGGTAAATGTCGTCACTTACCAGGCATGTCATCTTGGCCAATTATTCAACCCTTCTGAGCATCCTATAAGAGGGGGCTGATGGTCCCTATGTTGTCGGTGGTTTGAAGACTCAAGGAGACTATGTAGAGCACCTCGCCCAGCGTCTGACACGTCCCAAGTGCTCAAACAACTAGCTGGCAGGTGTGAATGATCAACCACCTTTCATAAGAAACCAAGATAGATTTTCATGGTTCCCCCAAAACATAATGTGGCATTTCATCAAGGTGAAGTATAACCTTGAAATTAACAGAAGCACACAGTCATCTTTTAGACAAATAGAAAGAAAAGAAGATTCCGAAGCTTAGCCGTTTTGTGCACATCTAGGAGGGAGAGGAAAAAACCCACATGCACCCGGTAGTTAGCCCATGATCATTGTGGAGTTTCATGCCGGATGGTCTTCTAAAATCGGTGTATGTTTTATTCAAGTCTTCCCCTTCTCCCCACTGCAACAGTCTTACAAGGTTGTGCAATTTATTTAGAAAAGCCTGTTTACCCTCTTTGTACTGCTTTCTTTGGAAAGCAATCATTCGAGTACCGTGAGGAGCTGCTTTGCTATAATGATGACCATTTTAAAGGATTCACTGAAGCCAGAAACCAAGGCCCTTGTAGACTTGTGCCTGACAGCGTGGTCACAGAAAAGGCTGGTGGCGGGACTGAAATGTGAACCTTCTCCAATAGGGTTGTGGTTACTTGTCTCCATGCAGGATTTCTTGGTACTGAAGTTTCAGAGCACAATAAACTAACATTTATAGGCATGTGTTGCCACATGCTCTGGAGCGGGGTTGCAGACGTGTTGGCAGCTGCTAGCAAGTCGCAAGGTGGGCGGCACTGCCCTGGACCAGTTTCTTTAAAATGTGGTGCTTTCGTGTAAACCGCTGGGCCCAAAAGAGGTGTGTGTTGTGCAGAATACCAACTTCGAGTTGCATTGGGTTTATTACATGTGTTGTTTGAAAGCCACTGGCCATTTGAATATGAAATATATATATATATTTTTTCTTATTTGATTTATATCTATCCATGAAATTATTCTCACTGCGAATGCCCTTCCAGTGTGGACGTCTCAAGAACAATTGAGTTTTCTACCTGAGAGCAGTATGTTAAATGCTTTGACCGATGTATGTTGTGTTTGGTTGCTGTCCAGTTTTAAAATGTATAAATTTCCTTTTTAATGTTCTAGGGGAAAGCAATGGTATTCGCCCCACGCCGAGGGACAACTTTAAACCAGTTTTGCAATCTAGCTGAAAAAGCTGGTTTCTCTATCCAAAGACATGAAAATTATGATGAACACATTTCAAACTTCCACTCCAAGGTTAGTTTTCTGCTCTTGTTAGATAACACTTTAATCCTCGTTGCATTTTGAAGAGATCATGGTCTTTTTGGCAGGTAACCTAAATATTTGATTAAAGTACTTCTTAGGTGTGCTGCTTCTGAACAGCTATTTGTATCTGATTATTTCGTATGGTAAAGTAATCTTTTATC